>NC_139764.1:93790417-94390417 GCF_965231275.1 Zosterops lateralis
GTGTGAGTCCATCCCACAGGCATCAGGTCCTCCCCAAACTGCTGCAGAGCAGGTCACTCTGCCACGGGGTGCAGTTCCTCAGGCACAGCCTGTTTCCAGCCTGGGTCCCCCATGGGGTCACAAGTCCCACCAGCAAACCTGCTCCAGCGTGGGCTCCTCTCCCCACAGGTCTGCAGCTCCCTGCCAGGACCCTGCTCCAGCACAGGCCTCCCACAGGGTCACAGCCTCCTCTCAGGCATCCACCTGCTCTGGTGTGGGTCTCCTCCAGGGGCTGCAGGTGAATCTCTGCATCCCTGTGGTTCTCCATGGGCTGCAGGGGCACAGCTGCCTCACCATGGGCTGCAGGGGAATCTCAGCTCTGGTGCCTGGAGCACCTCCTGCCCCTTCTTCTGCACTGACCCTGGTGTCTGCAGGGCTGTTTCTCTCATGTTCTCACCCCGATCTGCTCTGGCTGCAGTTACAGCTGTGCAATAACTTTTCTCAACTGTGTTATCCCATGGGTGTTACCATTTCTGACTGGCCCAGCACGTCCATCCTGGAGCTGTATGGTATTGCCTCTGCTGGACAGGAAGGAAGCTTTTAGCAGCTACACCCAGAAGCCCCCCCTGTAGCCCCTCCACTACTAAAACCTGGCCATGCAAATCCAACTCAATTTTTTAATAGTTTTTTTTTTTTTTTTATCTACATAATATCTATGAAGTACTTCTATACCTACACCAAAACTTTTACTTAGTGCAAAGAAGTGACCTACCTTGTTGGTTTGTGTCATCAAACTTACTCACTTTGGAAGTTTCAATCCTCTCTTGGCATATGTTCAAAGACACCAGAATGGCTCAGTTGGCTGGCACTGCAAGAGAATGGATGTCCTGTTCCTGCAGGAACACCCAATATGGAGCAGCAGAAATGCCAGGGTGACCAAAGGCTACTGTTGTTTCTCAATTGCATAAAAAAGGCTTAATCTGAGCCTAGAAAACACTGCTCTGGTAATATTGGCTAGGAGTGCTGTTTTGATGACTTAACACAGTTACATTAACAAATTATCCTGACAGAAAACATGATACTTTTTTCCCACCTTTTCATAGTTTGGGAAATTATATTAAGCTCTACCAACGAATCCCCCCAAATGGAAAGGCGAAGCTCAAGGGGATCTGACAGGACAAGGAGGAAATATTGTACTGGTGTTTGGAATAATTTGGTAATCCCCCTGGCTTGGTTTGCTGTGGTATTTTAACCTAAAACAAATGCAAATAACTTCCTCATTGAGTAGGCAGAAAATGAACGATGTGATGTATTGTTACTGCTGTGAATTCAGTCTGTAAATGGAGGTACAATGGGCTCACTTAGATGGTGTCATCCTTTTCAATCACCGGCTATCAGGCACTAGATAGAAAGTAGTAAACACTTCACTAGCTCTTTCGTTCTCCATAGACTATTAAGCCTCGAAGGGAAAGACCAAACCTCAGACATACCTGTGAGGCAGGAGAGTATTTTCTGTTTATTGGTATATAAATCCCAGGGAGTGTCTCTTCTGATGTTTGCACAAGCTGGATGCCTCCTGTACACATGATTTTCTAAAAGCTAATTTGGGTGTCTTTGCCTGACCCAGCATGGATGTGTGCTCTGGCCCAGGCAGTCCCAGCTGTGGTTAAACGGTGGTGTGGGGGCAGAAAATCCTCCCCTGTGCATCATTAGTCACTGAGCATCCTCACTCAGCCATATCCTAGGCAGGGCAAACAGGAACCTCATTTAATGCCCACCCCACACACTGGGGCTAAAGGTACTCTTTAAACTATTTGGCAGGAAGGCAATAGGAGTCACCTGCTCTGCTCGGCTTCCAGCAGTGCTCCACAGCCCCCAGCAGTGCTTTGCTTTACATTCAATCACTTACAACTGTGCAAAAGGGCAGAAAGCCCTTACAAGTATGTAGAAGGGGGTAAAAGGTTACTCCCACACTGCATTTCTTTCCACAAGCTAAAATATTAAGAGTGATGAGTCTGCTGACTGCAGCTTAACATTTTTACATCAGCAGTCAGTATTTCTGCCAGACCATTGCCTACAGCTGATCCAAAAGAATGAGATTCAGGGAATTATTTCTCCACACAGTAAAAAAAACCCCAAATGTGGTTTTACTACTATTTACTGAAAGCTGTCCCATAGATCTTCCAAGGTATAGAAAAAGCTAACTGCTTCTAATAGAGGATTTGGGTGTTTCAGATATGCAGAGGTTTCAGACAGCATCTTCAAAACTGAATATCTCGGATTACTTGAATCCATAGTGAAGAATCAAGGCAGTTCTTTCCTGGTGCTGAGGGACAGAAGTCTTCCCAGCACTTTTTCAAGATGGTGACATCTGGAATTGTTCAGTAGTTTTTAATTCCAGCTCCTTTAGGTGTCTAAACATGGGTTAAAAAATAGTATCTACCTCTGATCACACATTTTTCCTTCCTTACATATGCTAAAACAGTCCTCCCTTGTGCTAAGATTTATAGATAAACCTGGCAAGTTTTCAGAGGAAATACAGAATTTGATTGAAGTGGGTCACTGTCGTTGTTTTCATTATATCGGGTCCCTAATACAAAGCTGAGAGTAATAGTAACAATACTTCATAGTTTGTGCCTGTTACTCAGGAATCTCAAAAAGCATTTCTGAAACATTGAGCCAGGTAAAGAATGTAACATATCTATTAATATTTGGAAGGCTTCTGCTAGGTAAGTAGTATACTCATTTTGCAAGTGAATGAACTGAGGTTTGGTAAGAGTCACATAACAAAACCAAAATTTAAACTGGAGATAAATTACTGCAGTAATAAATAAACAAACACTTTGTATTTTGTTTTTGTCTTCTGAAATTTTCAATCTCTGATGTTTGTTTATTTGATTTGCTTTCTTCCCAGGACTAAGGCAAGCATTCTTCTAGGTTTGATTAGATTTAGATCTCTCTCTCGTTCCAGCTTTGTAAGGAAGCAAAATGAGGTGCTTTATAATACTGAGGATCTGATTGCACTGCTTTTCTCCAGCCTTGGTTTCAATTACCCATTTTTTTCGGCTTCTTTTTAACATTTCTCACTTGTCTTGCTCTTGTGCTTTGCCTCTGGAAGGCTGTGTCTCCATGTGCTGTCAGGTGCACCCATGCTAGGGGTCACAATGTGAGGAATTCTCCTGGGCTGTGCTGTTACTGTCTTACAGACTGCAGGATTGGGGTGCTTTCTGTGGAAACTGAAGTGCAGGGAAGGCATGTCCTGTGCACAACTCTGCAATCAGCAGCTCAGATCCACTACAAAATCTTGGAGGTCAGAAGCTCTGCTTTGCAGACCTGCAGACATTTAAAAAAACAGGTTCTCTGTTCTTCTATTATTTACAAGGATGAAAAGCCAACCAAACAAATAAACAAATAAAAAGACTAATGAAGTAGCTTGTATCACCAGAAAAAAAGTATTTTTACTAATTGAGTGATTCTACAGAAAAAATATATACAGAAGAATGGCTTATCCTTGTGGCGTTTATTTAAAGAGGTTTTTTTTTCCTATATAATCCTGTGCCACTCCACACACAGACCAACATTTAAGGAAAAATGGGGCCACACAAAGCTCTAGGATCTACAGTTTTAACATTTCCACCTTGCTCTGTTATACTGCACTTGGATATAATAAAACTTTTAGCTCATTGAGTAAAGCTGGCCACTTTGGATGTCACATTTTACACCATACACTGCAATTTTGGGCTGAATATAAAATTTATCTTTTCACTTTTTTTGCTTCCTACAGGTCATGTCATAACCTTAGTAGCACACTTATTTCTTTTGTTTTACTGTGTCACAGGTTAAATTCTTATCAGCCACAATCTTTTCAGCAATGCCAGTTCAATAAGAGCTCACTAAGCTTCAATTCAGTTTTCATCCACAACGTAGTATCTTCAAGCCACAACTTGCAAACCTCCCTAAAGAACTCAAATGCTATGTTGCAGCAGCCTGGTAACACAAGCATAGACAGTGCTAGGTCATGAGCTTTAGATTTCTTACAATAGCTTACAATGAAATATTTTATGAGACCTGGCTGAGGGAGTCAGCAAGGAGGTTTTGAATACCAGCATTTTTCTGTGATGAACATCTTCATTCTGTTACAAACTGCTTCTTGTCAGGCACTGTAAACCATTCTTCCATATCAAAGTTAAAAACTGCATTTTCTTGCAGACAAATATTACTGTAAGACAGCACAAAACTATTTTCTTTGAATATTTATGAATTTTATTACATCACTTACTCATAGCTATCTTGGTTATTCACAGGTGGGAAATATAAAATACCAGGTAACAAAAAGGGTGATAGTAATAAGCATGACAAATTTCTTACAGATTATTTTAAATTTAATAGCATACAGATTTATAGCACAATATCACACTAACAGTCGTTTCGACAAATGCATAAAAAACCGAATAAATGTTCCATTAAATAGAATATACCATTTTCTTTTACACTGGATGAGAGTTTTGTTCATTCTGTGGCTGAAATTACATATTGCTGCAGTCGTGGATCTCCTTCATTATCCTAAAGTTGCAGAGTTGGGTTAGGAAGTGAAACTGAATTGTCTTCCCCTGGTACTACCACTGGTGCTGCAGGTGGTACTCATGCTGTTAACCACTGCACTGGACTACCCTGCAATGTGTCACTTTGTCATGGGAAGCAAATTTACTGGTAAAGTCACTGGTTTTTACCAGTTAAACTGGGAAAAATGACCACTTACTCTGCAATCAAGATATTTTCTATTGCTGACCTAATTTTGTGAGCTTTTTTGTCTGCCTGCAGAGAAAAGCCAGTATACCTGGAAAGATGTAATTCTACAGGAATAGTGACAAACTCCTCAATTCAAAAATGTGGGCTGTGGAACTACAAGGAACCCATATTCAATTAGGCTATGCTGGATTTCTGGAGATGTAGATTATTGATCATAATCTACATCTTCCTAGTAAGCATACCTAGGAATTACCTGTGGGAAGTGCAGCTGCCCCACCAATATGGGTGGATAAGGAGTAGTCACCACCTAAGTCACCCTCCAGCTGTGTTTGTCCAGTTTAGACATGGTGCTTCTCATCTAAGATTATGCAACATTATTAACTTCTCCTGCTTTCAGAAAGCAATTAAAAAAACCCATAAAGAAACAAAAAACTCAAATCTCTTTTGGGCATGAGATTTCTGTAAGCTATTCCCTGACTCATAAGCATCAAAACCCCTGCTTGGGATAGTACTGAAACAAAAAAACTAGATTTGATTAATGTTACATTTATCTTTTCACAGTCCCTCAGGAGAAATGCCAGTGGCTTTTTTCACAGATGGGGGTCAGCACTAGGATGGGTATTTTTATTGAGTAAATTGATTGATTCTTATGCTAGTGTAATTCACAACTTTACTCAGGCATTTCCCTGCAGGCTTGTTTAATGGAGAAAAATCTGCATATATGTATGACCTGCAGAATTTCTATTGACTTTTATGTAATTAGGTTAAGAACTTTCTTTTTTTTTTTTTTTTTTTTGGTCTAGTTATTGTTACACTTATTGTCAAAGATATTGTAATGTCCAAGTCTTCAAAAATTACACAGTAAAATTATGCCTCCAGATCTCTAAAGAACACAGGGATCTGGTAAATTAAAGAAAAATATGTAACATTTTATACATTCAAGTACCTGCCACCTAAAAAATTCTCATTCTTTCTTTCAGTGGTAGTGAAGAGGCACATGACCTCTGCTAGGCAGAAACCAGATGTTTATAGAAGCATCATGAAAGGAATTTCTCATTTTTGTGGGCTCAGGTCCTGCCTGTTGTGGAACTCTCCTCAGCAGCATGATGAATGCTTTTAAGGTGGGCACACTAGTCACTAAAAAACTGGGAATTGATGTGCCACCATTGGGTCTCCATGCTTAGTCACCCATCATAGGGCATCACCCTTGCTGCATCTGTGCAGACTGAAAAGACTTACTGAGGGCCAGGGAACCAAAAGCTCTTTGAAGGAGACTAGCAAAATTGAGATTGTTTTCTTCATAATACTGGACTGATGAGGGGGTAAGTTCCGGTTTCCCATCTCCCAGCACCCAGGCACTGCAACACCCAGGGATGCTGCAGAGCAGGGAACTTGTACTTAGGGAGCTTGTGGTTTAGCTTAAACTGTGATGAAAGCAGCTCTTCTGGATTGCAAACTAGGATTTAGCAGAACATTAGGTACCCAGATCCCAGCACAGGTTAATGGGATGTGCTGACTTCCCTCTGCTGAAATTACCTCACTGATAGGTTTTCATCAGTGTATACAAGAAAGATGTGGTGCAATACTACAACCAGATGCCAAGTGTTTCTTTGCAAAGAATTTATCATGTACAACTAGATTAATTTGGTGGCTTAGCTGAGTTATCATGTGCCATTTGAAACAGTTCAATACTTGCCTTTGAAGGCACTGGCAAACTGATCAACTGCAGACTCCTATGCTACTGAACTCATCCAGAAACCTTGCACAGGACAGCTAAACTAGATGTTATTTGCTCTGAAATTCAAAGGAAACTTTGCTTGCTAGGTAGTTCTTAAGCAAAATGCAGGATGAATGACTTTGCACACACATATAATGTCTGCTTACCTTCAAGATCAACACTGAGGTCAATGTGGAATTGCCAAATTAAAGGTGAACTCTCAAAAACAGTTTTGCAGAAGCAGAATAATGAGATTACTGCAATATACAACAGCACAACAGACACAATACAAGACACAGCCGTTAATGCTATTTCTGAATCTAAATATTTTCCCTCATAGGAAATGTAAGTTTGTTTTGATATCAATCTTCACCTTTCCTGAAGCATATGAATTTCTTGATTCCAACTAACTGACGTTTTATATTTTTTTTGTTGTTGTTTGCAATAAAGTCCTGAGCAAATGGACAACTATATAGTGAACTATTATGGTATTAAAAGCAAAAGGATTTATATAAAGTACGTATTGAGCCGACTAAAGTCAGGAGGAAGATACAATGAAATTTCAAAGAGTTAGTGATTTTACAGTATCACTGTAATAGGTGAAAATGTAAACTCATCAACAGTGGATGAAATAAAGGCATGGAAATCTATGGGAAAAAATTACATTATTTTAAATCTAAATAAAATCTATGCAAATTTAAGTTACAAAATTCTTATGAGAAATAAGTACTGGTATGCAAATATATCTACAGAAGAAAAACTCTTCTAATTGAAGCCTTTCCTAAAATCTCAGAACTTTCTAAATAAAAGTAAGCTTCTTAAAGCATAAGCAAATTCTCAGCCAGTATAAATCTCTCCAGCTTTAGCCTAAACTGAATTCCTATATTGGCATAAGCCCCTTGTGGCTAAAGCAAGCTTTATATTCCCTTACTGCCAAACATAAAGGACATAGTCTCTGTTATCTGGCCTACATTAAGCATAGCACACAAAAAGCAATGTAAGCTTTCAGAAAGTAACTCTCACCTGTATCTGCTTTACAGTAGACCTTTCTGTTAAGTAAAACTGATCATGTTACTAGTGAACACCTGGGGAAAAATATATTTGGATCTAAAATTTTAGGTGCTGTATAAAGGGTGGCAAGTCTAGATTATTGCAGATTTACATCTCACTGGGGATACATGAAGGAAATTGTAAAGTAGTAAGCTGCCAGTTTCTTTGGAGATCCACACTGGCTTTACATGCTAGTGCCTTGAGAACAGCAAAAAACAAAAACTGATTGGTGAAAACTTGATTTTGGAAGTATTTTGGTTTTTAGTCCTGCTTTTGGAATAGCTAAATGCTGTTATTGAAACTGAGAATAGAGAAAGAAAACCTTAATGACTTCAAATGATTCTATGAAAACTGAAAAACACAGCCATGGAAACTGTTATACAGGTTTTCTAAATTTAAATAATCTACACAATTGAATAAATAATACCAAAACAGAATTTAAAGACCCTGCTCCAACATCAACTAGATTTTTTATGCCCTTAATTTCAAATATTTGTTCAGGAACACTTTAGATAAGTGTTCTTCTGTCTGAAGAAATGGGGCTAACCTAAGGTCTCCTTTCAGGTTAGGTACTGCTATGATCAAGAGGAAAAAGACATGAAAAAAAAATCACTCCTATCACCAGGATTTGAGCCAACTGAAGTGAATCTTTCTGTTACAAAATTTAACTGGATAACAAAATCTTTTTTAATACCAATCTCAAAGGCATAAGAGAGAAACCAAGAACTAATCTGATAAAATACCTCTTCAGATTACACTGATATTTCTACACTGCACATATGCAGTTTTTTCCTCTCCCTTCTGTATGAAGTTATTTTGAATTAAAATACACCTCTGCTAAAGTCAGGGAAAACTTTATCAATTACATCAATGAGGTCAAGATTTCAGCAACTTGGTGTAAGCACAGAAAGAAAAACACAACTCCATCTTGCATCATTGGCCCATGCATGGGAACTCTTTTTTTTTCATGCTAAAAAAATTAATAGGAATGGTAAATACTCTAGGCAAATTTGGGCAAATGCCACTGACTCCTGCATACTTTATTAGAAAACTAATTAATAATCAAAACTGAGTAACAACTTCTGTAGAAATATTTATAGCTCTATTCCTGACTCTCATTATCCAAGACTACAGCAGTCTCCTATATTAGCATGTCACACCAGCCTTGATTATCTAGAAGCATTCAGGAAAATGATCTGAACCACCTACAGGTGTGACTTGGAAGCGTATTAGTAAAACTGCCTTTAATCCTGTGTGGACACGGCTTCAGAATTAAAGCACTTCTAATTTAATTTTACATATATCAGAAGCAAAGTAAACAAACTGAAATCAAGGTCAAATCAACAGTAAAACTATATATGTAAGGAGTAAGTATAAGTTAATCCACATTTTAAAGACTTCCAAAGTACAGTAAGCAAAATCTTTAATTACAAAATGTTATGTTCTGAATAAGATCCAGTTGCAGTTTTATTGTGATGACAATAACTTGCATTAAAATTATTTTAAATTTTCAACTTTCATGAATAACAACTTTTTTCCTATGGAATTCTCTGGAAAATACATGGTCACAATTTCATGAGCCATAAATCTAACTCTGTCTGTTAGGCATTTGGGATAGTTTTGTTGCTTAGCTAGTATTTATACTTCTTCCAATGCCATTCAATCTTTCAATTTTCTCAGTGCCTTTGATTGCATTATCCATTGTATGCTTCTATACTATGTATAGGTCTATATCTCCTTACAATAAAAAAAAAATATACTTACAATAAAAAAACCCCAAGTACACTTCTCATATTCTGGACTTCATTGGCATTTTCCTAGTTACAGATTATAGATTGCCAAACGTTGAAAAGGGCGGGAGATTATGTGTCTGTATCATATAATAACAATAACACTTGAAATGCTTAATGGGCTCTTTGGACTTGACCTTTATCCTTTGCCAGCAAGAGAAAGTTAAATTACTGTAAATTCCATCATCCCCTGAAGGTCTATGCTCAAGCAGAAGCACACCTGAGTGCTGGGCACCCTGGCTGTGGGGAGAGATGGGTGGAAAGTAAGGGGCTGCTTCAGATGGGCACAGGGATATTCTGCAGTGACATACAAGGGGACTTTTTGCAGTGGATGGTACAGTTCCACCCACAGGAATATGACCAGGTGACCCACATAAGGTTTCCCATCATGCTATTAACATTCCTAACTTCTGCTGCATAAAAGCCAAGGGTTTTTTGAGGTTTTCTTTCTCTTTACATTTAAAAAGAAAAAAAGAAAAGTAAATACATATTATGGAGAAAAGTTGAATCCATAGTGAAATCTCATGGAATTAAAGTCCATCAGGCTTTTTAAAATGAAAGATGCTGATAATAGTCTCTAGAATAGGAAGCTAATGCTGGCAGAACATGCCATGGGAAGCACCGCACTGGACTTACTCCATGCCTTGTTTCTTTTCTTAAACGTCATTGTCAGAGGCAAGATGCTGGGGCAAATGGACTTTTGGCCTGATTCAGCCATACAGATGTCCCTTTACTGTTCCAAAAGGATATTTGTCTTTTAGCAATGTCACTTCTGATTCCCTGGTTTGCATCTCTTCTGTATTCCTCACAAACCTGACAATTGCTACAACAGCATGATAAAACAACTTTACACCTTCCCTTCTCTCCAGCATGAGAATATTCACTCTTTCTCTGCACTCTTTCTCTGTGTGGTATTTAGGTGTCTTCACAATTTATGTGAGGCAATGACTGCCTGCCTGTGATTTGGGCTAGCAGTGGAGAAAATAAAAAGTCCTTCTTAGATGTGAAGTTTTCATATCACATTGATCCATGCAAAGCAATAGAAAACAAAACCACAGTGGGACAATTGCTTTGAAGGAACAGGCATTGTGGAACTGGAAAATTGTTAAGAAATATATAACTGAGGCAACATCTATCTTCCTATTCTTCTGCAGGCTTGATAAAAACTTTTGTAGCTTTGGGAAGCTTGTTATCACTCGGATGAGAATATTTTGAGGTTTTGATTGCTTAAAAAAATGTATTTGTAGATACACAATTCGTGACTACTTGGTGACAGTTCTGCAACAGTGCTTGTTAGTGTAGATGTAGAATTGGAAAAGAAAGTGGGCTAGTGGATAAACAGCAAGAACGTGAAGTCAGGGTGTTGCTGCTGGTTTAGCAAAAGATCTGATAGTGCTTGCTAGAAAATCTGTGTATTTCAAGCATACATAGTGCTTTATTATTAATCATGATTTGTTGTTTTATTCCAGTAATAGCTAACTTTGAAAAAGAGGCAAAAAAAAAAAAAAAAAAAGGTAAGCAGGAGTTTTCAGCTATGAAGATGTATTGACTAATACCTTGTCAGGATTAATTCACTAATATGTAAGTGAATACTTTCAGACCATTGCACTGAAGTTGCACTACAAAGGAAGTATGTAATTTGTTTTCTCACATCTGAAGCCCATTATTAGTACAACAAATAAAGAACATTTTAAATGTCAGGGAAGAATAGAAATTACAAATAAACAAAATTCTGTCTTAAATCATACATGACATGTAAAAAAGCAGGCTTGCTCACTGCAGAACAGTATTTAATTTTTGCCTCGATTAAAGAGTATTTATTCTTCCAACACATTTTCATTAATGATCACTTGAAATATTTATAACACAATGGGCAGCAGACACAAGACCTATTCATCAGTCTCCTCCTGGTTACAGCCAAAGTGGCCTTTCACACCACCATGAGACACAAACTCAATGAGGGTGTCCTGCCAACTGCATCATCTGCTTCCAGTCCCTCATCTTCTCATGCTGACAAAGAGAGCACTGGTGGGCAGCACCCATGGCTTCCCTGAACACATTCCAGGACTGACTGATGTTGTTGGGGGCTGCCCTCCTCCAGTGCCCATCAATCTATTTTTGAGCCTGACACACTCACACATTTTCCTTTTAATCTTTTTTTGTCCTCTGGAATCGCTTGTTCTCATATTTCTTTTTTTCCTCCAGCCCCTTCTGCTCAAAGGGCTTGAAGGGTTGGTTATGGTTGGGCTAAAACCTGTCTCTAAAAGGGAGAAAGACAGCTAACATGGTTTAAACAGGACTTAAATTTTTTGCTCCTTTCTGCAAGGTCTAAACAGAGCTTATGTGCTCACAGCATCAGTGAGAAATACTTGAGGAATAATTGGTCCCAGGAGAGTCATATGCCGGTGCCTTGAGATTCCTCCTTTACACTTTCCTTTGTTATCTTCCCACTGCTGATATTAACCAGCAGAATAAACACTGAACTGGAGTGTTTCAGTCAAACTTTTCTTCACTGATCTCTTTTTGCTGTCCATCTTTTGGGGTTTTTTTTGTGACTAGTGGTGTCACAATTCTCTGAGCAAGAAAACTTGGAGGTGAGCCTTCAGTGCCCTTGTGCTGTAAATTTGGATCAAAACTACAGGTAAGAAGTGGATCTCCAAAGAAAATTGAGGCCATGTCTGCTATAGCCCAGCAGACTCCTGCAGTCCAGAGCTGTCACTCAGGGTCAGAGCTGCTGCTCTGGTAGATAGCTATGTGAGGGCAAATCAGTCCTCCCTTTTCCCCCCAGAACACCTTGTTTTCATCAGATAATTGTGGAACTACAAAGCAAAAGGCCCCACCTGCAGATCTTTGCCTGTTTGGAGTGCTGGTATATCCATGAAAATATCTCAGGCTGGGATTGCCAGTTCACCAGGCAGAGAAGGCCTGAATCGGCAATCAGAGTTTTACTGTTGACTTAAATGAAATGCTGGGGAGGTTTTGTTATGTTTAACTCTTAACTACTACAAAACAGATCACTGAGTATTCTAGAGGATGATGCATGTTTGATTACATTTACTTTTATTGAGTGAGTCTGGGCAAAGTCATGAGAGTTTGTATGAGTTGTACCACATACTCCGTGGTCTAAATATTCAGAAGTTAATCTCCCAATTTTTCACTTCTGTTCGATTTTGGTAATTAAAGGTTGGAAATGCATTAGATTTCTTGAAAAACAGTTTGTGATTGACATAATACAAAAAACAGCATACCTCAAAGAATGGAGAATTTCACCCACTTCAGATTATGACATTTGTTTCCTGCAGACAATGAAACAAATTAGTATTTGCAATCTTCTGAGTGCACTTCTATCCAGTGTAGATAGTCGCAGAAAACAGCACTGTTTCAGGTGATTTTATTTTAAGTTTTTTTGTGTCTGGGAAAAAATTTTGAAAATATTTATGAAAAAGAAAAGGGATGTAAGATCAGAGAGGTTAGGTAGTGGTGTGCTTTATGTAATATTCTATTTCCCACAGAGGTCACTGCCAATTTGATGTACAATACAGCAAAAAATCCTGCAGTGGAAAATAATGGAATATATTTTCATGTTATTAAAATCTAACTTGTGAAAATTAGCAGAACACTTGAAATCTGAGCTAATATCATTAGCTTTTTTGGGCCTACTTGTGCTACCTGATATTCTTGTTATCCTCATGAAGTTCCTGTTTCATACAACTTCAATGACATTCTTCGGAAATGAATTTCCACAGTGTGCAATTACACTGTTGAAAAACATCTATTTCCTTTTTCAGTTATAAATGCATGATCTTTTGTCTAAATGGATGCTTCCTTGTTTATATCTGATGAGAAGAAGCAATTCTATTAGTTAGTTCTATCCACCTTTCCAGTCTTTTTCTGTGTACATTTATTCCATTTCCTCGTATTTACTTCTGGTTTAAAAGCACAGTGTTCATCTATCTTCATAACAGTATTTTTCCATGTCTAAGAGTCTTTGTCATCAGTTCTGGCCTTCTTCTATTTTTGCTATGTCATCCCTTGGGACATAAAATCTCTATAATAAATTGTAATGACAAAGTATAAATTAATTTAGTGTGCATTTGCATGCAATAATCTGCTTCCTCTAGGACTCTTGGTATGTCTTGAACTGACTTACAGTTGATTCAACCATCTGTCAATTTTTAAAATAAGTCTATTTTTCAAAAATATTTTGCTTTTCTCTCTTACACATTTTCTTTGGACAAAGATCTACACTGACTAACTTACATGTCAAGTGACAAACAGCTTTCCTATACATGTCAGTATTTCAACTCAAAGTGGATTTGTTATCAATGAGAATGGAGTTTGGCTAGAGACAGAATATCTCCTTTCCCTTGTAGGGTTAGACCTCACCTTTCTATTGGTAAGCCTTGAGAGTTTAGAAAGGAAGGTTAGACCATCTTGGAATGTTTTGTGGCTCTTAAACCAGCTATATTTATGTTTTGTTTTAAATGAGAATTATACTATAAAATCCCAAAAGAGTAGAATGCAAGCTTTTTCAAATTGTCTAGAACAGCTTTTATGTAATAAATGTGACTTACACATCTATGTATATATAAGTGAAATGTAAGTATTGCATTTGAATGAGCTTGGACTTTGTGATGACTTGCACAACCCATGTACTGTAGTCATCCAGAAATCATATTCCTAAAAATTGTGTATTATATCACACAATATGTATTTTCTCATACATATCACATATGTTTTAGCTTGAAGTTGGCTAGGGAACTGCTAGGAAACATGGGGAACATGAAGAAGAAAGTTTTGCCCTGAACTCTGGTATTACTAGTTGCTGAACCTTCCTCTCTTTCTGCTGTTCAAAAGATATAGCCCTGGCATTGCTTATTTTTGTAAACGTTGATACAGTTGTAGATAAATGTCTACAATAAACACTGCAGAAAGTTAAGATGAAAAAGGGAAAACAACAGTGCTGCTCTTCACGAGTTAGAAAGGGAAAATAACCGAGATATGACATCTAGGCATTTAAACTTTCATGAGATAAATTCCAGACTGGGACTCTCTGGCACTATCAGTGTCCAGAAAATGAAAAACACATGGGGGTAGGAATCCCGGAAAGGATATACAGATACTCCAGTGCCTATGCTGTATTCTGGCACAGTGCTATAAAGACAGTTTTCACCATAAAATGGCTACCAATGGGCCCCTGCAGTGGCAGAGAGATGTTTCCCTAATGCTTGTGGTGTGTGCCTAACACTGCTGGGAAGTGGTGAATCTCATCTTGTTAGTGTGGTCTCCAACAGCCTGGCTGAGGTCTGACTACCAAGTGCAGCTGAGAAGGTTGGCAGTGGTGGCAGCAGTGGTGGATGTGTCATCTCTAGCATGGGTTTGTTCTTGCATCTTGCTTGGAACAGCAGCAGTGCAGCCATAGCAAGGTTAGTCTGTCAGGAAGGGTGACAGACCACTCACATGAGACACTGCTTGTGGCACAGATGAGTGAGAGATGCCATGGATAGTAAGTGGGATTTGAAAGGCAAGTGCTGAGAGCTGTTGGGATGGATCCCATACCTGAAGTGTGGTAATATCCAAGGGTCCTGCAGCCTGGAGTCACTGGAGACACTAAGTGTCATGGAGTTACTTGGTACGGTACAGGGGATCATTCACTTTCCTCATTTTTCTCTCTCTCTCCTGAGAGCCTGGTTTAGGCCAGCAAAAGAACTCCATCCTTTTGTCTTCTGGGTCAGAGCCTGGAGTAAAAGAGGAAAGGAGAAACATATCTTTCAGCAGCATAATGTTTTGCCAGGTCATGAAGTGGCTGCTAAAACCATGTTGTCTGGCTTTGCTTTCGAAACAGCTCAGTAGTCCTTGAGAGTCAAAGGCTGCATTTTCTGTTACTTCTCTCATATTTTTCCCCAGCTCTGTGCTCCCTTAAGGGAGACAGGATCAGAATTTAGAAGAGGAATCATCAATTTTTTCCTATAATGATATTTATAAAGATGTTCATGGCATTTGAAATACCATGCAAGAAGTTTCTCAAACAGGATTTCACAGTTTTCCCCTGAATACAACTTAGGGACACATGACAATACAGTTTCTTAGAGGAAAAAACTGTATTTAAGTGTTTTGTATTCTTTTTCACCCTAGGCAGATCCAGTTGCCAAAAGTCAGCTTCTTAGTCTGGAAAAACAAATTTGATTAGTTGCATATAATTAATTTTAAAAGGAAATAATAAATTCATAAGCTGAAATCTGTAGAATAGATCAGCAGAAAATAATATTCTTCTCAGAAGAACATGAGATAGCACTCAGCCAAGCCCTGGGGTCTAGAAAATGTGAACTGAAAATCTCACCTCTCTAAAGTCAACTGGATTGATTTTCAGTGACCAAAGTAAAGCCAAGTTTTCACTCTGAAGTTCAAGATCTTAGAAGAAAACCTAAGGGGGAAAAAGAAATCAAAACTAATAAAAAAAAAGACCAAAGGCATGTAGTTAATTTTGTGTGTATTTGGAATGCTGTATGAATTTCTTAGTGAGACCAAAACTGAGCAGAATCATAAGTATTTGCAGGATTTAAGCCTAATGATAGAGTTTGGTGTTTCAGGCAGCCATAAGAAAAATAGCATAAGGAAAGCATTGGATTAAAATAGTAGGGTCATTAGTAACGTGGTGACAAATAACTTATTTAATCTTTTCAAGGTCTAAATACAGAATTCAAATCAAATCAAATGGTTGTTTTCTACTTAGAGTTACACAAACATGTGCCAATATAACTTAGAAATATTTTTGTTTATAAATTTGAAGGAATCAGAGGTTAAAGAACTAGTTATAAATTGATTTGCCTTCTAGAGGAAATCCATGCTAAACCTGATCTGTCTTTAATAACCAAGAATGTGTTTTGTCTCCTACCCTCTTGAGATTCAGTTAATATTAATGCAAGATGTGAAAGGAAATTCTGTGCTTCACTTTTTAGTAGCTTTTAGTCTCAAAAGTGAAGGGATTGAAAATGAGATAAAGAAGACTTTGTTTGAAAACTTACTGCAAAACTAAAGGCTTTTAGAGTCCTTCAAACACTTGTGCACTTGCTTTATGCTCATTGATACAATTTTGTGAAGTTCATTTTCAAGACAGAGGGTTAAAACTGCACTAGTGCAAATTCTGTGGTTACAGGTCCAAGTGAAGTGAATGTATCTTTTGTGGAGTCAGCTACAAATTATACTTGGCTACACAGCATTCCTAAGTCATTACAGAAATCCTGAATCAGTACAAAGAGAATTTATAGCTAAAACTATGATGGTTATCTTAGTACATAAGACATTTTATGACAGAAAAAGTCCTTTTTCTCATTGATTTGCCAGTCTCCAATCCGTGGGTGTCCTTCTGCCGCTGATGGGAGCTAAAGGCAGCAGGTAGCACAGGGAGCAAGCGGCCTGCAGGACCTGCTGCTCCTGCCCCGGGGTGAGCCCTTTTCCTGTAAAGCAGGTAGGTGCACATTGCAGCCAAACCCCAGCAGAGCACTGCTGCTCTCTGAGTGCCGCTGCTCAGCCCCCAAGGGATCGGGCAGTCACAGCAAGGCTTGCAAGTCTGTCATGAGGGATCCTGGAGTTTACGGCTTTTCACCAGTGAAATCATAGCAGCATTAAACAAGAGAACAACCTAAAATGGTTGTTTTAGACTAATTTCCCAGTTCTTTGGACATCTGACCCTAATTCACAGATCAAAATAATGGACAAAGGAATGCTTAGGTGGGGATTTTAATGGAAAAGTATCCTAGCAAATCTTTCTAAAAACTAAGAATCAATGAAAATACCAGCTGGTACACAGGGCATTAAATCTGGATCATTCAGCCATCAAACTGGGAGCTCCTGGCACTCACTGGACTCCCGCTGGATGCACCAGGCTTTTCCACCTGGCTGCAGGGCTCCATGGATCAGGGGGAGCAGGCCCGTGGTGCAGGCTGGGGGCTGGATGGGCAGCCTGTCCTTCCCCAGAGGACGGGGGGACACACGGGTGGGTGCGCGGGTGGACACACAGGCAGGCACGCCGGTGAGCACACAGGCAGGGTACAGGGCTGGGTGCACGGCTGGGTGCACGGGTGGATACACAGGCAGGGTACAGGGCCGGGTGCGCCAGGACCATTTGCAGAGCTGTCGGGCCATCTATGTCGCCCTGCGAGTGCCGCTCCTCCCGCTACCCAGACGGGTCCAGCTTCACCTCCGAGCGCCCCGCGTTATCCTCACAGACATCCCGCTGCCACCGCTGGCAGGGCAGCGCCATCCGCACCCTCCGCGGCATCGGCCGGCGCTGGGCGAGTCCTTATCCCCGGGCTCCCCTCCGGTGCCCGCGGGCGGCTGCGGGGCGAAGCGGAGGAGCTGCCGGCGGGCCCGGCGCTGTTGCCGCGGTGATGCCGGGCCGCCCCCTGCCCGTGCCCCCGCCCCGCAAACATGGCAGCGGCAGCGGCGGCGGCAGCGGCCCCGGCCCCGGCGGGGAGCGGCGGCAGGTGAGGAGCGGCGGGGCGGGCGGTGGCTCCCGGCCCTGCCCGGCCCGGCCCTGCCCGCCCCGCCCCGCCCCGCCCCGCCCCGCCGCCACGGGCCGCCTGTCCGCGCCCGGCTCCATCCGCAGGCCGGTGGGCGAGGCAGCGGCGGGGGGCGGGCTCCCGGCGCCGCCAGGCAGCTCCTCCCTCCCTCCTCCCTCCCTCCGTCGGTCCGTCCCTGGCGGCCGGGAGCCCCCGGCGGGGTGACAGCCCTGCCGAGGGCTGCGGAGCAGCGCCGCTCCCGCCTCGGCCCGCTCGCTGCCGGGACGCAGCGGGGCCGTCCCCGCGCCCGCCATGTGGAAGCTCAACAAGAGCAGCAAAGTTCTGCTGGACGACTCGCCCGAGGAGGAGGAGACGCGTCCCCGCGGGCCCCCGCCCGCCGCCGCCTTCGCGGCCCCCCAGGTAGGAGCGCGGGGCCCGGTTCGGAGGGGCGTGCGGCTCGGCCCCGCTGCCGCTGCCCGGCTCTCCGGCGGCATGAGTAATCACTTTTCCCGCCCCGGTGTGCCGCGGGGCTAGCCCGGTCGGAGCTGGGAGCGTTTGAGCGGATGGTGCGGCTGTCACCTGGTTGTTGGAGGTGCCGCCCGGCCTGTCCGCCCACCCCGTTCCCTTCAGCGGCGGGCCCGGCCTGGCGGGACCTGCTGTCCCTCATTCCCGTGGCCTCGAACCGCAGGGGACCTTCTCTCCCAGTCCTAGGCAGAGGCACTGCAACACATCTGTTTAGCACGATACACGTAAAACCGGGATGTTTAAGAACTTTATTTGCGCGTTTGTGTAGAACGCTGATGTTTTTGCAGGATTGCTTTTTTCTGTGGTTTCAGTAATGGTAGTTCACGGTCTTTAAATAGCTGCAATCTCGTTTGAAAGCTTTTGTTGTTAAGTGTTAAATACCAATAGTGACTTTCTCAACAAATGTAACCTGAAAGGACGAGTATCAGTTAAGTATCAGGGAAGACAACTAAAAAAAGTTTGTTGACTTCCTTTCAAAAACTTGGTAGCCGTGAAGCGCCCATCCAGCCCAGAAGCCTGTTCCGCTCCCAGATCTCTTCCTTGCTGATCTTCTGTTGCCACAGAGTTACTTTAAATGAGAGGTTCTGAAGTGAGCAGTTGCCCAGGGTTGCAAAACAGTGAGGTTTCTTTTCAAAAGAAGGTACTAAAGCCTTCCCAGCTCTCTACCCCATGTTTATCTTGCCTATAAAGAGCTGGAGTGTGTCTGGATAAATTATACTCACCTGAAGTTTCTGGTTGACAGGTGCTGTGAGCTAGCTGTCAACACGTGTGGCACCTGCTGAAGAGCAGCCTGTCCCAGTCACAGCAGTTATTCTCTCCATCTTCCAGTAGCCACAATCACCAGTTTAGCCTTGCCTTGCCTTGCCCCTGCACAGTAAACAGTAGAGCCACAGCCCTTACTACTTCTTTGACAGCAGCTGTGGGGAGTCATATGGATGGATGACTAGGATCTCCTCCTGCAGAAGAAGAATGGACACAGGACCCCCTTCAGTGGAGGATTGTGGGGTTTGAGGTGACCTGAAGTGTCTCCCCCAACCTCTCATACAACCTCTGCCTCCTACAGTCCCTGTGCTCAGGTGCCTGTGAGCTTCCACAGTTTTTGCTAAGCTACTGGCTTGTATTATCATAGAGTCTACCTCGTAGACTTGCTCACCTCCTGAAACCCTCCTCGAACAACAAAGGTCACCAAGAGCTTCCAGTAAATCCCACTGACTGTTCTCTGCTCTTCTCTACCACTAATGGTCCAACCCCTCAATGAGGCTCCTGACCGTAGCCTCCCAAACAGGAGGGGATTCTTCGGACTTCTGTCCAGACAATTCTCCCAGCCCTCTACTTTAGCAACAGAGACTGGAATTTATTTATTTTATTTCATCCAGTACAATTGTCTTGTAGTGTCCTGGGTCTCTGTTCCATTAGTTGAAGTCTCAAGTTATAATGGTGATGACAACGATTTTGCAAAACGTTTGCGTTTTCATGAACTTTTAAGAAAATTCCTTTTCAACTCAGTGGAACTGGGATGCTGATTTTAGTGTTGGGGAGTGGCAGGAGAAAAATAAATTATTCTAAGTTGCTAAATGAAATATTCTTGAAGATAAAGGATTCAGTAAGGCTAGCACAAGTGTCGTGTAGCTTGGCAGAGTCTGGAGTGAAGATTATAAGCCATTAGTTATTTTGCCTGTTGAACTCAAAATCCTTTTGAAAGGAATGCAACACCCTGCCCAAAATATTTAGCAGTAGTCATTTTAGAGTTTATGTACACTTTAAGGAAGAACAGAATATATAAAAAGCCCTGACCACTTGATTGACATTGTAATTCTTATGATCAGGGTGGCTTTTAGGTCAGCCATAGGTACAGTGTGTCTAAACCATGGCTGTGACAGGTGTCAAGGGAACCAAAGGCACTTGCTCAGCTTGTTCTAGCTGATCTGGTTCATGTTCCTTGCTTTTAGTATTTGAAATATTTGGTGTTTCATCAGATCCTGTTTTATTCTCCCAATAATATGATTATAAGAGAGTGAAATCCAGTAACGTGTAGAGGGGTTTGGTAATGATCTGCACTGCCTGCTGCTGCATCCTGACCTGCATCAGCCAACCCCCTGGCTGTGGAGGACAGCAGCACCATGAGAACCTGGAGGAGTTATGGGGGCAGTTCTGGTGGTGCCTTAGCTGTGCATGAGGATGCCTCAGTATGTGTGTAAGTTGTTATGGTACAGCCTGCTGTGAATGAAGGATTTCCTCATCAAGATGAGAAGAATCCAGGACTTCTCTAATTTTTTATCATTGGAGCCAAAATCCAGATAATTAGTGTGAGTACTTTTTAGTAAATTAAGAGGCCCAGCTTTAGATCTCATGCAGAAGTTGACTGTTAGATTTAATTCCTTTTTCTGATACCTCATTTGGTAAAAGAGAAGATGAACCGGAGTAATTGTGTTTTGACCTTGATTTATGATGTGTTGTTTTACCAACAACCATCTTTTGTCTTTATTTTCATTTTTAATAAGCAAGTGGGAAGAAAATCCTTAAGCCTCTACCATTCATGCTATAAATAAGGCTGAAACTTTTTACTTCAAAGGCAAGAAATTGGTAGTCACATCTATGTCATTAAAGCAAACCACGTTGAAAGTATTCCAATATAATGAAATGTTGGTGCTGTATATTGTTTCTTCAAAGCTGAGAAAGAGTGAAGGAGTTCTCACTGTGCAACCTAATAATTAGGACATTGCAGTAGCAGACAGCAACAAAGAATTAGTCTACTATAAGTTAAAAAAAAAAAGCACCCAACACAAAAAACCCCTTTGTTACTCTAGAGAAATTTTAATCATCCTATTTAGATATGGAAGCCTGATCTGGGCTTAAGCAGACATTTGAATTTGTAGATGTTCATAGTTCTTAAATAGAAAAGCCTGGTTTGATCTTAAAAAAAAAAAAAAACAAACTTTTGACAGTTCTGGTTTTGTGTTATACAGAATGGTTTGATTTTATTCCAGAGGAGAACAAAAACAAATTTTGGAACATGAAAATTGAAAGGGAGGGAACTGTCAGCCTCTGGCCACTTTTTAGCAAAAGTTTCTGCATACATTCAACTACTTTGAATTGTTAACACTTATTTAAAATAGTAAGGTGTTTCCTGAGATAAGAAAGACAAGTAAATTTTGAAACAGTACTTGTGTAAATAAATGTGTGGATTATTGTGAGGTTTTTTTAGACCAGAGAGTTTTAGACTGTATCTTAGAAGTTAATTTTAATTTATGCTTTGAAGCATAAGTATTTTTAATTTATGCAATGAAGGTGCTTTATTTGCTTAAGTTATAATTGATACATGAAGGTAACTTGACATGCATAAATAGTACACACATATGAGATGAAATTAATGTGCTTTTTGTGTGTCTCTCTGAAAATATGCTAGAAATGTACAGTGGTGCATGCCAAACTTGCACTCAGTTTGGAATATAGTCATTATGTTTGAATCTGTAGTTGTATTTTTGGAAAGGGAAAAACCACTGGGTTTTGATTTCTGGAAGGCATTGTTTTGGCAGTTGTGCTCAGTTTTTCTTGTTGCAATCCTACCATCTAATCAGTTCTCCGAGATGTCAATGCTGTGTCAATATTGTGTGTAACTCTGACGTAAAATGGCACTCCACATTAAAATACATCTATATATTAGGGGAGAGGATGGGAGTCAGGCTGACCTATATTATCTAATGAAACTGTCTTTCATGTAAAAATATTTCAGAACCCTAGCCTTGATCTGTTCTCCTCAGTTGTATTTTTTGTTATGTTCAAAGAGAATGTGTGCAAAAACATGTTTCATGCTGAATTTTGTTTAGACTTGCTCAGGATGTTTGAAGGTTGGCTATACAGAATTTTAGTTATCTCTTGTAATGAAGATGTTTAAGTGTCTGGTACAATTTTAATACTGCCTTTCATCTTGGAATGAGTTGAACTCAGACAAGCCCTGCAGAAATGGGTGGGAGCTGAGCAGTGTTTCTTATGTTTTACTAATATGTTGATTAAGGGTATTTTTTAATTTAAAAAAAATGAAGTAGAAAACGTTAATCTAGCTAGTGCCTTTCCTTCACTTTCTGGCCATTTCTGTGTCTCAGGTTTTACCTTCAATACTCTAATAATCCCATCATACCTTCTCCTCTCTGCTAGCCTGGTTTTTTCCTCTTCATTGGAGTTGTTCTTGTGACATTTCAGTGGCATTTTCCTGGCTAAAATCCATCACCTGTATTCTGTCATCATTCTCGAACATTAGATTGTGGTACTGTGAGCGAAGACTTTCCCGAGCCTTCCTTGGCCTGCCTTTCTTGCTTTTCCTCCTTCTTGTCACATACATAATCTTTCAGCATCTTCTTGAGTGAGTCCTGTTTATTTCTCACAGTCTTTCTGGAGCTCTACAGAGCTGACAGTGTCTTTTGGGGCCTTAGGCCTTCTAAGTTTTAAATCCTTTTCATTTTTGAGGTGCTTCACTTTTTAATTTATACTGTCATTTTTCACACAGTTCACTGGGATCAGACCTGTTTCTCACCTCTTATCCCCTCTCTCTTGGCTTATTCTGACTCTTTGAAAGTCTGCAAAGCACATATTGTCTGTTTGGTCTCCTATTGCAGACACCATCAGTATATATATATTTTTTCTTTCAGCCAAGGCTGCAACCTACAGGTTGTTGGTGGTTTTTATCTATTGTGCAAAAGAGAATTTGTGTCCTAGAGTTTACTATTGTTTCCTCCATGAATTCCAGGTCAAGTCTGCTTTCTCTCTTTTTTAAATTATTTTTTCTTGCTGTCTAGACAGCTGAAATTCTTGTGCAGACCCTCACTTCCCCTACTGATGGCGATTACTTCCTCTGCAGCTTCTAATACCTATGCTGTGGTTTCCCATCCCCTAGTTCCTGCAAATTCCATTGCTGATACTAATGTTGTTACTTATGGCATAAATTTTAAGTCCTCCTCATCCTTCAGATTCCATTTCTTCAGCTGGCCTCCCTTTGTTTCAGGAAGTTTGCATGTAAATCTCTGTCCTTGTGTTCAAGGTTTTTCTTAGTACATCCCCTTCCTCTCCCTCATTTGTCATTTTTGTCACTTGTACTTTTCCTTGAGCCAGTTCTGCTTTACTGGCTCTGATTGCCTGGGTTTGCCAGCAGCAGCCATGTCTGCCCTCCTCCCCAGGCTAGCTCAGAATTATCCACTCCCACTGAGCCACAAACCCACCATCATCTTCTCCTCTACACCTTTTCTTGAGGTCTGCTTTCCCTAAGTTATTTGTTGCAGCTTCTTGGGATTTTTTGAGGTTTCTGGAGCCATACTGGACTTCTACCATCAATATACAAAGTAAAATGTAATGGGTTTTGAGAACAAATGAATCCTTTTAATTCTTTACTGTTAAAGTAGGTTTATAATGTTTTCTTTGCTTTTATAGAAGCTATTTGCCAGACTGTGTGAGGACATCCATAACATAAGTAGAGTTACTGGAAGTTGCTGAACACTTTACCAGGTAGATTTTCTTTCAGCTCTGTCATCATCAAAGGTGCATTTCCAACAAGTTTTGCTACTGGTTCTCCGTGAGGAGTTCCAGGAAAATGTGTGATGGCTGCACGTGTGATAAAAGCCACATATCAAAAGGAAGCTGTACGTGTGCTGCTGAACACTGTAACAAAAAATGATGCTTTCAGCCCATTTTGCAAAACTGTACTAGGAAAATATGGCCATTACTCATCCAAGACCTTTATTGGAGACATGTAGTTTAATGACAAATTCCATGACTGAATAAGAATTGTATGTCAGCTACTGCCTTTTGAATTAGCATCTATTGGTTTGTTTTCTAGATAAGGAAACAGCAAATATGAACTTCTGCTATGGCTAAGTTGTTAAAAATAATTGACAGATTTTCAGCTGGAAATTTCATCAAAATTGAAAATTTCACTGGATTAGTTGAATTGTTACAGAAATTGAATTAAAATTGATTATCTGACCTTATTTGTTTCGGCTTTGACACTGATGGATTTTGATCTTAATACAGCTGTTTCCATTTCGTGAAGCATATTTGAAATATTATAAATTAGGTAAAGCTAAATTCTTAATGACATATGAGCTTTTTTAATATTTTAAGGTGATCAATCTTTCATATTCTTCCAAAAATATTTCAGAGAAGCAAAGTCTGAGTAAGATATGTTATAATCTCTTACTACAGAGATGCACAGTAATATGAACACTTAATAGAGTAACCTTGTGTATTGATATAAAAAGAGAGAGCTTAGGAATCTGGTGTTCCAGTGTTTCTCTTTGTAATGCCAATAAAATGCAGAACTACAGAAATATTCTTGTGTAAATACTTACATTCTGAAATTAATCTTCTCTGGTACACTTGGCCATTTATATCAATTGACAGTAAAAATATGGAAATAATTTAGATATTCTGTTTTAAAATGTAATGGAATGTGAAACAATAACTGAAGTGGTTGAATGAAACAGAGTTTGAAAATGTTAAGCAAGTTCTTAATAGCTGTGGATGCTGAAGAAAAGAACATCATCTATATTGTTAATACTGAATAAATTGAAATTATTTGAAAGATGAAAACTCATTTCCTTGTGTTTTCACCTCTCAGTTGGTCTGGTGAATAGCAGGCAGTTATGAGAGGCTGGAGCCTAGAAGATGGAACCATTTTTAAATATGTTGAATGGGTTGTTTCCTGTATCTGAAGTAGTCACCCGGACTTTTTTAAGTTAACGGAGTGATAAAAGTTCTTTTAGAAATGATCTGATGAATTACATTTTAAAAGTGTGTCTCAAACTTAGTGTTGTCTACAAAATATATGCCAAAATTAAAGTATATTCTTCAACACACTTATATTTTACATTTCTTTTTTCTTTATCAACAAATGTATTTTCAGTTTTGCTGAAGACTGGCAGAGGAAACTTGCAGCATAGGAGTCACTGCCACTATTTAGATACTTTACTGTCATAATAAAGGTATTTTTTCTAAGTAGAGGGAGCAATCTGGTGTGGAAACGTATTGTTCATAGAAGAGAAAAAAAGAAATTAAAATACCAAATTACTCCTAAGCAAAACTTTAGAAATGCCTAGGTTAATTATTTTCATTGGTGACATTAAAAGGAAATTTTCAATTTACACCACCTGCCCAGATGGCTGGTTTGATTCACTCATTGCTTTAGGAACACACAAATGGAAGATTGAGATCTAACAGCAGATGAAATGTGGCTGAGGCTGATCACATTATCTTGATCTCTGCCAGAAAGGAGCAGAGGCAATTCACAGTTCAGCATTGGGGTTTTTCCGCTGAACACATGGCCTCGTGTCCAAGAAGAAAGCGATGTATGACTGAGTAATGCAGCCTTTATTTGTTAAAATCACAAACCTTGTTTTTCCTCAAAGGCATGCTCGGTTTTGTGTAGGTGTTCAGGTACAGTTCAGCTTTGTTTTTCAGCTGTGTTAAAGGAATATTGAAAGTAGTAGAGTTGTTTCAGTGCCCACTGACATTTGATCACTGTTGCATCTATTTCCTTACTTGGAAAACATATATCCATGCATTGAATTTTTCCAGGTGCATATTACACGTGCAGCAAAAAAAGAGAGGCCAAATGCTACTGATCTTCTACTGATAACTTTCTTCTTACTCATGTTTGAGTGTATTTTGAATTTATTCAGTTCTAAACTCAGATAAGCAGACTGACTTTGCATTAATAATCAGCTTTAGTCTTGTTTATTTCATTTTACATTATATTAAGATCCTTCTCAAACCCAAGGAAATATTTTCTTTTGTTAGCTGTATTTTAAGATGATCTGGCTGTGTGATCTTCTCTTCCCAATCTGTGTTGTTTCTGGTCAGGCTGTGTATATGTAGTTGTTCTACTGTTTGGTTTGTAATCAGTGTTTTGGGAATCTTTCCAACTTCAGAGGTTGACTTTCAGGTTTGTGATTTCCTGAGTGATTTTTTTAAAAAGTTTTTTTTTAAAACCTTCCCCTCTCCTATCACTAAATTATTTAGTAGATTTGTGGACTACGGGAAATTATGTTAAATTCTTCCCTGGAGTATATGTTTTCAGGTGCTGTTTGTTTCGGGATTTTTTTTTTCCACTTAAATGATACATTTGTGGTACATAATCACACTTAGAGGCATGACAACCTAGACTTTATATTGCCCTCAGCCCTTGATGAGATGTGATGATAGGCAGAGGGGATGCAATCAGTCAGTGGAAGGGTGAGAATTTGTTCCAAAAGGACCTAGTCTTTTAACAATAGCTTGTTTACTCTCATGTTTGCACAGCTCATGTGTGTGTGTGTGTGTATTATAGGAAGCTCCCACAACCGGGTGGAGAAAATCGATAATATACCATTTTACTTACTAGAGCTCAAGAAGGGCATGCAGGACGAAATGATGCTATTATTTCCCTTAACTCTTTGATGTTCAGCATTCCTCATCTTGGCCTGAATTATGAAAGTGAATGATCTAAAGAGACTAATTAATTACTTTACCACAAAGGAAGCTGAGGGAAGCAGATTACAATTTTGATCTCTGTACAAAAAGGTTTGTGTGCTGGTTGAATTAGTCCCTTGAGTACCTTAGGGTTTGCAGTATGTCCAACAAAAGGGCACTTGTTTCCTTATGAAAACACACTGTGCATACCAACCTTCCCCTGCCAGAACTGGAGGGCTATTCAAGTTGCTGATCAGCATTTCCCACTAGTGTTAGCATTTTCATCTAGAAATATCTAAATACTGTAACATAGTGCAGGTTTTTCTTTTAAATTGAAGTAAAACAATGAATTGTCATAACTATAATCCAACCAGACTAAAACATACTGAAATAATTTATAAGTGTTCAGCATCACAATGTGTTATGCAGCATGATAAAGAGTGAAGATGAGGTGTTTTTACATGTAGCTGCACAGTAGATTGTCCTCTAAACAAAACTGATAAACTGAATCATAGGCTCCCTCATCTCAGAATGGTAACAAAAATAAGGAATATGTATCAGGGGGAGGGTGTACTAATGTATATCACTTAAAAATAGAAATTATTCTGTGGGTGAAAAGGGAAGATGGGTGGTAGAGAACTCACATCTTTCCTGCTGGGTTCTTCTCAGTGGTGGCACTGAGAGGTGCCCTCCCTCCCTCTGCTCTTCCCCTCTGTCTCTTTAATAAAAAAGCTCATCCCTACTGCAGGGTGTACAGGTCCCTCCCTGCCACGTGGGCCATGGCTGGCTCTGAACTCCTATACCTGCTCCTGTCCCACTCTGTTCTTGCTGTGTGACATTAGTCTGCTCCTCTCTGCTTTCGCTAAGGATGGATTTTCCACAAAAAAGTTTTACATCTGGAGATGGCTGAATCCAAACCTACAGGCTGTTTTCAGACAATGCATGGGATTTATTGATGGACATCACAAGCACTCTGCCATTATCCAAGTCTCCTTTTTCTTCAGCAGTGTATTTAAAAAGGTACTATGAACACTTGATCAGTCTTCTGCCCAAAAAATGTATTTTAGGGATTGGATTGTCACCAGTTTTTCTTGAGGATTTAATGTATTTCAATATTTGTATTTCATCTCTTTAAACTTCGTGCTGTCCACTTACCATCAGCCTGGGTTGTATGAGTATAGTTGCTGCAAATGTGTGTCTCGTTTTTTAGGAGATACCATTTTGTATAACCATGAGTAGTAACACTGTATTGATATAGCAACATAGTCTTGGTTGCCCCTTTTTAAAATAAATAAATAAATACACCCTTTTTGTCTACTATTTATTGTTATTTACATCTTTTGTTGACAATGGTATTCACATATTATTGTGATGATTCCCTAGCCCTATAAGATGCTCTTTGCATCTTGTGGTTTTCCCCTAAAAACTTTCACTGTGTACTCTTCTAGAACATGATGTCTCTATGCACTTTTGTATTTTTATTTTCCTTCCTAAGATAATTGGAGAGCTGGAAGAACTAAAATGAGAGGTGTTATTTCTTTGGAAGGTACTAACAGTGTCTTGTTTGTTCTGGAGGTAGTATTGTTGTTTGTTGAAACTTATAGTTCTGCCAGCTCTGGATGTCTGAGAATTTCTCCTCTTACCATATTTCCCCTTGGAGCTTTCCTAGTTCTTGTTGTTTTTATTTTTTTTTGGTTGGTTTTTTTTTTGTTGTTGTTGTTGTTCTCGGGAAAAAATTGGATAAAACAGGTGATGTATTCTCTAGCTTGTACCCTGTGTCCTAGCAGAGACTACATCATGTTAAGTTTAGGACTTTGTAACCTCATCCAAAAGTTTGAGAGCTGAGAGTGCTGAGGGGCAAGAGGGAGATTTCTGAATAATACGTTTTAGCTGTTTCCATTTAAAACACTCCCAATGTTTCTCTTAAAAGTAGAGAAATAAAAAAGCCAAAAGGGGTGGAAGTAGTGGAATTTAATTTGAGAGAACTACACAAAATTTAAGGTTTTAGTTTTTGGTATCTCATCTACAATCCTCTCGCATTAGACAGCTAACTGAATTTGGAAGTTAAAACTTGTTGCAATCCACAGGAAGTAATGGTCTCATTTTGAATGATGAGTTCCTGACTTTGTGTTCTACCCCAGCAAGTAAATCTGGCTATCTACAGCTAATTCTATTCCAACATACAAATACTCTTGAAGTATAGAGTGATGGTCTTTGTATTCTATTCTAGAAATGCTCTATCTTTGTCCCTTGTATAGTATAAAGTAGTGCCTGTAAAGTAAGTGGAAACATTAGTATGTAAATAAATATATATAAAGAAATATAAATACGTAAATATATCTAAAACATGCATGGGATTTGAAGCTGCTCTGTCTGAATGAAGCTGATACATCTGAGACCCACATGACTAGAAATACATAACACTTTTGTGCTGGTTTTCTTGCTTCTTTCTGATGCTGTTAGCAAAATGAAGGAGGCCTTTGGCAATGTGTAGGAGCCAGGATAATGGGTGTTTTAAGTGTCTTGGGGTATGTGCATATGGAGTGCATATCAACTCCTTAGCATTTACTTTAGTTGAAAAGGAAGGAGTTGATAAATTTGATTTTTGAAATAGTAAGTGGCTGACATAATCAAAATATGGACCAGAGTGGATACTGGAGATTTTGTGAAACTGCTACTTCAAAGACACTTTCCACTTTTCTGTTTTAATTCTGGATTTTCCCTGAAACTGGGGTTAAAATATTTTTGGTCATATGTAGCTTTTCTGGTTTTGTACTTGGGACTGTTTGTATTTGGAGTAATATGTAGAGGAAAAAAAAAAAAAAAAAGACAGCATTTTTCTCATTAAAACACAGAGTGAAGAAATTGAAAATTGCAGATTTCCGGAATTCTATGTCCCACTTCCTTTATCTTTGGCTTCTGAAGTACTCCCAGCAATGATCTTACTTGCCATGTCTTGAAGGGAGCACTGATAGTAACAGGAGGGCCTGACAATACTAACATAGCACTTTAATTCAGAGATGGACAGAAATGCTTCCCTACTGAATAACCTTCATAGGCATCTTTAGCACTCTAGTTTTCTTCTGAAATTTATGGCTGTGCACGGAGGGGAAAGGAATGTGGAGGAAAGTCTTTCTTTGAGTTAAAGAAGTGTAGAGCTTTTTAATGTGAAGGAGGATGAAATCCTGGGACATTCCTTTCCCCCCAGCCCACAGACAATGCATAAACCATCATCTAGTACAGTATTTAGAAACTCAGTGCAGATCCAAAAAATTAAGATACTACCATTAAGATAAAATCAAACTAATTGTACTAATTTTTTTATGATGCAAGGGTATTTTTCCCCTTGTGGTATGAGGTTTTTGGTTCTGGTAAGGGTTTGATTTTTCATCATTCTAAGTGAAGATTTGTATTTTAGTAGTGATGTTCAGTTAGTTTTGTGTCGTAATCATATTTTGTCGATTTTCTTTTATGATGGTGCCAAATAGAGTAGTCTATTTGTGAATAGTCTAAAATGTGTCAGTGTTAATTGTCAAACCAAAACTGACTGTGGGCCTTTTTTTATCTTTATCCTTCTTTTGAGAATAAAGACCAGTTTCTTCATGATGAAGTTTCATCTTCAATGTCACATCTTGCAACAAAGGTAAATACCTGTTCTTTGAAAATGTAACAATTAATATCTCATATATATATTTCAGTCCAGTCCATGTATGTTAGAAGGTTGACAGGTTTTCCTGGGCAGCTGATTAAGGGATTGATATAGTTCATTGATGATTTAATAATTATTATTTTATAATTTGTATTTTATTATATCCTTGATCATGGGGTTCTCATTGAAGTAATATCAGTAATGCAGGATTAGTTGGAAAGCTCCCTTATTTGCTTTCTTTAATGGGGAGGGGAAGGTATCCTAATTTTTTTTTTCCTCCCAATGATGGCTATTAAAACACAAGATGAAAATAAGAAATCACAGGAATAACTGAAGTCTAAAGAAGCAATTCCAAATTCTAGCTGCCACTGGCAATAAAAACATGAAAAGTAGAAGAATTTGGGGTTGTTTATTCCATTACATGTAGCTCCACTTGCTCTCTGACCACAAGAGGTTAAGGATTTTATTTTGTATCTCTTTCAGGAAAGAGAAGTAGGCATGCAAGTTAAATTTTTTTACCTTGATATGTGTCCAAGAATCTTCTTTAATGTTCCTGAAATACATTAGTAGAAGATGAAAGAAGTGGAAGTTATTATGATAAGCTAGAGCTTGTTTTGAAATTCCATAGGTATAAAGAAAAGTATTTTAAAATAGGTTCATTAGTGTAATAGGATACTTTACATTAATATGTATAAACTGAACATCTGTCTCTGTTACTTCTTTTTTGTTCTACTTCAGATGCAGCATGACTTTCATTGAAAATAGAAGTCAGATTGTACTATACCTTTTTCTACCCTTTTGAAGAAACATTCTTTTTTATGAAAACATAAATTACCATATATTTTATACCAGATGATAAATGTTTAGGGAGAGAATCTTAAAATGAATCTATTTTCTATTGAAAAAAATTTTGCCCCTTTCTTAGTCATTCAGGAAAGCTTGCTAAGTGTGTGTTCTGACTTAAAAAAACAAAAATGTCACCAGGTAAAACACTGAGCTGCAGTATTTTTGTCTTTTAAAGTAAAACCCTCTTGTCTTAAAAATGTATTTTTAAGAAAGCACCTTATCCTTCTCATCTTCTCTTTCTAAAAGCAATTCTGTATTTTATTTGGTTGTTCTCTCATCTTAGAAGCTGTCAGTAGAGTGATATTCCAGAAGTTCTAAAATGTTAATATGTTAATAAAACGCTGATGAATTGCATATGTGGCCTTTCTAGTACACATGTCATGAATAAAATAGTCTCCATGTTGAAACAATATGGTCAAGAGCAACAAAGTTCTTGAAGAAGGTAGTGGATGAATAGTGTGGGTGCTGCTTGGGGAGACAGCCTTCCTGATCTCTTCAAGCCTGAGTTTTAAGACAGTGTTGATGCCCATTTGCAGAGGAAAGCCTTTGACCTATGTTTGGAGGTCTAAAAGTGGGAGCTAGTCCTAAAGGCTGCAGGTGGAGCTTGCAAAATGGTCTTAGATCCTGCTCTTGCAGGAAGCTGCCTTCTGAGCACTGAGGACAGGCAGTGCTGAATTGTTCTAGTTCTCTCCTCACAGCTCTCTTGAAAGGCAAGGATAGGTGGTTAAAAAGCCTTGTGCCATCTCAAAGTGAGGAACTATGAATGCTCCAGTGGTGCTCTCCAAAATGCAGAAATCTGGAACCAGTGTTCATACTCTGCCTGGACATGTGAATTAGAGAGTAAGTCCTATGAGGAGTAACTGAGGGAGCTGGGGATGTTTAGCTTGGAGAAAAGGAAGCTCAGAGGAGATCTTTACAACTACTTGAATGGAGGTTGCAGCGAGGTGGTGGTCGGCCTCTTCTCTCAGTTAGCCAGCAACAGGACTAGAGGAATGGCCTCAAGCTGCACCAGGGGAGGATCACTCTGGACACAAGAGGAATTTCTTCACTGAATGTGTGGTTAAGCATTGAAATGGGCTGGCCAGAGAGGTCATGGAGTCACCATTCCTGGAGGTGTTCAAGGAATGACTAATGTGGCACTCAGTGCCATGGTCTGGTTAACTACTTGGTGTTCAGTCACAGGTAGGACTCGATGATCTCAGAGATCTTTTCCAACCTAAATGATTCTATGATTTGGCTTCTGAAAAACTCAGTCTTTAGGGGTCTCACTGCCATGCTCAGCTTCTGATTAAAAGTGCAGTAGAAACTTCATCTGCAGTTGTTTTTAGGCCAAATTTTGAAAAGACACAAAGTTTTGAGAAACAAAATAGATCAAGAACATTAATGCACACAAATCTATGGAACCTGATAAGATACATTTGTAGGTCCTGAGGGAGCTGGTGGAGGAAGTGGCTAAGCCACTATTGAGCATACTTGAGAAGTTATGGCAGTCTGGTGGAGTTCCCACTGACTGGAAAATGAAAACATGACCTCTGTTTTCAAAGAAGGAAATAAAGAAGACCAGGGAACTGCAGACCGGTCAGTCTCATCTCTATGCCAGGCAGGGTCATGAAGGCAATACTCTTGGAAATTATACTATGGCTAATGAAAAATAAGGAGATAAGGAGGGAATTGTTGACATTGGCCAGCATGGCTTCACTAAGGGCAAATCATGCCTGACAAATTTGATGACGTTCTGTGAGAGTGTTACAGCACTGCTGAATGAGGGAAGAGCAACTGATGTGGATTTGTGCAAAGAATTTGCATGATATCCCTGCCTTTAAACTGGAGAGATGTGGATTTGACAGGTGGCTCATTCAGTAGATAAGAAATTGGCTCTATGCCATGCCAGGTATGACATGCAAAGAATTACAGTCAGTGGATTGATGTCTGAGTAGAGGCCAGTGACAAGTGATGTTCCTGAGGGGTTGGGACCAGGCCTGTTTACCATCATTGCTGGGGACATGGACAGTGGGATTGTGTGCACCCTCTGCAAGTTTGTGGATGGCACCAAATTGTGTGATACTGTCAGCAAGCTGGAGGGAAGGGATTGCCATCCAGAGGGACCTTGAGAGAACAGAGGTGGGCCTGTGTGGACCTCATGAAGTTCAACAAGGCAAAGTGCCAGATCCTGCAGCTGGGTCGTGGCAGTCCCAAGCACAAGTAGAGGATGGATGGAAAATGGATTGAGAACAGCCCTGCTGAGAAGAACTTGAGGATGTTGGTACATAACCAGAATCATTGGTCTGCACATCAGAGGCTGGCTGGCAGAAAATTTGTAATATTTCTAAGACAAATTTGGGAGGGAGTTGGTTTTTAAATTTCATTTACCTATCTTCTTGCTCATTTTGAAGAGGTTTCCTGTCATATGGGAAGAATACTTCTTTAATTAAAGCTGATTGGTTTTTTTTAACTGTTTAACACTTAATTGTAACTTTATTGAACTGTAAGGTACTTATGTGGAAATTCTATCTCTAGTTTTTTTATTTTAGCTTAATTTCTTTTAGGGGAGGAGTGAGGGAAACTGTGGAACAAACAATTATGTCTTCTCAGTCAAGGTCAAAAGGAAAATCAGTTCTTTTTTTTTATATTTATAAAAAATGTCTGCAAGTGTTTTGTGAAGTGCCTCTGCTTAGCTGGAGAATTTGGATTCACCAGTCAATCCTCTGTGAAAATAATTGTGAAGGTCTGCTGAAACATGGCCCAAATATAAATTTCTGGAAATCTCATTTCATACATGCTGAGCAGTGACTTTTTAGGGATTAGCTGCTTAACTACACAATGCTGTTGAACATGCTGGTTCTCACTGCAGGTGTACAGCAAGAATGCCCTGTAATTGCTCATTTTGCTTACTAAGACTCTGTCATGTGGCTTGTTTTAGCCAGCAGAGAGCGATTTCTTTGCTCCACAGTCCTGCTGGCCTGGCAGTCAGGAAGCAGAAGAGTCTAACAGGAATATACTCAGAGTACCAGTACCCACTCCTAATGCAGTCAGCATAAAGTTCAAACATACTTGAATCTCTTGCTTTGTAAACTACTTGTCTTGTGCCTCTGTGACCCAAATCTTATGATTCTTTGACTTGATTGAATTCTGTGCTTTTTTTACCTCTCTCATTATAAGATAATCTATATTAACCACATCCATCTGATGCCCAAGTTTACCTGTTTTCAGTTAAATTTACATCATCCTCCCCTTTAGTATGTATTCATCTATATCAGCATACTTTTTTTGGGTGCAATAAACTTTTGAAATTCGCTTTTGGGACTGAACTACTTTGGTTTATATTCAGCTCTTAGTATTCCTGGTTGGTTGCTTTTTACTCTAATATTTCATGAACCTTCTTGTGCTCTAGCAGAGCCCTAATTACCAGCTGTTTACCTTTGACAGTAAAATTAACTGAAAAGTTTTCATAGTGATGCTTTGCTGTTTCCCAGTGGACTCTTTGGTTGTTCATTTATTAGTCTTTGCCTGTCTACCTATTATGGGAAGATAGGAATCATGTAAACATCAGACTTTGTTAATGTAGTGAAAAATGGTGTCCATAAAGTAATTTTTTGTAATAATACCTATCAATTTTGTAGGAGACTTCCAATTTAAGGGGTCCTAACCCATTCTGGGACATTTTATAAAGTTAGCTATCAGTAGACATTTGTTCCCTGTTTTATCTAAAGAAAGAAAAATTGTAGTCAACACACACAATTTGTATATAGTTAATTCACTTGAATCAATACAGGTAACAGCTAAAACCTTACTATGAAGATTGAGATTAGAGTTAAGCTTAGGGATTTGGAGGAGCCATATTGTATGTACAAAGCTCCAGTTATGAAAGAGAGCTAATAGATGACTACAATTTTCAGAGGTTGCTTCAGATTTTATAATAGTTGCTGTGACGAAAAAGGTGCTGTTGCCCCTAAATCCCACATGCTTTATCTTTAATGAATTGATTCTTAGCACTAACCTAAAAGAATGCAAAAATGAGGGAGTTAGATTTCTGCTGGCTTAAGTAGTTATCTTGGTTTGGAAAGACAGGTGTTTGCTAGGGAAAGCAGGAGCCTCCCTTGAAATGGAAGATGTAAACCGCCTCCCTCCAAATTATTATAATTTTGAAATTAAGGGGCTCTTAGGCAAAGATGTGGGAATAGGAATAACAGTTCTTTACTCGGAAAATTAAAATAAAAAACAGTAGTACAAAAAAAACCAAAAAACCAAACCACTGACAGAATACGACCTGCCACTCTGTTGTTCAGGGTGTTGGTAGCAGTCCAATTAAATCGTGGCTGCAGTTCTCCTGGAGGGACAGATGTGGTTCTGTTGAAGCAGTGATCCTGTAGAAGGGTGTAGTTTTCCTCTGAACATCCAGTGGTGATGTAGATGGGTCCAGTCTTCCTCTGGGAATCCAGTGGAACAGGCTGCCCTGGTGTTCTGACTTTCAGATATTATCCAGGTAGGAACTCTGGGCTCCTTCCCCTGGGTGGAGCATCTCACAATGGGAGGATGTAATTTTATCAGTCCTGAGGTGAGACCCAATGGCCCATTAAGAGAAGATATCTCCTGGAGGGAGGATGGGTTGTAGAAGAGATAAGCAACACTGCCCCACCTGGTTTTAACAGATGGTAATAGAATACATACTTTTGATTACATCATGCGTTGCAAATTAAGACAGTAGTTGAACCAGTTTTCCACAGCATTGCACGGGTACAAAACCGCAGCATAAGGAAGGCAGTATCAGTGAGCAGGCAGTGGACTGGGTTCACCCTTTTCAGCAGCAGTGTCTGATAAACCAGATCTGCCACCTTGTGATCTCTCTGGGGATCTGTCTGACAGATGGGCACTGGCAAAGCAGAGGGGACAGGAGCGAGCAGGAGAAACGGCAGACAGCTGGACCAGGGATACAGACCACATCCTTCACAGGATGTTCTAGGAGGGACTGCTCGTACACCCAGTTTCAGAAGATTCGCTAATTAAATGGCAGCTTTCTCATGGTGGAAAAAAAGTACTTCATAAACTATAAGGAGCTGAAGGAAAAGAATCTGTGCTCTGGGCTTGAGCTCTTAATATACCAGTTGAAACAGACCATGATGGCTGTTCAGTAGTTTGCCAGTTAATGGATTAATATATATGTTTGATTTCACTTTTTATTGATTCTTTTAGGTGATTGCACAAGGCATTGCTGCACAGGATTTCACAACCTAAAGTGGAAGACACAGGAGAAAATCTATTAATTGCTGTTTTGATGGCCGTACTCTTTGCTGTCATAGTCAAACTGCTATGAGACCAGTCCGTATTTCTATTTCTGAGAATACTGAAATAGGCATTTTGAGGAGTTTCTGCTTTGTTTCTCATTGACATTTTTGAAAAAATAGTAGACTGCAGCATCCAACATGGTCCTCTAATTCTAACATCTGATGTTACAGTTTTAGTCAGTAATAGTTCTCTCTTCCTTAATAGTGGTCTCCTTTTTGGTTTTTTAGCTGTCCCATAAGCATTTCACTAAAATTCTTTTTAACCTGGCTTTGAGTGTACACCTGGTTCTATCAGTCAACTTTGATTTTCGAAGATCACCTACTCCAAGCTCAAGCCCAACTCATCAGGCAGAGAAAGAAGCAAAGGTGGCAGAAGGCATGATGAACGTGATATTCCTGAAAAACTTTGAGCATTAAAGGGAGGCATTCTAGAGGTAGAAGCAGGGTCAAGTGACCTGAGGGGAGTATGGATACTCTCTTTGAGTATGCAGGGATGAGGTTAGGAAGGATTAAACCCACCTGGAGTGAAATCAGGTGAGCAGCAAGAAAGGTTTCTGCTTGTACACCAGCAGCCGAGAGAGTGTGAAGGAGGTGGAGCCTGACTCTTCTCAGGGTTCTCAGTGAACGGGCAAGAGGCAATGGGCACAAACTGAAATAGAAGAAATATAATTTAAAAATAAGAAAAATCTTTTTCACCATGAGGATGGTCAAGCCCTGGAAGAGGTTTCTGGAGAGGTTGTGGATTCTCCAGCTGTGGAGATACTCAAAACCTGGCTGTCCATGATCCTTAGCAATCTGCTTGAGAGGGTGACCCTCCTTTGAGTAGTGAGGTTGGACTAGAGGGTATCCAGAGATCCTTTCCAGCTGTAAAGGCTGTGTAATTCTGTGAATTCTGGATGTTATTTCTTTTTTCAATGACACACGGAAAAGTAGTTTAAAGATTCAAGAATATAATAGGTCAGTTACATTTATAAACCTAGAAAATTTTAGGAGTAGTACTTCTGAGTAGAGAGTTACATCATAAAAATGAAATACAGAGCTCCTGCTGGTGGACTGATGGTTTAAGACCATATCAGTACTGTGTTTTCATAGTTCACATAACTGTAATAGTTTTACATAAAACAAGTCTCCAGTGTGATGAGGACTCAGCTTACTGAAGTGTCATCTTTCCTAACTGACCTTCGACATCCATTGCAAGGAAGCTAATTGTTCTGGGATATGAACAATTGGGTCTTTCTCCAGGTGCTCTGTAAGATGGTAAGTGATTCCCAGCTGATTTAGATTCTGGGAGTCTGTGACTATGGTAACAGGAGATGGTGTTCAGGGAGAGCACAACATGGCTGGTGTCTAGGCTCTTCCCCTAACATCAAGAATCATTGTTATAAGGTATTAGAGGGTGCATCCCTTAAAACAGGAGGTATTCATTTATGTATCTCCTGTCTGAATTTGTCTAATTCTTCTTGTGATGGTTCCCAGCACTTTTTGGCTACACAGCTGCTTCATGTCAAACTGGTGGTCCCAGGGAACTGCAAGATCTCCTTCCTGAGCTGTACCTACCTCCCAGCTGATATGGGTAACTGTTCCAGCTGCACTTGTCAGTTGGTTAAAAGTGTTTAAAGAACTCTGAAAAGAAACATGGAAATCCAGCAGGCTGTTCTGAGGGATTTCGTTATGTGTCAGCTACATGACAGCAGTAGTCAAAAAACAAGATTGTTGTCTTAAAAACAGTTCAGTAGTTACAAAGAAGCTTCTGGAAGTGTGAAATATGTATTTGACCTCCTCCTTCACTAAGGTTTAAATTCTGGAGTATGCTACCACTGAGGAGACAATCAAGAGTGATGGAGAGGTGGAGAGGAGGAGGCTTAGGCATGGTAGGCAGAGGTTCTGGTTTTACTCTTGCACTTCCTGGTTTCTTTCAGCCTAGTCTGTTTAATATGTAGTAGGCTTTCTGCAATGAGTTGTATTGCATATTGGCAAAATATGATTTACTTGGACATTGGTGTTCTTATGCAGGTTATCCTGACAGTGTTTCCTTTGGAAACCCCAAATAAGTAAGTAGTGGAAGTGTATCTTAGATGTTTGGTATACATTTCTCCTAAGGACTAGCTGAGAGAAGAATAAATCAATTACAATCTGGTCATTAGCTTTGTATGTACCTACCAAATACCATGGACATGAAAATATGGAAAGAATGGTACAATGTCTACATAGATAGTGATTTACATACAGGTTGAAAGAGTGCAGACCTGCACATGCTACCTACTTGTTAATGAATAGAAATTTTCTCATTATTGTTCATAAAGATACCTGTGAATCAGAAGTGGACAAATGAAATGAAATTTTTAAAAAATCTGATGTTAAAAAGTATGGGAAGCTTCTGGCCAGATATAGGTAGAATTTGGTTTTTTTGTTTGGAAGATTGCTTGGGTATCCAGAGAGTACAGCAAAGTTGGGATTGCGTTGGTGAAGTTTGTATGATGTTCTAGTTTAAAGAAGGTGTATGTACAGATATATCCTTTTTGTTACATTGAATGTGTGTGTATAAATGCTTCTCTCCAAGCATTTCATCGATATTGTTCTTTAAAGGTGCATATAATTTAAATTAAGCCTCTTCTATGTCTTTAATTGCTATCTGAAAACTAGTGACAAGGTGGTTCTATTTTTTCATAATCAGCAAATTTATTAGCTGGAAATGACTTGATGAAACATCGTTTTTGAAAGAAGACAGCTTATCTACGAATTACATCATCCAGTTTAAAGAGAAAAAGAGTTTTTAAGTGTAGTTTATAGCTGTCTTTTTTCCTATGGTAGCAAATGTTCTGTCCCAAAAAGACCTGAAATAATTGAATTTTAGCAAGATAACAGATGATAGAGTCATGGAACGGTTTGGGTTGGGCGAGACCTTAAAAATCATCTACTTCCAACCCTCTTGGCATGGGCAGGGACACCTTCCACCAGGCCTGATTGCTCAAAGTCCCATCCAGCCTGGCCTTGAACAATTACAGGGATGAGACATCCACAACTTCTCTGGGCAACCTGTGCCTCACCACCTCAAAGTAAAGAATTTCTTCTTAATATTTAATCTAAACCTACCCTCCTTCATCTTAAGGCCATTCCCCCTTGTCCTATTTCTACATGCCCATGCCAAAAACTCCTGCTTGTCTTGACAGCTGTGGTTTTGTTTTGATTATTGTACTTCATGATGTATCATATTTTTTAATATAGTCAAGTAACACTGACAGACTATCACTGCCATTCTTACTGGATCCTGTGAAGAGGAGCAGCAACTTTGGTGTTCTGTGCTTGGCACACACATGTGTGTTTTTGTGAGCATGCTGTCAAAGTAAAAATAACCTATACCTAGTTATTTCTCCTTGGGGGAGGGAGAATGAAAACTTTAATAAAGTTTAAAAAGTAATTTATGCTGTATGCTTAATGGTCCCAGTAAATTTAGAGAACACACTGTAGTGCACCAGTGCCACATGTTACATTGCACTGGTGAGCCAATGCTCTTACTCTTCTTGCTTGCAGGGCTGGAAGCTGTAGTTTAGTGGTTACAGAGGGGGACACAGATGTGGAAAACAGATGAAATCTGAAGAGTTTCATGATGCCTGTGGCTCTCCTGTCTGTTGTGACTCTTCCTAGACATGACCGTTTGTTTCCTTTCTTGTCTACTGAAGCCCTTTAGACTGTCCTTAAAGCTGCCTAGATTCCCCTGTTACTGTGATACATTAAAACGGAGCCCAGCTGCACTCAATGACATAACAACCGTACCAAGGATTTGTATCCTTTGCTCAGCAAGGAAGAGCTCTTGCTGCAGTAATTGGGCTGGCTCTTTTCCCAGCATGGCCATCCTCTGCAGCTCTGTGGAGTGGCTCACTGCCAGCAGCCCCACATGCAGAGGAGACACAGCCACTGCTGCCTGTCAGCCAGTGGCAGTCCCACTCTGTGCTGGTAAATCTGTCACTCACACTGATGAGGACTCATTTCTCTGTAGGTTCAAGGTGCAAGTTTCCGGGGTTGGAAGGAAGTGACGTCTATGTTCAATAAAGATGATGAACAGCAGTTGCTAGCAGGATGCAAGTCTCCAAAATCCAAAGGGTGAGTAAAACCATTTGGTCTCTCTACTATTAAAATACACTCAATGGAATGGAAAATATTCCAGTAATGGAGCTGGATGCTGAGAAGCAGCAGTGGCCCACTGCTGGAAGTCAAATAGACACAGAAAAGTTTATGGGCAAAGCTATATATGCATTAAGTTTACAATGAATAAAGCATGCTGTATTAGGAAAGAACAGATGATGTTTTTAACGTTTTTAGGTTTGTTAGGAAGAAAACTGAATTTAGCTGCATAATAATTTTTTTACTGTAGAAAAGTAGTAAATGCTTGTGAGTAAAAGAGTCATTCTTACACTTTCACTTTCCTCTTAGGGATTAAGTACGGTTGAGTTTACAAATTCCCTTCTTTACATGCCTTCATCTCTCCTTTGAAGTCTTACTACACCTAGAAAGGTTAAGTGGAGTAGCTGTACAGGATCTACAAGTCTTCCCTGCTGGCACTGAGCTGTGTCTGGGCACAGTTGTGTGCTGGTACAGTGACAGCAGCTCCCTGGACAGAACATGCTCCCAGGACAGACCATCTTCCTGTTGCCACCTCACTACCTTGATTGCAAACCAAATATACCACATAGCAGTAGATTTCTTTCTGCCAAATACTAGCTTTGATAAGACTTGCTGTAGCAGGCTTTGGCTCCAGTTTACTTTGAAGTAAATGTGTTTCAGAATGCAAGTGTGTGTATGTATGCATGTAGGGCATGTATGTATATAAATAAACAATTTGGAATATAAATCCATATATTTTATTTCCATTTGAGCCTGTTCCATAAAACTTCTCAAAAGTTCCCAGCTGCTCTCCCTGTGCAATTTTATAGTTCTCAGCTACTATCCCTGTGCAATTGTATGTTATTAAGAGACTAGGCTCCTGTAATAATGCTTTGCAATTGATGCTGAATATAAGAATCAAGTAATACAGTGAAGTAATTGATATGCTACTACAAATAATGTTTTTGTAACACAACTTATAAAAATAATTTGCTTTTTAGCTCATTGAACCCTAAAGGTTGTGTCTTTCACCCCTGGTGTTCAACTTTTCTTTGTGGCCCATTATTTGATTATATGCATAATATAAAGTTATGCATAAACATTTGATGTTCTGTAATTTAAATATTTCATGCTGCAAAATTATTCAGGTTGAAGATTCTTAATGGGATAAGAAAAGTAATAATAAGAGTAGCCTTTCAGGTGTCTGAAAGAGAAGTCATTTTTTGGGTTTGGGAGGGGGATTTTGAGAGTTCTTACCAGGTATACAAAACAGCTGTTTTCACATTATTTTGTGGATCTTTATGAAAGTATTAATAAAAAGCCTGGTGTCTTTAAAGTCCTATTATTGTGTACATCAGCTATTTTAGGGTATAAGGTTTAACTGGCAAGGTGGTAATAGGTAAATGAAACTGAGTTACATAGTGAGTATTAAAGCTGGTGTTAGAACATTGTCATATCCCTTCTACTGTTGTACTCCTAGAGGTTTTTAAAATTTTTTGTTTGTTTGTTTTGTTTGGTTAAAGTCCTAAATTGTTCAGATGGATCCTAAAATACTTCGTACATTTCCAAAGGCAGCTCTGTGGAATTAATTCCACAGGATGGGTTAGGGATGGTGGTGTGTCAATTCTCTTGTAATAGAAAATGACCACACTCAGTCCTCTTCTGATTTATCACTGCAGGATTCTGCTGTGTTTAGGTTTATGTGTATGTGAGGGTGTTTTTCCTGAAGCTAACAGCAATGAATGTGCTGCCACAGGCTGACAATGATTAGCACTCCTTCCTGTAAAACACAATTTAATTGAATGTTTATTAATAACTACTACATACATCATTAAATGAAGGAATTAATCACCACATCATTGTTACTTTCTAGAACAAACCTAAAATTAAAGGAAGAGATGAAGTCTGAAAAGAAGCCAGGTTTTTGGGACAGTTTGGTGATAAAGCAGAATGTTCCATCTAGGAAACCAGATGAGATTGAGGGATGGGAACCACCACAGATTACCACTGCTGACTCTACCAGTGATGCAGCAACTCCTTTGAGTGACTATACAGCCTGGTCAGGCTGGGAAGATGAAACCAAAGGCTCCACAAAATACACAAACCTGGCCAGCTCAGGAAACAGTTCCAGGTGGAGTATCAAATCAGCTGGCAAGCTGGTTAGTATTAGACGTCAAAGCAAAGGTAACCTTACTGACAACTGGGAAGAACTAGAATGATACTGGTGATGTGAAATACTTTATACTTGTAAGAAAAGAACAGTTCCATGATTTACTCACATGTTTAAACCAAAATCAAATCTGCTCAATATTGCACCTTTATACAGTACTTTGTTTTATTCAGATTGTTACAAATTTTTGCTCACCTGATAGTAAATTTTCTTATTACATTGTTAATAGCTATGTTTTCCACACTGAAAAAATGTAGAGAATCTATTTTGTGCCTATATTTCACATTCAGACTCTGCAGTATGTCAGATTGTTGGTTTTACCAAAAAAAAAAAAAAAGTAATTCCTTAGTGAATGTATACACTGGTTGTAAATTTGACTGCCTTATGAAGGAACTTCCACTAGCTTGAGGTCCTGCTTCTTTTCTGGTATTTGAGGGCCGTTCAAAATTTTAGTTTTGCTTTTAAACTAAGAATACTGATCTGTCACTTGCAGGGAGAGTCCTTGTATTTAGTACTGTTTTCCAACTCTTCAGCCTCAGCATTTACTTCAGCTTGTGCTTACAAGATGCTTACTGCCACATTGTGCTGTACTCTGTGTGACATGGGAAAATACTGTTCTGATGTGATCCCTTCCATTACAAGATTGTCACCAACAGTTGGGTCAAATGGGTCTTCCAGAGTTGGAGTCTTTCGTGTTTTGGATTTTTTTTCCCTGTGTGATGGGTTTTTTTGGTGGTTGTTTTTTGGTTTTGTTTGATTGTTTGGTTGGGGTTTTTTTTAATACTCAACTTTTTTTGACAAAGATAGGTTTCTCAATTTTTAAGATGCATGTTATGCCAAAACCAGAAATGATTGAAAATTTGGAAAACAGCATTGAGTAAAGTGTAAGATGATCTCAATATTCTGGGGGAATATTGAATCTGGATATAGAAATAAGTTGCTTCTTATGGAAGGGCATATGTTTTCATTTTTTTACAATACCTGATCCTTGTTTTACAAACAACTTTTTTTGGTCTTCACTATGTTTTTCCTTTCTTCCCACTGCATAAGCAATGATTGAATTTACTCTGGCATTTTCAGGGTAGCTGAGTAACTGAGCCATTGCAAGTATGTGCATGCACACAATTTCTGAAGCATTTTTGTTGAAAAGTTCCATTTTATTAGCTACTGATACTTGGATTTTTTGGTAAAAGAAGGTGAAATGTTTAACTTGAGATTTGAAATGTATATATGACTAATAAAAGTGCCTCTTTTTAGCATATTGTCTCTCAGCTGATGTCAGATCCAAAGTTAATTTCTGTTTTGTTTATATGACCCACACAAGGACTACTTTAACATTCATGAATGAAAATCAAACCAAAAGTTTCATAAGAAATGAACGGTAGGTCTTTTCTCTCCTCATTGTTAAACTGGTGTAACAGAACTGAAATTTGACTGTTTAGCAATATGGCCAATGCAGTCAGAAGATGAAGCTAGCATGTGAGAGAAAATCAGCATTTTTACAAGAAAGTATACACCTTTATATAGCAGATGTCTTGTAAACATATTTTTGCAAGAAGCTTATGCTGATAAATAGGGATGCATGCAATTTTTTTCTAAGCTTGTTTTTTGTTACTGCCACGTTACTCTTCCCTTAGCTCTCGCTTTCTCCTCTCTCCTCCAATTCATGTATAGTTTTCTGGCTTGCAGTTCCTGCATAGCTATTTTTTGGAGATTCCTGCTGAGATATGCCTGGAGGTAAACTGTAGCAAAATGGTTTTAGTTGGTTGGGGTTTTATTCCCTAATATTGTTTGGATACTAAAAGACATTGCTCTTAAGTTTACGAAAAAGAACAGTGATGTTTTGTGCTACAAAACAGAATCTTTAACTGGCAAATATACTTGTAAAATTTGCATTAGATATTAAAAAGTTTTAATAGGGGAGAAAAGGTTAGCATTTATATTGCATTGTTTAGTCTGTGAATAAACTCTCTTTTTGCCTTGGGCAGGTATGTATGCTGAGGTTAATTATAGGAAAGAATTAGTATTCTTGGGTAAAGTATGCTGCATTTTATAGTTTGTGGAATACCCTTTAAGGCACGAACTAGTATTTAATTTGGTTGTTGGTGCTGATCTGAAAGAACGGAAAAAGCTCTGTTAGCAGCCCTTAATATTTTGCTCTCAAAGATGGGCTGAGAACTTTTAATTTCACTCCTGAAGAAACTATACTGTGACCAGTAAGGGTTTTGCCTTGCACATTATACTGTCAAGTGCCTGTTTCTCACCTTGATGATGTGTTTGATGCACAGCTCAACTGCAACCTTTTTCAATTTGTTTTTAGATGTATGATAAAGAATATGCTCACAAATCTGATGCCTATTACAATACAAAAGTGGGAAATTGACATACGTAAAATTCCAGTTTCACTCTTAGTGATGAAAGTTTTGGTGTGCTTTTTAAGTGATATTTCCTCAGAAATAACCATTTTAAGAATCAACATTATTAAATTTAATATAATTTATTGTTATGCTTTAATAATGTATTTGTCTGTTGAGAACTCACTAGTGTGAGCTTTTCTTCTCATGTTTATAAATGTGTCTGAATTTTCAGGATGGGGTCCTTCATCTTTTACCTTTGTTAGATGCTTAACTACATTAAATGTTATAAGCTTAAGCTATACACAGCTCCATATGTGGAATAAGTGTAGAAAATGTCCCTTATTATTTGTTTTGAAATTGCATTTCAATCTATGTGAAATGTTTTAGAAGAAGGTAGCATTAAGATTGTATGATAAGATTGCACAAAATAAAATATAGTTTATATTGCTTTATCGTAGCCAATCTGCATGGTCGTTGGCGTGGTTTTAACGGGAATTAAAAGCTTTGCGTGGCTGTTACTGGTCACTTAGCTCTGAGCAAAGTTCTTTCTGAGTATTTTTATTTATTAGCATCATTTGCAAAAAGAAAAGTAGTATTTTCCATATGAATAAAGATTTAGTTTGAACTGAAACACCTTATTCTTTGACTTTTTTTGGTTCCGTTTTATTTGTCATGTGAATACGTTTACATCTGCTTGGACAATTTTGGCCACCACAATATAAGAAAGATAATTAAACTATTGGAAGGTGTCCAGAGGAGAGCCACAAAGATGGGGAAGGCCTTGAGGGGAAGCTGTATGAGGAGCAGTTGAGGTCATTTGGTCTGTTCAGCCTGGAGGAGGCTGAGGGGAGACCTCACTGCAGTTACAGCTTCTTGTGAGGGGAAGAGGAGGGGCAGACCCTGATCTCTTGTCTGTGGTGCCAGTGACAGGACCTGAGGGAATGGCCTGAAGCTGTGTCAGGGGAGGTTTAGATTGGGTATCAGGAAAAGGTTCTTCACTCAGAGGGTGTTTGGGCATGAACAGGCTCCTGAGGGAAGTGGTCCCAGCACCAGCCTGACAGAGCTCAGGAAGCATTTGGACAAAGCTCTTGGGCACATCTTGAGGATGGTCCTGTGCAGGGACAGGAGTTGGACTCAGTGATCCTTGTGGGTCCCTTCCAACTCAGCTGATTCTGTGACGTTACTTGCATCATTGTAGAGCATGGCCAAGGAAGTGACAGCAGTGTTTGCCTGAACTCTGTGAATTGTGTCATCCTGGAACTTGCAGCATCCTAGATTTAAAGCATCACACAATGCTTTTACAGTGGCAAGAATTTATTGGTTTCAACAACTAAATTTGTTTTTCTTTATTGGTATTTTTTTGGTTTAAAATTTGTGGGGTTTTTTTGGGTTTTTTTTTAAACTTACTGGCTGTTGGGAAAGCTTGGGCAGAGCAGCATTCTTTCCCTGCTGCTTTTAACAGCTGCTTCTAGAGTGGAGGACCTGAAGTGCTTTTGCACACACTGCCCCTCATAACAAGGTGAGACCTGCACAACCTGGCCTGTAACATGTGAGGAGCAGTCACTGCTTACAGTGGAGCAGCTGCAGAAGGAAGTTTATTGTCAGTCTCTCATTCTTCCACTCTAGTCTGCTGGCTTTGTGATTGTCTACACAGACTTAGCAGGGAACATTTCTTGCCATAGTTTTTGCCAAGGTGTTTCTTGCCATAGTCCATGAAGTAGCTAAACCAGAAAATTTCATTCATCTAAGTTGTATTCTTAGAGGAGGAAAAAAAGGCTGTACTGAGATGCCTCTGACTAGAAACAGGTGGGTCAGATGCACAGCTAGGCAGGTGAAAGGAAGTGGAAGGACCTGCACTTCCAGACCCTGAGCAGCCAAGGACCTTGTTGAATTTTGAGCATCAATGTTCCTATAGCCCAGGTGATTTCAGCCTGGCATCTGTCTCAATTTCTGAAACTTTTCAAAATGCTTGTTATTGTATGGGAATCGTGGATGACAAAACTGTAGGTCGTGTGCAATCTGAAAATATGAATGTGCATGTTATTTAGCTGTATCTTGCATATCCCAATTTTCTGTGCTAATTTGGGTTGGTTTGTTTGCTTCTTTTCCTCTGAGTACCTGCTACTTTGTTTCTGATGTATCTGGGAAATGAAACCAGTACTGTGAAGAAGAAAAGTAATTTCCTAAAATGCTTATCAGCAGCAAAGGTGTGTATCATTAGATACTGGCAGTCTCAAAAATTTCTTGTAGCATGACTGGTTTGTATCATGCAAGACAGGGAATCAAACATTCAGGCAAAATGCCAGTTTAGAAATCAAAAGTAGAGACTTATGTTTATTTTAACTGCCACCAGTATCATAACAGAAAATAATGCTTCTTCTATAGTTACAGAGAAATAAAGAGTATGAAAACAATAAAAAATAGGAATATAAATACTATAAATTTATATGAAATACATAATAGTAAACAAAGTGTAGGGAAATGATTAGTCACATGGTATCTACTGACTGTTATCACTGTTCATGAAAAAAGAAATACTTGCTCTGTACTTGGGAAGAAATTTTATCTATTCTGTGTCTAGCAGTTACTAAAAGATGTAAGAAAGTGAGAATATTATATTCAAGGCCATAACAATCTGGTAAAAGCTTGGCTGGCATTTAAATTTTTATACTTTTCAGACCCAAATAATGCTACTGGAAGCTTAATTTTGAACTGTGAGTTTGCTATTGGAAAAGAAAAATTATTATTCTTTGCACAGAAAAGTGCACAGCTGTGTTTTCTGAGATTGGTTTGTCCACATCTGAAAATAATCATTTTATATTTTTCTTTCTAGTTGGTCCAGCCCCTTATACCGAGGAGACTAAACAGTTGAGTTTAAGTAATTTTTCAGAGAATTGGCTGGTTTAACTATTTGAGATTGCATAGTGAAATAGATTTGATACAGAAATATTTCTACAAATTGCCAATGTCTTTTGGCCTTTTTTATCTTGTACCTTTTTCCTTGAAACCCCCAAATGTTGGGGTGTTGACCATCTTGTTTGTCTAGGAGTCTTGGATTCTCTACAAGGTTACACTGCTAAATTCTTCTGGTATTTGAGGGATGGAGGAAACACTAGTGTGTGTGTTTGTGCCGGAGAAAGGAGGGGAGACTAATGTATCCTGACACCAAGTACTGTACTTGGCATATTATTTTTTTTTCTGCTAAAGTTTTATAATATGCAAGATGATTAATATTAATTATTCTTTGATTTTATTTTTGTATGCGCAGTCTGTTAGCTTTTTAGGAGTGTCACTCATGCAAAGACATTCTGATTACATGAAGACCCACTCTTTGGTGTTTCTCTCATGACTGTCCCTTTTAGGCTGAAATGCCTTCAGTTTAGGTAGTGCCTGTAAAAAGTTTATTTTTTGGACATTTGGACAGAAACTTGGCAACCAACATTTGACTGGACAAAAAAAGGAAAACAAGTCAAGCATCACTTCCCATTAGGAAGTAAACCATTGTTTGATGGGATGAAGCACAAGATTCCCAGAAGTCATACTACAGATAGAGTAAATCTGCACATAGGGTTATTTTGAAAGTTAGACACTTCATGAAAAAGATACATGCTCTTTCTTTTTCATTTAATAAACTAACCCCAAAGTGCAGTGCCCATCTGCACAGCATGGCTGCCTCAGTGCTCCCTGCCCGAGGGCAGGGGTGACCTGCCCAAACCATTGTGGCCAGGGTGCAAGATCAGAGCTCTTGAGCTGTGCAGTGAGGATGCACTGGGCACAGGGGAGGGTTTGCAAGACTAGGGAAGGAGCTGATGTTCTGGCATTGAGGATGAAGCACACTATTAAGAGAAGTAAGAAGTCAAGAGCATCTGGGAATGTTCCTACAGCTGTTAGTACCAATATTTACTATTGGGCCAGAGTTTTGGTCTTAGAGAATCAGAACTAACACATCTAGTCCTTTTCCTTGGTGTTTTTTCAGGGTGTCCCTATTCAAGTCCAGGACTTTTGGCTTTTGATGAGCAACTGAAAAGGACATCCCCTGTGCACAGGTACAAACAGTATGTTCTGTTTTTCTGTAGTGTTGGTGCTCTTCAACTTGCAGCACTTATCCAGATCTATTCCACACTACTCTGCCTAGAAATTGGACTTACTTGATGAAAAATGTAGGAGGTGAACACAGGATCAGCAGAAGACCTGGGCAACTTGCACCAAGAGCTTGAGTGGTGGTAGGATTAATCTGCTGAAGTGAGTGGGCTGAACTAGGCCATGGAGCAACACCCACGCTGGTTAATGGTGGTCTGGCTTCTGCCCAGTGGCTGCTTAAACATGGTCAGGCTTTGGTGTAAGAGCAGGGGAAGGGCACAGAGGGCACAGGATCAGGCCGTGCACGGTAGAGCTGTGTAAGGAAAAATAGCAGAGATGTAGCCTGGGACATGTGACTGCAGGAGCTGCTGCATTATGGTCAAGCAGATCTGGTTCTAGTGAAAATGCTGCCAAAGTATTGCTTTTATAAATTCACCAAGTTCTAAAGGGATACCACTGAGTTCAGAAGGGGAGTGCAGGCAGGTTTTCAGCTTTAAATAGGGCTAAAAATAATGACTGTGCCTGAGAGAATAATGGGAACCAGAACACTGGGAAGAGGTGCTCTCAGCATGCAGAACCTTGTGCTATATCTGAGCATTATGTGGGAATGATAACTGACTTTAGCAAAAAAAATACTCTCCTATTATTGTTTTGCTATAAATACTACAGAAAAATAGTATTCAAGTGGGAAGAGCATATAAAAATCAAGTAAGTAAATTTTAGAATTAAGTGGTGGCCATTGGTGTAGGCCTTGAAAATTGTTAGAAAAACTTTCAGCTGAAGGCACAATGACCATAAAGTGCAACAAATATAAAGCTGAACATGTTTTATTCATATTTGTAGGATGTACACATTAACCTTCAGGAAACAAGCATTACCAGCATGTCTGACATGTAGAGGGACAGGTCTGTGTGGCACAGAGGATGGCTCATGGGAATTGAAAGAACCTTGCAGATGAAAGTATAAAAACACTGCAAGTAAATAGCATAATTAGCTAATGTTTCAATATTCTCAACTCTAATTTAACAACTGTCTCTAAACATTTTATATTAATTTATTTAATGCAGCTTTTTGCTAATTGAATTTTAGTTGGATATTAAGGGTCTAGCCTTCCTCTAAGTTCTTTGCAAATGATGGAGCTGTAAATATGCTAATTTGTGCATCATGAAATCTAAAATGTTGGGCTACTGTTCCCCATCCCACCCTCTCCTTCCTGCTAGCCCTCATTGCTTCTGCCTTCTAGACTGTGAAAAGGCCACTGGTCTTTCAATGCTAGTCTTAGTGTAGAATTCCTGGTTTGAGCTCGGTGTTTTCTTGAAGTTCAGCTTCTTCTTTCTTCATGCATTTCTCAGGGATGGGGAACACGGGGGAAGAAAGAGCAAGGTCCTACTCCTCTCTTTTTTTGCAGATAAGAGCCTTAGTCCTGACATCCAAGGAGAAAGGCTCACACAATGCTCTTGGAGAAGGTCCATGGCAGAGTGTCTTTTCCCAGAAATAGATAAACAAAACAGGTGGGAGAGAATGTAATAAAAAAGGCCACGAGTCTTTCAGAAACAGGTTTGGGAGGCAGTCACTGGGGAGTGAGAAGGGAGACCTTATTTTTCAAAGTTGTAATTTCAAGCTCCTTGTGGACTATGGCAGAGAAGGTCTTGATTGCCTTTGAACTGCTGTTCTCAGGACTAGAATTCACTAAGAGCCAAATCACCCAGGATCAGGAAGTAACCATGGGGCAGCCACAGTTAAAACATGATTTCCTACCATTGCCACTGCAAAATCTGTCTATAAGGAGATCCAAGTTTGGGGACAAAAGCTGAGGAGCAAAAGAAATCTCTGCTGTAGAGATTTAGAACATATTTCAAGGCGCCCTTTCTGCTGAAGGGGAGAGTGCCTGCCTTTCCTTCTGGGACAGCAGCACACAAGGCCAAAGAGCAGAGGTTTCATGTTAAGGCATAACCCCTCTCATGGTTACAGTGCTTTAGGTTACATGAAAAAGCGCTGGAGTAAAGGAAAATGAGATGAATTCAGGCTGTCAAAATATGTTCTGGGCGTCAGTTGAGGTATTAACAAGATTCTTATCCTAAAGATTAAATCCTTTCCCTACTCTTTATGTGATTTAAATAAAAAAACTCAACAGACCAACACAAAAACCCAAACACCACCAGCCCTATTACCAAAATCGCTGCCTTAGCTTTTTTTGCTTAAGTAAAACATTGAAAGTTATCTTCTTATGCATGCAATGACTTCACATCAAATAGTCACTCTTAATCAGGCTCCTATTTGCCTAAACAATGTATTCACTAAATATTGAACAAATTTGTGGAACTGTTCCCAAAGGTCAGTTTTGCCAGTGCTAAAAGCTTATAACAGTGCTCATGACAATGTGATTCTGCACTCAGAGTTTTAGATTTTTTAAAAAAGAGTCCTGAACTGAAATGCTTCTCAGCACATTTGTGCACATCTCTTCTGGATATTTTTTTCTTTTTTTAATCCAGAAGAAATGTTTAAAAAGCCACTATATGGGCTTTGGGACCTAGGAGTCCAAGTTGAACATGAGCCAAGCAATGTGTCCTTGATACAAAAAAGGTTAGTGGGCAACATGGACCTACTGCAGGGAGTCAGGTGGAGGGTCATAAAGATGATAAAGGTGTAAATAAGAGGACATGACTGAAGTATCTGTCCTGTGAGGAAAAAAACCAACAAAACTGGAACTGTTCAAGCTGGAGAAGGTAAGGCTCAGGGGATCTCATCATCTAGCAATACATGAAGGGAGGGTGGAAGGAGAAGGGAGTCAGGCTCCTGTCAGTGAGCACTGAAAGGACCAGAGGCAAGAGGCACAAACTGGAACAGAGGAGGTGGCATCTGAACATCAGGAAATGCTGCTACTGTGAGGATAACCAAACACTGGCAGAGGTCACCCAGAGAGGCTGTAGAGTCTCCTTCCTTGGAGATAATCAAAAGCCATTTGGACACACTTCTGAACAAAGTCCTAGACAACCAGCTCCAGCTAACTCTGCTTCAGCTGGGTCCCTTCCACCCTCAACCAACCTGTGAGGGTAGAATGAAGACTCTAAAATAGAAGGCAGAGTACTGCTTCTTGTAATCTTAGCTCCTGCCAGCTCAGCCCAATGGGACAGCCTAGTAATCCTAAATAAATATCCACACACAGGAACATACTGCAGAACTTAACCTTGAGCCTGTCAAAGGCTTTTTGCTACTGAAGAAAGAGCAAGATAACAAGTAGTGAAAGGGAAAGAGAGTAAGCCTGACTGCTGTCACCTGACACTTCTAAGAGAACAGCAAATTAGTTATTACAGATTCTGGTTTTTTCCAAACCTGTCTTAAAATGGCTTATAAGACAAAGTCGTATCTCTCCCTCTTAGATTCAGTGGCTAGAAGAGAGGTTTCCTCTCAGCTCTCTTTCCCCGGCTGTCACCTTATTTGTCTTTTCATCACTGGGCAGCTCTCAGGTCACAGTGTAAGAGCTTTGCCCTCTGCAGGAGAGATGGTTCTGCATAGTCCCTCAGCAGAGGTCTTCAGCACGAGGGGGAAGAGCTCACAGCAGCATTAAACCAAATGCTGGCTTTAAAACCTTTCTTTCAAGCTCTCAGAGAAAGCATCCATGTATTTACAGGAAGTTTTATGCAGGGTAGCAAAGCTGTAACCATGGTAAAGCAGTGATTAGTGGATGTCAGCCATCACCAGCCACTCTCAGGGTTACTGAGGTCACAGAGATAGGAAAGCATCTGAGCTGTTACAGGAATTAAATAAATGGGGTACAAATTGTTGTTAAAGAAGGGCTGCTGGGTCCTTAACAAATCCAGTGGCTACAGCACTGCTTGGTTGGGAAAGCAAGGCTTGTAGCAGTGCTCTGAATGAACAGGAATAAGAAGGGAGGTCCTTGGATCCACACCCCTGACCATTACTATAGCCACAGCCAATTGAAAGAAATTGAAAATTTCTGAATTGAAAGAAAGGAAAAAAAAATCCACAAAATCCGGTATTGAAAAATTAACGAAAATCAGCAATTCAATTCAATCACCAAGATTTAAGTTAACATAAAACTATTTCTTAAGGACATAAATAAATATTCTCCTCTTCTTGTGCAGCCTACTAACAGCTCAGCTCTGCTACTACCAAAAGGGCTAATACAACAAACTACTGTTAAAGCAATAGCAGTAAGACTGCTTGTATGCGTCTCATTCCATTACAAATTACTACAGACCATAGGTTACAGAAAGATATTACAAAACTCAAATTGATTCATCTCTATGCACAGAGGCTTCTAGGAATAACAGATAAAAACCATTATTTATTACACTGTACAAAACTGGATTCAGAACAAGCAAGTGCAGAATATGGTACATGATTTATTCTCTCTGTACATTACATATTGTTAAATTTAATTGAAAAATCCAAAACTTCCATAATTTTTCCTTTACCTGCTTAAGCCAAGAAATTTATATTGTTCTACAGGATAGAACAAAGTAGCTTTCTGGAGAATTTATCATCTGATTAACTTGGCAGAAGGTGCTCCAGCTCAGAGTAATTTTCAGTGTTTCCCATAGCTTGTCAGGTTAGAACCTCAGTTGGTAGCACAGTGTTCTGCCACTGTACCAGTCTAGAAACAAGCAACTCCATCCTCATTAAATGTCAATAATGTCTTCTTCTTAGAAGATGAATTAATGCAGTTACACTTGTAGACATTCCAAACAGTATAAATGAAGGCTGTAGCTACCATCAGAAAGATTTCCAGTAGCCCCAGATTGGTCTCATGAGTTCTGCAAGATGTGCTAAGATAGGGTTAAATGTTTAATAAAGTCCTTAGGAAAAATAAATATTTTTGCATAATGTATGTGCAGAAAACTGGTTGATTTCCTTCATTCATATAGGTTCAACAGCAGATACCACCACAGTTTTATTTTACTCACTAGCTCATAATAATTAATACCACCTTCATAATGATGTAGTAAAGAAGAATACTGGCCTATTCTTTATAATAGTGCAAATTATATGGAAGTGTTTTGAAAACCATGGCGTATAGAAAGAAGGATTAACAAAAAATCCCTCCTTGGTCCCTGCAAGAGTATTTAATTCTTCCATGAAATTTTCAAAACTCCCCTACATAATTTTAACCAACTATTAAGGCGTCAAAAGCATGGATTTAAAGTTGAGATTAAAGTGGTCTTTCTTGGACTTGAAAAAAAAGTCCACTGGAGATTTCCTGACAACGAAATTTTCTTAATGTTTCTCCTTTCCTCCTGTCTACTCTGCACAAAAGCAATATGCCAAATGAACCTCTCTGATAATCTCCCCCATATATTGTTTTAAACTATAATAAAACATTACACTTAAATATATTGCACAAAAAAGCGTAACATATCCTGCCTGACTCTTCACAAAAATGGCCACAAACACAGGAGAACAGCTACTGAACATCTCAAAATTTGAAGAGATCAATGAAATGCTGAGGGGATACTGGCATGAGACAGGTGTTTGGATCACTGGCTGTGCAGGGATGTCCTGTATCCTGAAAAATGAAGGATAAAAGAAAGAAAAATAAGTAAGTTCTCTTTCCATATTCAGTCTCCCTCACCCCCATCTTAGGGGGAAAACAAAACAAAACAAACCCAAGAACAATTCTCTCTTTCTACCAAAACCAGAACCTGAGTTGGAGTCCTTGAAAAAGTATCATCTTCCCTATCCATTATTTTTCAATAAGCATAACAAAAAGGCAAAAAGGCACCTTCTTTGTTGAACCTAAATTAACTGTTTAATCAAAATCTGAAGCCATCTATTGCTCTGGGGGAAAATGAGTAGCTTGCTTTGAAAATGACAGGCAGCAGATACTTCCTCAAAAAACTGAACAATGTGTATGAATTCCCAGTCTTAAAAGCTTTTCCACCTTGCTGCATTTTCCCCCAATCTTCCTTTTGTCTTTCACTCGTACCTTTTCCCCAAGTGAAATGAAAGCACTGCCTTAAAACAGAAGTTGGCACCACAGCAAGGTAGGGATAGAGAAGTTAGACAGGGTGGAAAGGCTTTGTCATTACAAATTTTCTAAGCATGAAGTGCTTTCTTTCCTCTTACAGAAATCTGACCTCAGCAGAACTGTCTGATTATTTAAGATTCGAATTCGTCTTTGAGCAAAAAATTCTGTTTTGTATCTTATTTAAACCCCTTAAATGAGGGGAATGCAGAGGTGTAATGATAAGTTCCCAGACAGTTCAATGGAGAAGTTAAACAACTCGTCAGTGTTACTGTAAAGCTCAGAAGTGTCCTCACCAGGCTTTAAGGAGTTTCTGTCCCTTTGCCACCAATGTTGATGAATGTACCACGTGAGGCAAAAAAACTAGATAAATACATGACAAATAGATCACAGACTATTATAGTCTTTATTGCTTTTGTTTCCATAGGAAGTGAAATTACACACAATTCAGTTAATAGAAGGAATGAATCTCTAAGTGATTTTTTTTCTCACTGCCACATTCCCACCCAAAGTCTTTACAACACCAAAGTGCACCAGGTGAAACACATTCTAAATACTGCTCAGCTTTTCCAGTGAAAATTGTTACTCAATAGATTTATTATCTCAGTTTTTCCATTAAGCCTATGGGGGACTACAAGAATACACCAGGTGGTATCTCCTCCTTATCCTCCCACTCTTTTTAATAATTGCTTTAACATCACATGAAAAACAGTGGTTAGATTCATGACACAGAGGGAAAGACAAACACACATAAAAAAGAGACCCAGGTAGAACTGCCTGTTGGGGGAAATCTGCAGATGAGAAAGAACAGATGACCAAGACCAAAATCAGAAGTGTTAATTAAACTTAACCCCTTCATCTTGAGATGACATCTGCAAGGAAGAGCTGCACCACACCAGAGAACACTCTTAAAGGTAGTTGCTAATGGACTTTTATCTTCCCTACCCACTGTCATGTCATTACTTTCCTAGTTTACAGGAAAAAACACCATATAATTCTGGGAAACAAGGTAGGGCTTATCCTCTTTTCATACTTATTTGTACTCCTGAATATTTTAGACTGAGTTTGTTACATGCTGCTTTCTCTGCACATCATTATAAAACCACTTTTGAAAGTTCTACCCAGTTGGGAATTACAGGTGCAATAAAAATCTCAGAGATCAGTTATTGGTGGTTTTAGTTACTGAAAACAACATAAATTTTACAGTGAAAAAAGTGATGAGGACTGAAAAGAAGATTCTCAACTTTCCTGTAGTTATGAGTATTCCTTATTTCGAGAGAAATACATTTTCATTGGAATTACATTTAATGAAGTTTTAAAATCATTTGACTTCAATGTTTCAAAGCTAAAACTTAAAGTAAGAAGAGAATTCCCCAGGAGGAGTGTTTGCTGGCAAATGTAGTTGTTTTCCTCAAAATTTAGCATGGCTAGACATTAAGAAGCTCTGTAAAAGTATTTTCACCATTTCTTCATTCAGAAGACAACAATATAATTGCTTCCCTTGACTACCCCTAGTCACATGCAGCCTGTTTTGGGGAATTTCTTTTCAGAGAAATTCTCCATAAAAGTAAATACAACTACAGCATTCAAGTGCAATAAAATCAATTTTAGTACCTTTGTATGAAAGTTATCTGAAGTACATGTTACTCTTCAGATTTAAGTACTGAATTAAATACATCAGGGAATGCAGGAAAAAAGTTTATAATAACACTGAATGCAGAGAAACCTATTTCTTAGCAAAATCTGTCTGATCTCACTGACACCTATGTGCATTAGAAATTGAATTACGGCTCCTAGTTTAAATGGCATTAAGAGGGAAGATGGCAATAATAAAAGACAAAATGATGAAAAGCTGAGATGGGAAGTCATCACTACCTTTACCTAAAAGAGAATAAGAAACAAACTATTTCTGCTGCTAAACTGATGTGCAGAAACAAAAATCAAAACAAAGAGTATCAGACAATTAGAAAGGAACACATTATTCACTTTGACATTACAGAGCAGTCAGCAATGAAAACAGATGAGACACAGGAAATACCTGGAGTAACAAAGCAAGGTGGTAGTCCTTTGAGATCGTGAAGAAGGAAGCAGGAAGGAGAGCCATAAAGTAAAAGAAGCAGAGTTAAGGTTTATTTAGGCAAAGGTTCATAAGCCATTTAGAAAAAGTCTTTTATTCTGGTGGCAAATCACAAGCATCATTGTGAGAACCAAAATCAGCACAAGTCACAAGAAGACTAAAACCAAGTGTTATGCAAAGTGATTACACTGTTTTCATATAGCCCTGGAAACTGAGAGAAGAAAAGGTATTTCATCATGTCTGAGATAACTGAAAAGTGCTACTAAGTAAGCTTAGGAAAATAAAAGAACCTGCCACAATTGCAATGATGCCTAGTGGAAGAGAAGAAATAGTGTAAATGAAAGCACTCACAAAAGCGTCACACAATAATAAGTCATTACTTCTGCACTACTGAAAATATGTGGGTTTTTTCAGTTTCATCATGGAAAATCCTTTAGCAAGAAATCATTTTGAAAACAGACATTCAATATGAAAATTTTCTTATGACTCCCTCCTAACACAGAACAGTACAAAGTCACTGTACTTCCAACAAAGTACTCGGGAGACTCCTATGTGCTATATATGAATTTACTTTGGTTACAGATTTTAGACAAGCACAGGAATACAAATGCCTCTTCCTGAAAAACTAAAGACTTGCTAAAACCCCACTATGATTATTATAGCATACTGAAAAAGTGGGAAGTCATTTCCCTACTTCAGCAGTTCACTAGGTAATTCAATTCAGCGGCCATCAGTCCCTTATTTTGGCCTTCTTTGAAAAGAACACAGAACAGAGGGCTCCAAGGATTTCCTGTGTAGCCCTCTCATGTTGTCAGCAATTACATTGTATTATCAATTTTCATAATATATTGCTGAAAATTCTTTTCATCACTAGCTAAGTTTTTGGGTTATTTCAGACCCTTGTGCCTTTGGTTCTTAAAAGCACCTATCAGCACACTTACTCAAAACTGCAATTTATTTGTATCAAGGATATCCCTGAGTGTAAATAATTTCCCTAAATAGTCTCATGCTTATGCACCACTTCTCTCTCTCCAAAACCAATTTATGGAAAGCAGTCACATTGCTTGTTAGCTTCAAGACAGGTTAAGAGAAATTAACCATTATTAGTCTTCTTCATACCCTGATCACTTTAGCACTTTTTTCTCTGCAACTATTCCAGTATTTTGCTTTGTTCTTTAATGAAGGAGGAAAATAAAAATAGATGCTTTATGAAGAAGTGTCCAGCTCTGCCTGAAGTTCTTCTGAATGACTATGGAAAAAAAAAAGTTGCCAGACTTCTTAATTGTACCATTAAAAGAAGAAACAATTTTTTTACATATTATCTGATAGCTGAAGAATACAGTGCTTCCATTTGTTTCAAGATTCAAACGCTTGCTACTTTCCCTCTGTAAAGTAACTGTGATTTCTCTTAAAATTTGGATTTGGTGGTAGTGTTTTTGTTGGCTTTTTTCTTGGTTTATTTTCGATTTTTCTTGCTATACATTACAGATATAATTGTATGTCAAGCACTCATATACATATTTGATTAACAATCTTTCTAACCAAGCATGATACTGAAGGTTGAATAAACTGTCAAAGCCTGAAAAAACTTCTGATTAAGGAATATTTTCACCTAACACAGGATTTATCTAGAATTAATAAAGTACCTCCTGCCTCTTTGCCCCTTATCCCTGCTTTACTTTTCACCTTTCTTTAGCAAGCTTGGGAAAGGATACAGACACAAGAATCAGAAAAAAAGTACATTTTTTTCCCCCATATAACTGAGCGACCAGCATTACTTGACCCACACTGCACTATAAAAAGAGGGACAGTATTTCAGATGAACAATTAACTTGTCCCTGCCAGTAAGGGTGCCAATTATGCACAAATCAATTCATTTAACAATCTATTTCAGCCCCATCATCATTTATTTTAAGACAGAGACAAGGCTTAGATGCCAAGACTAGAGAAGTAGGCTCACAAAATCATCAGGCTGGGAGGCACTTCAGGAGGTCTCCAGCCCAGTCTCCTGCTCAAAGCAGGCTAATCTGTGAGATCAGACCAGGCTGCTCTGAGCTTCATTCAATCACCTCCTGATCACATCAAAAGATGGAAACTGCATCAGGTCTATGATCAAGCTGTTCCCTTGCTTGGCTGTCCTCATGGCAGGCTCTCCTGTCCCCCTGAAGCAGTCTGCTCCAGCCACTCCTGACAGAGCAAGTCCTCCAGCCTCCCTCACCTGAACTTCATCGAGTTTATCAGTATCTTCCTCCTGCTGGGAGCCTCACTGGCTGCAGTATCCCAGATGGTCTAATGAGTGCTGTCTGAAAAGGGATCATGGCTTTCCTCAGCCTGCTGACTGTGCTCTTGTTAAAACAGCTGATCCCAAACACCTGCTCCAGGGTTTTTATGCAGAAGCATACAATCAATCTGTAAGTGCACTGTCACTTTAAGACCTGCCCAAATCTCTAGAATGAGGCAGTCAGCACTGGAATGGTGATCTAGGAGATACTGCTCATCAATCCAAAGTACCTTTAGAGCGTCCTGTGCTGTGTTTCAAAGAATTTAAAAGTCCAAAACAAGCCCTATTATTCCAGCAGTCGATTGGAACAGGTGTCTTGTCACCTTGGCTACTAGAATCTACTACCGCAATACTACTGCAACCTGCACAGGTTCATTGCCTTTTACTGTCACACCAAAGTTAAACATTTAATTCCTAACACATTTAAAGTAATTCCTAATTTCAATTATAAGAAGATCAAATGAGAGAAATTTAGTGTAGAGAAAGCATTAACTCCACACAGTGAAGGCAGACAATCCAGAGAAATCTGATACTACAAACACCCATCTAAATGCACCTGTGTACTTACCTTTGAAATCTCCCCTTTAGAGGCTTTACCCTACATATTGAGCTACATGCTAAAGACTTATTCCACTGTAAGATAAGTTTTTAGTCATTCTTGACACAGATCCTTCAGTAAATGCCCAGGCTTTTCACAGTAGAAGCCAATTCTGGCTACTTGCTTTCCTACGATTAATTTTGCAAAACATTACTACCTGGAAGGGCTCCCATGATATGACAAATAATCAACTTCAAGATAATATCATTAAGGAACATGCTATTTCTAGCAAGACTTAGCTTATCCTGCTAAATGGCCTAGATTTTTTTGAAGGAAAATTAAAAAGCCTCACACTGACATACAATTTCTCCTAAAAATCACAGAAAGATGACACAAGAACAACTAATTTATGTTAGAATATGAGTAATATGAGTATTTTCCAAGACTTCTCAAACATTTCTTGCTCTTTGCTGTCCACGTAACACTATCCATATCTGATCTTTCAACTGTGAAATTAAAGAAGTCTCAATAACTAGATGGTTCTGTTACAGTGCAACACAGTAAAAGCAGGATTATGTAATCACACACATTAAAGAAGATAATGCTTACTGAAATTAAAATCATCCCGTAACACAATGTATGCTTCATGGTAAACCTCAAAATCAAGGTAAAACACACTCTGGATGAACATCCTTTCAAGTTTCATATGGGACAGAAAAATATAAAAACACAGAGCTCTACACCAATGTGGTAGGAAAAAGTGTAGTAATTATTTCTCATTAGACATGCACTGATTACCATGGCATCATTAAAAAAAACAAACAAACAAACAAACTTCAGACTAGTCCCTCACAACTTCCTATAAGTAGACAGAGTAACTCTTTCCACATGGCACTTTGCATTGTAGTTCTAAGTATTGAGGTTATCAGATAACAGGAAATAAGAAGGAAAGAATAAGAACAACTTTAGAATTTGAGATTTTATATGGAAGTTTTATATATTATTTTAAAGTTAGATAGTTATCCAATCATCTTTCACATGAGAAAGCTCATAAGATGATCTTACTTAATTTTCCTTGCAGATGATCACCAGTAGCTGTTTGAACTTATTTCTTATTTTCTGTTTCAAAGCTCTTACCTTCCAAAACAGAATACTACAGTGTCGGCAGAAATGCAAGGTGTCCCCATACTGTTCCTTTATTGGGTAATATTTCTGAAGTGCAAAGTACATCAGCTTCCAGTCAATGTGACCTTTCTCTGATGGAATCAAATGCCTACAAAACTAGACATAAAATTAGTATCTTCCTTTAAAATTGTTGCAGTCAATTCAGGCAAAGGACAGGGGAAGGTGGGGGAAGGCAGTTAAACTGAAGTTTCATAACTAGAATTCTTTGAAGTCAGTATTATGACATCATACATCTCTGCAAAGCAGTGAGAGGATCTGGCCACTAAAAAGATGGAAGGCAAAGGCTAAAAATAGGAGAGGGCATATTTGCCAAGAAAAACTAGGCCATACACAGCTGATCTAATTCTACTGTCTCAAAATTATTCTAATTATAGTCAAGAAGTGTTTAACAAAACAATATTTAGAGCTGTAAGCAATTAATTTTATCCTTTAAAAAACACAAACCACTCAGGAATGAGATTTAAAAACATGATTGTGCATTACAGATAGCGGTCTTCTGTTAAAGCATTATAGATTTAAATAAAGCTCTTCCTTTAATTTTAAAAGCATTTACATGTTTTATATTCGGTTGTGATGTTTCTAGAAAGAGAGCAGTAATTACTGATTGATGTACTTCTTGAGGACCTAATCTGCATGTAAAAATTAGGTGCTGCACAACAGCTACTTCCCCCCCAGCTTGAAAGAGACAAGGTTTATTAAGTATGTATTATAAAAGCCTTCTGTTCCACTCAGTGTGGATTAATGCTAATACATTGAGGGCTTTCTTCATTCAGAAGACAATTCCTGAATGGGGGAAGAATAGCACTGCCTTTCTGATTCCAGCTATATTTCACTTTGTTTCATAACGGCTCCCATTTTTTCCAAAAGTGCTCTTCAAATATCAATTATGTTTTCGTGGTTGTTTCAATGGCTCAACAAACACACTGCAGAGGACAGAAAAAAACAACCTAACGTGATTCTGTGGCTTATTAAGCCAGTACACTTTTAAAGAGAAGAAGCAGAATTTGATATGAGAATATCATTAGATAATAACTTAGTAAGAAATGGAATGTGAACATTCAGGAATACACTGGAAACACTGTGTACAAGAGTCCTTTATGGGGCACAGGCACAGCTAATTTCTCAGAAACTCTTAAGGATCTTTTTCCCTGCATTATTCTAGTACAATAAATTCCTCTCTAACCAGTTTTGTCACTGTTCAATAGAGCTTACCTCATCTACCCTCAAAATCCACTCAACTGCTTTGTTATCCTTGTAACTTCACCTTGAATTCTTCTGGGTTGCTTCTGAAGATGGGTTTTCAGTTTGCTTTTGTCTGTCTAGTTTTTCCACAGTTAATTCTAAAACCTTTCATCTCACAAAAGAAAAAAATCTTATTTGGGTCAACGGTGCATGAGTTAATTGAACTTCAGTTCTGTCTTCCCCATTACAATAACAGGTAATCTGGTAGTCACCAAGCAACTCCAACCTGCCAGATTTAAGAATGGGCACTTTGGCTTCCTCCAGTACAGAATGTATTAGGTTTCAAAAGTTCTTCCTCCAGCTCTGATGAGGCACCTTCTACTTTCTTAGGTTTATTTTCACCTAGTCTGATTTTTCCCAGCATTCAATAATGTCAGAAAATGAAGGAAGTTCTTGCATTCACTTTTAAATGATGCAAGGAAACAGCCCTGTAGTTATCCTAAACTCACAGATGTGCTGAATGCAATATTTAGGAGGAATCAAGCCCCAAATACAGAGAATACTCACAATTACTGCACAATGATACATTTTTATCTCAAAAGGGTTAAGTTCATGCTCCATTACTAGTACATGATATCAAAAAGGCTACATTTATACAAGTAACAGAGTTTATTACCTGCTTTTCTGCAAAATGGTACTGGCAGAGTTTTTTCCACAACTGTCTGTCTTCACTAAGCATGTACAAAGTTGGGGTCACTTGACCTAGAGTAATAATGTCCCAGCCATCAGAGAACCTGTATAAGATGTTATTCAGCATATGGAGAGGGAGATCGCTGAGTGTAAGTCCATTGTTGACTTGCTGGAAATAAGAGTTGAAGACTTTTAGCTACAAAAACATGACAGTGTAAAGTACAAATAAGAGTCTTTACTTTAGAGGCATCTTAGGTCTTAGTTTTTTCAAATCATTGAATAAAATCTACGGCTAATGCTTGCCTACAGTTATTCTCTAACTTCTGTTGAAAATTTAAACGACTAATGGTACATAAGAAGCAAAAAACTGTAAGCTTTATAACTCATGGCTTTCCTACTGTTAAAACAAACATATCCTGAATTCATTATTTAAATTTCAAATATTTTTTGAAACACTTGTTCTCTCAAAATAATATTATGCAGCCTTGAAAACTATAATATAGTCAATTCCATCTCTAGTGTGCTAAAGCCTTAACTATAAGAATAGCACCTAACTTGTTGGATCACAACAGTTTCTCAATTTTTATTAACAAACAAAACACACATTGACTTGCCTTAAGACAACTTTAGTACAGAATAAAATATATAATACAGGACTGAAGACCAGAGACACAACATGAAAGTATTTTGGAAGTCAGAGGCAGAAAAGAATGGGATAATTTCTGAAGTCTAGAGAAAGTTCCCCCTCATTTATAAATGAGAACATCTGCAGAGCTGACAGCTGAGAGCACTGAGAAAGTTTTCATTAAGATTATACATCTCTGTGAAGTGTAGTGGGGCAAGCTACAGCACAGCTCCTACACGACTAAAGCTGGAGCCCACAGTGCCACATGGCAGAGGCCCAGCAGGCTGCAGACAGTGTCCCAGGAAGGGAGGGAGGGAGCACGGGCAGCTGCCCGGCCCGGGGAGCAGAGCTGCCCTGTCACAGGGTGGCAGCAGCAGAGCTGCCCAGCACTCGCGGGCTCGCACTTCAGTCTGTTTCCTTCGCAGCCAGTCACCTTGCTTAGAGACCAGACTTTCCATAGAATCATCTGGTACAAGCACTGCTAGGGTTGTCTCTGCTGAGGAATGAATGTGAGCACTACAGATGCAAAATTTCTCATGGGCTACTTCAGCCAGTGTAAAACAGCTCCAATGGAAGTGTCATGCTGGAAGGAAACAAGCGCAGCAGTAACTGCACTGTCTCAGAGCTGTCTGTGCTGTGGTTGCCTGGCACATGAAAACTGCTGAGACCAGGTTTCTCATTTCTCCTTTCTATTCCAAAAGGAGCTGGTTTATTCAGATAACCAGCTCACACAGAAAGGATAATTTCAAAATTTCACAGCTGAAAGTCGATAGATAAAACACTTGTATGGCTTTACAATGAGCATTATCTTATTGCATTTCTTCCAGGAGTAATCCAGTCAGATTAAAAAAAAAATAAAATTATCTGCTTATCATCAGAAGTTTCCACTATAAAACTCTGGAAGAGTGCATACCACATGCTTTGACAGTCACATGATGAGAATCCAGATGCTGAAGTCATTAACTTTTTTTTTAACAAAAGCAACTGTGCTAATGAATAAATCTGTAAAATTGCTACTTGAATATTCTCTCTCTTTCTTTCTGTTTTCTTGATACACCTCCAGAATGTCTCTTAGATTTTTATTTCTTCAGTTGTAGAAAACTTATTTTGGAACTAAAAATTGGGGATTTTTCCCCATGTCTATCTGACAAACTAGAGATAATTTTGTTAAAAAACCTATTTGAGTGGGAAAACCAATTCTACCTATATATCTCTACTAAAAAGCAGCAGTACAGACACTGTAGCAGTTCTCATTAGTGAAAAGCTATTAAAGGACTGGAAAATTAAGTTGATGACGTGTTAATGTCACATTACTTCTTTATAAAACAAAACAAGTAAAACTGTTTAAAATGTATTTGAAAGTTGGTTCACTTACAAATCCTAATGCAATATTCAACATAATTCCCCTCCCCAAAATATTAATTGATATGATTTAATAAGATACCTTGTTCATCTGAAGATTTTTTAATTGTTGTTGCCACAGAAGGATAGTTTCTAATCGGCAAATCCAAATATTGATGTTGCCTACCAACACAGATTTTCCTACTCCCCTAATGAGTATACAGAGAGTAGAACTCAGATCCTGTAGAAGATCTTTGATCAGTCGTGGATTATATTGGTCTTCCATAACTGGAAAACGAAAAAACCAAATACAATTTTGGTTGACAGAGTTAACCAAGCTAACAACTCAAGCTAATCAACACTTTTTTTTAGATTAATTACTTACAACTTAATTGTTTGTGTACAACTAACTGCCCTAATTCCCACCATGACATTCATTGGTGCTGTTCCTTACGTGCAAGATCAATAATAAACAATTTCACAGGCAAATTTGATGCAAAAATTCATAGTATGCATTTAATAAACTTAATGCTAAACAGGTAGTTATAAATCCAATTTCTTCAGTTCAAAGCAGACAGTATAACATCTCCATTTAGTGTGGCTACCAGGAAAAAAAAAGTCAATATAATGTAATGGCTTTTTCTTAAAATAATCAAAACCTATTTTTTTGAGTCTCAGTACATCATGCAAACTTAAACCCAAACATTTCATTAACCTAAAAGCTCTTGCATTTGGTGAAGACTACAATTTAGCATTAACCAATAGTTTTTGAATAGAATCTAAATGCCAGTTAATTTCAGCAACCTATTTCAATAGACTTTATTCAATAACTAAGAGAAAATAACTTATTACAATTATGGGATGGGAAGTACAAAACCTGGCACTAATTAAGTATGCTACTGCTATGTCTTTTTTACAATGTAAAAATGGTAACAAAACAAACAAACCAGTTGATAGCTTAGTTCAAGCAATTAAATCTGAACAGTCAGATTACAAATCCTTAGGTCTTACCCTTCTGCACAATTTTGTCCAAAATGTTAAAGTAGTTCTTCTGTGCTGCACCACTCAGTGACGTTAACTGGGATTTTGCAATTAACTGCAAAAGCTGTGACAAAAAAAAAAAACCAAAAAACAATCACACAAAAAAAACCACACTCAGAAGAATGACAGAAGTAAAGCATGGTTTTAAATGCACACTTAATGCATGCACTCACCTACAACAGCCTACATTGGCATTTTGTGAAAATATAACTGGAGAGTTCAGAAGACAAAGTAAGACATGTCAAAAGCTTTAAGCATTCCCACAGGCATCCCATGAACAATTTCTGAAGGATGCATATTTTCAAAATACTGTACAAATACTTATCTCTGCTGCTTATCTCTGACAAAGCACATGACATACATGAGCTATAGTGAAGAAACAGAGAGAGTCTGCTTTGGGGGCTCATAAATACAAGTGTGAACTTGGATGTGGCTGGGTCATAAGTTCCTGACAGATTTGGTGGCCAGGAACATCACTCTGAACTGATACCAGCTACCAGAATTACAGCTTCTGAGTCAAAGTATCATACTGGTCAAACTGAAGTGTGATGGATTTAGTGCACTACTTTCTACTCATGGAGAGGAAATACCCTATTTTGCCTAAACTAGGGAAAAAACAATTTCTGTATTAGACCTACGTTCAGGTGCCTGGTAGAATAAAACACAGCGATCTAATAATGAGCAGTGTATGAACCACATCAGTAACCTTCCCTTAACTGTTATAGTAAGAACCTCCTGGCTGTCCACACCTCTGTCTCTGAAACTACTGTGAGCAAAAAAGTGACAAGAACAGTGGAAATGGTTTAGGGCAAAACAATCAAACCAGCTTAAGGTCTTGCCACACATGAATGCCAAGCTATAGTTACTAGAGGCAGCCCTTGTTTCATTCTGGCACATTTGTTTTTACATTTCAGATTGTTTTGTTGCTGATAAGAACCATTAGCTCTTCAACAAAAAATGGTCTCCTATGAGAGATTTTGGTGTTGTGACACCATTGCAATGTTTAGAGGTGTGGCACTGAGCTTTGCAATTGCACTTTATGAGTTCAGACAAGTGTCCTCAACACACTGGAAAGGGAAAGCCTGGAGCAGAAAACAGCATCCCTACAGAGCGCTCTGGTGTAGGGTAGCGCCAAATGTTGGCACAGATGATGAAAAAGACTAAGCTTGCCAAAAATTATATTGTATCTTCATTTATAAAACACCAATTTGACACTTCACTCAAGATTAGTTTTCCTTGGGAGGAAGAAAGAATACACCTGTTCTGTCCCTGATTTAATAATGTTACTTCTGGCTTCTTTGCACAATCTCTGACAAAACATTATGTACTATGAAAGGAAGAAATAACTGTCCTGATGTATTTAAATACAAGTAATCTAGTCTCAAAAACTGTATAAATAGATATCAGGATCTCTTTGTTGGCTTCTTCGAAGCCTATTAGCTTGATTAATAATTTGGAACACACCTAGAGGTCTCTGGCAGTCTGCCAGTTCAAGCAAGTAGCTAAATTTCTCTTGATTAATTTAATAAAAAAATCAGTTATGTCGCTCAGTTGAAAGATCAAATAAAATAAACAAATTCCACCTGACTGATCTTAATGAAGATTCCAATTTCGGTGAAAGTTATATGCAAGGATTAAGACAATTCTAGCAAAAGCAAGGCAGCAGGGAGTACAAGGATCTCACACACTGATACAGGCAGAGCCATGGCTTATGTTATCTACTAGAGATTGGAACGTTCAATGGATCATCCGTTAACACAAAAACACTTGGACAAAACCCATCCACATCAAAACTCATTCAATCAGAATTTAACAGCTACAAAGTTACCAATATACTACAGCACCAACAAATACTAAAAACTAAGTGATCCTACCTTCTGCCCCTCACTGCCCATCCTAAAAGAGTCCTGGACAGACATCAATATTAACTTTTAATAATGAATAGCATATTTTTAGTTAGTTGGAGAATCATCTTGATGGTCTGGGATCAAGGAAGAGCTAGAATAGGGTTTGGTCTTTAAAAATAGTATTCTTGATTTCTCCCTTGCTATCAACAAACAGGCACCACGACAGGGGAACTGATGCAAAGACATGATTAAAGTCTTGTATTTGTAAAACAATTCTAAATTTTAATTCCAAATAAATTCTAAAACGTTTAAAGTATTTTGGAAGTCTATCTACTATATTAAATTCACCAGATTTCTTAGAGTCTGCTATTAGCAGAATAATTGCTTGGATTGTAAAGCCAAATTTCTGAATTTTAAAGTACTGCTCCTTCCTCAATGATCTTAAGCCTGACTGACTAAACCAGCATTTTATATTTCTTGGTGAACAGAAGAAAAACTCATCAATGTGCTTATGCTGGACTTTGCACTTTGACTTGATCAACTGTTTTGAGCAACCCACTTAAGGCACTGCAGCATCTAAAACAAACATGAAATTCTAGATCTGCATTCCTTTTACCTGCTTGCTGTTCAAGAGAGGAACCCAAGGTTGACACCATTTATGCCAAACCACCTTTTTAAAGTGCTTTGGTTTTCCTTCTTCCTACTGCTCAAGGGTGAAAAGTATTGGGAAGGATCAAGGCTCTTGATTCTGCTCCCAAAACAGCATTAAAAAGTCATGTTCTAAACCACAACACACACATATACCAAAAAAATCCCAAACCCGGCAAAGGGAACAAACCAGGGAAGTACCCTAACCACTAGCCTGGAAGCAAATCCTTTTTGCTTTATTTCACATCTCTTGTTTTCCTGAAAGTACAATACATTGCCTCAGCTTCACAGGGATGGAGAGAATGTGTTTTCTCTCCAAATAGTCCACAGCCTAGTGGTAAGGGTGTTCTCCTGGTACGTTTATTTAATTTTTGTGTCTTTTCAAGTTCTGGATTGATTCCAAGAAACATAATACTTGTGAACAGACTCACCACTGAACAGAACTCTAGTCCTGATATGACTCTTGTTTTGAGCTTCTCTAGGAGTTGGGACAAGCACTTTACAACTCAAGTTAGATAATAAAATAAACCTGGGACTACAAAAAGATCAGTACCCCCAAAACAGGCCCTTCTGAGTGGGTAGCTGGTGAGGCACTGAGGTAATTATGGCTGGAGTCAAGTTTTAAGGAATGTTAACAATGATAAGTGCATATTTTGTCCTTGATTAAAAAACCAACTTGTGCAATGAATCATAGGACTGGTAAGAAGCTGCAGAAGATACGGAAATAGCAAAATACTTACACATCAAGTACCCTTCTAGAAATTGTTATTTGAAACATATTTGAGATGCAGGAAAATATATTTTAAGATTAATAACACTTTGCTATTTTTGGTTGTGTAGAAATTATTTTACCTTTAAAGAGAGTTCATTACCCAGACTGATGAATAACTGACAATACCATCAATGTTTCCCTCTAAATAACACAGCACATCAACATCCTCCTCAAGGTATAGGCTTTTAGACAGTCATATAATGAGTTTTCACCAAAGAAAATTTACTCAAAGTTGCTATTTGCATTATAAATTACATATGATCAGGATATTTATACAATTACAAATCATCATCTGTTCATTGCAAAAATGCTCCTTTTGTAGACACAGGCACATCAGCAAATGCATTTTTGTAATATGCATATAAAATAAAGATCTTACTTTGACCACATAATTGAACCTCCTGATGTCCTGAATCGCACTTGAAAAGTCTAAGCGGTTAAAGGCTTCTCCCAAGGTGCAATAGCCATGTCTCTGAGAAGGGTAAAAATACACTTTAAATGGAAGGAAACAAAGACAAAATTGAGTGAAAAATTCAGAAAAGCACTCTGACATGCAGCTGATGCTAATGGATATCATGCTCCCTGGAAATACGGTGCCTCTGGACTGAAGAGTTATTTGTTCTACAAGAAATTAAATGAAACCAGATACACTATTTGTAACTATCAGGTATGTAGGCAAGGCCTTTCAATTCATACTAAATGTGTAATCTGGCATCACTGGTATTTGATTTCCCTGGGAACCTACTCCACTCTTACATGGCCACAATGCTGGCACTCCCTCATGGCTATCACAGTTCCCATTTGCCATGCACAAGGAAGAGCTTGCTTGTACAGCTGTCTGAGCCTACAATTATGAGAATTATCTGATTCACACTTGAGGGTGAGAATACAGCTAGTTGCTTCAGGAAGCAGAACAAATGGTCTGAACATCTAGAACTTATTTGCCAGGTGCTAGAAGCTTAGGCTTTTTTTTTTTTAATGCACCAAGAACAAGAGCAACTGCGCTTTCTTTTGGTACTTCTCCACATCTTAATGTGAAAATGGAAGTGACAGAGGCTGTTGAGAACAATTTAAGTGGTAGTAGCAGCCCAAAATTACATGGGATTATGTAAACTCAGTACATTTAGAGCCACAAAGCCACACTGGAGTCCAGGACCAAATATAGTGAGGCGAGGAAAATCTCTAACTGGTAAAAGAGAGCCTTGCAGAGCAGTGTGCTACTATGGTTCTATCAGCCCAGGGAAGAAGGAGGATAAATAATTGCTTAAAGCTCATTCCTAGACAGACTTCCTCAGTAAATTATGGGATGGTGACCAATTTTGAAGTACAGATAATGTTCCTTTTTGCAACCCAGTGAACTCTTATCCTGCATGTACCCCAGTGGGAAGGTCGTGGAACCCTGGAGGCTGAAAATTTCAGGCTTTCTGAGCTGAGGGGTGCTGACTCTCAGGCAGGCACTGCATTTGACTTGAGGTTTTGGAACAGGCTTCCAAAATTGTGTGATAGCACAGGGATTGTGGGTCTGTAGTTAGAGTGGTGTTGTTAATCTCACAGGGTGAAAACTTAGGTGTGGGGTTTTGGTATATAGTAACAAATGTAAACAAAGATAGACGATTCAGGGCATTGTCTAGTTTTTTCTTCTTTGCCCTCTTCTTCCTTCTTCTTCATGAGTTTAAGTAGTTTTCTTGTAATTGGGTAAAAAAAGGTCCACATTGCAGGCCTCAATTAGTCATTATTAGGTCAAAAGTATAAATAATACAGGTATCACCTTGTTATTGGGTAATTATCACTTAAATAACATTAGAAAGAGTTAGAAACTCGCTATTTTACCTCATTTCTCTAACATACTACTTAGAGCTCACGCCTTTTGAGACTGTAAATAAATAAGATATAACAAACAACCAAGACTGAACTCAACTCTACATTTCCCATGTCTCTCATCCTAACCTTGGCCAAGATAAAGAAACCAGAACTACCAGGGAGGGACAGTTCAGAATTCGCTGCAGAGTGGTGATAATTACTGCCTGTTGGTTAAGAACGAAATTCAGGATTCTACTGCTTGCCCATTCAGCTGATACATCTCAAACCCAAGCACACTGCACAGTATGCACACCTTGCTTAGATAATAGCAGTAAATTAACACATACAGTCAACAAAACTTTTGTTGAAATTTAAATATTTGTGGCTGTTCTCTGGCTAAACAATTATCATTAGGTCACGCTTAAAACATTAACCTAAAAGATTAACCTGAACAGATTTCTATGAAATTACAGCTCTACTTTTCCCAGTGTACCATCATGACAAAATCATTCAAAAAAATCTCCAATTTCATTTCAGCCACACACATGCACTTGTTTTGGTGTTTGTGTTTTCTTTTTTTTGTTTGTTTGTTTTTTTTTTTTAATTTCAATGCTCTCCCATAGCATGTTTCACATGTTTCTTATCAAGACTCTCCCATCTCGTCATTTTGCCCTAAAAAACAGTATCCACTTTGGAAAAAAAAATGTTTCCTAGTTGTGAGACCGCTATTTCGAAATCAAGGAAAATTAGAATCTGTAAGAAAAACTAGAGCCTCTAAATTATGTTTTAGATTAGCTTAAATTGTTGCTCTGAATTTTTTGGCTCATGTATTCTTATTTCTTGCTACTTTTTCAACCTTCTACTGTAAGCTTTTAAATTTATACAAAGAATTACTTGAAAGATTAGTGTTTAATTCTAACCATTCCTGGTTTGTTTATTATATTAAAAAACCTAAATAAACCTGAAAGATGAATGTTCATATATTAGAAGGTAACCAAAATATTTTGTCTGCTCTCTGAATGGACAAGGAACAAAAGCAAATACTCACATACCACTAGTACACCAACTTCTGCACAAGTAGAGAAAAAAACAATCCCTATATAGATGGGTTATGAAGGACACTTAGGCAGGATTTTAGGCTATTTGTATTTTGGCCTCAATGTACTTTGAAATCCCAGTTTAACCTTATCATTCATTCAAAGCACCACACTGACTGGTGACACTCTGTTGTCCCCCCTGCTCCTTCTCATCCTCATTTGAGATGGCACAAAGGGAAAAAGCATGCCTGAGTCTTTTGCAGAGCACTCTAAGCACCTCATTTAGAAGCTAAAGCAGAAACAGGACTGTGAAGACCCCAAAATATCAGGTGACCGCCTGCAAGCAACTTCTTTGGAGATATTTCTCTGGATTAGCAAATACTTTAAATTTTAGTTCAAAGAGACAGTAGGAAGATAGATGGATTTGGATAAGTAGTGGAGAACTGTATGTCTATCCTTGCAAGTTCCCACATCTCTGCCACAAAGACCTACCTAGAAGTCACTTTGCCAGCTGCCTTTGCCGCACCATGTGCCAATGAAGAGAGTTAAGTATTGCCCCTAAGACCACATGGCAAAAAAACTTCTCAATATACTGGCTGTCAATTAAGAACCACAAAGATTGTAGGAATTGACCCACACTTACTTCCTTAGTGCTTTCTTTATGAACATAAATCCACTTTTCACGATAAAAACCTAAAATAAAATCAAAATATAAGCATTTTAGGCTTCCATATTAGCTAATGCCTTCCAGAAAGAAACTCAACCAAATATACAATTCTCAATAAAATGCTTCCTAAGAGAGCAGAACAGTTTTAATGAAGGAAGTTTATAAAGGGTGGAAAAGATAACTAAAAATTTTCACAAGTTATGGACTTCATGAAAATAGGAAAGTTATATAAATGGGTTTTTTTTAAAAAATCACAAGAGTTGGCACACAATTGGCAGATGAATGACAACTTTTGTCAGCTGTGACCAATCACTGATATAACAGTGGTCCAACATAATTCCTGACTGTTTTTTTTATACAACAGGCTCCTTAGCATTTGTAAATACAGCTGATATAAACAACATTTTTGTTCCTGACCACTCCACCCCTCTAATCCATTTTCTTCTGTACAGGTGCCTGTTCTACATTGACTTGGTTCAACTAAGTGCAGAGGATTGCAGGGAAGTCAAGGATACAGGACTAATAAAGGCAACCAGGCTGACCTTCAGCTTTAACAAGTCCCACATGTTATCAAATGGGACATACAGCCCCTTGAATCTTCCAAAATACCTGAAACTCAGACAAGCTTGGAAAAGCTTGCAGCTTTCTGCAACACCGTCTCTATCAATTTTGAGGATATACAAATAACATCATTTCAAGATCAAAGCATTAGACATGCCAAGTAGTTGCTAACCAACTTACCTTTTTTTACTCACTCTACCAAATTCTCTGCTTCAGTAAGTCACTTGCTGTCATATACATTTGCAATCCAAAGTACAAGTGATCTTTTACAAATGAGAACTGATAAAATGGCTTTCATATTTTAATTTTTTAAAAGGGACTTCTCTCCAAGAAACTGAATACTAATAAAATCTTTACCAAGAGATATGATTATTATAACAAAGTATATTTATTTATGAACTGATTCGGGAGTTGTATGACTAATTAGAACTTTAATGAAACAAAAATAAACTATCTACTTTGGGAAGCAGAAGCTCCCATAAGCATCCAGAAGAATTTAATCTAAAACTAGTCCAGAAAACATAAAAGTGGTTAGTATTAGAAGACACCTAATTCTCAGGAATTACTGTTCTTAAATGAATTACCTTTGGGTGTTTGAAAAAAGATCCAACACAATAAATGACTGCTAACACAGTTTCAATTAAGACATATCACTTTTGACACCACAATTTGTTGCCAATACAGAAATAGACATAATTTGGAAGGACAGTATCAGTGACTATGACATGGCTATTATAACCTCTGAATCTACGTGAGTCTTCTAAAATAAAAGAAACAACTCAGGCTTACATTGTGAATCTGTGTTATTCCTAAAATGATCTTTTTTCCTTTTCTTGGCTGCAAACTCACAGTCTTCAGTATTGTACACTTCTTCATTCTCGTCATCCTCAGTTATGATACTGAAATTAAAAAAAAAAAAAAAAAGAAATTAGAATAGCAGTAATTAAATATTTAAGATGCATACATCTTACAATTTTCTGTATTAAAGTCTACCAGCTGAAAAAAAAAGAAATCATATTCTTAATTAAGATGCTCTACCTCATTGTCTATAGCAACATGCATCTGGAGAGAAGCTGTCTTCTTTCCTTCCCAGAGGAAGAAGCTTTTTTTTTTTTTTTTTCAGGATTTAAGCCTAACATACCTCTGCATTCAGATAGTGCTCAATCCAAGGTGATGGCTTTAGTTCAGTCCTTAATACTTTTAAAGCAGAGGATAGAGACTCAACACCTTAAATATTCTATGCAGCAGTGCCAAACATCACATCTGGTCTAACAGCAAAAGAATTCAGAGGGAAGAAACCAGCAACTGACAAAAGCAAAGCATCAATACAAGTTACTCGATTACGTAACATTCCAATCCATGGCATTGGATTGGAATTGGTTTGGGTTGGTTTGTTTTTCTCCCCAAATCTATCATATAGGAAATCTCTAAACTCACTAAAATGGATTTAATTAGGATTTAACATATTGGCTACATCACCACATCACATGAGAAGCTATGGCAGAATCTGAAGAGTTGCTATAGAACCAGAAATTGAGCCCAAAGCTCCCAGAGCTTTATCATCCTAACAATAGATACAAGACTAGAGAGATAGGTCTGATACTCTGCAGCATAATCCAAGCAGCACAGAAACTCTCTCATTTCCCTTGACCCAGGGCAAGCAATGGAGAGAGGATGGGAGGCCAGATTCCTGAAGGCCTGCTTAGAAGAGGAAGGTTAATATGTAAAGATTCCTTCTTTTGTTCCTTGCAGGGAAGCGTCCCTAAAAAGTAATTTAGGCCAGTAACGTACTTGAAGTGATTTGAAGCCCACTCCTGACACCCCATAAGATACACTTCCTCAAGCAAAATAAATAACTAAGGCAGCTTAAGGAGTCAATAAACAAAGAATTGTGAAGATGAAGATGGTAATTTCAAACACCTTTGTCTAGCATTCAAATTTGCCTGTGACATTTCTGGAATTCCTGAAGTCTCTTTAGAGAAACAACAAATTAGACTGTTACCCCTGAGCCTCTTCTGATATGAGGCCTTATTTCCTCATGTTCTGCCCCACTTCACATAGTCTTCCCCTACTCATCTGTAAACAACACAACTCTTCTTGCCAAACCTTTAGTCTGAGAGCAATGAAGGAAAGCAAGGGTCCCACAGATGCCAGAAGGATGGGATAGAAACACAGAGTCACTCAGTGACTGCTAGCACTCCTTCCAGAAATCTGCAGAGATGCCTGACAAGTAATAAAGCTGCTCTACTGTTCCAAAAGCCACCCCTGCCCCCTCAAACACCAAGCTAAGATACAAGAAACCAAATCAAGTGCTGCACGTGCCATATGGTGTAACAGAAGCCTTAATTTAAGGTTTTTATTATAATACTGCACGTGACATTTGAGTGCACCTGGCAGGATTTAAATACATAATACTGCCAATTTACAGCTATTCTTACTCTCTTGTCTTGATGACGCACTTCATAAAAAATTATTCTAAAGCTTTTAAAAGCAAAGTACCTGGTGTCCTTAGAACTGTAATATCCTAGATAAATCATGTAACAATTTCAGTTTTTCCAAAAAAAGTAATTTCATAGCGGTATTTAAATAACCTCTTGGGTATGACACTTAAAGTGATGGAAAATGTGACAGGGTTATCTGAGCTCCAACTATGTTCCCTCATCTCCTTGCGTCTTTTCACGTCCCTCAAGTCATGCAGTTATATACAGAGACACACTGAGTATTTTAGAAGTGACTCTCACAGCTTGACCATGGAAAATCCTGATCTAAGTGCATGCACCAAACGATTTTGTCATTTGACAAATATATTGTAATGCTATCCATTAATAGATTCAAATCAAAGGACTTCTATCCAGTGCCAAAATCACCCTTGTGAACACTGTATCTCACAGAATTAGACAAGAGACACCTCAGACTGAAATTACTATCCTGCCAGCCCAAATAGTTCATATGAACCTGACACAAAAACATTGGTATCACCATCATGAAAATCTTATTAATTCTCTTTCTTTTACTTCAAAAGGAATGCATAAGACAGCTTTACTCCTAAATTGCAGGCCATTGAAAGGCACTTGCATATAATTCTGTAAGGCAGTTCCACCCCCATCAAGCTTCTCTCCACCACCAAACTTCAAGGACACAGTGCCATAGCACTGGAAGTGTCTGTCTTTGCTGGAATTGCAGGCAGTCATGGCCAGCATTCACATCACAGAGCTTAAATGCACACAGACCATGCCACATTTCCAGATACTATATACCTTGAAGACAAGGTATTTGTGTTATGCAAATAACTAAGACCTACAGAAGTGATGGTCTCATTTTTTCCTCTCTTAGTTTCCATAAAAAGATCTAAAGTGCAACTATTCAAGTATTATGCCAAATAATTAAAACTGTTCCTGCATAAGTGATTATATTTGTTCAAGCATGGTTACCATTAGGTCCATCAATTTTACTGATTCAGCAGCTACATTCACCAAAGCATGGGATGACTAATCAAGCAAACTTAGAAGTTCTATTTTAATAAGAACACATTCTTCAACTGAAGTAACTTATGTGTCTTTAAAGCTTATTTCTGAATCTGTTTGTGATTAGATCTTTGTAATTTCTGAAGAGAAAGTATTTGCAATAGGTAAAGGACAAAGTTTGGCAAGCAACTCTATCTTCACTTTCTCTCACAGAAGAGAACAGAAGCAAAACTAGAAAGGGTTTCATTCAACTGCATAGCTTGAAATTAGTATTGTATTTAAGGGAGCAGTTATAACAGCTTTTCTTTATAAAGAAATGAAGTATTAACTTCAGAAGAGATTCCTACAGAATATTCCAGTGAAAAAGATTATTCCCTGCAATGGATGTAAATGAACAAAACCCTGCTAGAACTGCCAGACCGACATACACCACCATCCCTATTCACAGGGCAGCTTAAAGAGAGACAAATAGGTATTTTTGTACTGTTTACTGTATGTTTCTTCTACAAGGAAGCACTTTATCAAGTCTCATTCTTTTTTTAGTGCTACATCACATTAACAAATCTCCTAAGCTGAGTTATCTTCAATATACACAATAATTGTTTCCAAACAGCGTAAGATGGTACAGAGAACCAGCCAGTAACACATCTAACACTGCTGTACCACAATATGAAGCCCTGCCCATGACACAGAAGAACCCCAAGCCTGGGCATGTGCTGGCCCTGCAGAACCCAACCTCAGCTGGCCTTGCTTTGAGTATGTGTTTTGATCAGATGATACCCAGAGGTCATTTCCACCCTGAATTTTTCCATAATGTTGTGCAAATAGACATTAATTGCAGTTTAGCAGCAGAACTTTAGTGGCATATATAAAGTTCAAGTTGCAATCGTAGATCCAAAGTTAAAAGTGTAGTGAAATTACTCCTAAGTAGTGCTACTACACCAAGACATACCAACTTGAATTCTCTAGTCCAAATTTGAACAAAAAACATTTTTAATTGAATAGACTGAAGCAAAATTAAGAATCAAAAATTAAAGCCACAGTTTTTGGCTCCAGAAGAGTTCAATTCTAGAGACTTCCAAGACTGAGGAGAAAAAAAATAAATCTATCCAGTATTTTTGCTCAAAGAAGAAATAAAAATACCTCACCTTGTTCTTTGGGGAAAAGATACATATATACATTTATACACAAACAATTATGAGCAGAAGTCTTAATGGTATTCATAAAGACTGATAATCATTTTCATACTTATCAAACAGTATTAATTAAGCAACCAACATGATACTTATTTTTGAAGCAATTTGCACAGTTGCTAAATACTTATTAGATTTCCCTTAATTTGCCAAGTATATTATTAAAGATACAAAAGAGAGAAGATTTTTTTCAAAGGTATTTAAGGCAACTTATATGTTGGAAGTTTACTGAAAATTCTTCCAAAGTTTTGTATCCACAGTGGCCAGACTGTGTGGATAAAGAAGCCAAATGAGATCAGTGACAGATGAACACAAAAGGAAAAATGGCATGAAGAAAACAGTAGGTTAAGCTTAATATTCATGTTTCACTGCTTGATAACTCCCTTGAGGATTGTGTCACAAATTTAGAAAACACAGGTGTGTGATTACAGCAAGTCTGAGCTGCCCAGTAAACTCCCTCTCTAAACCAGATGAGTTATCATTTACTGGACTAACAACAAAACACTGAATGTTCCCTTTCCTCAGTATGAGCACATTATGCTGGAATTTATGACCAAGAATGCTGTCCCTGAGAATTACTTCTTTGTGGAGAAATTTGTTTTGACAAAGGGATTTATATCACACCAGTCTGTGGGCATTTGCCACAAGTGTTACTTTATTTATCTAATCTCTTTCTCACCTGTCCTGCAGGAGCACACACAGTCATATATTGTGTTAGAGAACGAACATTAAGCTACCACTGATTCTATATTTGGAGCAAAGGCATTTTATGGCTGCCACAAACTAATCCAACACCCACTCAGCAGAAAGCCTTCATTCACTTCCAGGTAACAGTTCGATATGCCTGTTGCACTTGCACCTTACAAGTGTCACTTTTTTACCTTTAAATAGTACTTGACAGGCATTGGGGGGCAGGTTTTGTTTTTGTGGGTTTTTTTTCCTTATTTCTTTTTTAAAGTATTTATTGTTCTATTATTTTGAAAGACATATAGCCTAAGAAGAGATCTGGCTGCCACAAATAAGCAACTCACAAAGTAGTGACAAAAGACAGACAATCTCCACAGGGGTCTCCTGTCTGCTTAACTAACAAAACACGACTGCATTTGTACACAGATGACATCAGCTACCACAAACAGTGGCAATCTGAATGGAAATTAAGTCAATTTTGCCTTCCCACCTGCTATTAATTCATGCAGAATCTCTTGTTGTTTATTTTTTTTTTAACTTACACGGTGTGGCTGAGATCATTCAGTTGATTATTCCCATCCTCAAGTGCAGGAGTAAAGGGTTCACATCTTTTCCATCCATCTTCTGTTTTAACCCATCTCCATCCAGGGGATCTCCAGTCTTGGCCCAAAAATGGCATGATTCCTCTATAAGCAGCAAGAAGAGATTCTTTGTCTATCATTTATGAAAAAAAGTTCCAAAACTTCCTGTCATTATTTCAGTCCTCTCTTTTGCAAAAAAAAAAAAAAAAAAACAAAAAAAACCCAAGCAAACAAAAAACAAAACAAAACAAAACAAAACAAACAAACAAACAAAATCTGGAGAAAAGTTCTCTGTAAGGCATCCTTTAAAGAAACAGATTCAGTGGTTTAAGTAGATTTTTTTATTCTTTAACCATGTTTTTCTTGTCTTTCAGCATTTATTAGACCAAGGGAGATTTCCTTGTTCTTTGGAGAACAAAGAAAAGAATCCTGGTAGTCCAAGAATGGAATGATACCAAAAGAAGCAAAATTATATAAATTATATCATGTGTGATCTCCTCTGCCATGACAGATCACTGATTTTCATATGTGACTAATAAATGGATTTAAAGAGATTGACAGCTCATAAAATCAATGTTGCTCCTTTTGTTTTTTTTCTAATCCTTACAAATACTGAGTTTATGGTACAATGTGTAGTGATGTTTCGGTAAAGGAATTTGAAAATTCCCAAAACTCTTTTTAGGTTGCTGTTGAGGGTCACCTCCCATGGCAGCCTACGAAGCAGATAACATGAGACTGGTAGAGAGGAGGAGACTGCAATAAAGTCCACTGTGACACATCTCCAGAAATTCCTACAAGCAGATGCAGGTCATCACAGGTATATCACTCAAAAACTGTTCTGCTGCCATTTTTCAAGAGTGAGATTCACTTCTGACACACTAAGAATTTGAACAAGGCAGTTTTCTACACTTTGAAGACTATAACCTTGCCAACTTTTGCTCTCTTCTTTCCATTCATCACACAAACATACTGCTCCTTAGTTTAACAAGGGATTTCACATGCAAGCTATAGAGGGAAGATAGCATTATCATATTCAAAACACATGTTAATATACAATAGCAACAGCTTGAGTCCTAACAAATATGCATTTTTAAATATTTTTTCAACTTGAAATAATATTAGGCCCCATCGGTAAACATCACTATGAATTCATTTAAACATTTGCACTCTTGACCAGCATTTGCCCAATATATTTGTTAGAATAGGATAAAAAGCCAGAAGAAATACAGGCTGAGTGAGGCAGTTTTTCTTTATTTAAAAATCTGCATAGCATGCAAAACGAAGTGCATTGCCTAGGCCTCAGGATTGACTAAAATCCCCTTCCTATTAATAACTCAGCTTTCCTCTGATCCTGACAAGAACCATTTCCAACATTTACAACATCCGTTCCCCCAGTCACAACAAACTTTATTCATGCCTATCTGCTTTTCCAATCTTTTTACTGCTTCCTAGGGATAATATGAACCACAGAAGTTGTTTAGTACTCCCTTCATATGGATGTCTTTATCATAGAACGGTTTGGGTTGGAAGGAACCCTAAAGATCACCCAGTTCCAATTTGGGTGACACCTTCCACTAAACCAGATTACTGGGAGCCCCATCAAACCTGGCCTTGAATGCTAAAAAGGGTGGGATATCCACCACTCCTCTTGGCAATCTGTGCCAGTGCCTCATCATTCTCAGAGTAAAGAACTTTTTACTGAGACCAAAGCTAAGCCTACCTTCTTCCAGTTTGATGCCATTCTGCCTTGTTCTGTCACTACGTGCTCTTGCAAAAAGTCCTTCTCCAGCTCTCTTGTAGGCCCCCTTTAAAGTACTGGAAGACTGCTCTAATGGTCTTCCCAAAGCCTTCTCTTCACCTTGCTAAACAATCCCAATTCTCTCAGCCTGTGTTCACAGGACAGGTACTCCAGCCCTCCCCTAAACCCTCTCCAACACATTCACAGCCTTCCTATGGTGGAGACCCCAGAGCTGGATGCAACAGTGCAGGTGGTGTATGAGGGGGGAAGAGCAGAGGGGCAGAATCACCTCCCTTGACCCACTGGCCACACTTCTTTTGGTGCAGCCCAGAACACCTTTGGCTTTTTGGGCTGCAAGTGCACATTGCTGACTCATGGTGAGCTGTTTTCAATCCATTTTCCACCCATCCTCAACTTGTGCTTGGGACTACCATGACCCAGCTGCAGGACCTTGGCCTTGCTGAATTTTATGAGGTTTGCAAACACTCATTTCTGTCCTGTCAAGGTCTTTCTGGATGGCATCCCTTCTCTCCAGCTTGTTGACTCCACCATACAATTTGGTACCATCCAAAAACTTGCAGAGGATACACTCAATCCCACTGCCCATGTCTCCAACAAAGATGTTAAACAGACCCAGTCCCAATCTCGACCCCTCAAACATGTCATTTGTCACTTGTCCCCACTTAGACACAGAACTGTTGACTGCAACTCCTTAAGGATGACCATCCAGCCAGTTCCTTATCTACCCAGAAATCCACCAGTCAAATCCACATCTCTCCAGTTTAGAGACGAGGAATTTGTGTGGGACTACATTAAATGCTTTTCGTAAGTTCAGGCAAATTACATCAGTCACGGTGTGACCCCACATGACCTCATCCACCAACCCTGAAATCTCACGCAGAAGGCACCAGACCTGTGAGGCAGGATCTGCCCCCAGTGAAACCACGCTGGCTCCCGTCCTCACAGCCCAGTGAGACCCAACACCACATTCGTTCAGGCAGGCTCCTCACGCCTCCCACCAGACCCCGCGGTGGTGCCTCGCCCCAGCCCCTTCCCCCGAACCCTCTGTCCACCCTGAATTCCAACACCTTGTCCCCCACTCCTTCAGCTCCACATGCCCTTAAGAGCCAACCCCAAACCCCTCAAGCCACGGCTGCCCACGCTCCGCCCCGACCTCCCGGGCCGCCGGGGCTCACACACACGGCCCCACAGGCGTCCTCCCGACCCCGCTGCCGGCCCGGGCCGCGCTCACCTCCCGGCGCCGATCCCGCCGATCCCGCCGCTCCCCGCCCGGCGCTCGGCCCGGGCCCGGGGCTGTTGCCGGAAGTACCATGGGCCGCGCTGGCCACGCCCCCAGCGCGCTGATTGGCCTCTGCCCGCGGCGCTTGTTGCTACCCGGCAGCGCGAGTCTCCATTGGCGCGGCGGGGCGGGGCCGTCTCCGCCCAGCGCGCGCTGGCCGCGTCACGTGACAGGCGCCCGCGGGGCGCACGTGCCAATGTTTTGGTCGGCGGGGGCGGAGCGAGCGGCGCGCGCGGGGCGGGGCGGGAGCCCCTGGGGAACCCCCGGTGTGACCCCCCCCGGTGTGACCCCCCCCCGGTGTGACCCCCCCCCCGGTGTGACGCCCCCGGTGTGACACGCCCCCGGTGTGATCCCCTTCTTCCCCCGTGTGACTCCCCCCCCCCCCCGGTGTGCCCCCCTCTCTTCTCTGCCCAGTGTGACTCCCCGCCATGGCCGCTGTGTCTGATATGGCTCCCCCTGCCCCGGTGTTTTCCCCCGCGGCGAGTCGCATTGTGACGCTGTCCCAGGTGTGCCCAGGTGTGCCTTGAGTACCCTGGTGTGGCCTCCCGTGTCCCCTGGTGTGACACCCCGCTCCGTGTGACCTGCCCAGCATGCCCTGGTGTGTCCCTGCACCCCCGGTGTGACTCCCCCCGTGTGCCCCCCTGTGCTCCTCTGTGCCCCTCTGTGCCGGTGGGCCTGGAAAACCACGTTTACGGAGGCCTTGTTTCTTAAAACTTTAAATCATTAATATATGATTGTATAAACATTTCGGATTTCACTTAAAATCAGTTATTTTCACCTGTTTGAAGTGGAGAAAACTAGAAAAAAGAAAGTCAAGGCATTAGTAGTAAAATTAAAGTAGCATTTTCAAACATCTTTAATTTTATGCTGTAGAAAAAAGGTTTTATTATTTTAATTATTTGAATGCTTGGGATTGACAATACTACAATTACTGCAAGTTGTCCCTTCCTGGAAGCAGTCCTGAATATTTTTGCTAGACTTTCCCATAAGAAAACGGAGTTTATAAGCTTATAAAATAATTTCAGTATCATAACAGCACAGAATTCAGCAAAGACTCAGACTGGAAGGGCTTCTTTTCTGTCTTTGGTCTTGAAAAACTTACTAGTAGTTATTTTTGGACCGGGATTCATTGTGTTCTCAAGATGTTACTTTTAATAATTAAACTAGAGATAGGATCCCTTTCTTTTTTTGAAGACAGAAAAAAAAAGTTTAATACCCAAATCTTTTTCAAGACTCCATTATCCTGACACAAATACAGCCAAGGCAAAGGTGCTGCCCTTGCACAGCCAGAGGCTGAAGGCTGCTCTCTCTGCCATTGCCTGATTGAAGTTTCCCAGCCCTGCACTGAAAAATGATGTGAGTCAATATTAAAAATTCTACACCACTACTCTGCCAGGAACATGTCAATCTCCTTGTTCAGCGCATGAAAGGTTTTGTGGGTTTTTTTTGTTTTGTTTTGTTTTGTTTTTGTTTGTTTGTTTGTTTGTTTGTTTGACACATGGACCTACAAAATTCCTTCATAATGTGGCAAAAATCCTTTTGTCTCTAGGATCCTTCTATATATTCTGTCTTTGAGGTATCCTGTGGTGTGTGGACATGCAATGAGTTCTCAGTTACTTTATTGCTCTGGTGGGGTTGTTCCTTCAGGGCACGCTGGATTTTACTAGCAGAGCTTCATTAGTGAAACATCTAATCCAAAACTGATGTAGTTCAGAAAATATGCTGCAGCTCTCTTGTGTTTACCTGAGGAGTAAGCAGCATTAAAACCCTGAAGGACAGTAAGCAGGAAATTACTTCTTGAAAAAGTGCAGCATTTTGGGAATTGGAGCAGTTTGTGGAGGACTCTGTCCAGTGAGAGGAATTCTGTGCTGGAGCAGAGGAGCAGCATGAGAAGGAAGGAGTGGTGCAGACAAAGCATTATGAATGGACCCCACCCCAGTTTCCCATCTCCCTGTGACACTTGTGGAGGAGAGAAGGCAGCAGAAAAGTCAAGATCAAAGAGTGGAGTCAAGTCTGGAAAAAAAAAGGGAGTTGACAAAAAGATGCTTTTATTTTTGTTTCTGTTTCTCACAGTGCTATTTTAAAAATGCCCAATTTTTAATTCACAGCAAATTAATTTAATCTTCTCCAAATTGATTATGGTTTACCTATGATGTTAATTGGTGGATAATCTCTCTGTTCTTATTCTTACCCAAGAGCTTTTTTCATTTTTTTTTCTCCTGTCCTGCTGAAGAGAGGGAGTGAGAGAGCAGAGGAGTGGGTACCACACTTCCTAATATCATAGAATGGTTTGGGTTGGAAAGGATCTGCGACGATCATCTAGTTCCAATTCCCTTGAACACTTCCAGGGATGGAGGATCCACAGCTTCTCTGGGCAGCCTATGACAGTGGCTCACCAGCCTCACAGGGAAGAATGGCTTCCCAGTATCTAATCCAAACCTACTCTCTCCCAGTTTAAAGCCATTCCCTCTTTTCCTACCAGTACATGCTCTTGTAAAAAGGCACCTGCTGGTGTCAAGTCCAGCTGGGGGATGTTACCCTGGTGAATGCCTCATACTTTAGGGAGGATATAATAGGGAAGGCAGAAACAGAGGAGATCATGTGCTTCTAGCTTTTTTCTTTTTTTCTGGTATGGATCCTAGAAGGACAAGGACAAGTCTGGTCTTCCCAGCTTAGGTGGTCACACTCTTTGACTTGTGTTTCAAATGTAATAAAGTTATTAACAGCTGAGGTGCATAAGTAATTGGGTTTTCTCTGACAACTCTCTTTCATGCATATTTGCTGCTACTCATGCCCAGCTATTATAATATTTCACCTGCTGACTTCAGCATATTTATATTAATTATACTATAGAGGGAGCTGGAAGAATGTGATTTTAAATTTATTTTTAGTAAAGAGCCACTTATTACAAGACTTTATGTATATGTGTTTTCATTCCAAATGTCCAAAAATCTTGTGATTTTTCAACAGGCAGATGCAAAGTGGTTATTGTGCAGAGTTACTACTGAGCCGTCCTCTCTTGCAAGTGTAATTTTCTCACTCCATACTTCAAAACCAAAGTAATTTTTATGTATAGTGTTTGTGAAGTAATTCTGCAGTTTAATGTTTATGATACCTTTCCATTTGCCTTTTTCGTAACAAAGCATGATAAATTTTCAAATGAAGAAATTTAGAGATATTTTTCATGTTGAGAATTGTTGCTCGCTTGAGAATCCATGCTCTGACCTATAAAAAAATCGAAGACTGAGAAATTTATTTTAAAATATTTTTTATGTGTAGTGCATGTCTGTGTCAAAGGTATACAAAAGAAAGCATGTTGTTCACTTTAGGGGGGTTTAAAAACGTAAAATAACTTAATGGAATGTGGAAGACTTTAAGACTGTTCTGATCAACATGGAACAGCCTAAGAAGTTCTTGAATAATTTAATATTGATTAACACTATTCCATTTCAGACATTCTTTATAAAGTTCTATGGTATTTTTTTTTTCTTCTGGTGTCACAGCCTTTTATTATGTTTTATTTAATACTTAAGCAGTTTAAACCTTTGCAGTGGAAATTGAACAAACTGATCTGAAGTGTGGCTGTTAGTGCTTTTGATTGTTTCAGAGAGATTTTAAAGTGAAAATTTCATTAAGCCCAGATGACTTTTGCGATTGGGATAGTTACTCTTACTGCTGATTGCAGGTCCATGTAGATGAGACACTAGATCATTGCGACATTAACATGAAATTAAGAGACCTCAATAAAATGGTGAATTCCATCTTTTCCATTTTTTGTTATTTAATTACTTAAATTATGATTTCTTTTTAATAATCCACAGCAAAGGTGAATTCTTTAAATGAGCTTACACTGAAGGAAAGCCAAGCTATTTTTACTTTAAAATTACAATTGCTTGTAAGATCTGAGGCACATTATTAAAAGCAAAATGAATGTTATTTGGTGTGGCTTATAATAACCTCATTGAGCAGGTAAAGCATCTTTTCATTAAGATTCAGATTTCCTTAACTGCTTGGTCTGGAAATATGCATTATAGGAATGGTTTTATGTCTTAATTTTTATATATAATATGTTTATAGGAATCACTTCTAATTTTTTCTAAGAAATCATCTGAAAGTGAAGGTTGTGATAGATGCAAATGGCCCTCTTTCCTTTGGGAGAGTAGTTTTCATTTTGCTGAGTAATCTCTATGCATATTTCAAAAAATAGAATAGTTCTGCCAAATAATACTGCAGCCTGATTCAGTTATTTAGCAACTTTTAATGCTAACAAAAAGAAACAGGAAAGTGATGCAGGAGGAATAAAATCATTAGCAGAAGGAAACTCATGACAATAATGAAGACGAAACTCATGACAATAATGAAGACAAAACTCATAAGTAAAATGAAAATGGAAAGGAACACATAATCCAAGCAGTTGGCCTTTTCCCAAGGAGTCAGTTGCTTACAGTTTCATATTTCAGGAAAAAACTAGCAACCTGTGGGAAAAAAAAAAATCAAAACTTGGAGAAAAACCTCATTATCCCAGATATTACTTAATGTGTGTTTTTCAGTGTATTACACAGTTCTTCAGAGATTTCTTTTGTGTCTGGCATAATTTTTCTTAAAAACTCATTTGGATACTGCCAAAACAGGAGGTAATACTACCGCTCTTCTTTCATTAGGTTTATTACTCTCCTCAGTGTGAGAGGATAAATAATTAAGTGATTAGGGAAACTATAGATGCAAAAGAAAACATCTCCCCTCTCATAGGCTTGGCTGCTGAGGACCAGGTCCAGCTCAGCAGTGGTGCAGCCCAGGGCAGCCTCTTTCCTGCTGGGAATGTCGGAGAGAGGCTGCTGGCAGTGCCGGGGGGACCAGGCTGGCCTGTCTATGCAGCCTGCTGAGCTGGGCTCCTACCTAGACCCGCAGATTGGCTTCCCAGCTTGACCCTGGAGCTGCCTGAACCTGCCTAACCCTTTGATCTGGACTCTTGGTCAAACCTGGCCACCATCTACCTGCCCTATACAGAGAGGATCTGACTGGCAAGGCCCCTGCCTTGTCACCCCAGCACCCCTCTCAGCTCCCCAGTCCACAGGGAGGTGATATCATCAGACAAATTGCTCTCCAAAGAACATGGGGAATGGAAAGAATTGATGAACAGAAACATAAGAGCTTTGTGGGGGAAAAGAAGATTCACAGATATACAATAGATTATTAATGATTACACTCAGAAAAGTAATTTCTTCAGCAGATTTGCTAATCAATGTTGTTTGCAGAATTTTAATACGGGAGATGTGTTTTATAATAATTCACTGTTGAATGTAAAAACAGATTTACTTTGGTTGGAACAAACACTATATAACAGAGGGAAAAGAATTTTGAAAACTAATAATTACTCTGTGGAAAAAATCAGTAACACTTTGCTGGGAAATAACATTAGGGAGAAACAGAAGAACTTTCAGTGTGCCAGTAAAAAACATGATTTTAGGTACTCCAGAGAAACAATCTGAAAAAGAGCATGTACCCTATCTTGAGACAAATCTTTAATTGAAAGCCCTGGGACATGAACAGAAATTACACCATTTGATCAATGACAGGTTGGATACTGCAACTAACTCATTTGTGATAGGGGAAATGTGAGGTCAAAAACTCAGGTTTGGAAAAGAAATGTTTGTTTATCAAGAAATATGTGCTTTGCCTATTTTAGAGAAAGATAACTAAGAAAAAATTAACTAGTTAAGGAATTTGAAGTGCGGGGTAGAATTTCGTGGCAGTCCAAGCTGTAGAGTTTGATAAGAAACTTGGATACTCATCAAAATAAGGTTTATTGCTTTTATGGTAATGAAGGATGGTGAGAGGTTTCTGACCTTCTTGAAACCTTTAATCAGAAAAACCCACCAATTTTTAGAAACAGACTTTCTATATTGGTAAGTTACCATCTGTTTTTACAGTATTTGTATCCCTCCATAGAACCTGTAAATTGGTTTGGATTAGCGGTTTCAAATAGAGAAAGCGGTTCCTAAGAGAAATTGATTTCTGCAGCAAAAGCTGGGGACATAGAACTCAAGGAAAAAATGGGTCAAAACTGAAGACAACGTTGTAATAATTAAGATAGATATCCAATTAATGTGTAAATGAGAAGATATCTAACTGTTGAAGGAGAGAGGTTATTTTTCTCTCTTGTTTCTGTCGGCTTTTCTCATAGGAAGGAAGGGCTGGAACAAAGAAATATTATGTTACGGAGAAGTTTCATCAGTATAAGAAGGGAAGCTTAATCAGTACCTATGATATAGTTGAATCTGACAGCAGGGAACTGAATGCAAGCTAGAAGATGTACCTAGAGGGATAAGAAAAGAAGTAAACTATTAGTCTGCTATTCTACAAAATTATATGCACTGGTGTTTGCTAAAATGCTCGGCTGAAGGAGATGGCTAACAGAACTGCTAGCTGAAAAGGGTAAGTTTTCAAAGACAAAGATAGAGAAAAATAGGGCTTGAAAGAGAAGGATAGCTGGAATGTTTAGAGAAATTAGATGTTTATTTGTTTGGCTGGACCTGATAAATTGAGTTACATAGCCAGTAAGCAATCTTAAAGATATGAGCATTTATAGAGAAAAACATGTAAAGGATTGGAGAAGTGTGACAGAACTGCAAAAGAGCAAATACTGTGTCTATTCTCTAAAAAATGAAAAATAAAACCTATCAATTATAATTTGTAAATTTAAATTCTGGTGGAAAATTTCAATAGTAATATGACCTCTGTAGTGAGCTGGAATACAGAATTAAGTGTATGCATGTTAAATTGGTAGATGGTAGGAGATTGGCAGGATCTCTAAGAATGTGGAAAGATATGCTAAGAATTAAAAATTACGTTGGAGAAGTGGTCTGAAACAGAATGAAATTCCCCACAGAGCTTCTTTTGTATATCTACTCATAATTAAAACATCTGTCCATAGGGTGTTTCACTCCCATTTAGTTATGCCTGTGATACACATGGTTCAATGGAATAGCATAAACCTACACATAATTGCTAGTGCTATCAGTAACTGTCTTCATCTCAGCAGCAGAAGTTGTATCTGATAGAACAGCAATGTTATTGTGATAAAGCTGACCAGTGAGGAAATAAAAAGAAAGCATGTTGAAATGAAAAAAAAAAACCAAAAAAACCCAACCCTGAAGTTTACTTAGGTTTTGTTTATACTGAATGAAACACCTATAAACAATAATTGTGTTAGTCAATTTGTATTGTGGTTTAGGGAAGTGGGAGAACAGAATTAGGCTTTCTGATTTATCAAAATTTTAATGGAAGGTAACAAGCACATTTTAATGTTATCCTGGTTTCAGCTAGGATGGGGGCGAAGAGAAGTGGGGTTGAGTGAATGGCTGCATGGTGTTTCACCTCCAGATGGGCTTGAAACCATTACATGGAATGCAGAATCTCAACTTTAATAATTCAGGTTACGCTCAACTACTGCAGTTTAGCTCAGTGGTATCAAAGGACTGTGGTTCTGCCTTACAAAATATCCCGTTTCAGGTTTGTCTTTGAAGCAAACTGCAAATGCATAGTAAGGAAAAAAGAAAAAAATTGTACAATAAAAATTGTTATTAAAGTCACTTAAAGTGTCTTTCCACTGGTATAGCAGACTCCACAGAAATTTCTAAAACCAGCTAACTAATTTCTTACTTCAAATACTTTTATACTATACCTGTACCTATGTTATTTTTCAGAGCTGAAAAATTCATTCTTACTGGAAGTCTTTCTCTGGTAGATTTGTGCATGTTGAACTGAACAATTAAATTATTGAGGTTTTAGTAAGTTTCAGTTCCCAAGTCTTATGTTTGAGCAATTTTCAACAGCGTGAAGGTGGAGAAAAGACTAGAATGAGATAGTGACACAAGGAGAATGAGGACACGCTGAAATAAAAGCAATTACTTCTGTAGATGTAGGTAGTAGAATAAGGGGCTTGGGATAATCACATGATGAACGCTGGAACATTGTAAATTCTGCTGGCAGGTGTGTTTACTTCTGTGGGATGCAGGTTTTACTCTCATGCTCATCTTTTATGACAAATGTAGTTAGCACTATGCTTATTACCTCATGGTGCAACTTTGTGGCAAGAAGTGATGTTTCAGCAGCTGTGGGGCATTGAGCATTTGTGGACATTTGCGGATTAGACTGGGCTTTAATAGCTACTTTCTTTGAGGCGTGTTATGTCTGCCATCAATAGTGTCAGACAGATGGCTGCATGCACTGTATATCATCCTTTGCAGGTATCCTGTAGGGCCTTTGAAACCTCACATTTCCACTGCCCTTTCTCAGGAGGTTCTGAATTAGGATGGTTTTCTCTTCAAAGCCCTTGCACATTCAGCTTGAGCTCAGGCCGTCCATGGATTTGGCCAGAGGGAGTTACTGTCATATTTAAAATGCACCACCTCCAGCAACTGGAAATTAATGTTTTTATCTACTCTTTGTGTACGTGTAAGCTTCCATATTAGACTTTTTTGAGAAATAAATTTTGGTTATAAATAATATAATGCTCTTTGTTTTCAATAGAGTAATTTACAGTACTGCTGAATGGACTGTCAATCTGACCCAGAGATGAAATGGCTAGTAAGCTGTCAAAACCTTTAGTTGGTAAGGTATTGGAGTGATGGGTTCAGAATAATTTTATCTTTTCTTGGAAAAATGCAAATATAGGTGATTCTAATGAACAAAACAAAAACCTGATGGCCGACTGTTATAGAGGTTACTGTATAATATATGCTTCATATATTGTATATTTACAACTAATTTAACTACTCAGAAGTCTATCAGAGATTAGTAAATGGTCAGTAATTCTACACCTCATCATTAGTTGTCCTCATGATTTTTAATCCACTGTGATCTGTAGTAGCAAAGAGCTCCCTTTGGAAGCACTAAATAGAGGAAGCCTTAGGAAGAAATATATTTTGCGAAATAGGAGCACAATATACTTTTATGATTATTATTCATAGCCTTGCTCACCATGTAATTATAGTCCCTAAATTCACATTTCCTACTAAAGAATCCATTGTTGGGGGGCAGGGGGAGGCTGGTGAGTTTTTCCAGTAAACTTTATGGGCCGAATTTCCTGCATTTGATCTCTGCTTACTGTATTAATATGAGCACCACTTTGTATGACCACCTGAAGTGCCACCCAAGTCCTGAGGGAGTCAAGGAGGATTTTCACCTTTATTTCACAGGAAATGAACCAGGCTTGTTTATATGGAAGAAAAGCAACTGCATATTATACAACTACAGTCCTAAACTTTATAGTTAAATATCGTGCCAGTCCAGTAAAAAAAATAGTCATGAGAAAAGCTGAGCAAATTTCAGGTTTGTTTCCTTGGTGTTTTGTTTATTCCCTGATAAGGAAGAAACAAAAGCAGCATTTTATTCACTGACAGAGGGATTTCTGCATAGTTCTTGGGACCATTATATTACACAGAGCAGAACTCCATGACAGTTCTCAGAGAGGTTTAGAACTATTAATTCTGAGTGTACATTTCTTCATATGCTGTTTGGAATTTTTTATTATGATTTTATCAATATCTTAAACATAAAAATCTATGGATGCAGATAGAACTTTTACAAAACAATCAAATCAAACCAAACAATCCTTGTGGATAGAAATTTTTTTTTCCTGGTGCATTTTACAGAAAAAGGAGGATTGCCATTAAACTAAACAGATATTTTCAGAAGATCATAGGCCTGGAAGTCACATAGATTTAATTCATATATTATTTGAACACGAGCAATATGCAAAGAATGAAATCATTTTTGCAACCTAGTAAGACAAAACTGCCTCATTAACACATATATTAGACCAGAGAAACAGCAGGAAGTGATCAATGTGCCTTTCAGGTTGGAAATTTATGCTAGCAAGTACCAATAAACAGTGTGAATAGTCTTGCTGATAGCATTGGAAATGCTGTTTAGGCTGACATTACATAACTAGGTGTACACTTATCCCATGAGCTAGAGTCAAGAATCACTTAGATATTTTTCTCCTGCAAACACCCTGGTTAAGTGAACATAACATTTACTGCAGCAATGATTGCCTGTCCATACCAAAGGGATGACTAAATGTCTTAAAACCCCTGAGAACAGAACAGGAACCACATTTCATTGTGTCACTCCTTTTCCCCTTCCATTTTTTTTTTTTTTTTTTTTTTTTTTTTTTTTTTTTTTCCTTCTACTTTGACTTTGTTGGTCTCAGAGAGGAGAAGTCTCACACTGCTTCTCAGCAAAAACCAGAGGACTTGTGCTCCCACAGAGACAGCTGTGGGCTGGGGGCCCATCTCCTTCAGTTACTTTAGAACTTCTGTGGAGGCTTCTGTTCTTCACAGTTCTGACCTGACAGAAAGTGTGCCATGGACTGAGGTTGTCTCCTCACACCGTGGCCATTCTCAGCTCTTTTGATGGTGTTTAACATCTAGATCATCCTGTAGGCCCTTTGAGAAAACAAATTGGTACCTGATGAGTGCATCCACACTGCCACGAAATTGGGGAGGTTAGCAGTCACTCCTCATCAGCAGCAGTAGGTCTTTGAGATAAACTGGAATTTAGACCACTCTGTAAAATACAGTAAAGGTATAGCCAATCCGTTTAAAGATGAAGCTAATTTCTTTAAAGATGGCCCAGTCACTTCCTTCGTATTCTATGATTTTTTAAATGTCCAGTTCTGTGATGTCACCAGTTGGGAAAAGTGCTGATGCTGAAAGGAGTTTCGTCCAGGTAATGACAGCAAGATTGAACCTTGCAGAATTCTGTTCTGTGGCATCTATTTCATTTGAATCAATATGCTTAAAAGAACATATTTATGATTGTACTAATAATTGCTGCTGTTAACCTCTACCCTTACATTAATTCTTTGACTTCGGTAGGACAGAACAGCTGCCTATAGATTATTAAAGTTAGGACATAATTCTGATTTACCTGCCTGAAAGATATTACAATTTGTTATTGCTAAATTAAAAACAGTTAATCGCTTTCCTGTGTTCATATATATTGAGGACATCATTTCCTGATTGAATTTGCTGACAATTCTAAAACATAAATTCATGGCATGTACTATTTTTGTGTCTCTATTTTATAGCATGGTCACATTTTATTCATTTAATTAAATACAAAAGGAGAATAATTTATAATTTCGATGCTAGATCTTTCAGCTGCAGAATTGGGGTCTGTACAAAATGTTATTGGTATAGTAGAGGTAAGAGGATCAGGGAAAAGTGATTTTTTTGCCCTTAAAGTTGGACTAGGTTGAGTTACTATAGTGACAGATGAAGTTTCCTCTGGATATAACTACCATTTGAACGGTTATTCCTTTGGTAGTCACTTCCAAGCTTGTTATGGAAGGTGCCTGGTTTTGGGAATATCAGTCCCATGGCAGTAATAAAGTGATGCTGCAGAGGTTATGTCTGTGAGGTGAACTGGGCTCAGAAACTTCAGCCAGAATTTCTCAGAGTGAAGACTGGCCCCAAGATGCTGTTGTTTTTCAGATAAGTCTGTGCCAGTCTGGGGAATTAAGTCTGGTTTAATATCAGAAAAAAATACCGAATTTAAACCAATTTGCAATTATTTAACCTTACTTGATGATATGCATTTAATTTAATGCAGTGCCAACTGTGGGAACCCTAAAATCCCCTCAGGGAAATTTCCAGGCTTTGCCCTGGAACAATCAGCCATAGAGTCTTCCCTGCCTAGACTGAAAGAGAGGACTTCCCTCATGGTCCCTTTCAGAACTACTGCAAATTTTCCTTAGATTGCGTCCCCATTGGCTAGTTGACCCTACCCACTCTAATTGTTCATCCCTCATCTCCCCTGTAGGTTTGCTGCCCCTTGCCCTGCCTTTGTACCATCCTCATGCCCTCAGGTCGTTGGCTGCTGACCCTTACTTGAGCCTGTGCACAGTACATGGCCTGGTCTTCTGTCCCTGATCCCTTCAGCATGCTGGAATAAACCTCTATTGGAACACACCATACAGGAGACACTTCCTGTGTTTCCTCCACTGAGCTATCTGTGGGGTGTGTGTGTGTTTATGGGCCCGAAATGGCTGTTCCTGTGGCCTGCTCTGAGTGGCTTTAGAAGGAGACGCTTTGAGAAGGTAGCAGCATTTCACCATCCTGCCACATTGCTACAGCCAACCACTGATCTAATTTATTTATGATTAATTTTTTTACAATTTTATATAGCATGTGCATGCTTTCATCATAATGTCCATCAGGAGATGGAGAGCAAAACTTTCACAGCTTCCAACACTACCAAGAAAGTAATTGACTCCACAAGGCAGCAGTCCTGCTGGTGAGAGGGAAAATCTGATGAATTCTAGTGGAGGCAGCATCAGTGGTTGTAAAGCACTGAATTTAGAGGCTAGAAATGCATTAGGCAAGTGCTGTATGCTTTCAGTAATCTATCACAGCATGATCTATCATGCATCTCCTTTTCCTTGGATGACATCGCCTTCTAGCAACATCGGCACAAATATTTGGAAGAAGGTAGAGAAACATATGGCTTGCAGTACTTCACTGGCAAATTGCTTCAGCAGAAAGCATGCCTTTTCATTTACCTTCCCAGCCAATGCTTGGAGTTAATCACAGCAACCAAGTGCCACTGCTGTGCCATATGGAAGCAGAGCTAACTGCATTAACAGAAATTTAAACACATGTGGGGAGAGTCAGAGGATTTATGAGTCCTGGGAGTGTGCATTTAGTAGTCAGACAGGAACACTTGACAGAAAAGAGAGGAAAAAGTTGCACATTTCTTGAATCTTACTCTTTCCAAGACTCTCTTTCGACTTAAGCTTTCACCTCATATGCTCCTTCACAAGTTGCTGTGCTCCGTAGGTCTTAGCTACTTGGGAGAGTAGGCAGCAGCAATGATGAGAATGCAGTGCTGATCTCAATGAAATCAGTGGCAAGACTCCAGTGGACTAGGACAAGCCAAAATTTCTCTTTTAATGTAGGTTCAATTCTATTAAAACTGTTGCCTTAAAACAAAACTAAAACAAAAAAAATCCTGCTGTCTTTTTAAATATTACAGGAAAATACCACAACTGGATCCTCATTCTTCAGTTACTTGCTATTACGATGAATTACTGGGTTGGACTGTGCTTCGGGTTTCCAGATCTAAAGAGATTGCTTTGGCAGCTTTGCTGTATCTTCACTTTAATCAATTATGTAATCAAATTGTCCTTCTTTCTCCAGTGTTCTGTTGACCTCTCTTGAAATGATTAGAAAAGATTTAAAGGATACAAGCTGCCATCAGTGACAGCAAGCACATAACTTTAAAATCTCATTACTACTTGTGAGGAATATTCAAACAGGGCTATTTAAAAGACAGGCTCAAGTCCGAATTTGGACAGTTAGTAAATTCTTTCCAGACCATCTGAGAGTGAGATAAAACAAGATTCATCTCATCTGCCTTTAGCCATCTCTAGTTTAGATGTGTTCACCTGAGTTTGCTATCTGATGCTGGCTATATAGTTGGGGAGCACAGAGAAGTAGGCAATTTTAAACCACATCAGTAATTTGTTTTAATCTTCTGCTTTAGGATGAGATTAATTCCTCCCTGAAAGTACCAGTGACGTTCCAATGACTGTGGAGGGAACTTTAAAGGTAAATGTCTGTATTGTAAATGTGTCTAGTTTGATGAGATGCATTCCCTCTGGGATCACCTTTCATCCTCCTGCAGGACATCTCATGTTCCTTGCAGTTTAGGGAAAGTATTTCAGTTCTCACCATTGTTCCCAAGTACTGTATCATGCCTAGGTGGCCCAACAGAATTGAAGTTAAAGCACAGATCCCTGATAGCTGACCTTGGAAAAGATATGCAGTAGAGATGGTAGGAGTTGGGTGGCCTTTTATCACAAATGGTTGATAAGGAGAAAAGAAGAAAATCGAACTAATTTAAAGATTAGTAGAGACATACAAATATGTGCTTATTCTCCTAAGAAATGGGAAATAATAAATACACTGTTGGGTTTTTGACACTAGATGGCAACAGTATACATTAGAAATACTGGATTGTCAACCAGTAAAAGTAAACTTTACTCAAGGAATTGAATGAAGGAAAATCACAGAAATTATTTTTAATAGATTTTGAATTAAATTAGAACAAAATAAAGCATGTTGGAAGTACCACATTTCTTCTATCAAGATATAAAACCTAGATAAACTAATTTAAATATACTAGAAAAGCTTATATTTACTCTGAGTTAGAGTCTGCCCTTCCATGAAAGAGTATTTATTAGAAGTTCATTAATCCAAAGAAAGGCTTTATGTTGCTTTTACTGGCTGGATGGTTGCAGAAAGTCTGATGGTCACAGGCCTCCTCCTTTGCTCCTCAACTTCCTCAACAGATTGTTGTATGCACAGAATTTGAGAGCAGTTTTCTTTAACCATGAAACACATTTGTTGAATATGAGAATCAAGTTCTCATTTGCAGCTCTTCTACTGAGTAGTAGCAACATTATGCTGCATGACTCATTTAATTAGAAAAAAAACAGTACTGAAACACTCCATCAAGATTAAACTGTAGTGTTAATCTGGGAGGAGAGATCACAGCTGCACTTCTCCTTTTATAGTGGTCTAAATCTTTTAGTTTGGTTGGTATTAGTCAGTGCAGAGGAAGAGAAGGATGTGACTTTCTGGCAATTCCGTTTTCTTTCGTGATGTACTTGAGATACCATGTTTGAGAGATAGCATGGATAGTCCTGTATAAGACTTTCCAGCTGCTCAGGGAAACACCCCCAGTCCTCACTGCTTGTTGATTTAGATAATTTTTCTTAATATATCTTGCTCATTGCCAGGTTCCCAATGGTGTTGTTTAACATCCCACAAGAGGAGTCTAAAGCTAATATTCTGTGATACCATAATACAACTTCTACAGTAAATGAGAACACTAGACTTTCAAATAATTGAATGGACTATTTAAGGGTTAAAAACACAGAGAAAAGTTCCTAGGCTGTTCATGAATATATCTTTTCAATATTACTACCATTTTGAAAAAAAAAAAAAAAATCTTTTTTTTTTTTTTTTTTTTTTTTTTTTTTTTTGTAGAATACCCTTCTGGGCTGTGGAGCTATCATTTAAATATTGCTACTATTTTGAAAGAAAAGAAAAACTTATTTCTTTTGTACAGTATGTTTCTAGGCTATGGATATAAAGCAAATTAGACATTGTGTGAATTAGCATGCTGCAGAGTTTTCTGCAGGAGTAAAGCCACAATAGTACTCATGGCTTCACTCTTCACATTTCATTCTTCAATAAAAGAATATAAAGAGATCCCTTTGTGTCATACAGTAGATATTTGGAACACAGGCAACAAAGTTATCTTCCCAACTGCAAGAGCTCCATCTATACTGTATTTTAAGTGGACTCTTCCTTCCACCTTCAAGCAGAAGCTCACTAAGCACCCACATTATCTATAATCAGGCCTATGCCTGTCAGATAGCTTGTGTATCCAGGATTCAGGTTCTGAGTTTGCCAGTATTTTTCTTGGAGAGAAATTATGTGGAGAGAGATTGTGTGGCATCAAGCACAGACAAACTTTTAATCCAGTCTCAAAGGTTCAAGATCCACAGGATAACTTTCAGTCCTCATGTGACTTTGAGGTGAGGTATGGCTGAAGGAAAATATTTTTGGAGAAGAGAAACAATGACCTTTCTTTACTGTTAGGTGAATATGGTAACTACATATTTCACAGATGTGGAGTATGAGGCAGAAAGATTAAGTGAACAGCTCAAGGCTATAAAGAAAATTTTGTATCAGAGCCCAGATCAGAAGGGAGGAACTGCTGACTCCCAATGCTATGCTAAGATACCTCTCTCTGTTAAAATTGGCCTATGAATCATCTTAAAAGCCAACAGTAATGCTTTATGACTCTCAGCACTGCAGATGCTATTAGTCCTGTTGAGGAAGAAGGGACTTCTATATCAATGTGCAGCAATAATCATTCCTCACTCTTACGAGCATTCATAAATATTCAAGCCACAGTCTAAATCCAGCAACCCTACCTTCGCAGGACTAAAAATTATTATTATTGTTATTCTTATTATTATTGTTATTATTGTTTTTCAAAATGTCATTTCCAAAGCCTGTAAAAATGACTTTGCAATCATATCCACTGCCTGATAATACCTTTGTTTTCCTTCCTTAAGAGATATTTATAAGGTATTGTAAGCTTCTTGGTGGCAGCTGTGCACAGAGAGAAAAAAAATCCAAATGTGAGCTTTTGTATTTCAGGACATATCTGCATTTGATTCTGAATGATAGTACCTGATTATCTTCTGTCCTCTTTCAGATTTGAGCAATTTTATTGTCCATATCTTGTGAAAAAAGTGTCTGAATACAGACACTGTTATGCTACAGCTTGCAGAGAATATTCTATTTGCCAAACCTTGCAGGATATAACTGGCTTCCCAATAATATATTTTGGGATCTAAAGACTTGGAATCAGAGAATCACAGAATAGTTAGAGTTAGGAGGGACCTTTGGAGATCATCCAGTCCAACCCCCCTGCCAAGGCAGGGTCACCTAGACCAGGATACACAGGAACACATCCAGGTGAGTTTTGAATATCTTGAGAGAGGAAGATTCCACAACCTCCCTGAGCAGCAGTTCCAGTGCTCTGACACCCTTAGTATAAAGAAGTTCTTCCTCATGTTGAGCTGAAACTTCTAGTGTTTTACTTTATGAGCATTGCTACTCATCCTTTCGCTGGGAACCACTGAAAAGTCTGGCACCTGCCTTTGAGATATTTGTACGTATTGATGAGATCCCCTCTCAGACTTCTCCAGACTGAGAAACAGGGGCAGCTCCTGCATGCATCTCTCCTCATGACAGAGATGGTCCAGACTCCTAATCATCTTTGTGGTCTCCTCCTCAGTAGCCCCTTATCTTTCTTGAACTGTGTAGACCAGAATTGAACACAATACTCCAGATGTGACCTCACTATGGTCCAGCAGAGGCTGAGGATCACCTCCCTTAACCTGTGAAATTCCTTTTGCTTCAGTTGCTTTCTTATCAGTTAAGATCAGCTGGATCATCTTGGTTGATGGTTCCTAAACCAGGTGAATTTGGAACCAAAACCCACATTTCTTTAGGTTGCTTACTAGAGAAAATCAGGCGTAATTCCACTTAATGGTGCCACAATGGAGGATGAGGAGGAAGCAGGACAGAAATGTCATGAGGGAGGCTCCCTAGGCTAAGTTACTTACCTGATTACTGAATTACTTGGTTGTCTATCTCCCTCTGAGCATAATAAGATTCTTGGCAATCCTAGATTAGAAGGCAATTTTCCAACGTTTATGGGACATGATGGTAAACCCCAAATAATCCGTATCTCCATAGCTATCAATGGAGAGCATGGAGAAATCTAAGTCTCTGGTCTAGCACAGAAAAGGCTCGGAGATTTCGTATTCTCTCTGAGTCATGAAGATAATTATTGCTATAAAGGTGCAAGACCTAAAGCTTTATAGGTGATGGGGGAGATTTTCTTACTTGAGTGTGAAATGCATTAAATTGAGGAGAGAAACAATGTGACAGTGAACACAGCCTCACTCACAAGCAAGCATTAAGCATAAAATGGATCTAAAAGAAGTCATCAGTGAGCTCTGAAAAGATGCTGTTAATTGTTGTGGTGTCTGATGTCTCAAACATCCCACCATGTTCTCTCATCTGGAAACAAAAATGAGCTTTAGTGGGTTTTTGCTTGACTTGCAGACATGAGCTCATGCAGATGCTTAGCAAGAAAATCTGTACATACTTCTTTACATTCAAGTATCATTGACTTGATGTCCTCAGAAAATAGCTCTTAATTAATCATGATGTTTTTAGTTCATAAATACAGTACCAGATTTATAACTTAAATGCTGCATTCAATGTCTATTTTCACAACAGAGATGTAAAACTGTTTTACCTTAATCAGTTAATAGTATTTAGCCACCTGCATAACTAGCCACTTTTGAAGCTATCACTATTTGCATTTATTATATATAAACCATCATATTTCCTTCTTCATTTAGCTGTTATCTCACTGATTGTCCTTGCTTAAGTTATTTAAACTTCAGTGGGCCACTGTTGCATGGATTGATTTAGCATAGGTATTCTGCTTTAAAGCTGCTTTTTCTCTGGAATAACTTTCATCTGTCCTTTCTCCGTAATGAATTCCATATGCATTATGAAATTTGTCCATAAACAGGTTAGCATAAAGGTATTTAAGCATCAAGAATGTTATACCCTTTAGGAATTGTCATTAAAAAGTTTAAATTCTAATTTAAAAAGGTTTCTCTACAGTAATATTAGTTCCTTTTTTCAGTAACTGTTTTGTAGCTGATACAAGGCACTTCAGACTTGTTAACAACTTCCAGTAACCAAGTTGTTTACATCTAACCAGTACACTGTGAAGAAACCAAAGCACTGTAGATAGTGCTGGTGATTGTGCAAGTCTGTTCCTGCTGCTGTGCAGAGGGATCAGACAAGAGTTTCCAGCAGCCATTCGTTCAGTTTTAGGTATGGCAATTATCCAACCCAGAAGTGATTTTGTAGCCCAGGAATTCACAATGAATGAGAACCCCAAAATGAGGGAAGGCTATTGTACCAGTAAGGAAGAATGTCAGAGAAAAATGTATGAAATAGTCTATACCCTTTTCTGAAAGTGCAGAAATACTGTTTCATGACACTGCCTTGGAGCCTTGTTGTGGTGTAACCTCAATCAGCAACACAGAGCCACTCACTGACTTCCCCACCAGTGGGCTGGGAGAGAGAATTGGAAGAGTAAAAGCTAGAAAACTCATGGGTTGAGAAAAAGGCAGATTAATAGGTTAAGAAGAAAGCCACACATGCATACAAAATGAAACAAGAAATTAATTCACCTCTTCCAATGGGCAAGCAGGTGTTCAGCCATCCTCTGGAAAGCTGCATGTAATGGTGACTTGAGACGACAAATGTGATCACTCCAAACCTTTCCCTCTTCCCCCTTCTTCCCCCAGCTCTTTATGTACTGGGCATGTCACCATGTGGCCTGAGATACCCCTTTGGTCAGTTTGAGTCACCTGGCCCTGTTGTGTCTCCTCACAGCTTTCCACAGACCCTCACCAGTGTGGCACCATGGAAAGAAGGAAAGGTGCAAGTGCTGTGCAAGTGCTGCTCAGTAGCAGTGAAAACATCCCTGTGTTATCAACACTGTTTCCAGCAAATCTAGAAGGCAGGACCCTATCAGCCATTCTGAAGAAAATTAAACCTACCCCAGCCAAAACCATTACAAGTCTAATTCATATAATTTTATCCTGGATATGTAAACTGTTGTCCTTTTTGAGTAGTATGATATTATTTCCTGACCCAGACCGGGTTGAACTGTTACCACTAATCAAATGCTAGAGGCAATTCTAGAAAACCCTTATATCCATAGTGAAGAAGGATGAATAGTTTGTAAAATGTTTAGGCATCCTTCGCAGAGAAAGGCACTGTTTAGGTGTGTGGTGTTTGTATATTGGTAGGTCTGTACAGTTTGTTTATTAACAGCAACAATAACGACACAGAAAGTACAATGCTTAAAGAGTGTTAAATCTGCTTTGATGTTATTACCATGTCTAAACAGCAAAAGTTTCAAAAAGAGATTTAATCAAGTACTTATGCAAAAACAACTTTACTGTCATTTCATGGAATAAATTATTCTAATTGTACTAGTATTGAACTATAAATGCAGAATCAATGTAGATGCACAGTACCTTAGGTAACATTGTCATAGTAAGGTAGACTTAACCTACTTTACTTAAATGAATTAATGTATGTGTTTCCTTCATAAACAAACAAACACACAAGCAAACATAATGAAACTGAAATAATGAATGACCTTATCATGGGGGGTTTCAATTAAAAGTTATAAAACTTCTATGGCAACTTCATGAAAAGAGTATGGAAATGCCACTTGAAAAAGACCTGAAAGAAGAAGCAGCTTAGGGAAGGACCATCAGAATTTGCTCATCTCAGTTGTTCATAGTGTTACCACTTGTACCCATCCAAGCTGAAACCTGGAGGCTATATTTACACCACAAGGCTAAACAGAGTCAGAGCACTTGACTGGCTGTACTAATTCTTAGCCTGGGTACTGGCATAGTTTGGTAAGCACAAAACAGGGAGACAGCCAGGCTCTGGCCCTTCTGTTTTGAGATGTAAGATAATTTAGTGGTATGTCTGTAAACTCTGTTGTGACACTTGACTTCTCATGATACAGAACTGTCTCTGCAGTGCCTGATTTACTAATATAGTCTCAGCCTAAGTGTTAAACGGCAGCCTCCTGATATTTTACTAAGAATGAAATGAAAGAAAAATACAGTTGTTTTCTCAGGGCAGAACACACAGACAGCCTGATTATTTTTTCTGAAAAGGTATAAAGTTCTCATGCCTTTGAGGCAGATCTTGCAAACTGGTTGGCTTGAGATGGGACAAAGGGGCACTTAGCATTTTTGTCAAGCCTCCAGCACTAAAGAAAAAGAGAAAACAATAACATAGTGTTAGTCTACAAAATACTTAGCTAAGAGGGAGGCTGGCATCACACAGAAAAAAACTCAAAAAAAACCCAAACCAAAAAACTATTGTTGGAAAGCTGGAAGCAAAAAGGATAAGCAAAAGATTCAATTGTCTTAACCTTGAGATCAGTTTTTTTGTTCCAGTAATTCACTAGACACTTTCTCATTCCCTCAGGAAATGAGACTGCTACAGATAAGAGTCTTCTTCAGTATTTTGCCTTAATTTCATTCTTAGACATGTTGGAAAGAACTGTATGTGGTATGTAATTGCACTAAAACAGACATATAGGAGGGCTTAATGTTTTCCACATGATGTGGAAACAGATACGTCACAGTGTTGGTACTGTTTTTCTTACTCTAGGCAATGTTTGCTATGACTAACACTCTTTTCCATAAGAGTCCAAGCACTAAAATAATTTGATTATTGCAGGATTTGTATTGTACAACTCTGATAAATAGGATTTCTCCAGTGTTCAGTCTATGGTTTGATGTTCATGCATCCCAACTCTCTCATTTAAGAAAAATCTTAGATAACCTTTAAAAGAACTTGTACTCCTTTTGTTGCCTCAGATATGTCACAAAAACATGGGGACATGTTGTTTACTTTGTGCTATTGGCAGTGCTGAACTATTGCTTACTGTAACTGTCAACATGTAGGAGAGTATTTTCAGTGCATTTTTCTAAATCTACCTGTGATTTGATTTAAACAGAGAAGCCAAAAGAGATTACACACAACATGGTGAGATTTCCCTTGGAGCAGATTGCAAGACCCACCTGTTTGCTAAAGGCTTCTTATCACTGCAAATAAATATGAGAAAAGAAAAAATCAGACAGTGTTTCTAGAATAAGGGATGATTTAGGAGCCAAGTCTCTAGTGAGTTTGATTTATAGAAATCACAGTGAAAATCCATCAGCTTGTACCTTCCGTAAAAAGAAACATAGAAAAAGTAGGATAACCAAAATAACATTGACTGTAGCATATATCAATTACCAGTCTTAAATTTTCAATGTCTGCTCTCATAGTCTTCATTCCATTTTGTTGTATAAACTCAGAAGATTATTCTTAACTTTTAAATGAAATTTCAAATTAACATAAATTTTTGATTCTTTAGTTTATCTGTGAGATTGTTGAGACTTGCATTTTTTTTAACCTGTTTCTGAGATGTCTGAACACAGGATAGTGCAAGTGTTCCATTATTAGTGACAATTTCCATATTTTGCTTGTTTGTTCAGGGTTTTTTTATGTGAAAGTGGTAGATGAAAATAAGAAGTAAATTCATACCATATGAAAATTTTATCTAGTTGTGAAACAGGTTCTCAATCAAACTTTACACCACTACCCATCAAATCACTAAACATCACCCATTTAATTTCTGAAAATTTAAATTCTAAAATCATAAATCCAAGAGAATGATTCCTTCTGAATGTGCCTGGGCAAAAATTCAGGAACTGAAAAACTGATTCTGGTCAATACCTCCTAACTATTTTTCAAACGACCTTATAAAAAGAAGAAAAAGAGAAAGGGGATCCATTCATCCATATCAATACCTCAAAGATGGGTGTCAAGAGGATGGTGCCAGACCCCTTTCAGTGGTGTCCAGAGACAGAACAAAGAGCAATGGCCATAAAGTAAAACACAAGAAGTTTCACCTCAACATGAAGGTGGCAGAACACTGGAACTGGCTGCCCAGGGAGGTAATGGTGTCTTCCTCTCTGGAGATGTTCCAAACCCACCTGGACGTGTTCCTGTGTAACTCCAGGTTCTCTAGGTGACTCTGCTTGCGAGGGCACTGGGCTGGATGATCTCCAGAGGTCCCATCCAACCATAACAATTCTGTCATTCTGTGAAGTAATACACAATGCAGGACTTCCTACCTGGTGACAGCTAGGTTAGAGCAGAGGAGAGGGGAAGAAGCTATTTCTGGAATAAAAGGCTCAGTCTTACAATGTACACAGCTTCATGTTTTCATGTCTATTGAAGGCTGTTAAAGTAGGAAATCATTAGTTTTATCATCTTTTGGATGCTCTGATGAATGTTAAGAACTGCATTCATCACAGTTGTTCAGACCTAGCAAACATCTTTGCAACATCTTTCATCTTTAAGCTCTTCATCTTTCACTTTTATACTCTTTATTTTCTGTTCCCAAAGGTTGTCACTGAGTTGTGACAGGTGATAAGTGCCCCTTAGTGATGCAGCAATGGAGTCACCTTTTTCAGTTTCTTGTTGGTGGCCATATATGTCATCTACCTGGGCTGCAACTTGTTCTGTTACAGCCTTTGACAAGTAGACCTCGGTTACACTTGACTCATAGGCAGCAGCTCAGGCACTGGGGGAAGCAAAACATCCCTCAACTGCCTGCCAGCTGTCAAGTTAACTCAGGCAAATAAATTCCATGTCAGGTCAGTGCTTCCTGCAAATTCAGTGTTGAGAAGAGTTAATGCTTTTCTCAGAGGCAGGAAAGAACTTTACTAAACCAGTTCTCCCTTTGATTGTATCAGTCACTTTTTCTTGGCCAAGCTGCTGTGAAGTATCGAATGTGTGAATGCAGAGACAGAACCTGGAATTTAGGTTGTTCTTCTAAGTCTCTGATTCCTAGGTTGTTATCTCACTTGACAAGTATTCTGTTGCTGAGAACTGTGCTAGTAAATATTAGTTGAATGAAGAAAAAGAATGCAAATTCTCTTTTAATTAACTGGAGAATTTTTGTCATCAATCAATGTAATAGTTTTTTATTAACATGCATGTCTTTATTAATATGCCTATAAAGTAAGGAAATACTATTATTTCTCTTTCACCAAGAAAATGTATCTAGATAACATAAAGTGACTTGCTTAAAGCCACATCAATATAGTAATGGAAAGAAGTTAAAAATTCTTAATTCTTGAGTCTCCTTCCAGTTCCTTCACAATGAATATTCTTTCCTGTAAACAATTTTTTATTCTTCTAACCTGTACTCTTCTCTCACAATTTCTGTACTGTAGATAGTTACTGAAGTTGTAATTTCTGGTTGTTGCACTTTAGCTTATAATTTAGTTCTTAAACATAAAATCTTAAAAAAAAATTATAACAAGAAATTAAAATGGAAAACAATACTGTAATGGCAATGTTATTTTTAGCTGACATAAGATTTTTCTTTAAAGCATGTTGGGGCAGATAGATGTATATCATATAATGCATTCCTGTTTAAATAACTTAAGAGAAACTGAGTATTTGCTTATCCTTCTACAAAAAAGTATATTCAGTATTAATACTTTAACACTGAGTGACAGATACAATATAATCAAATGATCATCAAACTTCAGTATTCCAGGAAAAACACCTGTCAATAGAGATGCCATCTGTGAAGGACATTCAGAGGTTTCTTTCAAAGACACCTTTCACTCATGACATTCGTAGTTCCTTTTTCCTGCATAGCAGAATATAGGACTTTCTCCAATGCTCAGCTTTTGGCCCAGATGGAAGTTCCAAAATTCTGTTCAAGGTTTGTCAAAATTTTGTTCAATGTATGTTGAATGCTTTCATTACTAACATATGTGGATGACAATTAGCTACAAGGACCATGGAAAAATGGAAAACTATCCTGTAGCTATATGCATCATGACTCCAGCACATGAAAGAGATGTCCTCCACCTTTTATGAGCTGTCAATATAACATGGAAATCTCTTGAATTAACTTTAGGATGGTTTGTCTTGAGAAATATAGACTCAACCCACATTAAATTAATGCATTTAAGTGAAATTAGTGAAAAATATACATTTTTAATTTTTTTGACCATGGAGAGTATCTTTGTTCCCAGAGTTGGAAATTGCTTTCTTAGCCATATAATCATGGACACATTCTTTATCCAGTGATTAAGGCACTGGGAATAAGTTAGTGTGAGTCCTGTGTTTCAGTCCTTCATGCTGGAGCTGGTTCTCTACTGCATGTGGGAACATTACTGAGTGAACTCTGCCTGCTCTCATGAAGATTGGGCTCTGAGGTGCTTTTTAGACCTTGGCACTTCAGTCAGTAAGTAGGCTGTAAACATTGCAAGAAATATTACGATGGTATGTATTGTATATCTTCCTGTTAATGTCTCTGCCTAGTCATGTATATAAATATGAGTGAGCTGTGCTTCCAATGTCTTGGTTTTTAATTCTGCAATTTCCTCAAGGTCCTCTTTGCTAAATAATGGATCAATTTCAACAGCAAATAGTAGGTAGTGCAGTCCTCTTCCTTCAGCACTCACTCAGAGAAGAAATTAATTCAGGTTTCCTGCTTTCTGTACCTTTCCTACTTTGACCTTGTTTGGAATGAAAAGAGTGACTCCTACATAGTATTTGGAAAATAATTACACTTGTGCTTAGGGGACAGTGATTTTGATCTCTGGTACTACATCCTTGTGCCCCCCAATCAAGGATCCAGCTCCAGAAAAAAAATGCTTTTGTAAAGATAAACTCTGATGGAGTCCTACTGATGAGCTATAGGAAAGTGTATTTAATTTTAAATACTCTTTATTAATGTTTCCCTCTCTACATAGAGATTATAAATTTAAAATATGGATTCCCATTTTCAGAACTTGCTACCAAATGTTTAGATTCCAGCCTCCTTCAAGAGGTCTAACCCATGGGCCTTAAATTAGAGTGTGAAAGTCTGTGAACTTTCCATGTATCATGTTTCTTTTTTTGCTCCTTAATTCCAAGGAGTCAGTAAAATTGGGAAGCACTTTTACATGAAGTCTGACTCACTCTTTTAATTAAAAAATGGCAAAAAATAATAGAGGGCATGCCTTTTTGTAGCATTCATTTTGCAAATTGTATTTGATTGGTGCCAAAATTTCTGCTATTACGTCAGTTATTCAGTCCCATTACAATATTTCTTTCATTCTACCAGATAGTAAGGGTTTATGTTTCTAGTCACATGGGAATGATGTTTTCAGGTAACTCCTTTTGTTATGAACTGGAATAAAGGGCCTAAGCCAGGTGTATATTCCACCAGATTTCATTTGGAGTTGTAATGATTGTGGCCAGCAGGTTGAGGGAGGTGATTCTACCCCTCTGCTTTGCTTTCCTGACACCTTATCTGTGGTATCTGGATCTGGATCTGGATGGAGTGTTCCATCCAGCTCTGGAGCACCCAACATGGACCTGCTGGAGCAAATCCACAAAGATGATCAGAGGGCTGGAGTGACTCTCCAATAAAGACAGTCTGAGTGAGTCAGGGCTGCTCAGCCTGGAGAAGGGAAGGCTCTAGGGAGAGCTTCAGAGCAGTCTTCCAGTACTTAAAGGGCAGGCTACAAAGAAAGCTGGAGAGTGACATCTTACGAGGGTCTGTAGGAATATGATAAGGGGAATGGCTTCAAACTAAGACCCTAGCTTTATATTTGATTTTAGTAGGAAATTCTTTATTGTGAGGGTGGTGAGGACTGGAACAGGTTGCCCAGAGAAGCTGTGGATGCCCCATCCCTGGAAGGTCAGAGATGTTCAAAGCCAGGCTGGATGGGGCTTTGAACCACATGATTAAGTGGAAAGTTGCTGCTCATGGCAGAGGAATTGAAACTAAAGGATCTTCAAGGTCCCTTCCAACCCAACCCAATCTGTGATCCTATGATTAGTACTTTCCCATCAAAATTCCCTACACATAGTTCTCACATAGCCCGAGAGAACAGCCACCTTTTAATCTTCAGTTCCATTGTTTTTAACCAAAAATTCAGTTACAGATGTGTTTTTATACCACAGACTTCTCTGTATTACCTCAGTATTGGCTTTAAAATAGCCTCTGACAATCACATCACTATTGAGTGTTACAATTTGTCTCACCTTTACTGGAATTTGTCCAGGGCCTTACTTTGTGCTTTTCTTTCATAATTCAAATGATGGAATGCTAGAAAAACCTGAGGCTAAGAAATATCTAATAAAAGAAAACCAACAGAAGCAACTGATTATTCTTCTACTTCTTTTACACACATGCTTAAAACACCTCATTTAGATGAAGAAGCCCAGATGAATAAAAATATAAATTGCAAGACATAAGAAGTAATCCTTAAGTCTTTACACAGCATTAATGAAGGTTCTGCAGAAGCAGAGGCTTCTAGTTCATGGGAGAAGAAAAGAAGAAATTCAGGCAGAGATCCACAAAAAAAAAGACCAGAGGACTGAATAACATGACCTACAAGTAAAGGCTGAACAAACAAGGGTTATTTAGATGAAATAAGAAAGGACTATCAGGAGAAAAAGGGAGGGAAAGAAGTGTCAAACTTCAAATAAGTAAAGGTCTTTAGTGAGGATCAAGGAAATAATTTGTTCTCTTTGTCTATGACATATGTATGCCATGGGATGCAAGGGCTTAAATTACATCTGAAAATTCAGGTTAGACACCAAGGAAGTTTTCTAAGAGTTCAAGTTGTAAAGGGTTGGAAAAGCTGCCTAGTGAAGGTCATGGCATCTCTGTCTTTGAAGAACTTTGAAAACAGATTCGAGATATGTCTACCAGGTGTACATGTTCGTGCTTTGTTGTACAGTGCCAAAACATAGGAAATGAAGGTCTTTTGTAGTTGCTGTGACTCTGAGACTGGTAGGAATAACAATGCTCTTGCTCCATTTTTGTAAAGTTGTTCTTTCCAGACACTCCCTGGTGCTGAAAGCACAAGATTCTCCAATGGGGTAAGCAGAGCTTTTTATATTGCTGGCAAACCCTTATGTTTGATGTAGTCATTGCTAAGGAGCCAGGAGAGAAACTCAGAAGGCTGGGTGATTGTGGGCATTGAGGTAACACCATTTCTTTTGTAGGGAAAGAAAATGAAGAATAGTTTCAACCTTTGGCAGCAGGGGAAAATGGCTGGACAGAAGAAAGGCAGCTATCCCCATGAAGAAGGGCAAGTATATCCCTTTGAGGGGGAGCTTGTCGAATTCAAGGAGCTTAGAGTGTAGGGTGAGTCATACCCTGGCTGCTGGCCATTTGCTTAGGAAGCTCCAAGCACTCTTCCAAATAAATGTAGGTATCAGAATTCCAGCACACCAGTACCACAGAATGATAACAAGCTGCACTGAGAAAAAACAGTGGCCTGGAGGAAGCATGAGTGAGAAATTATTTGTACAAGAGATGCTGATTTAAGTCGATAAGAAACTTAAAAATTAAAAGCTAACTTTTAATTGCATTGCTGCAAACTTTCTTTTAGTGAATGACTTTCATGTTTATGGATTGAAAGCCCAGAAGGAAAAGCAGCAGCAGCAGTGTTCCCAGTGGAGAGAGGACTTCTGGCACAGTTTTAGCTGACTGCTGAGATCCATAGCAGAGTTGGAAAGTTATCAACACACTCCTGCTTGACATGAAAGCAAAATACCTCAGACAGATGATGAATGGTCTTGTACAGTTGTGACAGGCAGGGACTTGACCCAGTGGGACCTGAAGAAGCTCATCACTTGCACTGTGAATACAAACCTCTCTGGTCCCCTGATCAATACTATATCTACCCTCAAGATGAAAAGTGGTTGTATGCCATAGAGCTCTGTGGGGCACTAACAACAACGACAACAACAGTAATCAGGAGAGTGGAGCTCTAAATAGCTAGGGAATGACACCTAATTTTCCTATTGAAAAAGAAAAAAAAAAAAAGAAAAAAAAAAAAGAAAAAAAAAAGAAAGAATAAGATTACTTGCTTCAGTTTTTGAGCTTTGGTAAAAGAAAATTATACTTAGCTCATTGCCCATATGCTCACCCTTCCTGGTGATAACTTTAACTCACTGTGAGAAGCATTGCTTTATTTTCACAGCAAGAGTTGTGCATTGACTGAAACTAACAAATCTTCATTCCTCAGGGCATCTGGGAAGAACACAACTATCACTGATTTCATAATATATAAGAACCATCTCTAAAGATAGGGGTTTGGAGTTTCATAGTATGCACAAAATATTCAGAGATGTCAATAATGGGAAGACGCTTTGCATGTTGTAAGTTCATGTTCAGGTACATGATTATTATGAAAATTTATAAACAGTATGAAGGGCAGGAGGAACTTCCTACCTCTAAGAATGGTGCTGCTAAGATAATGTGTAGGAGATACAGTAAGAATCACATTCCAATCATTGTCAGAGCTGGTGCTCAGCATTTAATCTTGGTAGTAAATGATTGATGGAGCATTTCCAATTTCTGGCAAAGCTTATTTAACATTGTTGAAGTTATTCTAAAATAAGTTGAGAAATCTGTGACAGCTGGTCAAATTCACTTTACATGTACGTCACTGAAATGAATCTGGCCCAGATAGCATTTTCAATTTTCTCTTGAAGTGTGACCACAATGCACAAGCTGGAATGGAGAAAAAAAGTCAAGATGTCAATCAGTTCCTAATAATATAGTGAATAGGTCTAAACTGGGAGATACCACACTAAAAGTAGTAGGCATGATAGTAATTTAGGAACCTTGTCAAAATTGGATGTAATGGCTTGATATATTAATAAGCAATAGGAAAGTTTATTTGATGGGATCTCTTTTTTTTTTTTTTATAAAATATATTTCACCTTCTGTTGCATTGTGGGAAATGGTCTTCAGAGTCACTAAACTATTTTTTTTCTTAACATAGTTTGATAATTACATCTTTAGACAAGATATACCTTTAAACCCTGGATTTGACAGGATTCTGAGAGCACTAATAGGCTTTAATGGCCCTGACCAGAACTACCTGGAGCCTCCATCCCCACTATTGTGCTGAGGGATTCATTTCAGCTCAGGGCTGGGCATCCAGTTCTGGCCCCAGCTGTTCTGTGAAGGGGCCTGTGCCAATTTATGTTTCTTGTCCTGCCTCCAGGATGGATCCTGGACCTTTGCTACAGCTTTTTCTTCAGTCCTGTCCTTAACTGCCTAATTAAGGAATTTCTCCGCTGTCTCTGTCCTTAATTCCCTGATGGTCCCTGGCTGGACCAAGGACCTGATTCAGGGTCCTGATTCATGGCTGGATTAGCAGTCAACCTCAGCCCCCAGCTCACCTTCCCTTAGGGAATGGCCCCATCTCCTGCTGTGGTCTGACTGTGAATTTCTCTGCCTGTAAAACCTGAGTGTTCTGCAAAGCTGCTTGGGTTTTTTTCTTCCATCTTGTACTAGTTAACTTAAGGACTAATTAACTAGTTTACTTTAAGGGCTTCTGCTTTTACATCAGAAATTTTTCATAGTAGATCAGTTAACATTAGGTTATAATTATGACCAAGTTTATTAGGCATATCATGGCCTAAGTACTTTTTCTTGGGTCACATGAAGGGTCTTATCTCTGAAATTTTGCTGTGTGCATTGACATTCATCCTGTACCACTGGAATTGCTTTGCAAGCAAATAAACGAAGTACAGTTAGACCTGTGCCTATTTTTCCTGGTAAATACTTTAAATCAAAGAATCATGGAAAAACAGATCAGAGGGGATGTTTGAAGGTTTTCTAGCTCAGACTTCTGCTGAAAGCAGAGCTATCTCTGAAGGCGGGTGGGGTTTGTTCAAGACTGTGTTCAGCTGAATTCTGAGTCTCCAAGGATGGAGGTCTCACAATTTATCTGGCAGTCTGTTTGATAAACGCTCACTGTGGATTTTTTCCTCGTGTTTGATAGGAATGTCCCTTTTTGAAACTTGTATCCTCTCTTGCCCTTTTGCTGTTCCACTCTGAGAAGAGTCTTGCTCCATCTTCTCTGTTAAACTCCCTTTCAGAAATTATAGACTCTTCCTAGGTGCCCCTGCTGCCTTCTCTTCTTAAAGCTAAACAAATGCAGCTCCTTCAACATCTCTTTTTACATCCCCTGCTCCAGATCTTTAAACATTGCAGTAATCAGCTGCTGGGCTTGCTCTGATTTGTTCTTGTTGCTGTTATGCTGGAGGCTAAAAGTGAAACCACGGTGTTCCAGATGCAGCCACATAAGTGCTGAGAACAGGAGAATAGCCACTTCCCTTGATCTGCTGAGTGTCCTTTTGTTTGTACAGTTCAATATGTGTCTGTATTTGATTTATATATGCAGTGGAAGTCTGAGTGTGGCCACAGGTAGGTTCAGGGTACTGCAAAACATCTTCACATATCTCCATTCTGACTGAGGCTGGGGACTGCACTGAAGAGGGATCTCATCTATTTGTGGACAAGACTTTAGCTTGCCAGTTTATCCATCCAGCTGCCTTTTTTATTCCTTTTATATTTCTTTTTTAATCCACAAAATGGGGAACACATAAGTGATCCTCTCTGCTTATTACTTTGAAATGCTGCCCTTCATGTTGGTCATTCTGAAGAATGTAGGAATGATGGTCATTCCATGGACTTGGCAAGTTTGACGGATTATCATCTTGCTGTGAACAGTCCTACACTTGGCTGGGGCTTTTTATAACAAGTGTTTATAGACAGTTTTCTCTGACTTCAGTGAGAACAGTTTACATATTGGAACAGTTTACATATTGTTGCATATAGGTGCTGCTTTGTACAACATACAACAGTGGTGAGGGTCTGGCCAATATCAAGAGAAATATTCAGGTTCTTGCACTGCCAAATACGTTAGCATCTTGTGAATAGAAAAGCTACTTGGTCCAAAAATATCCCAGAGTTTTAGCCTTCATATTTGGCATATAGTTTAGAGTGCTTTAGAGATTCTTGAAGGCAGAATTTGTTTTTTCTAATTGATATGTTTGTCTGCAGATAATTACCTGTGAAAAGGTAAGGAGGGGAAATAATTACTGCCGTGTCTCTGTGTCACGTTTTAACCCCAGCTGGCAACCAAGCCCCTCACAGCTGCTTGCTCAGGCACCCGTCAGGGAAATGGGAGAGAGTCAGAAAGAGAACTGAGACAACTCCTGGGTTGAGATAAAGACAGTCCAATAGGTAAAGCAGAAACTGCACCCACAAGCAAAAGAAAACAGGGAATTAATTAACCACTTCCTGTGGTGGTGCTTAAATTCAGTTCCAATTGGGTTTTCACTGTTCCAGTTTGGTTTTATAATTTGTGTTTTATAATTTTGTATTTATTACTATTGTTTAAGATGGCCTCTCCTTCCCTCTCCTTCCCACTCCTTCTCTCCTTCCCTCAGACTTTCTTTCCCCCCCCCCTCAAACCTTCCCGCCAAAATCTTGGTTGTCCTGGTAACCCCATCCCATAATAGTTGTTTACCACCTTTCGGTTAAGTGTCAATCTTTAAGTTATATAACTTCCCCACCCCCTCATCATGTATTCCTCCTCCCCAAGTTACCTGTTACTGGTTCAAAAGTTCTGCATCCCTCATTATACGTTGGCAAAGAGTTTTAATTGGTCCCACGCAATCCCACCCCTGAACCCACCTAATAAAAAGCCGTGCCATCTTGAGGCCAGCGTCTCTCTCCGGAGCGCGGCCTCGGGGACACGCATCCCCTTGGTTGCACACCTTGAGAGTCCCGCCTTTCTATTCTGCGCACCATCCGCACCGTTGTCGAGTTTGCCCACGCCTCTGGCAAAGTGGCCCCTGGATGTAGTGGCGGCAGGGCTGGCCGGAGCTGCACCCATTGGAAAAAGCCGAACCACTGCAAGCTGGCGCCCAACGTGGGGCTGTCACGCGTGGGCGAACATCTGACAGCTCGACGGCGACGGCACTGATGCGGCGCACGCGGTTTGAGAGCGTCGCGGTCAAATCCGGTCCGTCGGGACCTTTTACGGATTTTTCATTGTCGTCGCGCCTCCTAGTGGAAGCAGCCTTCAGGTGCGCTCCCGGGAGGGAGGAGAGGGTAGCTCCACAGCACCCAGTGGGGTCCTCTTCAGTGCGGATTTACCCCAGACCAAACCGCTGTACCCACGCAGGAACCAGGGACGGGTAAGCGTGTGAGCCCCATCGCCCTCACCCTACCCAAAAGGGAAGATCCAGCCCAGGAGAGACTGTCCTGGGGGGATCGGCCGCGCGGCGCTCGGGGGGGGTTCGTTTTCCTCTCTCGGGTTTTTGTTTCGCGGTTCCTGTTTTTATTTCGTTTTGTTCGTTTGTATTTTGAGTTTTCGCGGCTCTGAGCTGGTGCCTGAGCCCAGCTATCGGGAAGCAGCTCGCTCGGGTATCGGGGGAAGCGACAGGGGCGCGCCGCGGCAGGTATCGGGAAGCCGCGAGATCGGGAGCAACACAGCAGAGCCCGTGGTGTAGTGGTTAGAGCTCTGCGCTTTCGCCGCGGCGACCTGGGTTCGAATCCCGCTCGGAGACGGCTCCGAGAGCGGGATCGCGGGACCGGAGCGGCGCCGTGCTCGTTTTTTTGCCGGCCCGGGCGCGGGAGACGTGAGTTCGATTCCCGGTCTGGACCGGGACCGCGGAAGGCGCGGCGAACTCGGCGGATCCCGGCGCGGAGCCCCCCCGCTTTTTGTCTGCGCACGGGCACAGACGGGGTTTAAAGCGGGTTTTTTTGTTTTACGAGGCACCTTCGGGGCGGAGGCAGTGGGGGGGGCTGCCTGACCGGAGTTTTTTTGTGCTGGAATTCGGTTTTTAGTTTATTTTGTGTTGCGGAACGGTTTGGAAGTGAAAAATGGGTGCCAGGCTCTCGGCAGAACAGAAAGACGTTTTTTGTTGTTTTGTTGGAGTTCTGAGTTTTAACAAGGTTCAGTTTTCTAAGGGAGAACTGAAGCGTTTTGTGCGCATGCTCTGTTTGCACTTTCCCGGAACGGACTCGGAAGTTGTGACGCAGCTCCGATATTGGAGCCCTGTCATCTTAAAACTTACCGATTTAGCTGCGTCCGGGGACAAAAATGCAGCGAAATACCTGTTCTGGTCGCGGCAAATTCAAACTGCCGTGAAAAATATGAAAGGAGTGCAGAAAGAGCAGTCTCCTGGAGAAAGCTCTGTTTCCCCCTGTTCTTCCCGTTCTGTATCCCCCTCCCCTTCACCCCGCCGTGGCATCCTCAGAGGCGCAGCGGGCATAACCCAGCCCGCCAGCCCTGGCGCTCTCAGGACGCCATCCCCCCGCCCGGGACAGACAGGGCAGTCTGCCCGGGACCTCCGACAGAGCATTGGCCACGCTCCCGAGGAATTTTCCCTTCCCCAAACCTCCCTACACAAACCCCGAGTTCGGTTCAGTGTTAATGTAGAAGAATGCACGCAAAGCGCCGGCGCGGAGCCGCTCGGCGCCCGCGCGGGAGGCGCGGGGGAAAAGCCGCTCGGTGCCCGCGCGGCAGGCGCGGAGCCGCGCGGCGACCGCGTGGCAGGCGTCCATGCGGAAGAACCGCATGGCGACCGCGTGGCACGGGCATGCGGCTTCCATGCGGCAAACGCACGCGGTGTCCATGAGGCAGGGGCACGCTCCGCCCATGCGACAGGCGCATGCGGCGTCCACGCGGAAGGCGCGCGCTGCGCGCGCGTGGAATGCGCACGCGGTGCCCACGCGGGAGAACCGCGTGGCAGCCATGCGGCAGAGGCGCAGGCACGCAGTGCCCGCGCGGCAGAGGCGCGGAATGGCGGCGGCCGCATGGCGCGGTCGTTCTCTTTGTCCGCCCTGCCCGCCAGCCCGCTGCCGGGGGCGCCGCTCGCCACCGCCGCCGCCATGGCCCCGCTCCCGTTCCCTTCCCCTTCCCAGTCTCCCGAGTTTTCCCCCCCCAACCCTTTTCCGTCCCCTTCCACCCTTCCCCGAGGTTGTCACTGTTCTGAAACCCCTTCCTATGACCCCCCCACCTGCCGCTCCTCCCGAGTCTCCTCCCAAAACCACTCCTCCGAAGGCGTGCCTTTCCCAGACCCTGGCACGCCCCCCTCCCGTCTTCGGCCACTCCCCTTGGTGACGCCCAAGTCCCGCCCACTGCCTCCCGGTTCCCACGCCCCTTCTTTCGGTTCCCACGCTTGGGGCAAGGAGGGGGAGGGGTGGGATCCAGGAAGTGATGGTCCCCATGTCCCTTCTATCGCTCCAGTTACCTACAGGAGGGGTAGGGGAGGGCATGAGGAGGCAAAGTGGCAGCAGTTGTCCCAGAATGTTGTCAGGGAACTCATGAAGGCCCTCAAGGAGTACGGCCGCATGAGTCCGTACTTCCTTGGTTTGTTAGATGGCCAGGTTACCGGGAGTGATGTCGTCCCACATGACATCAAGTACCTATTCAAGTGCTTGCATTCCAGAACTGAGTATCGGCTCTGGTTTGCAACCTGGAAAAGGCACTTGCAGGACGCGCTCCCAGGGTGGTCAAATGACCCTGACACAGCTGTGGACAATGATGGAAACATGATCACGCTGTCACATGTGATGGGTGAGGGAGAATGGGCAATGCCCCAGAAACAAGCTGAAAGTCTCCCAAAGCCGTTGTTAAGGCAAATTGCTCGTGTTGCTGTGAAAGCGTTTTCCACCATGCGGCCTTCCGGCCCCATGGAATCGTATTCAGATGTTTTTCAGGGACCTCAGGAAAACTTCCTGCTGTTTGTGGAAAGGCTAACGGTAGCCATAGAGCAGCAGGAAGAGGACGAAGTGGCAAGGGAGAGGCTGGTCACGTCGTTGGCGTTCAGGCATGCCAATGACGTCTGCAAACAAGCCATGCTGACCCTTCCACGGATTCCCAAGCCGACATTACAGGACTATGTCGAGGTGGTAACTGAGGTGGTCCCGCTGATGACATCAGCAAAGCCAGAGAGGCCGGAACAGCGACGGAAAACCGTGAATGCAGCAACCACAGAGACCCCAACCATCTATCAAGACAACGCGGCCGTGGTACCAAAAGGGAGGCGTCCATCGGGAAATTCAGCTGACAAGGCTTGCGCCTTATGTGGCAAGCAAGGACACTGGTGGCAGGCTTGTCCCCTGAGACGGGAGTTTCAGGAATTTAAACAAGCCAAAGAGGGAGGAGGAGGAAATGGGAGGGGAGGACGCTCCCAACAAAAAAACGAATAAGGGAGCGCGGAGCCACCCAGTGCGATGACCCCAATCGGGTGGCCCAAGCCGGGGGAGGAGGAATGGGGAATGATGATTTGAGTTGTACCGGACATGACATTTTAACGGACTTGACTTTTTCTTCCCAGAAGCAGCAGAGGAGCCCTCTGAGAGGGAATTCACCGGACAAGACAAGGGACTCCCCTTTGAGGAGTCCTTCACCTGATGATCCTGACCCAAATGTGCCTGTTCCTTTCACAGGAAAGTCCTTGACAACAACAAGCGAAGGAGTGCCCTTTCATCTTCAATTATCTGATGCCCTGTGGATCCGTGATGATGAATGGCACCGTGTGGCGGTATCTAAAAATCGAGGTACCTGGCACAAAATTGGCACAACATATGTAGTCGTGGGGGATTGTAAACATACCCCGCCAGAGATCGAGGTTGTTCCCCAAACCACTCCTGCGGATCCCAAGTGGTTTGAACTCTGGCTTCGCTGCACGACTCCACCCATTTATCTGTCAAAGGGACAGATAGTCGCCCAGGCAATACCATCACTCCCTGAAAGGGTGTGTCCCGAGGGCGACTGCAGGACCTGCCACCCCCAGATAAGCACAGTCGTGTACATTACACATGACAGACCTGAGGAGGTGTGCAAATTAAGGGTGGGCGGGGAGACCACCATCATTAAAGGTCTCCTTGACTCGGGGGCGGACGTAACGGTGATCCCAGAACACCTATGGCCGTCACGTTGGCCGTTGCAGACAGTGGTGGAGCAAGTTGAGGGTGTTGGAGGCCTTCAATTGGCGAAAAAATCAAAGCACATGGTGCAAATTAAGGGGTCCAATGGGCAATTGGCGAACATACAGCCCTTTGTTTTGAATTACAAAGCACCCCTGTGGGGGAGAGATGTCCTGGCCCAGTGGGGGGCGACAATTGAATTCCCTGACCCTCCACAAAATTTTCGGGCTGCGGTCACTGAACTGCGCCCCACCCAAAAACTGAATTGGAAAACGGATTCTCCAGTTTGGGTGGAGCAGTGGCCGCTTTCTAAGGAAAAGTTAAAGGCGCTGAATGAGCTCGTGGAAGAGCAACTCCGGAAGGGTCACATAGAGGAGACCACCTCTCCTTGGAACACCCCGGTGTTCGTAATACAGAAATCGGATAAGACCCGATGGAGGCTTCTCCAGGACCTCAGACAAATTAATGAGGTCATCGAGGACATGGGCTCTCTCCAACCAGGGATGCCTTCCCCAGCCATGTTGCCCCAAAATTATAATCTGGCAGTGATTGACATCAAAGACTGCTTTTTTCAAATTCCTCTCCACCCCGACGATGCTCCGCGGTTTGCGTTCTCGGTTCCTAACATCAACCGAGAGGCCCCGAGGAAGAGGTATCACTGGAGGGTTCTTCCCCAAGGAGTGAAGAGCAGTCCCGCCATTTGCCAGTGGTACGTGTCTTCCTTGCTGACCCCCGTGCGTGCAGCTGCACACCAGGCCGTCATCTTGCATTATATGGATGACGTGCTCGTGTGCGCCCCCAACGACGACTTGTTGACGCATGCGCTTGACCTGACAGTGGCTGCACTGGTTGCTGCAGGGTTTGAGTTGCAGGAAGCGAAAATTCAAAAGATGCCACCTTGGAAATATCTTGGCCTCGAAATTAATAAGCGGACCATTGTTCCGCAAAAATTGGCGATCAGAACCAAAATTGAGACCTTAGCGGATGTGCACCAGCTGTGTGGGGCTTTGAACTGGGTGAGGCCTTGGCTGGGTCTCACCACCGAGGACCTAGCACCTCTTTTCAGTTTATTGAAAGGGGGAGAGGGGCTGAGTTCCCCTAGGTCACTCACCCCGGAGGCACGGAAAGCACTGGAAAAGGTTCAAGAGTTGATGTCCACCAGACAGGCAAATCGATGCCATGCTGATTTGCCTTTTCGATTTGTCATTCTAGGAAATCTGCCGCACCTCCATGGAATGATATTCCAATGGGACAATGGGGTGACCAGCATACCCCGGAAGGACCGAGGCGGGAGAGATCCTCTTCTTATTATAGAATGGGTCTTTCTCAGCCACCACAGGTCCAAGAGGATGACACGCCCACAGGAGTTGATGGCTGAACTCATCCGGAAAGCCAGAATCCGCATTAGAGAACTGGCTGGTTGCGACTTTGAGGTGATCCACGTACCAATTCGGTTGAGTACGGGCCAAATTTCAAAGGCAATGTTAGAGCACTTGCTTCAAGAGAACGAAGCACTTCAGTTTGCCCTGGACAGTTACACTGGTCAAATTTCAATCCATCGGCCTGCCCACAAAATTTTTAATTCGGATGCTCAATTTAAATTAAATTTAAGGAGTGTTCAGAGCAAAAGACCGCTCGATGCCTTGACAGTTTTCACAGACGCGTCCGGAGGGTCCCACAAGTCAGTGGTGACTTGGAAAGATCCTCAGACTCAGCAGTGGGAGTCTGACGTTGCTGAGGTGGAAGGATCCCCTCAGATTGCTGAGTTGGCCGCAGTCGTCAGGGCCTTCGAAAGGTTCTCTGAACCATTTAATTTGGTAACCGATTCGAGTTACGTAGCAGGTGTAGTGTCCAGAGCGGAGAACTCAGTTCTCCAAGAAGTGACTAACATTGCTCTGTTTAAGTTGCTCTCGAAGCTAATAAGGCTAATCTCCCACCGAGAGCAACCGTTTTACGTGATGCACACCAGGTCGCACACGGATTTGCCGGGGTTCATAGCGGAGGGAAACAGGAGGGCTGATGCTCTTACTGCCCCTGTCGCGAAGGCCCCGCTGCCTGACGTTTTCCAGCAGGCAAAGCTCAGCCACCAACTGTTCCATCAGAATGTGCCAGGTTTGGTCCGAGGGTTCAAACTAACCCGAGATCAGGCCAAGGCCATTGTGGCGACGTGTCCCAGCTGCCAGCGACATGCAGTCCCAACCTTGCATGCCGGGGTAAACCCCCGAGGGCTGAGCAGCAACGAGGTATGGCAGATGGACGTTACTCATGTCCCTCAGTTTGGGAGGCTGAAGTACGTCCATGTGTCTGTGGACACCTTTTCTGGAGCAGTCTATGCATCCGCCCATACAGGGGAGAAAGCAGGGGATGTTGTTAAACACCTTCTCCAAGCCTTCTCTTTCCTAGGCATCCCTAAGGTCATCAAATCGGATAACGGGCCAAGCTATATTTCCAAGGAGTTCCGCAGCTTCCTCCAGCAATGGGGAGTAGAACACAAGACTGGCATCCCCTATTCCCCGACAGGCCAAGCAATTGTGGAGAGGACACACCAAAACATCAAAAGAGTCCTCAATCAACAGGGACAAATTCTGAAATTGGAGTCACCCCAAATTCGATTAGCCAGGGCCTTATACACAATTAATTTTCTAAATTGTTCATTCGAACTTATGAATCCCCCAATAATTAGGCACTTTGGAGGGAACCCAAATTTGAAATTAGAATCCAAGCCGCCAGTTCTCGTCAAGGACCCGGAGACCATGAGAATGGAAGGTCCACACGGTTTAATCACTTGGGGTCGCGGGTACGCCTGCGTATCGACACCCACCGGACTTAAATGGGTGCCGGCCAAGTGGGTGAAACCTTACATTCCCAGGGCCTCCAAAGGATCGGATCATCAAGTGAAAAATGTCACTTGGCGAAGAAAAAGGAAGCCCGTTAGTCCGGAGGAAGAGAGGTCCGCTCCTTCCTTCCCCATTCCTCACTGGCTTTTTGTTAATTAATTTGTTTGTTATATTTTAAGTTACAGGAAAGCCCAGTCGGATGCCAAATGAGAGCCCCAGGAGGACTGGTTTGACCAATTGTTTGGAAACTGGGGACTCTCAGGCTGGGTCAATTCTGCTGTAAAAACTGGACTTCTAGTTTTGTTTTTGTTATTTATAATTGGAATTGCATTTGGCATCATCCGAAGATCCACCAAAAAGACCATCACTGCAGCCACCTCGTCACTCAGTGTGAACAACGTCTGGGCCAGTGTTCCTCCCGTCGAGGAGATTGAGATGCAGCAGCTCCCGCCATGGGAAGACGAGGAATACCCTGACCCAGAGGACTTTTTCACCGGAGACTGATGATGAGAGGTGGCTCACAGAACAGAAAATCTATCCCCCGAACAGACAATACTAAAAGCCATCACAAAAAAATAAAAAAGGGGGAGATGTGGTGGTGCTTAAATTCAGTTCCAATTGGGTTTTCACTGTTCCAGTTTGGTTTTATAATTTGTGTTTTATAATTTTGTATTTATTACTATTGTTTAAGATGGCCTCTCCTTCCCTCTCCTTCCCACTCCTTCTCTCCTTCCCTCAGACTTTCTTTCCCCCCCCCCTCAAACCTTCCCGCCAAAATCTTGGTTGTCCTGGTAACCCCATCCCATAATAGTTGTTTACCACCTTTCGGTTAAGTGTCAATCTTTAAGTTATATAACTTCCCCACCCCCTCATCATGTATTCCTCCTCCCCAAGTTACCTGTTACTGGTTCAAAAGTTCTGCATCCCTCATTATACGTTGGCAAAGAGTTTTAATTGGTCCCACGCAATCCCACCCCTGAACCCACCTAATAAAAAGCCGTGCCATCTTGAGGCCAGCGTCTCTCTCCGGAGCGCGGCCTCGGGGACACGCATCCCCTTGGTTGCACACCTTGAGAGTCCCGCCTTTCTATTCTGCGCACCATCCGCACCGTTGTCGAGTTTGCCCACGCCTCTGGCAAAGTGGCCCCTGGATGTAGTGGCGGCAGGGCTGGCCGGAGCTGCACCCATTGGAAAAAGCCGAACCACTGCAACTTCCCACGGGCAGGCAGGTGTTCAGCAATCCCCAGGAAAGCAGGGCTCTATCACACCAAACGATGACTTGGAAAGACAAACGTCATCATTCCAAATGATGCACCTCGATCCACCTCCTGATTCCTCCTCATTCTTCCAGCTTCATATATGTAGAGCAAGGCACCATATGGTGTGGGGTATCCCTTGGCTCAGTTGAGATCAGCTGTCCTGGATGTGTCCCCTTCCAATTCCTTGTGCAATCCTACCCCCTCCTCTGGTAGGCTGGGATCAGGAGCAGAAATACCTTGACAATGTGAAAGCACTGCTCAGAAACAGTGAAAACATCCCAGTACTGTCAACACTGTTTTCAGCATGAATCCAAAACACAGCCCCTTACCAGCTACTGTGAACAAAATTATCACTAGCCTAGACGAAATCAGAGTGCTAAAGAGTGCAGACTTAAGCTGCACCTGGGGAGGTTTAGTCTGGGCATCAGAAAGAGGCTCTTCACAGGAGTGATTGGGGATGGAATGGGCTGCCCAGGGAGGTGGTGGAGTCACCACCTCTGGAGCTGTTTAAGATAAAACCAGATGGGGCTCTCAGTGCAGCGATCTAGTTGACAAGGTGGTGTTAGGTCATAGGTTGGACTCGATAGTCTTAAAGATCTTTTTCAACCTAATTAATTCTGTGATTCTGGTTCTACTTGCAGAAGTGCTGCAGTGCAGGGAAAATCTGTTTCTTTGGTATTCTGACTTAAATACCAAGGAATAGAGAAAGGGAAAATGATCACACATAAAAAAATATTTCATCCTACTATAGCCTGCCATTACAGAGGTCACCAATTCCCCTGTATATAATATTTAGCTGCAAAGCAATGAAAATGTGTGCTTGAACTGTACTTACAGTTTTCATTACATTACTGGACAAAAACCTGAAAAATGCTAAACATCCATAAACTCCCAAGAGGCAGACAGCAGCCAAGGGAAATAATCTTCCTCTTCAGCTGAAGAGAGTTTAACACTTCTCTGTATTTACATTTCAAACAGAAAGTGAATGTGTGTTCCTTTTCAGTACTTAAGCTGGCCTTTACTGAAGTCCTTGGCTGTTGTTGAGTGAACTTTATGACATTTCTGGAGGTTTGAAGCCACAACTATTGTGCCTGTATAAAGGCACAGTATGGTTCTGTCCCTGGCACAAATGGGTTCACTGCTGCACGAAGAACAGGGACACCTGGTTTGAGTCAGGGCAAAGGAGAGATGCTCGGGGTCTGACACATGCTCATTATAGCTGCCTCTCTCTGCAGGCTGCCAAAGGTCTGCTCTAAAAAAGGAAAAAATGTGAAGTTTCTTATCATTGCCCCAGGGATCTAGAGTGCTTCAGAGCCCTGAACAAAGCAAAAACAAAAACAAAAACAAAAAAGCAAACAAACAAACAAACAAACAAACAAAAAACACCACCACCACCACAACAACAAAAAACCAAACAAACATTAGAAAGCTCTTCATTTGGCAGATTGATAAATCCATCTCATGTCAGAAATAGGATTTGAAGGAACTATTACTATTTATTTATTTATTAATATTTTAAAAATAAATAATAATGAAAAAGAAACTAAAGTGAGCTTGGAAGTCAGCTGAGGAAAAATAGTCAATACTGGCTTTTCTAATGAGGTTTTGAGGACTTGGGTGTTCTGGGCTAATAAAAGCAATTTTCAGGTTTGCTTCATTTTTAGCTCCAGCCTTATCCCATTGAAGACAGTACATTGGCTACTCAGCGAAGTCTGGAGAGATATTTAAGACAGGGAGGAGTGCTTTTATGTTCATACAATTTATCTCACTCATGAGAAGCAGGGGCCAGAAGATATGACTGGTGTAGTGAGTGTTCTTCACATTCTCTTCAACTTCCATGCAAACATCACTGAAATTAGGTTCATGAAAATACTTAAATATCACACTCAAAAAGGCATCCAGTGGAGAAACTGTAGTGGGTAGCTTTTATACTGTATGCTTTTGTTTTGCTTTTACTGAAATGCTGCCGTCCCAATTACGTGCAGTTGTTCAACTGAAGTCTTACCAAAGCAGAGAAGAACAGAAATATTACTTCCTCATGTCTTTGGAGGCATATTTCTTTTCAAATGTGCCACTATGGCTTTCCTCCACTAGCATAGCATTTCTGATTTTTTATATGAATATTAGCTTTCACGCTAAACCTTTTTTTTTTTAAAGAATATGCACTTAGTTATCCCCATATTTGTATTCTGGTAGATTATTATTACCTCTGAAAAATAATATTCTGAACTTGTATTTATGTTCTGAGACTACTTCTCCCATTTGTCAGATTGGTTTTGGATTATTGCTCTGTTCTGTAATAAAATTCTTCAGCTTTATGTAGTTTGCATATGTAGGAAGTATATTCTGTCACTTGAGGAGAGCTGGGAAAATCTGCTTCAAAGTTTTACTCAATAGATCCTCTTATTTTGAAAGTGAAATATTGCTTGCTACCCCCTTAGTGATTACACAGTGTTTGAAAGAAGAGTCTGTATTATATTATAATCTGCTTTACAGTAAATTAAAGGAGTGACCTTTGCAATATTGTCATTATGCAATACAAATTTATGTCTTAATTTTGTGAATTCTTACCTGTTTTACTCTCTGTGTCAGATGATCCAATTACTCTTTCAGGACCCATTCTCAGTTTGCAATATTTATTACACATAATTTCTAAATGTATCAAGAAGAATCTCTGGTTTATATGTTTATTTTTCCCCTTAGCTGATACAATATGATGTATGCAAGAGGCTTGACCTAAAAACCGTGTATTTTTAATGATAAAGTAATTAAAAAACTCAAGACTGAATTGGATATGTCAAAACCAGAAACAACATATACTGATCTTAGAGTATATAATATTTTAAACAAATGTCAATAATCACAGTAGGAATTCCTGTATCTTGATCCTTGTTATGGCAGTATTTTAGTGTGATTATAAAAGTATTTTAAAAAATACTTTGGACTGAATTCGGCTCTTAGATCCATTTCTGGAGTTCTGGAAGAATTCCCATTTAGCTATTAGTTACTGGAAATTGAACATTGCTGGAATTGCGAGCCAGTGCCTGCATTTACTGAAGTATGTAGCAATCCTCCCACAGATTCCATTAGAGTTTGATTTGCAACCTCCAAGTCTTAAAGATGTTCTTTTTATATGTTAGAGTATTAAAAATATTTTATTGTGAAAGCTGTCATGTACACCATCTTTTTTTTTAATATACAAGCAAATATTTAGCTTTAAATACAAAAAAATATAATTTTGCTGTTGATAATAAAAAAGTCCTGGGTAGAGAATTCTCCATGTACAGAAAAAAGATAATATTCTCAGTTTGTTTTGTTTTAATGTAATTAGTTCTTGAATTGAGTTGTTCTGTAGAAGTTGACAATATGGACAATGGAAGGAATGAAGGAAGGCCTGCCTTGTGTAGTGTTTGCTTGTAGCTTGGACTGGCAGATACATATGGATAAAAGCAGTCTCTCCTGCTACATCTATATTCATAAATTAAGACATATTAGAGTACATCTCTGGGTAATAATCCTTTGTATTGTTAAATTCTTAGAGGTTTTTTTGCAAGACTTGACCCATGTCAAATAGCACTTGGCAACTCCTGAGCACGGTTCTGAGGTGGCACAGGTCATTCTGAATGAGAAACTGATATTGGAATGTTGGATTTTGCTGGGTAAGAGTGTTTGGTATCATGGGGTGGAGGTACTGATGGATAGAATACTCTTGGATACATGCTTCTCAGCATAAAACCACTTGAAACAGCAAAGCCCTGAACTTAAACTGTGAGTCTGTTATCAGCAGATAGATAAGCTAAAAATGTGGCTTCCTGAAGGTAGATACATAAACTATGTATTAGCAAATTCTGAAAGGGCTGGACACAGTCCCATGGTGACATATCTAATGCTTTCCCAAACAGCATTTGAGTACAGTTCAGGGAGCATCACAGGCCATCCCATCACAATCCAGAATCTATGACACTGATTTGGACTGGAAGAGAAGTTCTCCATGTGGTATGAGGCTCACTGTATGGTTCTGTCTCTGGGCTCATTTTGTTTAGTAGCACAGATGCCTTCTTATGTTTCAGGCATACTAATTGATCCTTAAGTTTCTGACGTAGGCTCTAAGCTACCATGCAAGAGAAACTGGGTTGTGTTGATCTTTGGGTTGTGTTAAGGAAGCTTTCCTGTCTGACCATCCAGGAGCCACTCTGGCAGCCACACTCACACCACCTGAGCTGGGACAGAGACACCTTGGTGCGGATGTCTTCAGTGACTGACAGGTCCATGTTTGATTCCACTCTCACACAGACAGACCAGATTTCCTTACTGGCTCAGCCATGGGTTTCCAAAATCTGGATCCTTGAAATAATTTTATCTTGGTGCAATAGTTAAATAACAGGATAAAAAGCTCAAACTGGGTGTCTCTAAGGAAGGAACCCAAGCAAAGGAAACCCTGGGCTTTTGCATCCTCACAGTCTATAAGAAAGTCTGGAGGTCTTAGGCTCCTGCTGTGCCTCTGATAATCTGGTCACGCCCTTTATTGTGCAAAAGATCAGTGTCAGTTCCTGACCTCTTGCCTCTTGATCCCACCACCCCGAGCTCAATCTGCAGCCTGCACACTGAGCTACCTCACTAAAGGTATTCTTCAACACTTCAAATCAGAATAGGGGGCTCACTGAACCTGTTTAGTTATCCTAAGACGGTATTTGGTGCACTTTACCTATATCCATCAGCCTTCTGCCTCTCAAGAACGTTTCAATCACTATCCAGAGAAGTAGACTGGCAAACCTGAGGAATGACTTCATTTTGAGCAGGTTTATCTTTACGTTTGGATTAATTAAAAATGACTTCTCTGTCTGTAGAAATGGAGATTTTTCCAGTAAGACAAGCATCAAAACATCACCCAGAGGTGATGTAACTGCTAAAAAATTTCATACAATCACAGTAAGATTTGCAGAAGGACTTGGTTATTGCTTTCCTAGTGCTTAGCTTTGGTGGCTTGTGCTCTGCAGTCCTTTCCTGTAGAAAAAGTGCCTTCCACACTGCATTTATGAGTATTTGTTTTGATATAGAACTTACACAGAAATGTGTTTGTGCAGTGCATTTTTGTTGTTATGGCATCTTGAGAGTGTTGGAGACTGCATTCCTTTTGCATTTTGCACTGTAGCTCAAGTGTTAGCCACAGCCATACCAAGTGTCAGAGGGAAGATCAAAGGGATAAATCCTCATGTGAGCACAGATTAACTCCTGGCATTTCAGCAAGCATTTCTGTATCTTTTTCCTATCTTTTTCCTCAATTTTGTGAGGGTTAAATTTACTAAGGCAGGAGACTGCAGGAAAGAGAGAGCTAATTGCAAACTGTAGAGATAAGAAACCTTCCCTTTACACATCCACATGCACTAAAGCTTTTGGAGGCATTGGATTAGCTGCACAAGAACAGATAGCTAGAAAAATGTTCAAGGTGCTGATGTAAGCAATTACATGAAATATTCCTGCCCTCATGCTGAATTCCCTTATGTATACCATTACCATTGCAATTCCTTCAGTGATGCAACAGGATTTGACCTTGGCTAGTCTGCCAAATATGTTTCAAACCTGAGGCTTTGGGGAATGTTTTCCAGGTGTGGTTTTTTTTTTTTTTTTTTTTTTTTTTTTTTTTTTTTTTTTTTTTTTTTTAATCATAAAGGTAGAGAATTTCCATAAAGGCCACTTCAGGTGACAAACTTCCTCTATTAAAAAAAAAAATTTTTGCTTACCCAGCAAGCCCCTAAAGGAATGGCTTGGAAGTTCTGAATTGTTCTTGTTATCTGAATTTAGCTTGGGGAAATTTTCCTGGTTTAATGAAATGGAAGTGGTGTTTAATCACAAGTGAGCTGGTAGGGACTCAAACAAATTCTGGAGGTGAGTAATTTCCTACATCAGGTATTTCCTTTTGCAGACAGGTTTGCTATCACTGGTGTGTAGTTATGTGTTTGAATTTGAGAAGGTGTCATGCAAAACACACAGGAAGCCAACCTGATATTTGTCATCACTGAGTAATAGCTGTCCTTAGAACAGGGACCTTAGAGTCAAGGGTCATAATTTTTGTTCTGTATTATACAAGAAGGTCCTTGATTTATGACTATGATGTCTGATGGTGTGATAACTTGTGTGATACTGTTACCAAAGACTTACAGTTGAAGTTGAAATGATAATTTTATTAGTAACAGTCAGTGATTACAGTGATTTTAGCTGTGGCAGATGAAAATGTCCCTTTTACCCTGAAAAATTTTGGAATCATTTCAGGCTAGTGCTGTTTCTACTATAACACTGAAGTTGAATTATTTGGTTAATGGTAGTTACACATCTTGATGGGAGGGCAACTGCAATGAACAGCTGTAATATTACCAATTTTCTAAGTTACTTGTTTATAACCTTTTATGGTGATAGGAAAGACAGAATCATTATGATAACATGGTCACCAGTCAGGAAAATGCAGCATGGTCTTGCTTTTCTTACTGAGCAGAAAGAAAGTGGAGAGTTTGGCAAAGAATAGGAAACATTTCTGCAACCTTGCTCTCTTAAATTGATAGGAATTTTCCATTGTTTTGTTTAACATAAACCCAGTTTGTTTATTTGCTTTTAATTTCAGAGAGTTTTTGGTGCATTGCAGTCACAGTGCACCCCACTGAGATAACCTAGAAGGACATTATGTTTTCATGCACAAGGAACAAATCATGCTCTTGCAGACTATGGCTTCTTTAATTTCAATTAAGGAAAGTGACAAGAAAGAAAAGAAAATAAACACTCTATGGCAGAGTATAGGAAAAAATATCTCATTTACTCATAATACAGAAAGAAAAAATTAGCATAAAGAAAAAGGAGTAATTTGGAGATGGAAACATAATTGTGTTAATATTCTTTAGATTTAAACTTTATGTAAGGACTCCCTGAAAGATGGGTTATGAGTCCAAACCATCTTCACAATTTTTCATGGCACCATTGAACAATTTGAGTTTTTGTAGCCATTTATTCAGAATCATAAGATTTGGAACAGGGAGAAGATCTATCCCTTAGCACCTGCTAAAAGCTTCAAAACAAAGAAAAAATCCTCCTCACTATCTCTATGTTAATGGTTTATCCTTAAATATACCAACTCAAGACTTCTAACCACATGATTACGTGACAATAAGGGAAGCTCTTGCAGGGAGAAACTTTTAACTATATGTCCCAAGTACATGTCAAAATTCAGATAGGAAATATAATAAAGGCAAGAAACAAAGTACTGTGCTGAAAATACCATGATTTTTAGCTATCCACCTGAGGACAGTATCATGCTTCTTATGACTAAATAGCTGGGGATAAAGAGCCTAAATAAGAATTTAATGGCTGCAAATTGAAAGGATCTAAATCTATATGGATTATCTTTAAATTTTTATGCAAAGGGTGCACTGGTCAGCAAATGGCCTACGGGAAAGGTCCTTCCCATTTGACAGTCCTACCCATTTGTCGGTTCCAAAAGGTCTCTGCCTTGTCCAGAGCATCCTGAGCTTGTCCTGGCATTCTGCACAATGCAGAGGGGAACTAGTCACCCTTCTTGGGGCTGCCTCCCTGTGTGAATACAATCTCTGACCTGGACACTGCTTTAAAGAATGGGAGAACATAAGTAAAAGCAAAATGAACTGATTGTCATTCTAAAATGTACATGACAAGTAGTGTATTTGCAGCAACTGTACTCAAGGAACCCCAGGTGTTTCTAGCTACTGATGCTTTGCTTAGTAAGCTCAAGGTGGTCTCTAGACCACTGTCCAAAGAGCTGTTGTTGGTTGTGCAGGTCTGACAGCTGGGACCCCGGCATTTTCAAACATCATGAATTCATTTGAAGGATCAGAGTGTTATCTGAGATCACACCCCTATTTTTGGCACTTTTCTGTAGGAACTCCATCCAAAAACAAATGCATTCACCTGGCTGTCTTTTAGTAAGAAAGTCAACAGTTTAAAACCACATTCCAAATATTTAGAAATGCTGATGTCCTCAGGGCAGAGTTAGCATTTGACCAGACAGTAAACAAAACATTCATTTGAGGCCACATCTAGTGAGTAGATTGATACTTGTCAATAAACAGATCATTTAGCTGTTGAGAATTAAGTGTTCATTGCAGAATGTTGAGTGATATAAACATTAGTAACATTAATCCTTTATATCATATACATCAGAAATATGTTTTATATAAACATGGAAAGAGAATTATGAAAGCACCTTATTACCAGTTATTGACAGGGTCTGGAAGTGATGACACCCAAGCAGGTTTGGACTGATGGGATGTTTGTGATGAGAGCACTCTCCCAGAACTGGTTTTCAGAGAGTAGAGATACCATGACAACATGACATAAATAAACCAGACACATAACTTTTTCCCCTTCGACAGAGTGAATTAATTAACCACTGCTTAAATTGGCATGTTGTCATCATCATTGTCAGGAGAAAAAAAATTGTGGTTTTAAGGCTTTTTTTTAGTAACTTTTTAAAAGGTTGTTTCATGTCTGAAGATGATGATATATTAGACAGAATGGGAAAAGGAGATGAATGAATTTTAGAAATGATCAAATTCATGTGAAAAACTTCAACAATATGCTTTAAGGTGTTGATTAAGAGCCACTACTGACAATTGCTTATGTTACTCTGAAGCAGTAGTCTACATATTATCTTTATTCATCAGTCCTTTTTCATACCTGACTCCTGCTGACATCCAACTGTCTGGAATTTTTCTAGAGGTCTAAAATTTCTTGAATAATACAATCCAAAAAGCCAAGACTTCTTTACATAAGTCCTCCAGGATTTTAGGTAGGCGTTACAAAGTTTGCAAATTTTAATGCTTGTCCCTCACAGGTACCTCTAGTAACTAAAAGAGGAGGAAGTTCTTCAGTTCCTCATGTGTACACTATCATCTTCTTTCCAAATCCATCATTTAAGCTTGCCGTTGAAAAAACTAAAGATTTTCTTTCAAAATGAGATTTTCAGGTCCACTTTGGTTATTATTTTCTGTGGGGAAGCAATAAGTTATATACTTGTCAGACTAGTCCTCCAAAGTGTCCAATTCCAATCTCTATATTCTTTTTATTTGTCACAAGAAGGTCTGTAGTTCTGAAATCCCTCGGGAAATGGGAAATTGCCATTAATGATTTTAGGATCTCCAATTACATGTGGAGTACACTCTTATGTCAGTCTGTCGGATCTGCACACTTAGGAAAATTTTTGTTCTATCCTATATTTGCTTAAGGCACAATATGACAAGTCCCTGGTGTTCTTATTGATATGGTAAATACTTTACCTAAATATGTATTTTTAATAAATTAGTACATTGACTAATTCTAATGCTGCTTATTTCTAATTAATTTGTAATTACAAAATCTAAAGAAATTTGAGGATAGAAAGTGTATTGCTCAAAGCCTCTTTTGAGCTTTTTCTCCAAACATTTCAAATTTCAGTACAACGAATTTTTTACTTTTGACCACAATGTTTTCCTTAGTTTAATAACTGCTTCCAAAATTATGTACAACTCACTGGAACCTAGTTTATTTGTTCATTTACAGAGGTTTTATAAGACTTAGTGCAACTTTTGTGTGCACATCTGACACGTGCTGTCCTTTTGCTTCTGCATGATGTGCAGAGGTGGCAGCAGTGGATGAAAGTGGCTCTGTGCTGTGGAGCTGAAGTTTTCTGCTTCACATGTTGATTTCTGAGGCTGAAACTCAAGGGCTGCTTACAAATCTATCCCATATATGGAATCTTGAAGTAATAAAAGTTTTCTTTGTACAGTATGTGTTTGGAAACTTGACTTTAAAACAATCCCTCAAATGACAATGGAGAAACATTTACTTGAGTGAGGCAGCAGTACATAAAGAGCTGATATGTGAAATGAGAGCATGCCTGCACTGGCTACCAACAGTTCCACAACCACACATCCAGTGTTCCACTTGTTAGGGATACACCTTGAAAAAATTTGAGCTTTTCATTTGGTACCTTGTAAAACTACCAGAAAATCTTAAGGACTGTGCAAGTCACGTTCCAACACTTTAATGTTCAGAAACCTTGTGGTAATGCAAAGATATATGAGTTAGATAATGCATTAAACAGCAAAAGTGGGAGCCTTTTATAATATTCAGTTGTTGCTTACTATGCATTTTTTACCTATACATCAGCAGGATGGTGTTAGACAACATAGAATGCTAATAAATGAATCTTGGCTAGTTGCACACAGCCAGGAGGGACTGGCATATAATTTACACACTGCTAACTAGCACATGTGAAGTGTTTGTGGTTAAGGCTTTGGCTTTATTTACAGTGGAACAAATCTTAAGTGATTCATGGTTCCTTTGATCAACTTACATAAGGAAAGGAGATGAAAATGCCCAGAAGAGAATAGTCCTTCCATGGGACGCTTTCTGCCAGGCTGGTCAGATTTGAACTCACATTTCTGGGCTCTGCTTCCCTAGGAGTACATGGTGGGTAAGGATGGGCTTCGCTGGAGTCAGAAATGGAACCAGGGCTAAAGGCCTTCTTGGGCAACCTGCAGCACCTGCAGCTCCTGCCCAAACAGAGACAAGTCCTTTATTTTGAGGTTCACTGATAAGCTGGGGCTTGGTCTTTCAATTGGCTTGTTGGGGGTTAGGTTTGCTCCTTTTCTACTTTAAAGAATTTTTTCCCCGTAAGTTACCAAGGAGACTAAGTGTAGGATACTTACGAGTACTTGACCAAAACAAAGAGATGGCCAAAGCTTGGTTGGGGAGATATTTTTCTTTATCTGTTGTAACCTCAGAAAAGAGGGTGTAGCTGCCTTCTCTGATAACAAGCCATCTGTTAAAAACTGGGTGGGCTATTTTTCTTATCTCTGCACAGTCTTCCACTGCCTCCCAAGCTAGCTGTTAAAACCAGATGGAGCAGTGTTTCTTATCTCTGTTCACTCTTCCACTACCCCCATGGGAATATCTTCTGTTAATGGGCCATTAAAGCTCACCAATGACATGACACATTTCATCATCCTATTGTGAGATGCTCCACCCTGGGAGAAGGAGCCAAACCATTTCCACCTAGATAAAAAGGAGCCACAAGTGTCACCAGACATCCAGTGTTCCCACGGGACTCCCAAAGGAAGACTGGACCCATCTTTGGACCCCTGGCTCCACAGGACCATCTCTGCTTCCAACAAAACCACATCTGCCACTCCAGGAGGGCTGACTTTGGGCTGTTTCCAACACCTGACCAACAGGGCATCAGGTTGTATTTCTGACTCTGTCAGGGTTTTCTAGGATTTCTTGTTTGTTTGTTTGCTTATTCTTTTGTACTATAACATTTGTATTTTTAATATCCCTAGTAAAGAACTGCTATACCTATTCCCAAAATCTTTGCCTGACAGCCTTTTAATTGCAAACTTATAATAATTTGAAAAGAGGGAGGAGGGAGCTTACATTCCAAGGGAGACTCCAATCTTCCTTGGCAGATACCTGTCTATCCAAACCAAGACAGGCTTCATCAGGAAAGAACTAAGGGAGAGCGTTGCTAAAGTTCAGTTTGACTGTGCTATCCCAGGTAGCATTTGGAAGGGAGAGATGAGGTCATTCATGTTTTGGCTTTCTGAATGTACCTTCAATAGCAGCAGCAAGGACAAGGAACAAAAGCACCCTTCAAGGGAGGAGCTCGGATGTTCACAGGTGACCTACTACAGCTTTTACCAGGAGGACTGGGAAATCTGACCATTTTCTGCCAGATGTTCTTTATCCACAAAATACTGTAGTTTATTTCCTTAGCATGGCTGCCTTACATGGCTACCTTACAAACCCTTTAGTTTTGGCCTGGTTCTGCATTTCTTATCTTAGTTTTGCAGCTAGTTTCCTAAAAATAACAGAAAGAAGTATTCTGCCTTTAAAATACTTCAAAACGCATTACAAAAAATGAAGTAATTAAAGTTGAATTCTGCTTTTGTCCATGGCCTCAGCAGTATAAGTTGTGTTAATGATGTAACCACTTTGTCTTAAAGCTTTGCATTTAAATATATCCACTGGGATCAGAAGTCAAAATCATTTACATTAGAGATGTATACTCATAGGTATGTACCAATATATAGAATATCTAGTTTCCACTATAGTCAAAGGAGATCTAATTAATGCAAAGCCAAAGGATGGCCTGTGTCAGGCCAGTTCAAGAAGAATTTAGTTGCCTAAGCATAAATATTTTTTATGACTAAACAGAGCCACTCTTAAGCACTGTCTATCTGAGCAGGAGGCAGTATTTGTAGGTATGTATGGAGAGGAGTAGCTAAACTAGAGCTCTCAGAGGGGGTGGTGGTCTCTTATATCATATCCTGAAGTGTGAAGCACAGAATCACAGAATCTGATTACTTAGAAGGGACCCACAAGGATGTCAATGCCAGCTCCTGGCCCTGCACAGAACCATCCCCAAGAGTCACACCATGTGCCTTAGAGCATTGTCCAAATGCTTCTTGAGCTCTGTCAGGCTGGTGCTGTGACCACTGCCCTGGGGAGCCTGTTCAGTGCCCAGCCACCTGCTGGGTGAAGAATCTTTTTCTCATATCCAACCTAAGTCTCCCCTGATGCAACTTCAGCCCATTGCCTCAGGTCCTGTCCCTGGTCACCACAGGGAAGAGATCAGGGTCTGCCCCTCCTCTCCCCCTCACAAGAAGCTGTAACTGCAGTGAGGTCTCCTCTCAGTCTCCTCCAGGCTGAACAGACAAAGTGACCTCAGCTGCTCCTCATACAGCTTCTCCTCAAGGCCTTCCCCATCTTTGTGGCCCTCTGTTGGACACTCCCTGAGAGTTTGATAGCTTTTTATCTTGCAGTGACTAAAACTGCACACAATATTCAAGGTGAGGCTGCACCACACCTTGTCTAGCAGAGCTAGAACCACTGAAATGGTTTAGGTGTAATGATCTGGTATTCCAAGCGTTTTTGTATACTTCAGAGCAAATATTGTCCTGAAAGATGAAAGATGTCTTCTTAATATTTTATTTTCTCTGTGCATGAGTAGCTCAATTCTGCTCTTAACTGAGCAGAAACCAAAGGGATCTTTGAGTAGAGCTCAGCATAAATGAGACAGAAATTCTGCTGGAATATCCTCTTTTACATAATGAGTCCTATTAATTGGCTTGCTAGAAAAGGCTGTACATTTGGTTTACAGCTCTGTGCTGTAAACAAATCATTGATCATGACCAACCTTAAAAATATTCCCCAAAAGATATGTCAAGACAGGTATGTTATCTAAACTCCAGGGAAGATCCAGAGTATCTTCCCCATGCTATAGGTATTTTTGGTCTGTTTATCTGTAGAGATGTGATGCAACAGGAAGCTTTAATATCCCTAACCTTAAGAGAATTCCAGTTTGCCAGACAGGGAGACAAGTAAAATTGGAGTATAATATTATGGAAATGATCTTGTAATATGAATAATATCTAATAAATAGCCAAAGTGCCTTGATATTAGATGACTGATAGATCAGTTCCTTTAATTTTTATTCTTTTTTAAGGCAAATGCTATGAAAAGGAAGCATTTCTTCAAGCTTGATATAAACTAATTAACAGATTATTAAAAATCAGTGAGATTAACAAAAATGCAGTGAGGTTAATTATCTCTATACACACATTAAATATGTCTTAAAATACCACATTAGGAATAATTCTGTTATTATGTTTTATAATGTTTGTAGTGTATGTGCTATATTTGTATATGATACAGTATAGTAATTATATAATGTATTACATAATATGTAATAATTATATAATATGTTATATCATGTAATATATAGTTATGCTATATCATTATAACATATCTAATATAGACCACTATATTAGATAATATATATTAGCTTCCAGTAAATAATGGACTTATTACATGATATAGACTGTCTCAGTGAAGTGAAATGAAGTGGTGACATTGCAGTTGAGATGTGGAGCAAGAGGCCAAGAAATATTTGACAAAAAATGCTTGCTTGATTTTCTGATGGGGAACTTGAACAATGAGGAAAAAGAATAACTAGAAAGGAGCAAAATATGGAACTAAAGACTAAAGTTTTGGAATTATTTATGTGACAGCTGTTCCAAATACATGTAACTAATGTCAGCTTGAAGGTCTTAGTGCATTTCAGTGTCTCACTCATGCTGGAATCTCTTGAGTTTTTCATTGTTTCTCAGCACTGTGTATTATAGACTCTGCAGTCCAGACAGAGTTTAAATGCACCCTGTGAACCAGAAAAATCCCTTTCTTCTCATGGAATACTTCAGTGTGTGAACAGTAGTTTAAACAATGTTCCAGTGAACAGGTTTTGCTTAAGCATATGAAATCCATCATCAGGGTTTTGTTCAAATAAGCAAGTTTCAGAATGTGATTGTCCACAGATGACCCAGTACCTCGAAAGCTGGACTTTTATTAAACAGACTTTCTCAACATTGGAAATGAGAAAACAAAATTCTTCCTGTCCTATTTGTTTAATCTAAAGTATCTGCTAACTAACTCTAACCAGAAGAGGGCTCAGCATAGAGTGCACCGATGTAAAGACACTTTGGAAAGTGCTCTTGAAAGAGAAGCTTTCCTAGCTAGTGGAATGGTACAATTGCTGGTGACAATGAAAATTATGTTATATCTTTTCTGAGCCAGTAATCCCTTTAAATCCTCTGTGAATCTGTGGGGTTTGATTTTCCTCTCTCATGATGTTCAGCATTATTGATGTCAATTGTTTTTCAGGTTGACACTACAATAAAGGGGAGAAAAACCATTCCCTTGTCACTTAAAAAAATGTGTTTTCTTTTTCATCAATAAAAGGGCAGTCAGTAAAGGGAAAGTGAGAGTGGTCATTAAGTTAAAGTAGTAAGAGTAAAGTAGTAAGAGAATTGTTTTGGGTAAGATCCGGTATATTCTGCACAAGGTGGACAGCCCCTGACTCTGCAAGGCTCCATTGAAATGGCAATTTGGCTCTGTGCAGGTTTAGATAACAGCATGGAAGGTTCACAGAGCAGCACGTCTCCTGCTGTTGTGCTTAGTCTTGATGAAGACTGCTGGCATTGCATTTCTGAGAGATTCTGGCGCCAACTAGCACCAGGGAAAAGGAAGACTGAAATAACTAGATATCCTTACCAGGACCCACTGGTGCTTTGCTCTCCCCCTTTAACCTTTCCTCATGCGCTCCTCCCAGTCCTGGGAAGCAAAGTGTCCCAGGAGCTGCAAAACACCAAACCCTGCCTTGCTCAGGCAGGTGCTTTTCTGGCCATGCCGTGGTGCATGGCTAAACATCCCAGTAGCTTCTGGGTGATAACTGCTCACCACAAGCTCTATCAGCACTTGCACCCAGTTCATGGCATCCTTACTTTTGAAGAGAGATGAGTCAACCCAGTATGTGGATTTTGACACCTTGCGTGGGTTCATTAAAGGGTGTGCAGGGAATATTAGTCAGAGGTGGCTCTAATCTTAGCAAGTGACTGGTCTCCTCTCCATGGAGACAGGTCTCATAGAGCCAAGCAGCTGAAATTCTGTCTTCTGATTTTCTTCCACATGTTCTTGAAAGGGCTGCTGCTGCTATCAGCCACTCTGCTTGATGTGACTGAGCTGTCTGCTTCTAGCAGAGACATTTTCCTGAAGACAAATTCCATTGTTCACAAGTAGTAGAGCTGCTCACTTGGAGTAAGTTGTTTCTGACCAGAAGAAAAAGACTGGCCAAAGAGCAGTCATTATTCAGGAACTCTGTCCACCCAGTCTGCAATTTCTACATCTTTCTCATTATCTGCTGCTTGATTTCAATTCTCCCTGATCACACTACAAGCTTCCCAGTCACATTGCTCTTAGCACTTCAGGGGATTACTGGAAACACAAATTTCCTTTGAAAAATGAAAGAAAAAAGGGACTTCCCAAACAGGATCACAACCACATCATTGCTATAGTCATTAACACACATACATTGCTGTACACAGGAAAACTTACTCATTCCTTACTTACGAGTATCCAACAAGATCTGTGGGAGCACAGTGGAAAAAGCTCAGTCCCCAGCGCTCCTCTGGGCTTGCTGTGTTTGACACCTCGGCTGCTGTGAGGTTGGTGTAGAGAGAGGAGCTCCTCCAGGGTAGCAGCTCCACACAGGGGCCATGGCCAGCACAAAGCCAGCAGAAAGGTTGGGCCCAGTGGTGCTGCCACTCTGCTTCTAGGGAGAGCCTGGGCACTGGATGCACCTGGGGCTGCTGCAATGGCAAGGGCTGGATGCTGAGGCCTCTTGGAGGAGGGATGTGCCTGCAGGGTTGAGGATCTCTCTAGCTCAAATGTTGATGCTGAGAGAGGTGGTGGGGTTTGCACTCTACTCAGGTCCTGAGAAATGTGTCTCCTCTGCCCAGAACAGGGCTCTAACTCAGAGGACATAATGCTGAGAGTTGGAGCCAGGTAGGTGAGGAGATCAGGGAGGAGTAGCCTCCATCTGTATGATGAAGGTTTTGGTTATCAGCAAAGAATCTGAAATCCTGGTGTTGGCAACAAGGCAGTACTGAAAAACATACATTCTGGATTGGGTTCCTGTACTGGAACAGTGGACCCAAGTTTTACAGGAATTTTTCTTTCTATCCAATCTTTCTCCTTTTCATCCCAAAATAGAGTGTTATGTGTCTTTCACAGTTCTGATGTGAACTATCATGGCATTTCCCACCATATTTCTATTATTTCTTTTCCTCCAAAATGTAAGAAATGCATTACTCATACAATATTTCCTGCCTCCCCCTTTCAGTTTTCAGTGAGATAATTAAAGGCCTGTCACAACTTGTGTGCTTTAGTCCTCATCATTTCTGCTGTTTTCAACAGCCACTTCTATCAGGGAGTATAAAACCGCCAAATTCAGCTTGTAAGCCAAAGAAAACAACTGCAAGTCACAGAAATCCCTTAATAATTTCAGCAAAATGCTGAAGGAGGCATTTTTTAATTAAAGATTTCATATTTTCTTGCCTACTTTCTTATTTTCATTTCTTCATCATGTTCTGTCATGAGGTGGGAAGATTTTTTTTCTACTGATTCTATGACACCACGCTAGGGGAAAAAAATGTTTGCACAACTGGAAATTTTTTTATTGGAATAACTTTGTCATATTATTATCTCTTAAATTCATGAAATAAGTATTTATGCGTACCCTTTTTCCAGGCAACCTTCAAATCAACAATTTCTTCATTAGATTGTTGCAACATTTAGATTAAGTGCTTTGGCAGAAGAAATTAATTCTATCCCAAGTTTGTGGGTTAGTGTTTGGCAAATTTTAATACATAATCCAATGGGATTTTATCAAGATTCTGTGGCATGCATCCTGTGAACTAATATTCAGAGGGTGGAGGATGGAAAGAAGCAAAACTTTTTCATAGCAGAAGCTCTTGTGAATCTGATACCTTAAGAACTACTGCTCTTGTGTGATTGTTCTTTCCACAAAACCCCTGAGTATCAGCCAGGAGGAACTCCCTGATTTCTATACTCCCATTCCTGTGTTTCAGGGGCATTACTGTATTTTCTTTCACAGGATATGAAAATGAAACTGAAGTTTATACAATACCAAGTTCAGGAAATAATAATTTGAAATCGTACAGGATTTGAAAAGTTTTCCTGGCTGCCACATAGATATGGCCAGACAACAGGCAGCTCACTTCTAGTGAAGCACACCCAGATACCTCCTGTCCAATGGCTCTTTGTCCTCAATAACATTATTCCTTACATCTTGATGAAGAAAATGCATTTGTTAATCTAAGCTGGAGCACCTGCATGTTCCTTCTTTGTGAATTTTGCACAATAATTCTTTCTTGTGCCCTGGATTAACCTCTTTTGCCCACAGAAGGTGGTGTAATGTTAAAAGATAACTTGGTCACTCATTTTCTGAGCATTTTCTGATAATAATGTTTACTGTAGAAAGTGCTGAAAGCTCAGTCTTTGGAAAATTGAGAGGAATACAAGCCTTAAGAAGTCAAACTGAAAAAAAAAGGAGATAATTCTTATCTCTCTATTATTAATTTGTATGCACATTAAAAAAAACAGCCAATAACCACTGTCATTGATAAAGTACATGCCTAATCTGCAGAAGAGGTTCAATACATTATTGCAGCATTTTAATGATTGATCAAGCATAAAATGAAATAGGATATGTAAAGACAACTTCTATGTATTATAGTTTTGTCCTCTGGTCTCTCTCCTTTCATTAGAACTTGGGTTTAGTAGCCTATTTCTAAAACTCTTATTAAAATGTTGCTGTGAAGTGATACTGTTGCTTAATACTGAATTTCAGAACTTGCAACCTAGCCACAGAGAAATCTCCCCTGTGTCAGCAGAATGGCAAGTGCAGAGTTTCTGCAGAGAAAGGTGTCACCTCCCTGACATGCTGTCACAGACCTGGAGCACAACCTCAGCCCCAAGCCAGAGGGATGGAATGTTTGAGGCAGACTTAAATAAGGGGAAGAAATTGGAAAAAACAGAAAGAGGATGTTAAAGAGGACTTTAATTTACTTGCTTATTATTTGGAGGGACACAAAAATTTCAGCCAATGTGGAAAATTCTTTTGTGAGCAAAACTGGGATGTTTGTGGTATAAATATGGAATTTATTGAAAAAGAAAAAGTAACAGACAGCTGTGGTGTAAACTCTACCTGAAAAAACAGAGTATTTATCAAAAATACATAGATGTATGCTGATGGAATTTGTACCCATATCAATTACAAGAACACTATGCAGAAATTATAGCAGAAAACATGTTCAAGATGCAAAGCAGATTAGGCCCGATTTCTAGATCTGTCTCCTTCTATATTTTATTTTATTTTTTTACTTGCAATTGTACCCTGCCATGTCACCATCTGAGACCAGATTATGCTCACTTATTTAGATTTACATTGTGGGAACTGACAGTGGTCAGAACATAATTCTTAGGCTCTAGGCAGTGCCTTGAAGCCTGTGGGAAAGCCAAGGACAAAACTCTCCCAATCTGGCCTGGGAAATCATAAGGAGGAACCCAAAACAATCTTGTAGATACTGTCCTCCTTACACCTGGTGTTTTTCTAACTTGTTTACTAGTAGAGATGTTTACAAAAAGGTGGTGCCCTAAAGGACCAATCCTATTCATTGTACCAACATACTGTATAAAAAGAATCTCTCTTTCAATAAACTTTGCTATAATGCCCTCGGAACAAATCGGAGTTCTACTTGTTGTTACATGCACCATCCTGAATTGTAACAATATAGCATTCTTTTTAATGAAGGTCTTATATCTCTATTCATTGTCAATATCATAGGGGCAATGTAAACATGTATGTTCATATAGAATATTTTAACTTTAAATTAAAAAAAACCAACAACATCTATATGGCTTTATTTCTTATTTTGCTCACTGGGAAATTAAACCAGTCTGTGAAAAATAATATATTATTTTTCCTCTTTTTTTTTTTTTTTTCACTCTTGCACTTTTTTCAGACTAAAATAATAAAAACAAAAACTACTCTGTTCAACAGCATAACTTCTAGATGCTTCAAAAATAAATGTTTAGGTTGTGGACAATCTACTCTGACGAAAATAATTTATGTCTGTCTCACACTACTACTATTGGAGTAGTAATTATTGATCAACCTCTTTTGTTTATTCTTTTTTTGAAGTGTTGAAGTACTGTAACCAGCTGCATTTGCAGAGGGCTGAGTGAACTTGGCTTATTCACTAAGACTCAGACACTGCAAAGTTAATGAGGCTGCTGAATTTGATGACTTCACAGGAAGTGAATATAGGACACTGAAAGATGTGTGTCTCTTCCACTTTATTAGGATACATTTTATGAGTCTTTTAACTGGTACTGATAGCAAGGTGGTTAGAGCAAGGAGTCAGAGAAGAAGCCACATTCTGTGGCTTGTCATGGATGAATGAGTCTCTTGTGCCAGAGCTCTACTGCTGCCTTGGTCATTGAAAATGCATTCTGCTAGTGTTGAGAAATTCCTTCAGTTTTCATGAAACTCTACTCATCCTTTGACGATTCAGTCCTTTATCTTGGGATCAGTCACTGGAGAGATCAGAAATCCTGCCTTGAAAAGGAAACAGAAAATTTCCATCCCTAACTGTATAAATCAAATACTGTATTCAAACCAGACTGCCTTTAACATTTAAACATTCAACACCATATTCATATAGAACACCTTTGGTTTTAAGATATCAGTCTTTGGCCCTGCATTTTAGGTTTCTTAAAGTCTTTGCCTTGGCAATGTAAATTTCCCAATGTTTCTTCTTACCTGTCTCCTTTTGCAGCAGTCAGGGGACAATTTTTTATTATATTATACTTTGAAGGGAAATTACAAAACTCCCTCAGTGATAGTTATTTATCCTGGTGTTTAATTGTTCTGGGTTTTCTCAAATCTTGGCATCCTTGCTGTGACAACAAGGATGCCTAGGAAATCCATCTGTTCAGGATATAAATACAACACCAATAGGAATTATGTATAGTGTTTCAATTTATAAAGAAGACTAAGTACTCTCAACCTGACAGTGATTACGTCACCTGCATTTTATCTAATGGTGCTAAAATTAAGGACTTCCTTGCCATCATCATCACCATTTAATTTAATTGTAATAGAAAAGTTATGCAATAAGCACTTTCTGGACACTGTTTTGAAGAACTTACAAGATGGTGCAGGCTTTCTGCTCATTCCTATGAAGCATTTCCCACAATTCCTCTGAAAAATATCATCACTGCTCTTCAGTGTTAATAGATGTCTCCAACCCTGATGCTCCTCTTCAATTTTCCAATTCCACTTTCTTCCACTGGAAGAAAGCCTGCAAGAAGATGATGGAAAAAGTCAAAGTGTAGATCTGTCTTGCACTCTATCTGTGCAGAAAGTGCAGAATAAGAGTGTGTTTGCTACTATCATGTCACTGGCTTTCTAACAAAATCTATTGGCAGCATTTTTTTCCCTTTTTGATACTGAGAAAGAGAAGAGTCTCACACAATTATTCTGTTTTAAACTCTAATTTTGTCTGTCCTTCTGGCTTGTGCCTCATGCTTCTCAGGGTGATGATTCACTAGTAGGAGCAATGCATACTGGCTGATATGGTTTGTAACTCCTGTGTGGCAGCTTGAGATGCCCGTGGATCATCTCAAGCACAGCTGCAGAGGATTTCCTGACCCCACACACAGCACATTGTCAGATGCAACACACACTTCCACCACGCTGAAGGGGCTTGTCCTGCTGATATGTCTCATAGTGAGTTATGGAACAGGGTAGCATACAGAAATAAAGCTGGAGGTGACCTCAAGTATTCATGAAGTTCAGCTGGCTACCCCTAGACAGGATCACATATAACTGCAGGGATTTTTTCTTTTTCAAAGATTTGTGGAGATGGATATTCAAAAATGTCCTTGGGCAATCCCTCTAGAGTTTCATTATTCCTGCCATTAAAAAATGTCCCCTAATACCAAACCTAGGTTTTTCTCTGCCATTTAAGTTCATCATAGTGGGGTGCCTTCCTCAGTAGAAGTCCCAACAAAAATGCTAGCTATTTCCCCTGGGAAACACTGTGTGTGAAACTTTAATGCATGTTGTAAGCCTGCCTGTGCATACTGCATTTTTAAAACATTTTGAAGTACATGTAAAAAGTCAAGAGAAGTTGTACTTCTGCATCTAGTGTCTAAAAGCTCTGCTCAGCCTGGAGAACAGGAGCCTGAGGGGAGAATTCGTTGCAGTTACAGCCTTCTCATGAGGGGAAAAGGAGAGGCAGACCCTGATCTCTTCCCTGTGGTGACCAGTGACAGGACCTGAAGGAAGGGACTGAAATTGAGTCAGGGGAGACTTAGGTTGGATATTAGAAAATGATTCTTCACCCAGAGGGTGGTTGGGCACTGAACAGGCTCCCCAGGGCAGTGGTCCCAGCACCAGCCTGACAGAGCTCAAGAAGCATTTGGACAATGCTCTCAGGCCCACAGTGTGACTCTTGGGGATGGTCCTGTGCAGGGCAGGGAGTTGGACTGGATGATCCTTGAGGGTCTCTTCCAACTCAGCTGATTCTGTGATCTTTTAATTATTATGGGCTGCATCTGAATACAAGGCCTCATGTTACCAGTGCTTGAAAAAAGGTTGTGCATCACTATCCCTTAGTTCACTGGGATGAATCAGACATTCCAGCATCTTCTCATACCCATCAGGGTGGATAGTACCAGGAATTATTTAATGATTGTAAAAAGGGAAATAAGGGAATTAAGAAAGCGCCTTGCACACTACACACCATCCCGTAAAAAATTTACCAGGGACCAAAATCAAAACCACCAAATATCCTTTTTTGGAGGTGTAAAATAAGAATAACCTGGTTTTACTTGAGTTGTCAAACTGCCTGTCAAAGTTTCCCTATAAATTCTTTGCCAGAAGAGGAACTGGAATAGCAGATTGATCAACAGGACAATAATGCAGGGTTACCTCTTTGCAGACACCACGACTGGCTGACTGATATCTGAGTGATAACTGAGTGATAAGTGACTATGTCAGCTTCTATTCAGCATGTTGGTTAACACAGTTAATTTTAATTTGGATCTGGGAGCACAACTATGACAAGGATAAAATATGTATGGGTTATTACACACTAATCTTTTAAAAGTGGATTTTGGTTTGGTTCTTATCTCATATCCAAACATCTTCCTGGAGCTGAGTGAGCATAAAGTATTTTGAGATACAATGCCAGATTTTGTCATTGGTAAAATATGGCTTATATTTGTTTCCATAGTAGATAATGCACATAGCTGACCTAAAAACATGTTTGCGTGGTACACAGAATTTTGCCCCTACTTAGCAAGAGAATATTGCTGCCTAGATTGCAAAAACAGAGCAAAACCCAAGATTGGCATCATGCTGTGGGCTTTTATTGTCTGACTGCGTCTAATGGCTGAACTGCCAAAACTAGCAGCGGGATGAGAATAAATTATGAACAAATGAAGAACTCTCTCATTCTTGTGCAATAATCCAGATTTCCTTTATCTATAAATAATGATCCTAGGGTTTGAAAATGAGAAGGATAAACATTATATGAACAAATGATAGGAAGATTTTACATCCTTCTTGGAATGATCTTTTGTGACAAATCAAAACACCAGATGCCTAATATAAACAGGATGGAAACCCTGTGAATTAAGTATCCATATAAGATATTGACACTATATAAGATGCTTTATATTCCCAAACCTGGTGTGCATGACTTCTTTGTAAGAGTAGTGTTTTGTATTCATGAGTATGATGGCCCTATGGCTCACAGTCAGTGTTCTCTTTATAGTCAAGAGGAAGAGCATGTTTTTTGCACAAGTTTGCCCAACCCAGCAGCTTATTCATGTAAGCAATATAATTTAAATCAAAGTTTTCCCCACAATAATTCTCTCCATGTAAAGAATGGCATGCTTATTAAAACCACATATACCAACATCACCAATGCTAATTCTTCCTTGCATGGGTTTATACCAATATAGTTGTTTCCATGAGGAAATCACACTCAAATCAGGGAATTATTCTCACACAAATAGGACTAATAAAATGCATACTCACACCTTTACTGTATTTGATGAGCAGAAGTTAAAATGGGACATGCTTCAAGCTGAATATGATGGAAAAAGAAAGAGAAAGAGGAAAAAAGTCAAATGAAAGAGGGGAATAATAGACAAGATGATAGAAAAAAATAGCAGACCTTTAAGGTGTTAATCTCTATAAGTTTTGAAATGTTCTTCTAACTTTAAATTATTATTTGGCAGAATACATGAAATGAGATTTATTTTGACCATGACCTCAGGTACCTGTCTTCCTTTAGTTCCTGTGGTCTTCTTTTCTGTTTTTTAATATTTTTTTTCTTGTTCGAACTATCTTTGTTTAATCTTTTAAATCTGAACTATCCCTTTTTTAATCCAGGTTTACCCACAGGAAGATTCTGCTGCTGTGAAGTCCCATTTTTTCATAGGGCAAACATCATGTCTTTCACGGGCAAGAAGTTCCCCACTGGAGTGAATGCTGTTGAATTACTTAGGCAGAATAACCAAGTTATGCTACAATATGAATTATCCTTTACATGCTTACATCAGTTTGTCGCCTTGGCCCACTGGCTGTACAGTCTGAATAGAAATCTGTCTATTTAAGCCTTTTAACCTATATGCATTTGATTAGGACATTTGGCAAGAAGTTGAATGCGTACCAGGAGATAAACATACAGACAGCATTAACACTTCTACATACAAATAATTATTTAAAAAAGAGTTTCATATAGGAAAGATTATTAGGAACAAATAGGAGGATTGATAAATTTCCTAGTAAAAAGTTGTTATGTCAGAAGATACCTTTAGTTACCAGTCAGTGCATGGATCTTGAATTTTGCAATTTGTTTCTTTTACTTAATGTACTAATATAGCTTGATCATATAGTTTAGATACAATATACACAATATGTTAGATGTACTAATGATGTAATTACTTATATCATGTATGATGACAAGAATCCAAGTTCAGATCCTGTATGGAGGGCTCTAGGAATGAGAAGAATGTAAAATTTGTACCCTGACTGAAATATAAAATTCTCGTCTTTGCCTGCTTCTGAAAGAGGCAAGAAATCAAAATTTCCTAGAACCTCTCAGCATGGAAGCTAATTGAATCAGTCTGTCTTAATAACTCTGCAAGAATTAAGGTGTTTTTAAAAAATAACTTTGTTTTCGCAAAATAAAAACTGCCTAAAGAAATTGTATGAAAGAGCTATTTGATATATACCGCTATGGGATGCATGCAACATTTACTTTTGCACTACCAGAAAATATAGAAGTTTGGTAGCCTAAGTAAAAGTGATTGCAACCATAGTTTGTATAGAGGCTTGCAGGAGGCAAAAAAAAAACCCCCCAAAACATAGAAAAGACCAAATTAATACAGGATTAATATGGATTGCTTAAAATTATTATATACTCAAAAGCAAGGTTTGGGAGAGATCTGCAATACAGATTCTGTGTGAGTCCCCAGATTTCCAGTGACTACAGAATCTAAAGATTTGTCAAAATCAGCATCTTTGTTTCACAGAAGGTACACAGGGGATATTTCACTTCCTGCCCAGCAAAATAAAAATAAAAATAAAAAAAAAAACAAACCCAAAACTACTGTGATCTCTTCTTTGATGTTTGCAAAAAAGTGAAGTGGTCAAGAACATCTGAAAGGAGATTAACAAAATCCCATATACTCAAGTGAAATCTTGCCAAGCTGCATTTACTATGCAGAATAAATTTGATTTGCAAAAATGTGGAATATACATTACTAGATTAATGAATTAAAAAAACAGACCTTGCTGTCTGTCTTTTGCTCATTTTCTGTCTCATGAGAAAAATAAATTATATTTTCTTTCTTCACTGGAATAATTAAAAATTTGAAGAGCATACAAGTACATTACTGAATGGTTACTTATCCATTTGCAATTTTGCTAAACTTTCCTTGTCACAAAGTGAACAGCAGTGTGTGCACTTAGTCATTAGGAAGAAATTAATGCCATACTCAAACCATCATTTTTGCTTCCTTTCCCTCTGATTTAGAGTGGGTCAAATCTGGGATTTTGGAATGATTTTTTCCCCCCATTTCTTACCTCAGTGCAATTTTTTTTTTCACTGACTTTGAATCCTGAATCGATTTTGCATCTGTCAGTGAATAATCAGAATGTTGTCTGTGAATTCCATGGGCAGGAGGACATCTCACACAAAGGAAGAATCTGATGAGAGGTCTTTATCCAAGGCACAGCAAAGCCTGTGAGGTAGGTCCCTTCTGAAGATTTCAATGCACACACAGGTGAGGCTAGAACACACACTGCTCATCTCAGTCAGCAAGTAAATATACTTTGAGGGGACATAACAGTAGCAACCATCATCTCCAGAAAACAGGTACATACCAAAGCATATTTAATTATGTGAGAAAAATACAGGGCAACTAGCAAGGAAAGACAAAAGACAAGAGAGTGTATGTTGCACAACATTAAAAATAAAAAGAGAGACTTGAGGCTTTCAGGCAAGCCAAAAATAGGGCTTAGTGCCAAGGAGAAAGACACTTCATTGTATTATTTGATTCGAGATAGGAGACTCCAAAGCAGATAGTACTGTAGTACTGACGGAGGGAGAGGAGCAGTTCCTCCTCTCCAGCTGAAGGGAGGTTTGTTTTACTGAATGGGCTACTGAAAGAGGACCACAGGTCTACAAGCTTCTCTGCTAAATCAGTGTCATGATGGAAGCATGAGTCCTTGTGTTTTTGTCATTGCTGTTGTGAATAAATGGGATTGAATATTAAAAAAATACATGACTTCTTTGTCAAATCTTTAATCAATGTCTATATCAATTGTTTCTGGTAGAAACAATGTATTGGGCTGCACACCCTGGCTGATTTCCCAGTCTCTATATATAGACTCAGTGTGTAAGCCTATAAAATATTTCTCCTCTATGATGATCTCTCTGCAAAACGCCTATTTCTGTCAGTTCAGATTAGCCTTTGAAACTTCAGAGCCAGCAGCTAACAGGCTTAACAGCACAGCCTAGTAAATCATCTGTCTTGCAAAGGCACTTATGTGGAAGAGCTGAGCATCTCTGAAAATCAGGCCATTTCATTTTACTGGCTATATATGGGTTCAGCAACTTAAATTAGGCATACGGAAATGTTGGCAGTGGAATTTTCAAAAGACTGATTGCTATTTCGTTATTAAAGCATACTCCAAATGCTTGTTTCATGCCAGAAAAGATATGATGGCAGTACTTCACTAGCCAAATGGACATAATGACCTTTTTGAAATGGCCCCAGCACAGGATGGGGCTGACGATGCAGTATCACTGCATGCAGGTGGGTACTCAAAACTGCAGGGGTTCTGCTACCACTGTGGGCAATTTTCACCTAAAAAGATGAACTCTAGATTTGATAAGTTAGTGTGGCCACCTCACCTCCCTGAAGAAGTTGTCTTGGACAGGTTGGTGGGTATTTAGAGTATTTGGCTGAGAGCAGGGGTCCAACAACACTAAGTATGTGCCAAGCCAGTCACTGGAATGTTTAAAATGATAGAGCATGTATCTTTCCAGTTCCAGGATAATGTTCTCAAGGGAGTTGGGATCCTTTGCTTTTCAGAAGAAGTTCTCTCTAGCTACTGCTTTTGGAGCAGTAGTACTGCTTTTCTGGTCTTCCAGATCTTGCAGCTCAGGTATCTGGCAAGTGAAATCTGTTTGTGCAATGGGCTGCTGGTGCTTCTGCCAGGCCACTTGCCCGGGGATGACTATGTAAGTCATCCCCTAAAGTTGGGACTGTTGCTCTGTCTGGTGTTGACCAGTGACAAAATCTGCAACATCCATAGGTATTTGGTCCCCTTTCCACAGAGTTCTCAAGATCTCTGGAACTACCTGATCCCAAAGGAATGATCAGGGACAGCTTGGATCACAATGTATGTCACAGACTGTTCCTGAAACATCGGCACAAGCAAGGGAGAAAGTCATGCACAGATTGCAAGGTGTGTTCTGCCAGTTAGCCTCAGGACCCATGGTCCCTGGACTATTTTACTCAGTGGCACAGACAAAGCTAGAGAGTAAAAAGATCTGACCTTTTTTTCCTGAGTCTGAGAAGCAAGATCATCCTTAGGATACCTCAGTTTTCGTACCTGGATGACAGAGCTGCCCAGGAAATATGGTGGCCTGAGATTTCTGAGATTTCTGTTATCATAAATCCTTAGGCTATGTACAGTTTTATGCCAGAATTGGTTGATGCCCTTTTCTCCAAAGGCTATGCAGGAAGTCTGCACCCTTTTAAAGAGCAGCAAGCCATGCTTTGTGAACCACAAGTAAGGCAAATGCCAGGTAAAGCAATAGCTGCTGGGAAACACGTACCCTTCCTGAGCCATCCTTGCAATCTGAGTCAGTCTGCAGTTTTGCCATAAATTGCATAGCAACAAAAGTGATTGGAATTGTTTAATAATTTAGAGGAAAAATATGGCTCTTAGGCTGACTGGATTACCTTTAACACTTTTGAAATTTAATGGTTTGAGAATTTCCAGTGAGGGACAAACACAGCTAATGAACAACTTTCAAAGAGCCCAGACTTAGCTAAAACCTGTTCATGAATACCTTCGATAATCAAGAACAACAGCAGAAGAATGAGATTCAGAAGACAAAAATCTTCTTAGTCAATAGCTTGACTTTACACTGTGTACAAATTAAGAGCTGACTCTTATATTTGATCTTTTAAGTAAAAAGGTAAAGTATCATTACTCTAATACTTCACTTTGCCTCTTATCACCACACTCCTGTCAGTACAATTCAAATGGTGCTGATTCTTGATGCCACTGCTATATACATCAGCCCAGCTGGACTCCACCTACACTTCCACATTGTGCTATTGTCATGTCCCGTCTTTGAACTGAAATGTTTGCAATTTGTCCTCCTGTCCCCTTGACCGTGAATGCACAATCCATCAGATATTCTTCCATTATCTTTGGCTACTGAAGGATGAAACATATTTTGTCTCTTCTCCTAGCAAGTAAAATTAACAGTTAATGGGAGCTTGATGCCACTCTGATCCCTGAGCTCCATCCTGATTTCATTGAAAACCCAGGATGGCAGCACTTTATAAAGCTGGGACTTACACACTGGCAATACCTGCTTGCAGTGAACAGACTATAAAAGAGCTCTACTTAAGGGAAACAAAGCTCATGGGCAAGCTGTCTCTAATCTGTCTTCTTTATAGAAGGAGTTATGACTGCTTTGTTGCTGTTGCTTTGTTGTTGTTGCCTTTTTAAATTTTTATTTATTTATTTAAAGAGATATGAACTCCTATTTTACTCATTGAATTTTTCCATTTGGTGAGCAATCTAAATTTCCTTCATTGCCAACTTTTGCCCAATGTAGCTGTAATTGTGTAGATTATTTTACAGAGATGACTGGAGTTTTGAGGTATGTTGTATGGTGGTCAATTGTTTGTCAGGGAAGCTTAACTGTAAATGCAACAAAATATGAACAGACTGCATGAAATTTGTGCTCATGATACTACTGCTTTTCTGTTTTAAAGATAAAAAGCCAGACTGGATGAAGAAAACTACTGAAAAAGTGAGTAGATGTTCCTTCCTCACCACTGAGCACACAGAGTGTGACACTGATTTATAGGATGGAAAGGATGTATTTATAAAATATTTTGGAACTGAAAAAGCAGAATAGGACCAGTTATTTAAATTTTCAGCACTGAAGCACTATCCAATATTTGACTGTAAACTGTTTGATCACCTCTTCAGTCTCTTGCTAACAGGAAGACTGTTGCCTTGAGCAATTTTAGCAAGAGAGGATAACTGCCTTAAAATGGCTGCAAGCCTGGATATGTCACTGTGGTGGTTTAGAACCAGGTGGGAATTAAACTCCAAATAAGCTGCTCCCCTTCCTTGCACTTCCCTCTGGACAAAGGCAGAGATGATGGATCAAGATAATTTCCTGAAGGCAAACAAACAGCAAGAGAAACAATCAGTAACAGCAACAATATTAATAACAAGAGAACACAAGAGAGAGGGTGATTTATAGACAAAAAGGTGCTCATCACCTTGACTCAGTCCCATGTGGCCACCGAGACAAAGAAAAGATAGTGGACATTTCCACATTCCACAGCTGGAATTCCCCTTCCCCAATGAGAAAACTTCAGGAATTTTCTTTCTATAACTTGTTTTGTAGCTAGATATTGCAGCAGAAAGGCTATATCTGGCAATCAGCATTGAAAATTGCCACAAAAAAACCCAAACATTTGGGCAAATACCAGTAAACTTTCTTATGCTGTTGTAACACTTCCAGTAAATGACTTGAGCATTAGAAGAAGGATATCATCAGGTCATTCTCAGGGACCTGTTGTGGTCACTCACACAGCTCTGAGGCGAGACATAGAGGACAGGGCTCACATGGAAAGATGAAACTTCACACGCTGCAGCCATCCCCCTCTCAACTTCTTTAAGCTCCCCTTGCTATCAGTGCAGAGAAATATCTACTCTGGAAGAGCAGGCATCCCTTAAAGTCAGCCAAGAAGAATAAGCACCTCCAGGAGATTATGATCTCATCTAGTGAAGGCAAAGGATGAGCATTTGTCACCTCACAGCAAAACTATCTCTTCTTGGTGACTAGAAGAAATAAATGATTGATTATATAACAAAAGCCATATTCAAGCATTGTGGAATTGTGTCAGCGTAAAGAGTACTTTATAACTTATTTCCTTTCCAAGAATATAAGCACTTTTAACCATTTAGGCTACATCCAAACAAAATGGTTCCATGCTATTGCAGCTGACCTCCGAGGCTGGATAATTGAGGATCCTGTTAATAAGTCTCTTGGGGTGAATTATGAACATGCAACTCTTTAAAAAGAAAGATTAATTTCCATATAACACAGGGCCAGCAACACAGTTATAAAAGGGCATAGTGGTTTATATTATGCCTCAGATCCACATGCAAAGATTTTTACAGTGCAGTCTGGCTGCCCATCTGTCCTTCTCCTCATTCATTGGAGGGTCTAGCTCTGGTGTTGGCTTGGGCAAGGTTGATGATGTTTTCTCTTGGACCTGTGGCAAAAATCAGCCCAAGGTGTCTCAAACTGCCCACAAGCAAAGCATATTAGGTGGGTAGTGATGCAGTGTGCAGAGCTCCCATGAAACTTGGATGGTGGATTTGGCCACTCATGGATGAAGAACAGCATTTTCCTTCAAAGACAGATTCAGCACTTTGCAGATATTTAAGTATAACTAAATAGCAAACCAAAAATTTTTGTAGTCCTTGTAAGGCAGCTTTTTGGGATATGGTGATGAAAATCCTGGTTCTATGTAGGTTCTTCCTTAGGTACTTTTGTAGATCTGGACCATAATCATTTACCTTATTTATGACAGTCACACATCTTAAGATGGAGAAAAGGTATGTGAGCAATCTACCCTTCATATCTTAAAATCTAAATTTTACCCACTTGAAAGGAAGCACAAATGGATCACTTGCAAATGATGTTTGAGAAGGACCAATATTTGAAGTAACAGTGAGCTGTCACTGCAAAAAAATTAACAGTTTTCAAAAATAGGTGTTATAAAGCCAAGAAGGAGCTGTTACAGTTCTTTTGTGGTGGGTGAAAGGGAGAAGTAAGAAGTTATGTGATGTAGCAACTGGATTAAATATGGAAGGGTATTTTCTGCTGTTTACATCTAAATGACATAATGCTCATGTGAAATCATTATGTTACAAGTTTCCCCAAAAAGCTGAGATTCTTAAATGACACATTGAAAGCTTGAGTTTTCTGTCAATGCATCAGAAACAGGAAATGCTAAAGACAGTCCCTTAAGAATTAAAGTGTTTAACCAGCCAAGCCCCTCAAATGTGCAGCATATTCATGTGGTAGTTTAAAATGTCAGTCTTAATAGCATCAATGTGAAGCCTTCCTCTGAAGTCAGTGGAGTTGTTCTCAGTTATATCGTTGGAAGAGAAAGCACATATGTAACCCACTGTATGGGAAAAAACCCAAAAACCAAACCTGAAAATTTGCTATGACTCAAGTTGAGAAAGTGTTTTATTATTTTGTCCACGTAATATCTTGACATTGCATTGTTACTTGAAAAACTTGGTGTTTCTTGAGTCTGAGATGGCACCTGCAGGGCTGACATATGCATAATGAATGAGACATATGGTCTGGAACAAAGCTGTCTTTTAGCTCAAAATAAACATCACTTTTTCTTCAACCACAAACAGTAGACAGAGGTAGAGATGAAAGCCAGGTGAATGTTGCACAGTGCATATCAAAAGTGATTATAATAACTTACAGGTTGTGCAATTTAATCACCTCTCCAGAATCCAGGGCATTTTTCTGCTTTTTTGTTTTTGCAGAGGCCTCACTGTGGTTAATCAGGTTTATTTTAGTAGCTGAAGATGACATTGCAGACCATTGCATGAAGCTCTGTGGGACAGTATCTGCATAAAGTATCTTCTTTTCTTTGACCAATTGCCACCACAGAGGGACTGTGGGGGCAGGCAGGGAATATGATTTCTGGAAGCGATAGCTGGAATATGGTACCCACCTGGTTCCTGTGCATCCCTGTGATGCTCCTGTCCTGCTGGTATTCTGGCCAGCCTGCCCACCATGGTCAAATATATGGAACTGCAGAGTGGGAGAGGTTTCAAGGGGTCCTTAGGCTTGTGTTTGTGCAATAATGATAAGGAAATCAACAAAGGCAAGTGCAGGTCCTCCACTTGGGGAGGAATAACCCCATGCACCAGCACAGGCTGAGGGCCAACCTGCTGGGAAGCAACTCTGAAGAGAAGAGGAAAGAGGGGTCATGGAGGACAACAAGCTGTTCATGAGCCAGGATTGTGTCCTGGTGACCAAGAAAGCCAAAGGTCTCCTGGGGTGCATTAGGAGCATTACCAGCAGGTTGAGGGAGATGATCCTGCCTCTCTGCTTAGCTCTGGTGAAGAACATCTGGAGTGCTGTGTCCAGTTCTGGGCTCCTCAGGACAAGGGAGACAGGGAAATCCTGGAGCAGGTCCAGTGGAGGACAACATAGGGTACCAGAACATCTCTATTATGAGGAAAGGCTGAGGAAGCTGAGCCTGTTCGGTCTCTAGAAGAAAAGACAGAGAGGGGACCTCACCAATGTCTATTAACATCTGAAGGGAGGATGTCAAGAGGAATGAGCCAGTCAGCTGATGACATTCTAGTCCTTGGCAGAGTCTGCAAGGGCCCAATACGAATAAAGTGGAATGTGGCAACATCACTTTTTTAGCTCTGAGCCTGTCAGATATTTGCCTCTAAAATCTATAAAAGTGACATGGTTTAAGTGTAAAAATTTGAACTAGGTTCAGTAGTTGAAAAAATTTTGCATGCTTTGCAAATTAGAAACAATTGGCAACCTGCTGGAAAAAATGTCCTTGCTGACTTTTGCAAACTGTCATTTCTGATAATACTGGCAAGAAAAGCTATTTTATATCCTGGAGGACTGTTCTTGTAAAAGAAAATAAAATAGCTTAATTCACTTTTCTTTCAGTGTGGCAACATGGAAGAAATTGTGCAGCAGAGCTGGGTGTGTGACAGGGAAGAGACCATCCTTGCTATTAATGAATACCCACTGGAAGAAGGAGTGTGATGGATCATTGAGGATGAATTTGAGTTCTCTGAAGGGTATGACTTCTGGTTTCATATGGCCTAGAAAAGTAATGAAAATTTAATTAAGTTTTAGACACTGACTCTTGGGAAGGTCACTTCAGGGCCCACTAGGATAGATGGATTTTCTTGACAGGAATACTTTTGCAAGCTTCAATGCAGTGTGCACCTCATGGGCTTAATATATCTGGGGAGTAACTGCGTGTGCTTAGTTCTGCATAGTAAGTCAGACATCCTGAGCACATCAAGTGTACAGCAGAAACACAGATCATCTATAAAATCCACACACCAAAATCAACCCCTCAACACTCCCAAAAAATCTGACTTTAGAATGAGTGCTGAAGGGTAACCTTCCTCCCCAAGGAGGTGATTTCTGGATGCTGAACAAGCCAGAGGTCTCAAACAAAAGCAGGAAATCCTCCTGTTCTGCCCAGGTGACACTTCCAAACTGTAGAAGTGAATGTAAGAAAAGAAGCCCTAAAAAAGGAGATATCCAAAGGAATGACATGAGAGGCTGCCTGTAGTTCTTAAGAAGAAGAAATTCTGCAGAAGAGGCCTTTTTTAATGTTATTTCAAGCTGGTCCTGATAATTTCCTGAACAAATTAACTTGTACAGTCTGCCATTTTCAGGGATGGCAAATCCTTTGCTTTCAAAGAGCTCAGCCGATGTAGCCCGGCCTGCTGCAGGGACAGCATATACACAACTGAGCAGAAGATAACAGAATTTCTACTTGTGTTTCCACTATAAACCACAGCAGATTTTCAGCACAGATATTTCACAAATATACTATGGTTCATTATGAAAGCAGTCTTCTCTCTTAAATTCTCCAAATACTTTTAATAAGATTCCACTAACATTGCTAAGACATCTGTTAAAGGTAATTGAGACCTGCCTAGAACAAATGTCTTTATGAAAGACCAAAGGGAAAGGGATGAAAAGAATAAGAAATCCTTAGAACAGATTAGCATCACTAGTGTGACTGTCTCAGAAGGTCAGTGATGATGATACGGTTGTGCCAGTTAAGTTCAAATTTTACAGGATTGTAAGAGAGAGTGGAAGGTCCTCCCCAGATAATCATATGCCATTATTCATTAATCTTGTTTTGCACTTGGTGATATGCTTTGGCTCTCTCATGATCTTTCTTGGTACCTATTGTTTGAGATGGCATGGCCATAAAAACCCAAAACTCCTTGGTAAAATGCCCATGTAGAACAAATTGAATAACTGTTTTTACCATTAGAGTTCTTATTAAAATAGGCAATTCTCAAAGTAGCCATAAAAAGTATTTTTCTCAACGTATCAGTAGTGTAAAACAGTTGTCAGTATAGATGTCAGACTTGTTAGACACAGATAACCTGCTAAGTTACTAACCAGCAGTTTAACACCAAGGAAAAAGATTCCACCTCCTTTCCCATGTATGACAGGTACCAGAAAAAGAGAGCTAATATGTGAATCACAGAGAAGTTGGTTTGGCCACAGTAAATTAAGCCTTGCTTGTAATGGGCTGTTGAAGTACGTAGACATCTACTGCTGGGTGATGTTAAATGCATGAAAACTGCTAAAGGAGAAGAGAGGAGAAACCAAGGGGAAATGTTAAAATTTGCACATTCAAGTCAGGTAATGACTAGAGTAAAATGCAGCGGGAAAGAAAAGGTTTGTAATAAATTTCTATAGTCATATTTCTATGTGTGGATAAAAGATTTGAAACTGAAGGCAGAATCTCTACCAGCTAAACTGACAAAAGGGAGCAGGAGTAAACATCTGCCAAAAATCCTGTACTTATCCCAGATCTGTCCCTACTGCCTCTTATTATGGTCATTCTCTCCTCATTCAGGCTTCCCAGTAAAAAGAAACAGTGCTAAAAAGAGATTCATGTGTTCACTGAAAAAAGTACAAATGCATAACAAGAATAAATGTTTTTCAAAAGTGGAAATACTCTTAAATTGCAAAAGGTCTTTGCAGGATAATAAAGGGATTGGGGCCAAAATGAAAGTGCACATTAATGTTTTGAGAATGAAGCCTAAATAAATCCAGAAATGACACTGATAATTTAAGTATACAAATGTAAAAGAAAATGAAATCTTAAACATTTCGGTGTATATTTGTCCAAAGTGCAACACCTCATCTCCTTACAAACAGTAGCAATACCAGTGTAAAAAGTATGTGACACGCTTACTTATTAGTTGGCAATTAACAGATAACAATGTTTAATGATTTTAGGCATAGCCCCAATGCCTTTTGAGAAGTTTCTCTGAAAATGAAAGAATCCAGGCATAAAAATAGGAAATTTGGGTCTTTTTGTTGTTGTTGTTGTTGTTGGTTGATTTGGTTTGGTGGGGTTTTTTTATTTATCTTTTTTTCCTCTTTTTAAAGTACAAATTAGTAAAAATAAATTTTATTTCATGATTTGTGATGTTTGGGGTACTTATTTTCAAGCTTTTCTCCACAGGAGTGACGCCTGACAAAGCTAATATTTGTTATTTTAATGATTTGAGATTTCCACATAATCACTTTAACTTGAGGATTAGCTTTTTAAACACGGCATTTAATGTTATGATATAGCTCGTGTTATCAGATAACACTATTTCCTTCACAAAGCCTACCAGGGAGCAATTGCATGCTCCAGCAAGTCAATTGAAGTGGCCTTACATGAGAGGGTATTAACTAGCAAAGAGAGAAATTAGCTAAGGAATGACCTGGTTTCCTCTGCTTTCACAGCAGCAACACAGTGATATCTCAAGAGGAAAGGCAAACCCACTGACTGGATGATGGCCTTATCTCATTTATAGAGTGTAGCCTTGTGACTTAGTGCTTTAGTAACAGCTTTTTTCTCCAAAGAGGAAAATCTACCAATTTAATTGGCTTGCTTGTTTGATTTGAGCAAAGGCTATTCCCTTGCATGCTGGATAGGCAGCCTGCTTACCGAACAGCATGCCTTGTCTTATGCTTGACAACGAAAAAGCTACACTGTTCTTACAACAGTTCACTCTTATAGAAACAGGGAAAACAATTTGAACTCTACACTCCAGTAATGTCAACATCCACCCTGTTTTGTGTCCAGTGCTTTTCTCAGAGCTACTGGAGGCATCTTAGTCAAATGGTCTTACAACAAGGCTTTGAAAACTGTAGACCCCAAAAGTTAGGGAGAGAAGAAGCCTTTAATAAACATTCAGTTTTAAGACAATGATCAAATAGCTATCGTAACTAGCATAATATGCCACAGAATTTAGGCTCTTTTTACATTGTCTGACAGATCATTCATCAGCATCACTACTGTGGATTATGTCAAGAAAGCAGAAACATCTCACCTTAGACAGCTGTCAGTTTTCAACTTTACAGATTTAACTAGGTAGCTTGTTAACAGAGATATTTTCCCAATGTACTTAACTAACAAATATTACCAATGTCAATCTTACTTTTTCAATGGGTGTGAATCAACTGAGGGAGGGCTGAAGAATGTATCTTATTATGTTTGCCCCAAATAACACCCTCCAGAAGGGCTTTTACTTCATCAGATGATTTGGTCTTTGTCTGCATGGGTACAGTTGGTCTAACCCCCATCCTGGTCTTCAGGGTTGTTGCAAAATGAAAATATGTAAAATTTTCTTAAGAAAGGATGTTCTTTAATCCTTGCTCTTTGCATACTTTCAAACCCAATCAATAAGAAGAGAGATTTAAACCATTAAACAGAGAGCAGATAACAGGGTTTATGTGATGTCCTTGTGTTAAGCAAATTACTTTTTGGTAGAAGTACCTTGTTGAGGTTTAGAGCTGGACATGATCTCAGACCTAGGGATATGTTAACAAAGCTTTGCAGGAAGGATGCCTACTGATAGTAGGCACAAAGAATACAGAATTTATGGGCCACAAAAACAACCGAAGAACTTCACAAAAACTGGCAGAACTTCCAAGATAAGGCAGAAAGTAATAAACCCTACTCAGCAACTCTGCTGAAATCAGCTCCAACTGGATAAAAGGGAATTCTGGCAGGGGGGAGATCTGCAACCACTGACTCACTGATCACCAATCCAAGAAACCCACTGATGCAAAACAAGAAAAACACTGAGCATGGGGACTTATTAGCACAAGAGGCAAGAGAATCATTAACCAATAGAAGATAGAATGCTAATTAATAAGAGAACCGTGTAACTTATATCCAATGAACACTAATTCCTTTGTTTGCTAAAATGTATAAATAGTAAAAAGTTGATAGTTGGTGCGCTAGATTTGTGGAATTTGACAGAGCACTCAGGCTTGCACAGCTCTGAAATAAATAACCAATGTCTCTCTCGAGTGTTTAATTACTGGCATGCTGCACACCAGGTAATGAATCCAATTTTTGTGGACAGCACCTCTGCCCTATGAGAACTGCATCTGAGCAGCTGGGCTGTCAGGTAATGCCCTGGAGGAGCCATAGGATGCTTTGCAGAGCCCAGCCCCAGTGCACAGGGGTCACCACATCCATATATCTTTGCAGGATCAGACGTTTCAGTATAAATCTACCCTTATCATCCTCCCTGCCTTTCAGTTCTGTTTCATTTGTGGCTGATTTGTTCCTGCAAGCTCTTTGGGAGGCATGTTCCTCTGCACCTGGCAGGCTTCTTCTTTTCAAGGTAATTTTACCCATGGAAAGTGATATTTCTACTCTTTTCCCCAAGGGACTTTGACAAAAGCCCATCAGTACACTGAATTCAGACCACTGCCAATATTTGTGACCGTGGGTACTTGTTTTGACACTGTCATTTCTGAATAAGGCTGTTATCAATCTGTAGGAGGAGAAGAGTGCTTGCTATCTTACCTCACTGTCAGCTTACTACTTCTCATATCAACGTTATGAATACAGCTCAGTTTATATTTGTGAAGTCCTGGTAAAATGTTAAGGACTCTAGTAGTACTGAAGATTAATACTATTTTGTTCTGCAGAGTACATAACTCTTTCAATAGGACAAGGCAGTCCAAATAGGTCTTGAGAAAGTCTGGATAGGAAAACAACACCAAGCAACCCCTTGTTGCATTTTTTTTTTTTCAGCCAACAAAATGCTGAGTTGTGTCTGGCTGGAGGTTATTCTCTGTGTGTTTCTCTAAAATACCCTGAGTCACCACATAACTCACAGGAATAAAGGTAAAGAAGCTGTCTTTATTCATGTTTCTTTACAGCCCTGATGCCTCTTCTTGTTCACAGTAAGTGCAGAAAAACTACTTGCTGTGATTTCATTTGATCTTGGACTGGCACCTGCTGGTGCAGGGAACTGGAGGCGCTGTGATGAATGATGGCTCAGCAGCAGTCAGCAACCCTGAGCTTAGAGATCATGGAGTTGATGTGCAAAGGTAGGTCTGAAGCCCCACTGTGCTTTCTTCAATCCTGTTCTTAATCCTTACAGCATCTGATTTGAGAAGCAACAGCTGTGAAAAATGAATAGCAGTTCCAAGACTGCTTTTTTCCCTGCCAGAAAGCCTTGTGCACTGCAATCAGCATTTCAAGAAGTGTGTGTATTTTTATCACTGAGAAGTCCAGGAGGTGCTTACACCTGGAATGCCCCACTTCCTGTCAGTGCTCAAACGGGGCTGGTACACTGGGTGCTTCCTAAACTGCAGCTCTCCCAGCCAGCCATGGGCACTTAGTCTGATTAGTGGTCTCTGAAATACAATCTAATGAGTAATACAGCCAGAAAGGAAGAAAGTAATTTGGAAAATAACAGAGAGAAGGATAATAGTATTTTTTCAAACATTTACTGCTGCATTTGCCCCTGCTTGGCCGTATTAATCAAGTTTAATAGCCAAAGACAGAAACAATCTAGATTTTCTAAGAAGTTTTAGAGTAAGCCACAATGCATTCAGGAATTTTTCTTTGATTGCTTACTTGAAAAAGTTACAAAAATGGTGACTCATGACACCCTCACACCCTGACAGCCTTTTTTATTATTATTATTATTTTTCAATTTTATTTTTTTTCACAAAGCATGTAGGCAGTGAAACTCATGGTGCCTGAGTTCAGTGGTGGGGTGAGAAATTTGCCCGGACTTCCAGGCCCCAGCTCCATGTGCAGTCACTGAAGACAGTTGGGGCATCTACTCTAAGATTTAATTCATTTGCCTTAACTAAAAGCATCAGCATTCATTTGCCCTAACTAAAAGATTTCAGCACATGTTTAAGGAGTTTTTCAAAGCTGTGGTGTATGTGCTGCTACCTATGATAGACTTGCCTTCCAGAAGCCTTCTTCCCTACTTTGTCTATGCCCAAAAGCCAATTCTGAGTCATGGTGTGGGTATTTTTTGAGAAGTATTGTTTAAATTTCCCCTAGCGTTTTGACATTTTTAATTGCATAGCATGGTACAGAATTACTAGATTGAGCACAATACACCAAGTCAATAAGGCTTGTAATACATTTTTAACCTGAGGCTTCAGAAATCCATGTATTTATGTAGGTGTGTTTCCTGTACATGCTTTGAAGGCTAGGACATGTATAGCTTAAGGGAGCTGTACAACCTTCCTCATTTTATACAGCCAGCTGTGTGAATGAATGGAACTTACAGCTTTGGTCCACACCTACAATCATTTTTCTATGGTTCAGAAATGTTCCCTTTTTCAAGTACAGGAGACCATTAAATATCTCAGAGTATAATAAATAATGACTCTACTTCATGTTTCGATTCTGAAGTGGAGACTTCTGACAACAGAGACTTTGCCCAGAATTTACACCCATAGAGGAGGTGCCCACACCTACTCATTCTGTTTTAGGGATCATTGAAAATTTGTAACACAAACTGAATGTGAAGTCAAATAAATGTATTATCTCCCCAAGGAAAAAAACAGACTGCGTTCAATTCCTTTGATTATTGCATGAAAAGATTACTATCTAAACATGACATTTCCATCCTGGCAGGTAATGTGCCCCCACCGAGGCTCAGGCATGGAGCTGGAGAGGCTGCAATCTCCAGCATCTTTGGCCAGACAGAAGGTACCATCCTCCTAAACATTTTAGCTGGGCACAGGCTCCTTGATCTCCATCACTCGAAGCAAGGCTCAGTCTATATCTGGACCCTGGCTCACGTCACCTGGGCCGAGCAGGAGGTGAGAGGGCAGTGCCCACACAGGCACTCCCAGGTGAGAATCTGCAGCAGACGTGACCTGACAATGGATGTATGTGCAAGGAGCCTCCCAAGCCAGAGCACAGCTGGCAGGCAGACTTTGCCTAGGAGGAGGGTTGGGTGCATCGTTTGTTCAGCACTTAGGGGAATTAGCAAGTAAAAGCATCTGGGAGACCTGTCTAGCAAAGCATTCAAATACCTGTTAAAATTTAATCAAATCTATAGCTTGTTGACTTTGGTGGGACTAATGATGAGCCTCATTTTCAGGTTGTGTTTAAGCGTTTAGCTGGATTCAGGTTTGAAATATTAGTTGCTACTGAGTTTTGTGTATTCTAATGCAGGTAAGTGTGGAGAAAGCAGAAGGCGATACCACCCCTAACATGAATGCTACTAAACTTGTTTTGGAAGAACCAGATAATTGCAGTTAAAGGTGTAAAGTTAACCATTTGTTTTGCACGAGAACATGTTTCACAGTTTCCTCTCCTAGCTCATTTTAGGGCACTGCTATTGCTGTATTTTATTTGCCTTGCCCACCTCCAAGTCCATTCTACTTGTTTCTTTCCTTCCTTGTTTTCATTGTTCTGGGAACTGGAGTTAAAAGTAGAGCAGAGACCCTTTGAATCTGCAGCAAGCTGGATTAACTGGGATAAGCAGCTCTCCCTCCCCATTCCTGCTCTACTGTTTGTAGCTGAGTGAAAACATCAACCAGTCCTTGTTCCTTGCACTGTCCCATGTGTTTTCTCTTTCTGGGTTTTTTTGGGGGCTTTTTTATTTTTTTTTTTTTTTTAACCCGACACTGGCTTTAATTCCACACGCACCAGTGAACAGCAGTTGCTAATGCTTGATCTAACCACTACGCAAGAGAAGCTTTTACACAGCCTGCAACCTGAGCTTCTGCAAACACAATTTAAAACTCCAGCTGGTCAAGGTGCACCTCTGCTCACATTTCCTTTTATCAGAGGGCTGCAGGGGACTGTTCTGGGCAGATTGTTTACTCTCCTCTGTATGCTGCCTTGCATTTCATATTGGTGTTTTCCACCCAGTAATTAAACATGAGATAAATAGTCGTGAGTAAAAAAATACTTGTTCTTTGTAGGATATACTCCGATCATTAGGGGATCATACACTGATTGTTTACTCAAATGAGCAGGAAAGAGCCAAGAAGTGGATGTTTATCTGCACCCAAACTCTCTCCCTGTTTATTTTCAATTCTTCATGCCAGCATAGCTGAGAATCCAATATAGGTGAAAATAAGAATGCCAGGGTCCAGCTTCCCCAGAGGACATCCCAGGGTATGGTGGCAAAGCCATCATAGCTGACATAGCTTGCTTGCTATGGTATTTAAAAGGACTTCGAAAAGTGATCTGGCCCACAGCAGAGGGCCAGCACTGCAGGTTACTTCTACATGTCAGGCAGGAAGGTAAGAAAGGTCAAACACTGTGAGAAGACCAAAATCAGTGGAGGGAAACCACATGTACGCATGCAGGAGGAGCATTAAAAGGCTATCAAGCCTGTTTCCTTCAGGTTTTCTTCACTGCTTTTATTGGCTGGCAAGGAGAAGTCCTTCTTGCAATGAGGTGTCTGAGACTTGGGCTGTGTTTCGGAGACAGGCTGGGGAGACCATGCTTCTCCTTTCCCAGTGACTGCAGAGGAAGGCAGTGAAGCTTTGTCTTAGCCTCTGAAGCGAGGCATGAGCCCAAGCCTCTTCCTCTTTTGTTGATACCCGCTATACTTAACAAGGAAACCAAAATGTCCTTGAAACATGTGGACATGACAGGCACTTGTTTGCATTGGGTGTCCCCAGGGAATTCTCAGCTGGTATCCTTATATACCCTTCTGCATTGCACCACTTTGGGGAAGATCAGAGAGCTTCCTCTTGCCTTGTAACCATGTTATTAAAGCATCTGAATATGCTACCCTCTGAGAAGATGTGCCAGCTCCAAGAATCTCATTCAGAGATTTCAGATATGATAATGACCCATTTAAGGAACTAATTAAAATTGATGAGTTTCATATTTCCCCCAGTTTTAGAAAAGTCATAGGCCAAATATAAATTTCATAAATGCTTGAAAAACCCTCTGCAGGAAGAAGTTTGGCAGAGGACATCAATACCAGGCCATTTTGAGCAAATAAAAGAACCTAAAGTAGGACTTTGAAGTCTGACCTTCAGAGTCTGTAATAATACACTGGATGACAAAGGAAATAAATGCCAGAGAATGTATCTAATTAAGCACTTTTGGCTGTGTTTGGCAATATTTTCAATTACGTTTCTTACTAGAAGGATTTTAGTACTACCAGCAGAGTTTTGCAGTGATCTTAGTTCTGAAAAAAATGCTTTTTTTTTCCTCTATGCAAAGCAGCACATCATCAGTTATTTTATAATCACATCCACTTCAGTGGTGTCATTTCTCATTACAGGAGTAAAAAGCTGTGACTGTGTCACTTCACTAAGAACTATGGGCCAAGCACATTTTTCTGAGCTTTATGTTAAAATCAATGGATAAGCTAATAGGATAGATGCTGCCATGTGAACCAGAACACTGATTTCTTCTACTCCATATGGAGAGACTAAAAACTCCTTTCTCACTCATTGTTTTTTTGCCAGAATCACAAAACAGATGAGTTGAAAGGGACTTCTAGGGAAGGGACTTCTCCCCTTCTGACCCCCACATATTATTTACAGTTCTGTTGACTGTTTGTGCACAATTGTAAGTAGAGCAGAGGGTAGGGTCACATCCTTTGACCTGCTCGCAACACCACTTTTAATGTGGCTCAGGAGGTTCTTGACTTTCTTCACTATAATTATTTAGTGCTGGGTCATGGTCAGCTTGTTTTCCACACTCCTTCTCTGCAGATCTGCTTTTCAGCTGGTTGTCTCCCAGAGTCTATTGGTGCATGGAACTTCTCCTCCCCAGGTGAAGATTCGGCACTTCCCCTTATTGAATTTCATGAGATTCCTGCCAAGCCATTTCTCCAGCCTAGTGAGGTCATGTCCCTTTGAATGCCCATAAAAATCCCTGGTGTGTCAACCACTCATTCCAACCTTTTACTGTCTGCAGTCTTATTGAGTCTTCTCTCTTCCCCAACATCGAGATTATTAATGATGTTCTGAGGGACAGTGTTAAAAGCCCTGCTAAAGTCAAGATAAACATCCCCTGTTCCTCAGTTTCATGCTGAAGACTATGAGTTCAAGCACCTTTTCCCTCTTTTCAAATCTTTGCTGACTATTCCCAGCCACTTCCTTGCTCTTGTGTTTAAAAAGGTTTTTCAGGATTATATATTCCATCACCTTCCCTGTGACTGAGATGGGACTGCCTGGCCTGTAGTTGCCCATATCCTCTTTCTCACCTTCCTTGAAGGCAGTGATATTTGCTCTCTATCAGTACTCATGAACCTTTCCCAGCTGCCATGACTTTTGAAAAATAATGGAAAGTATCTTTCCAGTGACATTGATCAGCTCCCTCAGCACTCATGGATGCATCCAACTTGTCTTCACCCAGTGTATTCACAGGTGCCCTGAATGACCCTTCTCCAGAAAGGCAGTCTTTTTTGTTCCAGCCTTTCCCACTGGTCTCAAGGCCTTGGGATTGATGAAGGACAAGAAGTTGAAGACCAAGTTGAAGGCAGCATTCAGTCTCTCAGCCCATTAACTATATTGTCCTTTGTCACCAGGTGCACTGCCCCATTCAGCAGCAGACACATTTCTTCCAGACTTCCTCTTGTTGTCTATATATCTGCTGAAGACCTTGTTGCTCACCATGTCCCCCACATGAAAATTTAACTCTAGGTGGGCTCTGCCTTTCCTAATCCCATTCTTGCATATTCAGGCAGTGTACCTGTATTTCTCTGAGGTTACCATTCCCAGCTTCCACCTCCTGTTTTGTCCTTTTTTATGCTTGAGTTTATAGAGGAGTGGCAGTCCTCCTGCCACCTCTGCTTTTAGAACTACTTATGAGGATGGACCATTCTTTAGTTCAGAGAAAATGATCATTAAAAAGAAATTTTTAAAGTCCTTCCAGAACTCTATCCCATAGAAATTTGTGATATGACTATCTGAACAGGCCAAACTCTGCTCTCCTGGAGACAAGGGTTATGATCCTTCTTTTTGCCAGGGTTCCTCCTCTCAGAATTCTGAACTCCACCAGCTCATGGTTGCCACAGTCAACTGCCCCCTGATCTTTATGTTCCTGTGAAACTCTCTTTGTAAGCATGAAGTCCCTCAGAGCACCTCCCTCACTGATTCTTGTCTCTGAATTGCATAGTCTTCAGTAGCTGAACACAGTTGGGTCTCTGCTGGCAAAGCCCAGGGATGGATAATGAGGAAAACCTTACAGGCTCCAGATACAGATACACAGATACAGAGGCATGGCAGATGCAGGGCGGATTCCACATTCTTCATTCCCTGCCTCAGCTCTTGGTTCACAGATCTAGAAGAGCTATGCAAAATGATCTTGCATAATTTGTGCTTCCAATGCATAGAATGAAACCTTTTCCCAAAAGCTACCCACAGCAAGGCTGTTCTGGCAGTGCCCCATTCCCCAGGTGTTTGCTTCACAAACTGCCCCATGTAACAGGAACTTGTAAGGCTGAGAAAGGGTGAGACAAAGCCATCTGCTTGAGCAGCTTTAGCTACAGGAACAGAAAAGCCTGATAACCCAGGAGCTTTACAGTGCTCATGTCAGCCGTCAAGACTAATACATGGAAAGCACATTAAAAATTCTGGAGGCTTTCACTTGTGGGATCAGCACAGTCATTTCATGTAGACTAGTGTGTGCTTTGTATGAGCACCTGCTGGAGGAAAAGTGGAGGGCTGCTGAACTGTAAGATGCAAAAGGCCACTCTCCACAAATAGAACCATGCCAGGTTCTGGGACTGTCTGAGCAACAGGGTGCAGATTTGTATCAGGTTCACTGCCCAGTTTAAATACATCGTGCTATGCTATTGAGAGGAACTCTCTGAGGATATTGGAGACTGAATGTTGTAAGAGCTGGACACAGAATGATCCATTCCAAGTATGACCAACACTGTCTGGGTATCTATCACAAAATGCTTCCCACAGTCCAAGATAGAACATGCCATGTTTAAAGCTGTTAACACTAGATTTCTGGCTGGTCTTGAAGTTCACTTTTTTTCCTGCTCCCACTTCTTCCAAGACACTTTTGCCAACTGTTAACAAGTCTTCTCCTTTTCTATCTTCTCATCATACTTGATTTTCTCATTTCATGCTGTAACAGCACAATAGTCATAATTTTCAGTCTTTGCCTAATACTACTTTTCATTGAAAACACCATGCTATGTGGAAATTAACTCCTGATTGCATCTGGTTTGTCCAGCCTAGGTTCCTGAGCTGTACATAGGTGCTTGGTGAAGCAATCCTGCTGAAATGGGGCACTGGTTCTCACTGGATCTTCACACTTCTCATAGATGCACTCAGTTGCAGCCTCATATGCCCAGTTGAATCACTCACCCTCTGTGGGATATCCTCTGTGCCCTGGCTGAATTAATCTTTGACTCTGTGTGCCATCACAACAAGGTGACAGGCTTTCTGCAGACTGATGTGTCACTGCGGCAGTAGTGACAGATAGTTCTTACTGTCCTCAGGCTTTGAATTATGTGAAGAGAAAAGCTTTTATTCCTTGCTGAGCTGGTGACACATGCGTCTTGTAGATTCACAGATATTACTCATAGAATCATAGAATGGCTTGAGCTGGAAGGGACATTAAAGACCATCTACTTGCCACACCCCTACAGTGGGAACGGATGCCTTTCACTGGACTTCCAGGAATGGAGCATCCACAGCCTCCCTGGTCAAGCTGTGCCAGTGCCTCGCCACCCTCACAGTAAAGGATTTTTAAAAGATTTTTAGCATCTAATCTAAGCCTATGCTTTTTCACTTTGAAGCCGTTCCTCCTGACATGTCTCCACATGCTCCTGTAAAAAGCCCTTCTCCATCTCACCTGTGCTCTTCCTTCAGGTATTGGAAGGCTGCAACTAGGTCACCTCAAAGCTTCCTCTTCCCTAGGCTGAACAATCCCAATTCTCTCTGCTATTATTTCCTCATAGCAGAGGGACTCCATCCTTCTGATCATCTTTGTGGCCTCCTCTGGACTTGCTCCAACAGGTCCATGTCCTTCCTGTGCTGGGGACCCCAGAGCTGATGTGGCCCTGCAGGTGGGGTCTTGCCAAGGCAAAGTAGAGGAGCAGAATCTCCTCCCTCACCCAGCTGCCCACAATGCCTTGGATGCAGCCCAGGATATAAGTGGATTTCTGGGCTGCAAGAGCATACTGCCAGGTTATGTCTGACCTCTCATCCTCTATGTCCACCACATCTTGGGGTTTGTCCACATGAGACCCAAGTGCAACGTGCACCTAAGCTGGTGGTCTAGCAATGTGGGGTGTCTGTGTGGGGCATCCATTGCTGTTTGTAAGAGCTAAGCTGAGAGATCAGAACTGGTGTATAACCATGGTAATTTTTTTTATATTTATCTATGCACCTTTATCCAATATATAAAAGATGATTAATAGTACAATTTGTAAATAGTTTTGCACTCCATGTGTTGTTTGAGGCTCTGCCATTGTTTCCAGACTTTACAAAAATAAAAGAAACATCACTGACCTCCTTGAAATGCCTTGTGGTTTACTGCTTAGTTATTTTACATGCCTTCTCTAAATTAGCCATGGTTAGTATGTACAGGTTTCTGCATGGCACTGACTGCACTGTAACATGCACATACCTGAATATTATATAGCATGATTAATGGTGAGTTCTTAAACACCAGCTTTGCTGCTAGGGATTGGGTGCAGTCATCTGTGTGACCTAAATTGCATTGTGAGCTGGAGTTGCTAAGAGAGAGTGCGTAAGTGATGGGATGGAATTATGAAATCATGTTTTCTCTTGTGTAGCTAAAAACGGCTGCAGTCAAACACAAGTGGGTCTAAGTTTGCTTTGGGGTGTGGTGAACTCATATATTTGCTGTTTCACACAGGAACAGAATTTTAAAAATTCTTTTCTGAAGGGCTACATTGTTGAATGTTAAGAAGATTGGGCAAGAACTCCATCCTCTCACTGACATTTGCTACTTGTGTTTTCTGTCTGCCAATGGACATTTTCTCAGCTCTTTAGTGCTGGAGGGTTTACAACAACCATTTCAAAGCACTGCAGGTACATGCAGGCAGAGCTCACCTGCTGTGCCATGAGCAATTTCCAACAGCTCCAACAGCCCCTGGCTTGCAGCAGCAGCACCACCAGCAGAAAAGCTGCATTGGAAGACCAGCCTGGAAAGTGCTGTGTATTCTAAATGTCCACCAACACTGTGAAGGATCAGCTTGTTTCAAGTTTTTAGGAAAGTTTTCTGTATCAAAAGGATACAACAAATAGTGAACAGTTCCAGTCAGATCAGGATAAATCACCTTTTAGAAAAGAAAGGGAGCAAAAGATTACTTGTAACATGGTAAACTAGCATAGTAAGGCTTTGCACCTAGGTTTGGCACAGCTCTGGTTTTTCTGGTTAACTATGAATATATATATATATGAGGTCTGTAATTTGTTAAGTAAAGTACCTATGAGTAAAGGGATTGTTCAAAGCATCATTTAACAATATTCTGGGGGAGATTCTTGAATATCCCACGGAAAAGCAAACCAAACTCCTCAAAGACATTTATGTGAATTTTTTGTCGTTCCATGGAAATTTTGATTTTTGCTGTGATAAAGACAAATCAAACCCTACATTCCTCCATAAGAGAAAAAAAAATATTTGAAGACATGTTCTAGTTATCATGGAAGCTCTGTAATTGTGGAGCTAAAAGGCCATATTCTCAGTTCACATTTCTTGCCTTAAACAAAGGCTAAGAATTGGATAAACAGTTTATTTGCTCTAATCATGGAGCAAATGGAGGAAGTAACTGAAAAGGTGCATTTATTAGCAACTATAAAATAAAAAAAAAATAGAGTTTGAGGCAGCACACAATTGTGTGGCTGCATATTCTTAGGATCATGGTAGCTCAATTATGGAAAAAACAGTTGTCCTCAGAACAGCACTATTGAGTAGGTCTATGGCTTATGTGACTCTAGAGAAAGCATTCAATATTTTGTTTCCAGCATCCTAGGTTATGTGTGTAAAGATAATTTTTCTTCATAACCTCTGAGGGAATCCTTTCAATGCCAAATCCAGTATTCTGGCATCTAGCCCTAGTCATCATTGTCCCCTAAAGAGAACAGGTTTTACATTTGTTTCTATTTCTTGTGAAAAAATAAAATTATAGTTCTAATTCTTTCTTCACTGAAATGATAGTGAGGTTAGAAATCTCTGTAGTCATAGACTGTACTGTTATTTTCCAAAGAAATCTCTCAAAACTCTCCACTGAAACATTTCACAAGAATTGAAAACAAATTTTCAGTGGTTCCACCCTTTTGATCTTGTACAAAATAAAAATGAGATCCATTAATATTCAGGATTGCATGAATGTCTGCAGTAAATATTTTTTTTTCTAAGAGGAAAATCTTATCTTTTATTCTAAGATAAAAACTTCAATTCTTTTTTTGCCAGTGTGATGTATTTCATATCAATAATCCCATGAGTAGTTAGCATTTAAGGGGTATATGAATACTGTGAGGAGTTTATCAGCTTGTCCTTTCTCTTGGCTTCCTGCCTAATTGGGAATATGACTTTGATCAACTTCCAGTTCAGCAGGCTTTGGTGCTTCTATTATGTAAACACACATGAAAATGGTTATATATATTGCAGTGATTATTAAACCATGAATGCTTGCAAACTTCAGAAATGTCTGTGTTGTGATATTAATTTTTATTGCTAACCAGACCGTACTAGGGAAAATCCACTATTTTGTAACTGGTGTGTCAGTTCTTTCACAATGGTGAAACTCTCTTAGGAAAGGCACTGAGGAATTCTGAAGAGAAATTGCTCCTAATGAGAGAATCATGCAACTCAATGGAAAGAGATATGATAAACTGATAAAATCTTCATTTAATGGTTTAGAATATTAGTAATGTTTTTAAATTATTTATATGTCTGCCTTTCTTTTTCCTCATTCATCTACTCATTCATACTGCTCTCCAAAAAGTGAACAGTATTTCTAATTCTGGAGAAGACAAGAGTCCATATGGTGCTCTGTTTTATTTCATTTCACGTTGTTGTATTATTATGTTACTAACTTTATTGATTAATAGATCAGCAATTGGATGAGTGATGCATGTTTACTAATAGGCCCGACAACCTCCTTCCCCAAAATAAAAAGCAACAAAAGAATGTTGATGTACTTTGTAGTTCTGTTGTGTATCTGTTCTTTTTAGAATCATGAATCTTTATCAAAAAAGAGACCGAAGACTTTATCCTTGTGAACTGTGTCCTTACTGATTTTTTTTAAAAGCTAGGTTCAAATCCACACAATCATTTGGTGGCACTTTCCTTCCAGCACTGCTGATATCAAAGTTTTGAAACAACAGTGAGAGTTTACACTGAAATTACAATATCCAGTGCATGTTAGACTGTATTTTAAAATATTGTATTGGTAATCAGGAATACAAAAAAAAAAAATCTCAATTTTTTGATTTACAACTGCAGGAGACACGTTTCCAGTAAGGAGTGGGTGCTCATGTGGCGTTTCTGCCGAACTGGACTGTCTGACATGTCTGAAGTCAGCCTTTCTAAGTTAGTTCCTGTGTTCCTAGGAAAAGCTTGGTTCTACATTGTGTTGAGGCAACAGAATGCAGTCTCTTTTCTTTCAGGATTACAGAAATTTCACAACTGTTAATGTCTTTAATAATGTCTGTGATTGAGCAATTTAATTGCCAAGTATAGATTAAGATACTAGCAGTATTTTGAAAATGTTGGCTTTGTTTTGACTTGCATTTGTTGTCTTTACTGTAGCTGTCAGACATTTCTTGACATCTCCTAGAATGTGAACTGCTTTTGTTGCAAATATATTATTGGTTTCTGTTTGTGCCTTGTCAAGTACTTGGGGATGCAGGGTTTGAAAGCAGCCTGTGCTGGTGCAGAGAGCACCATCCTACAGCTTTGGGTGGATTCTGATCTGTGTGGGTGCATTTCCTACACCACAAGCCTGGTGCTGTTGCTTCGCGTATCTGTCTCTCAGGTCAGCTCAGCGCCAGCTGGGCCACCCTGCTAGTTGTGATACACCCAACAGTACCTTCGCGTGGGTTTTTGGCTCCGCAGCCCCTTTGCCTTAGCTGTCTCGGCCGTGGTTAGAAAGAGGGGACACTCCAGGCTCAGGGAGAAAAGGTTTTATTCGGGTAACTCAGGGAGCAGCCCCTGGTTCCAGGCCTGTGCCTCTGGGGAGTGACCCCGGGCCTCGGTTACAGGGGGTTTTTGTTCCCCCAAAATCTCAGGGGTGGATACAGGTTACAAGACCAATCACACAAAGCCAGGTGGGTAAGGTCAAAATGCAATACACAACATTAACAAATCAGGTGGATTTGGGATGTGGCCCTGGGAGGCTCACCAATCCCTGTCAGACACCTCTCCTGAAGGTTTTGGGGCCTGGGGGATGGTGGACATGTGGGGGAGAAGTACAATGGGATGGGGGAAAACACAATAGGACGATCGAAACCCAGGGCAGAGGATTAGAGTTGTCTTGGCAACTCTTATCAACCTCTGATAAGCACATTCCAAGACAGTAGCTTTACCTGGCTAGGGTTAAAGTCCAATTTACATCAAACCTACAACTAAGAAACTTATGATACTATTCCAGCACCCCCACACCTCCCCCTTTTTCTTTTATTTGTGTCACTGGTCTGGAGTGTATATATCTGATTCACACTCGCTGCTGGAGTCAGAGTCCGGTGGGAATTCGATGGCAGGTGTCTTAGGTGTCTCCACAGCAGCAGCAGTGATTTTATGTCGTGTTTTCTCGTCTTTAAGAGCTGGTTTTCTGCAGCGTGGGACGACAGCACTGACGGCTTGTAGCATCTCCTTGAGAGGAGGTGTCGAGCCTGGTTCTCTGGGTATCAGATTTATTGCAGCAGTGCACTCCTCGTTCGCATGAGAGAAAGCCAACTGCTGAATCACTTGTTTCTGCGCCTCCTCTCCATTAAATTGCTGTTCCACAGCTGAAGCAAGTCGCTCCACAAATTTGACATAGGGTTCTTGTGGTTCCTGAAAAATGTCTAAGTAATATTGTGAGGGGCCATCGGGCCGCATTTTCAGAAAGGCTTTGCATGCTTGATTAGCTACAAACTCAAGGACATTTTGGGGAATGTTGGTAGCCTGGTCTGCGGCTGCTTTCCAATCCCCTTCCCCTAACAGGTGGTTTAGGGTAATAGGATTGCCTGCATTATCAGTTGCTGTGGTTGGGTCCTCTAGCAAACCTGGCAATGCAGCTTTCAGCAGTTTTCTCCAAGTGACCTCCCATAGCTCAAATTCCATTTTGCTTGAGAGGCACTTGAAAATCTGCTTCAAATCAAAAGGTACAACTGTGATTCCACCAAAAGAAGTAAATAACAAGCCTTCGAAATAAGGACTATGTCGCCCATATTCCTTTAATGCCTTCATGAGGTCTTTAACAAGCGTCTGTGACAACGCTTTCCAGGTGGCTACTGTGGTTCCCTGCCCCCTGCTCCTTCGGTATGTCACCGGAGTAACTGTGGGTACCCCATCTGTGTTTGCATCCCCGAGCTCCTGCTTCCCTCCCTCTTGGACCCCAGCCACTGCCTCAGGTTCCCAGTTGTAAGCTGGGGGTTGCTCCCAGCCTGCCTGTGGCACGGGCGGCTGTGGCCGTTGAAAGCTTGGAAAGGCATTTCCCGAAAAAGGTGCAGTCGGGGACACCGTGTTCCCGAGTGGGGGGTAGGGCGGGGGCGGTGCCGGTGGGGCTCCCCCTGTGGGAGGTGGCTGCGGGGGGGCGGGCTGGGGCAGGGGCGGCGCCTCGCTCGCGCCGTGGGGGGGCGGCAGGAACGCGGGCTGGGGCAGGGGCGGCGCCTCGCTCGTGCCGTGGGGGGGAGGGAAGGGGCTCCACGGCGCTGTGGGGTGCTGCTGCGGCGGGGGGAGAAAGGGAGGGGGGGCCACGGAGTCCGGTCTTTTCAGCCACTGTCCCGGGAACCCGGCAAAAGCGGCTGCAGCGCCGGCATTCGGTGGGGGGAGGGGAGCGGGCGGCTGCGTTTCCGGGAAGGGCGCCGGCAGCCCCGGCGGCAGCGGTTCCGGGGGGGGGGAGGCAGCAGCCCAGGCAGTCCCAGCACTGGGCGGTCCCAGCACTGGGGGAGGCGCCGGCAGCCCGGGCAGGGGAGGGGCAGTCGGCAGCCCCGACGGGGGAGGAGGGGCCGGCAGTGCCGGCGGGGGAGGGGCAGCCGACAGCCCCGGGGGCAGCGGCGAGCCCCACGCTGTTGGGGTTTTGCCCTGATCCCCTCCCGGTCCCAGGAGCAGGGGTGGGGAAGGTGGGGGGTGCGGGGTTTCCCCGGGCCCACATGGCTCGGCAAAGCTCGGATCCGGGAAACTTGTCTGGGGAAAAAGGGGGTGGGGTGGATAAGGAGTCTTCCCGGAGGAAGGAACCGCCCGCTCCGGGGGCGGGGCGGGCAGGGGGAAGGTTCTGGGCGGAGTTGGGGCGGTGCCCTCACAGTAGGAGTTGGGTAAACCCCACCCCTGGCTCTGCGGGGGCGTGGGAAGGGGCGGGGGAAGGGGCGGGGGAAGGGGCGTGGGGAGGGGCGGGGGAAGGGGCGGGGGAAGGGGCGGGGGAAGGGGCGGGGGCAAGCCTTGTGAGGGAAAAGGGGGCGGGTACAGGGAAGGGCCAGTAGGAGGGGGCTGAAAGGCATTCTGGGAACAAGAAGAAGGGGGAAGGGCACCAAGAGGCTGCACCTCGTGGCTGCCGCCATTATGGAGGCCTTTTCCTTTGTTCTCTGGGGAGGGGGGGGTCTCTGTGTCTCCCTTCGGGGGTTTCTCACAGCCGTTTTCGCTGCCGGACCCACCCGGGGTATTTGGGGACTGGCGGTTTTCCTCGGCGAATGAGAAACGGACTCTGGGTTTGTTGGCTGGGGAAATCGGGGGGGTAGTGGGGGGGGTTTGGGCGTTCTGGCCAGCCAGACTGCCCCGGGAGCCTCTCGCAACCCGGCCGTGGCTGCGGGGCGCGGGGGACCCAGGAATTCTCAAAATGCTCGGAGAGGGGGAACTGTGGGGGGCCGGAGCATTTTTTAAAATACCTGGGGGGGTTTGGGGGGTTTTAGGGGATTTGGGGGGCTTGGGCGATTTCGGGGAGGGGAAAAGGGGAGACCTGGGGGGTTTGGGAGGTTTCGGGGAGGCAGGGGGATGGGACCGGGGGGGCTGGGGGGACTTGGGAGAGGCAGGGGGAGGGGTATGGGGGGAAGGGACTGAGGGACGGCAGTGAGAGAATGCAACTTTGTTATCTTGCATTCCTGTGATCTCTTTTAAGGCAGCTTTTATTTGCCACAGCCAGAATGCAAATTTTGCAGCCAGGACGTCTCCTGACTTCCCTAATTTTTCCAACTTTTTAGAAGCATTTTCCCAGAACCAAATGCTGTTCACTTGGTCCGAATTAACATTCGGAAAATGCAAAAACAAATACCTAATAAACTTTTTCAGTTCCTTTTTTGAGTATTTAATTTTGGCAACAATTAAAACTCCAATTAAACTTTTAAAAACCTCTTTCTGGGTGGTGTTTAGTCCGTTTCCCATTCCGACTAGCTGTTATCCTTTTCCACCACCCCTTCCCAGCAAAACCACCCCCCAAATCCCTGTGGGCGTCCTTTCCTAGGGGTAAGGGCTTCCTTCGGGTGGACCCCCGGTCCCCCCCTGTCCCGTCCCTCCTAGGGTTCCCTGAGGCTTCCCAAGCCTCTGTGGTGGGTATCCTCCCCTCCCTTAGAGGAAATATACTCACCAAGCCCTCGGGACACTGGAGACGTTGCTGGGGCAACCACGAGCCTGAAGGGACTCCTCTGGGCAGGAGCTGTTCCCTTCTTCCACCAGGGGTGCTTTTTTAGCAACCCCAGTGGCTCCGTGAAATGCTGAAGACCTCGGGACACGACAAGGCGACGTCCTCTCAGAAGGTCTCTGGGTCACAGGGTCCGAGTCTTCCTCAGGCCTCCGTGTCAGCTCCCACGGCACAGCGGGTCAAAAGGCGTCTGCAGGCCCCACAGTTGGCGCGCCAATCTGTTGCTTCGCGTATCTGTCTCTCAGGTCAGCTCAGCGCCAGCTGGGCCGCCCTGCTAGTTGTGATACACCCAACAGTACCTTCGCGTGGGTTTTTGGCTCCGCAGCCCCTTTGCCTTAGCTGTCTCGGCCGTGGTTAGAAAGAGGGGACACTCCAGGCTCAGGGAGAAAAGGTTTTATTCGGGTAACTCAGGGAGCAGCCCCTGGTTCCAGGCCTGTGCCTCTGGGGAGTGACCCCGGGCCTCGGTTACAGGGGGTTTTTGTTCCCCCAAAATCTCAGGGGTGGATACAGGTTACAAGACCAATCACACAAAGCCAGGTGGGTAAGGTCAAAATGCAATACACAACATTAACAAATCAGGTGGATTTGGGATGTGGCCCTGGGAGGCTCACCAATCCCTGTCAGACACCTCTCCTGAAGGTTTTGGGGCCTGGGGGATGGTGGACATGTGGGGGAGAAGTACAATGGGATGGGGGAAAACACAATAGGACGATCGAAACCCAGGGCAGAGGATTAGAGTTGTCTTGGCAACTCTTATCAACCTCTGATAAGCACATTCCAAGACAGTAGCTTTACCTGGCTAGGGTTAAAGTCCAATTTACATCAAACCTACAACTAAGAAACTTATGATACTATTCCAGCACCCCCACATGGTGCAAAGTAGGTGGCTTCCTGATGGATTCACACAAATACTGAAACTTGTCCTAGTTACATGTTTTGGCCTTCACAGATTCTAATCTTCGCCAGTTTGTCAATTTTTCTTCCTTAGAACATGCTTGGTTTTAACAAGCCAATAAAATATAAATACCAATCCATTTAGTCCTGTATTGTGTCTTCAAAACCAACCAGTTCAAGGGACTTCAGCAAAAGAGTTAAATGTATATCAAAAAGAAAAGAACCCTTAGGTCTGAAGAGCTTATGAAAGGACCTGGAAAGCTATCAGAAAGCCACTGCTTAATTTTTATTAGATAATAATAAGAGATATTACAGTCTTTTAAAAGAATCTATTATTATTGCAAACCTTTATTTTAATAATAAAATAGACCATTATTCCCTCTATACCAATTCTCCAGGGACATAATATCACATATCTTTGGTCAAAATGTTTTTTGCATTCCTTTGATCAGCAATTCCCTTTTAAATTGTCTCCTCTCAGCTCCTTCTTTGATCACCTTTGACAGACTGCTAGTCTGGAGGACTAGTGCATTTAGAAGAGCAAGAAAAATCTCTGGATACAAAACATATTCATATGAAATACAACTTAGACATATCTCCAAAGCAGAAAGTCAGGATAAAAGACATAAAAACTAGTGCAAGGGAATGGCAGAAGCAAGAAAAATTGTCTAGTGTCTCTCTGGTGCTGCAATTCATTGTTTGCCTTAGGGTTTCAGAAAACAGCAGCTGCCTGAACCTTGATGGCTAGAAATCAATAATATAGATTTCATCTGCAAACAAATGCAATCTCTGCCCCTTTATGGGAGGAGCAGCCAATACCTCAGGCAAACACAGGGCATGACTTTCAGGTACACCTAGTGAATACCTGGGAAGTGTCATGTAACCTTGCAAGCAGCCTTATTTTCATAAGCAGAATGAAAAATCAAAGGGCCAGTTATGAGGGGGAAGACTGCTGGGGACAAATTTAAAAGCAAAGTGCAAAATAATTCCTTCTAAACAGATTATGAAAAGCATCTAAGAAAGATTCTAAGAAGAGTGTAATTTTTTAGGAAGGATAGCTGAGCTACTAACAGGTCATAGGCTTTGTTTTAAAATATTTTATTGATTTCTATTTCCTAGACACTCTTATTTCAGCCTGATATTTCTTCTGATTCCTTCCTTTCCTTCCTTCCTTCCTTCCTTCCTTCCTTCCTTCCTTCCTTCCTTCCTTCCTTCCTTCCTTCCTTCCTTCCTTCCTTCCTTCCTTCCTTCCTTCCTTCCTTCCTTCCTTCCTTCCTTCCTTCCTTCCTTCCTTCTTTCCTTCCTTTCCTTCCTTTCCTTCCTTTCTTCCTGTTTTTTCGTTATAGTTCTCTGTCAAAGATTAAAAAAAAATTCCCTTTAGCATCAGCACGTGTTTCCTCAATTTTATGGAATTTTAATTTCTTTTTGCTTCAGTCTTCCACACAGAAATAAAAATATCATTGTGAAATAATCTGAAATGGGTGCCACAAGACTTCCTGGATGATTTAAGTGTGTTTCACAACAGACTTGCTTTTCATAATAGTAAAAGAGGGTATATAGACCTTTAGAAAAAAGAAGAAGACAGCTAGAAGGGAAATGGTCTTTAATTTCCTCTCTGATGCAACTGCATTTGTTATATGCAAAATATTTTTTCATTGCACATGCAAATCACAAGTTGCTGACAGTAGACTGAGAAAACTGCAGAGACTCAAGGTATTGTTCCAAAGAATCTTTCAGTTAGTTACACATTAACAGCTTCAGTAGTCGCACATTCACATATTAAGATATCATCCAAGTTTATAGTTCAAATGAAAACTTCCTTTTCAGGCCATTGCATTTTATCTCAAAAAAGCAATGACTTTTTATATTGCACTCTAATGGCCTGGAACATATTTGTCTGACTGGAATACTAATGAATATTAAATTTTAATATTAATAGGCTTGAGAAAGTATATGTATATATTGAAATTTTAAGATGAAGGAGGTACAGCGCCTAGACCCAGTAGTGTACTAGTTAGTACAGAGTTTTGCATTAATGGTATAATAAGAGTTCTCTAAAACTGTTGTCAGTAGTTTAGCCTTTACCTATAACAACAAAACAAAAAAAATATTGTTCTCCTGAACAATTACTGATTAATTGTATTCAGCTTTTCCATGATCCTCCTCAGGACCAAAAAAAACTCCAGAACCCAAAATGAGCCTATGTCTGAATACATACTTAGATGCTCTGAGCGCACTAGATGCTCTGAGCATACTGCTTCCTCTACTATGTATGTGATGTTTTGCTTTGACCTACACTGTTCTTCCTGGCAAAAATATTTTCATTTTCAGAGATTTCTAATTTTGTTGGTGCCTAAAAATTTTTTGGAGGGGGAGGGGTGGAGGGGGGACAGTATTCATTCAATACTTCCATGAAAAACATGAACTCCATTAAAGTAAAGTTCCAGTATAAAAATATTTTTGTTGGAAATTTTTTGACCAGCCTTACCATTTAGATATCTAGATTTATGTACGCTAATGACTCACATCTCCTTCCTCCACTGATTTTCAACACCTTTGCTATTGTTTTGACAAACTGCTCTTTCCTCTTTCATTCTGAAAATAAAACAAAGACCATTGTATCAATCCTTGCCTTTGTTTTCCCTACCTTTCCAGCAACTGCTTCATTTTTTGGCTAAAGACACAGTTCTTTTCCGGAATAGGATTTTTCAGTTTTCCTTCTGCATTGCTCTCTATCATAAGGCTAAACCAAATCTTACCATGTCTCACTTGGCACCACGTCAGAGACTGAAATAGCCTTCAAAAAAAAAAAAAGATTCAAGGGAGCAGACAATGAAGAACTTGTTCTAGACAGCCATGCTCCACAGAAGTTAATTAATATGACAGACATTGTTTATCCTTAACTACCTTTCCTATTTCTAGATAAGTAGAAACATCATTTCCTTTTGATGTTAGGGTACCACTGTGGTGTCACATTTCCTGAGCCCACCTAGCCTGGAGGCACCCAACACTCTTTGCCCTACTGGGACTTTCTGCCAATGACCATGTTGGCTCAGCAGCATTACTTACAGGACCCCGCAATTTTGGCAAATTTGGGGTTTACCCAGCTGAAGCTTCTTCCAGCCACACCTGGGTGGGGATTTTCAGAAACAGTTGGCCAAAAGAGTGACCAAAGTGTTTTACCTCGATAAAGGACAAAAGAAAGGTGACAGGTCTTCTCTAAAAATCTCAGTGGGCCTTATGATTTCAGAAAAATACTTTCACAATGGTACAGCTTATGAACATCAGATGAGGGTGGAATTGCTCTTGTCTAAGTTTAACTGGCCAAAGGTTAGTAGTCTAGCCTGAATCAGTCACCATTCCCCACCCGCAGTGAACTGTAGGTAGCTGTAGAAGTGATTCATTCCAGGTCTATCTGAAGACAGGATGACTCACTGGCTGCAGATAGGCCTGCTAGGCAGTTAAGTGAGATGTACTGTGCTGCTGGGCACTGTTTGTTAGCCTGCCTTAAGAACAGAGCAACAGCCTCAGCTGTAAAATACCTACAGGCTGCATCACCTCCCGTTTGGAGTGGGCCAGGAGCACACACCTGGACAGTCACGGCAATTCAGAGGACAAGTGCTGGCAGGTTTGGCTGCCAGAGCTGAGTCATGTGGCTGAACCCTTAGTACCAGCATCTGTTTGCAAAACTGGCTCTGAGATACTTCTGATAAAGAGAATTATGATTTGGAAAGGTTGTGAGTTCTTTTGAAACATTAAACCATTTCAAACAGCTCAAGCCATGACCCAGTATCTTAGCTGCAGTGTCACATGGTTCTTTCTAGTTGCAACTACTATCAATAATTGATTATTACTCAATTAAATACAGTGAGAACCTTAAGCCTGAAAAGCAGAACATTTTATGAAGCCAAAATCTATGACTTCATTAAAATGATTCTCACTTCAGCTTACTTTTAGATTAGAAGCTCACCAGACTCAAACAGCATAGTGAATCCAACCAAATTATTAATAAGGAATTAAAATAGTTGACGTATTTTTCACTTTATTCCTTACAAATTTTTCTTGCATCCTCCACACAATGGAAATCAGCATAATCACAGCTACATTTACTTTCTACAGTCTGGGAGCTTTCTAGTTCACCTTATATTCCTTATTTGTAAGAATTCTCCTTGAAGCAATTTCATTTTCAACTCCTTTTTTAGCTACACTGGCTTTTCTCATACTTCTGATGGATTTGTGGCACAATTCTTTGTATGAAACACATCAGTTTTATGATTGACTATTTGGTGATTCCATTGCACCATCCTATTTGATTTCAGGATTACTTCCTACTTGGATGGAATTTCTTGTCTTTGCTTTACATTTCATCCTTGATCCTAGTGGCAAAGGTGTGATCCTGACTGTGCAGAAAACATCATTGTGTCTCCAGCTATATCTTTGAGGTTTGTCACAACAAATAGAAGCACTAGGTAAGGCTGGGAAGGCTGCAGGAAATGGACATCAAAGGGTTCTTGATATTGGAAATATTTGTACCGGGCAATGCTTATGCTCTGCAGTCATTCCCAGGATGTTATCATGCTACAGGTATACACCTACAATGAAACACAGCACTTACCCATGACCAGACATGCTACATACCATGTGCTCCTTGTGACACTCCTGCCTCTTCCACTGAACTGTGAATCTGGATGAAAATCGGCTTGTAGCAAAATGTAAAGTGAAATATTGGTGTCTTTCTGCTTCTTGCTCACATTCAGTACCTGAACAGTCCTAAATGTTTGGACGGTTTTGATCTGGATCATAACTGTGCTTATAGAACGATGAAAAGTTTTTATTTCAAAAGAAATGTTCCTATATATGAAAAGATAGCTCTGTAGAAGAATGTTGAGTAAAATCAACAGAGAACACATACAGGAGTCCTTGGTCAGTATTTGTTTTAATTTAGGAATGAGCAAAATAATCTTAAGTTGGGCCTAAACTGGAAATATGTATTTGTGATCTATTTAGAGAGACAAATACAGAATTTTTTGAAGTGGTAAAGCATTCATTTAGATGAAGAGAAACCTTGTTCTCTTCCCTTAACTTACCGATACATATGCCATTCACACAATAGGCAAGGGCCCTGAAGCTGGAACAGCCAGAGTTGAGAGGGTAAGCTTGTTCCTGGCGAGCGCTTTTAGAGCCCAGGCCAACCACCTTTCTTCCCAGCAGTACTCCTTCCCAGCAGTTCCCACTCCTCCATCAGCTCCTGCCAGGTGGGCAAAAACTTGAGAAGATGTCCAAAGTGCTGCAGTGCTAAGGCAGGGCTGGTGGTGACCAGGCTCTGCTCCCGTGCACCTCAGCACACCTTGGAGGCTGGATGTGTAGCTGGTGGAGGGTAACTGGCTCCACAGAATCTGACAGCCAGATCTCATTCCATGGCCACATCTCAGCTAAATGAGTGTTTCAGAGATTCAAATCTTTTCAGCTGTTTCTGTTCAGCTGAGCCCTGTGGCAAGCTGACTCAAACTAAGCAGAGGGAGGACTGCTGAAGGACAATTGAACACATGGACATTTGTAACACTTTTGAATCAATTTTATTTTACAGTTAATTAATACAAATAGATTTAAATCCATACTTCTAATTAAAACACCAGTTTCCTGCGCCTCCCAACTGCAGGCAGAATCTGAGTTCTATTCTGTGATGAAACATCTCTTTTGCAATTTATTGCAACCTTCCTAGATTTTACCAGCTCTGCTGAACCATTAGATAAGATGTAAATGCCTTTCTTAGGGTACTCTGAAGAAAGACAAAAATACATCAAATAATGTAACTTTGGGAGTTAAACAATCCTCCAGATTAGTTTTCCTTGTTTCCCTGCATTTTTCAGGGCATGATTTTTTTATTGCATTATATTCATTTTTACTATAAAAAAATCTTACAAGTTATCCTATGTAATGTGATGTAATTAGCAGACTTAAATTTTTTATGTACTCCTGCTCTTTTGTACAAACATTTTACACATGAGGACTGTTGCTAATATTGGTCTAATAGAAACCACACTAATTTCTGTTGTAAATCTTCGAAGCGCAGGAGAATTAATTTGTGACAGTTTGAGATCAAGCATAGGTAAACTGGGATTTTAGACAAAGTGCCTATGAAGAAAATCGTCCTTTTGGACAGTGCATGTTAACTCTCTCAGGCACATGGTGTGATTCTTGGAATTGTCCTGTGCAGGGTCAGGAGTTGGATTTGATGATCCTTGTGGGTCCCTTCCAACTCAGCATATTCTATGATTCTCTGCCCCCCGATCAGAGAATGTCCTCTTACCATCCTATTGCTTTGTTTCTGCAATTGTTTCAAAACAAGAAAAGATGATCTATGAATGTCTCAAAGGCTGCAGAAATAAGATGATTTTTCTACCAACTGTAGGGTAATGAAATGATACAATCTAAAAAAATGAAAATTTAGGAAAATTGGAGCTTCCAGACAATTAGTCTGTTTTGGAATGTTACGCTGAAGGCCTTTTCTCAGAAGTTACATAATTTTCAGCCTATTTAGAGTAATTGACATCAAGGAGTTAAATCCTTTTTTTTTATGGAATCCTATCCTGGTTGTCAGAGCAGATGGAGGCAGCTCTGCAGATGCTCTTCTTAAACCCAATATCTCTGGAGAGTCACCTCAGCTTGTGTTTGCAGGTGAACCCAATAGACTATATCTCTGTTTGATGTTGTTTGACTCTTGCGTGAGATAAAGTTCTTCTTAAATTTACTTTTGTGCAGGAAATAAGTGTTGAGTAAAGATGTGTTCCCAAGAAATGAGTGGTGAACTGCATCTTTCCAACAAGCTCAAGAGATACCTTGCTGTCCTGGGTTCCACACAGAATTGTTTCAGCCTTTCTCTTCCAGTCCTGCTACTGCAAAGCTTATCCAATTGGCTTTCAATGTCCTAATGTTCTTATTTGGCCCCAACAAAATTCCTAGAAGATTTAAACTATACTCCACCATGAAAAGACTTGTGATTTAGGATTTGATTTTTGCAGTAGGTGGGCTCAGAGCTCTTTGAGGAAGAAGTGTTACCACAGCTCTGAAAAACTTATCCTCTAGAAAACACAAACCAAACCAAAGATGATGCTACAAACAGGTATCAAAGAAGAAAACAATGAAAAAAATATATGCTAAACTAAGCAGGAAGAGCTATATGGATTGAAAAAGACTAGAGAGTTGGTCTCTGATCTAGTAAGCTTCTGCTTAACTACACACCACATTCATTTCTTGACTTTTTGCATGATTAGCTCTTAGTTTCCTTAGGGCAGAAACAGAAAGATTGAGGAGAAGGGTGTAAAACCTAACTGAAAGCATTGTTCAGAAAAAAATAAATATTACAAGAATGAGGATAAATAGAAGAGTGCTATGCGTAATGACTGGCACATGAATGAGTTCACTGGAAATGTAAACACGGAAAGGGACTGTCAGAGAGGGCGTAAGATGAGCAACTCAGACTGATGAATAACTGCGGAAGTGGTTAAGACTTCCTGATCACCAAAGAGAAAAAGAGTGATGCAAGAAGAGGTTGGGCTGAAAGGAAGGAATAGGAGCAGCACTCCCCTTCGTGTGCTCAGCTGTGCCTGCCTCTTCGTGTGTGACTCTACATGTGTAGAGTGCTTGTTGCTGCTAATGCCGATCAATAACCGACCAATAATCACGTGGGTTTTTTGTGTTGATGATTGCTACTCTCTGGTTCTAGCTACTGCCTATGAAAAAACCATAAAATTTCGTACTCCTATTGAGCTCTTGATGATTGTGGCAAACTTTGAAACCCAGACAAACACAGCTCTTAAGATATTTTTAATCGTAACTGCTGAGGCAACTCAAGTCCAGTACAAATGTGCAAGCTAGTTTTACAGGATTTCCTGTTCTTTCAGTAACTAGATTGATTCCTGGAGTATGTATATATGTAGTTATATATATGGATATATGTAGCTGACTTCAATCTGGAGGGGTTTTTTTTCTATGATACTGTTTGTTTTTCTGCTATATCTCAAATTTTATTGGCAAGTATAATTGACCAAAATTCTCAACACCTTTTGTCATGGAGACCTTGACAGACTGCTGTTACATCATTGCCTGCAAATGAGCTGAGTAGTCCTTTCCAAGCCAAATTTATTTCCAAGGATGGGGCATCTACTACCTCTCTCTGCAACATTATACTTAAGCGATTCGGCATAGTCCCTTTCAGTGCCACAGGATAAAGCCAGGGTAAATGTGGCCCAATCACAAAACGTCCTCTAAATTTGAAGGCATCTCTTTGCAGAGTTCTACAGCCAAGTCCTGTATTCACTTATTTGCCTGCTGTTGACATAAGCTGATCTTTGGCAAAAGCTCCTGGAGATACTAAGTACTTTTGCAGTTGTGTGTTCAGAATGGCTCAACATCTACAATACACCTGAAAAGACCTTTTTTCTGGTTTCTTTCCAACATCTATTTACTACTCAAGATGAATTAGAAGCAAAACAGTGGATGGGTAAGCTGTGGACTTTTAAAGGTTGCTTGCACCAGACAGTCTGAGAGCAGAAGCTTGCCAAACCTTACTTCTGGAAGAAATCCACCAGAATTGATAAAATATGGGATAAAGGTGTTAACTGAAAAGTTACTTAAAAGCAATGTTCCTAAATGCAAAGCTGGGCTGTAGTCCAAGGTCATTCTCAGACTATGATGGCTCTGTCCTCTCTAAGGCAGCAAGATGAGCAAATGCCTGCTATGGGAGATTGACCTCTGTAGAAAGTGGGATGCATGTATTTCCCCCTTTCCAGACTTGCTTCATACCTTGCACTGACACAGGTCGCCCATGATTTGTGAGAGGAAGGTTACATGTCAGTAATAAAAAAGCTGCTCTTGGGTTTTTGTGGGAGATCCCAATCTGTACAGCAAGCATCCTTTAGGTCTACCTGAAGTTGCCTTCAAATGTTGGCTGATGAAACACTTGAGTCTGAGGAAATTAAACTATACTAAAATGAAAACTGTGAAACTGGAGTGCATCGGTTTCTGGTAAAAACTCACTGTATGCAACCATTATTTCTGCCGCTTTCTTCACAAAATAAATAAACAGAGATTTAGCATAATATATTGAATTCTTTCTATGGAAAGAAAAGTTGAACAACAGTTTGTTTATAAGATTCTGGAGATAATATATTTTCCAAACAGAACTCTCCCACTTAGGACACTGGCTGACATGAATGTGGTATTGCCTGCAGCACAACGTAGCTTTTGACAGCGAGCAAGACCAAACAGAATACTACATTTGGAAAAAAATAGTACTCTTCAGAAATAAACATTATCTTTGCAGCTATATTCTGAAATAAAAAAAAAAAAAATTAGACTGTTGTAGAACAGCCTTAGCTTCATATAATTCAAATTGACTGATATTGAGAGTTACTACTTACTGCGTCACCTCCTTGTGAGATTCTGTGCCTAAGCTCTCAGCCAGGGGTCTGGGCATGGCTCAGGCATGCATTGCACTTCTGGATATTCACAGTCGAGTATCAGCCTCAGTAACAGAGAAATTAATTCCCTAATGGGATTCTAGCTTTAAAATAATAGCACTTTAATGGAGAGAGCAAAATAAAAGTATACTTAAAAAAAACAAACATTACCTCTCAGAATGGTAGTTTTATTTGTACGCATTCAATAGCACAAAGTTTTTTTCACAGGAATAAAAGCATAACAATGGTGAAACATCCGTATCAGATCTGACCAGTATTCCATTTCAAAGGATTCAAATGCAGATGCAAGAAACTTCACAGGAGGCAATGGCAGGACAACCTGCTCCAAAAGAAAGTTTCTGCTTAATCCCCACCAATGTAATGCTTGGCCGATTTCATAAAACATGTAGACTTATAACCCTTAGAAAAGTAATATACATATAGAAAAAGCTGTATTTCTTATAGATTTCTATACAGTAATATTTACAATATATTGCAAAGATTTCAGTCTTATCTCCATATTCCAGGTCACAAACCCTAGACTTTGTACCTTTCTCCTATTATGCCACAGCTGTGGACATTGCCCCTTGTCACAGCACTGGAGAACCACAAAACACTTGGGTGTAAACAGCAATTTGCTCTGTACACTTGCACCCCATTTGACTATTTTGTTTACATAGTTCTAGCCAAACAAAATAATTCAATTTATGACTAGCCTTTGTCATCAGCCACCGTTTTAGGCTCGCCAGACAACTGGAAAATGAACTCCATTGCTAAAACTTCTGTTCAAACTCCAACAGCTCACTTTTCCATAGTGTAACGCAACAGCCAGAAAATTCCACCTGTCCCAAAGGATATCTTTTATAATCAAATAGTAAAAAAACCAAACAACCAAACCAAAAAAAGATGATTTTTTTTTTTGTGAAGAAAACAGGTAGTGGCTAATGTTAGCAAATTCTTCTTGTTTTGAAGGCTATGGCTGAAAGACCCAGTAGAAGAAAGGAAAATCCTTTACATGTAACAGTAACAGGAGTGGAATAAATGCCAGAGCTCTCATCATTTGGAAAAAGCACTGAATTACCCATTCCCAAAACGTATGGGGAAAGAAAGACTGTAATCTATTTTTGTTCTGACATACAGGAAATGTAAATTATTAGCTTCCCCAGAAGGTATTATTAAATAAAAGGGAATCTATAGCTCATCAGGCAAAGATCTTAGACAGGTCCACATCACCTCTGAAATAAATGGGAATGTTTGGCATTCCTACAGAGTTTGAACACAGCCAGAGAAATTTTGCCACATTAGTGTGGAAAGTCACCTGAATCGTACTGAACTATCCACAAAGGCAAAAAGAAGGATTAAAAAAGTATTCAGAACGGGTCCAGTTCTGATTTCACTAATCTCTGCCACAAAACCCTCATTGATTTTCAGAAAGGCTGATGTTCAGTGTTTTCAAGCAAATTAAACATATTCCTTCCTAATATTGAAAACTCATGAGAAGTACATCTTTCATCTTAACTTTTGAAAGCTGCTCAACTGACAGAGGAACAACAAACAGAAGTCTGAAAGTGAAACAAAAAATGTCCTTGGAAACAAAACAAATTAAATCTCTTCTCCTGTGGCAGAGCACTGGATTGTAACTCAAAAGATTTTTTCTGCACTCTGAGCAGTCTACAGTCATGCATGTTTTCAAAGAAAAGCATTCCTTAGCTCTGATATTCAAATATACATGTGGTACAGCATCTTGCTGGGAGCATGAACAGAACAGATACATCATATTATGACTAATAAACCTAGACTGTAATCCTTAAAAACCTGCACCTTCAGTGTATAAATCTGATCATATTAGCAGCATCTTGAAGTTTTCTAGAATCATCCTTTTATAATAATGTAACAAATATATATAGAGGTTTCATTTTGTAAGAAAATATCCACATATACTACCTTCTCTCTAAGTCTGAGAAGCTCACACAAACTAGTTTTCTCCCAGTTGAAAAGTGGGTTCAACAACTGATTTATCTGGAAGTGTTATCTAGTTATCTTAAGAACTTCAGACATATACACCTTAGTACCTAACACTAGGAACAGAAGACAGTGCATTTCCAAACTGTGCTGTAATTGAGAACTAACCATCCTGGACTGACAAGCACATTTAAAACCCATGGAAGTGCAACTCAGATGATATTTAGCTGATCTCGATGAGCTCTTCAAGGGCAACACTTCCACAACCATGGTAACACAAACTAAGCTTTCAACCTCTGCAGAACCAACAGCTGAAGTCAACATTATGCCATTCAGGCAGCTTTCACAGATGGAAATCACTGCAAATGAAAGGGAAAGTGGCTTTGTTGTTGTTGCATTGTTTTGTGGTTTGTAATGTCCACATTCTTTGATTTTCTAGTAAGCAATGACAAATTGGGGTGTTTGAGGCACAGCCAGCAAATTCTGTAAGTTACTGCAAGGCCTCATTCACTACACGAATGATCCAAGTATCACCTTTTAAAACATGTTTAGCTCAGGCAGTCTAAATGAAGCATTTTACTAATGATATTGAGTAAGGTGTTGTCTACACTGGGTGACATCAGGACATTCCCTGGCCTGGCTGTGCCCTAATGTGCCTTCCTGCCTTGCAGCACAGGAATGCTGCCTTGCACAGCCCTACTGCAGACCCACACTAGGAAATGTGGCTTTACACAGCCTGGCACAGTTCCCTCATGCCATTCTGTAAAAGCCTGCTCACTCACTGCCTAAAACTAAAGGTGCTACACCACGACTGCCAAACCTTGCAATGTTTGCCATGTCAGAGTCAGGCACATATTGCAAACAAATTGTACTGTTCTGCAAGGCAGAAACAATGCAAAAGATCCCTCAATACCTGTTTCTTGGAACCATGCTCCTGAAGTATTTGGAGCTATTCTTTCCCAATGGCTGAGCAAGCTGTGTGACAAACTAGCAAGAGCAAACTATATGGATACAAATATTTGTACACCAATTTGGCTTGCATGCTCTCAGAGAAAGAGAGGTTTGGCAGCGATTTAGCTTACAATGTTTGCCACGTATTTGAAATAAGGCTGCCACAGTTAGTCCTCACCAGCCAAGCAAATGATGGTGAATGATGTCAGAATGAGCTCTGATCAAAGAGCCCTGGTAAGGCAGAGCCTTTGAACATCCAGGTGGAGTCTGTCTGTAGGGAACACCTGACTGAGAGGTCATTGCCACTTCATTCCCACATTCTTCCCCCATCCCTGTTGACATATTCATTGCTGGAAAAAGATGGGTGCACAAAACAGACCTTCTGTCACAGCCTGGAATGACATCCTGAGGCAGTGAGCTGATCTTGAATATTACTGTGGAAGGCAGGTGCTGCCACACTTTGCTTTTCCAGGGGCTTTTTTGTTTCCTGCTGTCTTGCTGGGGCACAGTTCACAATCTCCACTTTTCATTGCAGTCTTGGACACCCTTGGGCTTGACAAGAGTGAGGCTTCCAGAGGATGGGGGTGAAGGTAGGAAGCAATAACAAAATACTAAACTTGGACAAAGTACATAAGCCAGATGAGAGAACAGTTTCTTCCTGTGTCTGGTTTTGTTCAACTTCCAAGTCAACAATTCTGAAGAAAGAAGAAAAAGAGTGTCATTTGTTATTTATCACATCAGACAAGCATAAGGTGATACTCTAAAGCTTTTATTCAGCTGCCTATGGCTACTGCCAGCATAGTAAATTACCCTCCCTGGAGATTTCCACTTGAATAATACCCACCCATTTAAGAATGATGAGAAACTCAAGGCTGAATAATCTTGATTCAGCTCAGGAATGAGGATGCAGAGTGAACCCTCTTCCTAGAATCAAGTAGAACTGACAGTGAGAGGAACTGAACTGCAGAGGTGAACTCAGGCAGCTTTCTACCAAGAAACAGCAATGACCATCTTGCCAAGGACCTCAGTTTTCTGAAGCTCACAACCCACACTCTGCAATCATCTCTCTGACGAAACATGCTAAAGAACCTGATCCTTCAAACAGTTCTTTTATTTACATGGTGCTCCACCAGCTCCCAGAGAGCTCATGAAAAATTAAACAGAGAACATAAAATATGAATGGAATGATCACTGGCCCATAAAAGCTCTGCAGGTTCTTGAAAGGTGTTTTATACATAACGAATGTTAGTATTTCAGAATTGAGGTTTCTGCCTCATTGTCCAAAGAAGATGCAACAATTTTCAAGCCTCTGTAGAAAACCAGGAACTTCTAAGGATGTTAGAAAAGGTGCCTGGGAACACCAGGAAGAGTACACTGCTCCCCAGCAGAGAACAGCAGTCCACAGTTTACTAAGCAAAGTAAACAGAGCCAGATACTTGGATATTGTGAAAACATATAGATATCCAACTTGATGCTGTATTGTCAGAGAAAGTATGAAATGAATGAAAATTTACACCAGAACTATAAGACTTATCTTGCAATCACATGATGATAACAACTCTCTCCTTAAATTCTGTCCAGTAAATGTAATCTTAACTTATATTTAACTCCTGATGACCCTTGCTCTTTATTCTGGGTGATGTGTACAGGTATTTTTAGCTGATCTTTCTGAACTTCCCACTTCTGTGGCCTAAATGATAAGTATGTTTTCAATTTTCAGGAACTACCCAACAGCTGAGATCAAACAGTTGAGAGTCAGCCCTAGCACTCTTAAAATTAGGTTTATAAATAAGGACCCTCTGAATTAGTCTTTCCTAGGCAGTCAAAATTTTTGGTGTAAAAGGAAATTGCTACCAGAGTAAAGTGCTCCCTTATTCTAGGTATTAAAGTTACTGTATAATGAACATAGGATCACTTGAATGATCTTGCTGTTTATTTCATAGAGATCCTTTCACCACCTTGTTAGGTGGTGTACTACCATTTTATCTTACATGGTAAAAATAATAAAAAAAAATCGATCAAACCCATGTGAGATTACACTGGTTCAGCTCCTGGTACTTCCCACCCTCCTGCCCTTGCCTTTGCCCTGGTGCAGCACCTCCTCTGCAGACTGCATGCTCCCCGGGGTGCTCACCAGCATCTCCTGCCTCAGCTGCAGCACTGGACGCGCTCAGCACCCCGCAAACGGATGGGGAAAGGACCAGCTGCTCCCTCTGGAGCCAGCTCTGTGGTGACGACCTGGACCCTAACCCCATCAGCAAACAGGCTTTTCTTTGGCTGTTTTTCTTGCGTGATTCATGCTTGCTGGAATCTGTCTCCCATCCTCTTGTTTAGCAAGGCTGGCAGCGGCAAGGAGCATCACAAAACCATCACCTTCCTAATTTTGTTTTGTGTATCTCCTGGCCTTTTATCACAGAAGGACGAGCAAGGAGAAATGATTAGTTCAGGAGAGCCCTTTCTTCTCTCTAAGATTATTTGAGAAAGGATTTGTTACATAACGATACTTCTTTTAAATTGTCAGCCGGATACCTGAGAACATTCTTATCAGCACGGCCTTGAAAAGTTTTTGTAAAATGGCTCTCTCCCCGTCTTCCTCCTTTTGCAGAAAGAAAATAGACTTTTGAGAAAAATTCTAATTCTAAAGGTGAACCGAATTTCAGATCATTAAAACCAGTTTCAAGTAAATGGATTTTTGCCTTATACGGATTAAAGGAATTTAGAGTGACAGCCTCACGTCCACATAGGAATGAGGCTCATGCACGACAATTCTCCACATCAGTAAGACCCACACGCTCTATCAACAGCTGTATCTACACCAAATGACGTTCTTCTCACGCACCAAATACAAACTGTTAGAAAATATACATGTAATCCTTCATATAAAGACCTACACGTGCAATTTTTAAATACCTCACGGTAAGCTGCGATGGTTATCCTAGGGGCTTTATGTACTGGAAGGAGAAAAACTCTTATCTCATAGATTATCAACACCACAGGCTCCACGAATATAGTTCTTTTTCAGGAGATCATACACAAAATAAACACCGGACATTAAACCCAGGACATTGGTTTTACCAGAGCTAATTTTTTTCTGCTTCTGTCTGTGAAGTAATTGTTTTCTAACGCTAGATCCACACTTTTGTGTTAATTATCTCTAGCTTAAAACAGTGGAGTACCCCTGACAAACTGCACAACCCATTCCTAACTACCAGCACCAAACCACACAGCAAAACCCACTGCAGAGGAAAACCCAAACTCTGTGATGGTATGAGGTTATCTGGAACAAACTCTTATGGTCCCAAAAGAAAGCCACAGAGGAAATAAGACTGCTAGCAGGGCACTGATTCAGTTTAGCTTTCTTGATACTTGGGGGTGCCTACATGTAAGGGGAAGCAGAGAGAGTGAAGGAAAGTAAAGAGGGGAAAACTGTACCAGTGTAGTATAAATACAGTGCACTCCTGATGACTAATACTTTCAGGAGCAAAGTATAAATACAGTGTGCTCTTAATTAGTAGTAGACTGTTCAGTCTGTTATCCAAATAACAGTAACTAAAGGTTGAGTACTTTTCTAAGATATTTTCTTAGCATTTAATATAGCAGAAATTAGAAGAAATAAGACATTTGCAAAGCAGGAACCTGCAAAGTGCAAGCATCCTTCACAGACGCTGACTCTAATTTCCTGTGGGGGGTCTGATCTAAACCTGGCAAGCTTCAAGCATTTACTTGTTTGAATTTTGGTTTTTGTAGTAACACAGATTTCTGCTTTGCAAAAAAGCCGTACTTGGAACATGTGGTAAACAAAATACATTTTCCTTCAGCGTTTCCTGAAAAGACAGGGACGGTCAACTGTCTAAAAAGGAAAGAGAAACACGAATTGTCAGGGCGAGGCTTTGCACACACCTTGAGTTCACCAGGCTCCAATCGCACGCTGAATGAAGCCATCATGCCAGTTCCTGGATCACCTTGCTGGTCTCCGTGGCTTTCTTACACGTGTACAACCATTTGATGATGCGAGCGTTGCGCTCAATGACAGAGGTGCTGCTGGGGACCTGCTCCGAGAGCTCGTCCTCCAGCAGCCCCTCGTCCCCGCTGTGCCTCGTGAACTCGCTCTCCGAGGTTGCCACGCTGACGCTGCGGATCTTGAAGGAGACATTGTCGGACACCACGGAGAAGTTCTCTCTCCCAAGATCCTCAATGACCTCCTGCTCCAGGCCACAGTACTTGAAAAACGTGTCAAACTCAGCGAAGGACTTGGAGTAGCGAGAGCTGATGTCTGACTGGGAGCGATGGAGACCTCTCCTCTTCACCTCCTTGACCTCGTCAGGAGCTGTACTCAGTTTTGAGAGTCTCTCCCGCTCCTCTGTGCACACCCCTGCCCCTCCAGTGCTCACAGGGACAGTCCGCACCGCTCCAGGGTCGCTGGGCTCACGGTCACCATCCTTTGCCGAGAGAGGCTCATTGCCCTCGGCCGCTGCCATTTCCTCCATGACTCCGGGCAACTCGGGGGAAGCCAACTGCTTCTCCTTTATGGACCCATGGAAGATCCTCCTCACCAAGTTCCCCCGTGGGCTGTCCTGGCTTTGACCTCTCCCTAGCTCACATTTCTGGCGGTAGATCACCAGGGAATCGGGCCGCATCTGCCTCTTGGTGCTGCGCCTGGCGATGGGGGGGCCGTGCTGCAGGGGGGCCCGGCAGGAGTTCACGGCCCTGCCCGGCTCCGGGGGCTTCGGGCCCGTCCCCCTGCCCGGCTCCGGGGGCTTCGGGCCCGTCCCCCTGCCCGGCTCCGGGGGCTTCGGGCCCGTCCCCCTGCCCGGCTCCCCGCTGGCTGCTCTGCTCTCCACCGAGCAGGTCTCGCTGCTGCTCTCCGAGGCCGAGCTGAGCGCGATGACGGGATCCTGCCTGGTGCTGATGACCCGCTGGCTCTTTACGTACTTGGCCTTATCGGCGGCCAGTCTCTCCACGGCACTTTTCCTGCCCGGCCTGCCGGCCTCCAGCTGCCTGCGGAGGTACTCGGGCCCCTTGTTGAGGAGCCGCAGGGGAAGGGAGGAGTGGAGGTCGGAGACGGCGTGCATTCCCACGGCCCGGGAGAGTTCGGCTGGCATAGCAATCTCAGGGACGCGGATCCTGCCTCCAGTCCCGAGAGGGAAGTGGGATAAGGAAGAAAAAAAAAATAATAAAAAAAGAAAAAAAGAAAAAAAGAAAAAGGAAAGCAGGGGAATCGCGGTGTAGGACAGCCCGGCCGCGCTCCCCGCTCCGTCGGAGCGCCGCGTGTCCCGCCCGCCCGTCCGTCCGTCCGTCCGCCGGCGGGCACGGCCAACCCCGGCCGGCACAGCCAATCCCGGCCCGCAGGAGGGGAGGAGGGAGGGAGGGAAGGAGGGAAGGAGGAGGCAGGAGCCGCCCTGGGGGGTGGCAGCGGCCCGGCCCCGCCACCTCCCGGGGCCTGGGGCGGCCGGCGCTCCGGGGACAGGGCACCTGCTCGGGCCGGGGCAGCGGGAGGGTTCGCTCCCCTCAGGAACACCGTCTGCCGGGCCGCCGAGGGGGCGGGCGCTGCTTGGGGCTGGTCCGGCGGACCCCAGCGCATCTTCCCCTTGGGGGGCACCACCTGGCCCCGCTCCTTTGGCGGCCCTTACCCGGTGCGTTCCTCCCCGGGTTTCACTGCTCGGCCGCGCCGAGCGCTGCGCTACAGCGGGAAACCTTGGAATGATCAGGAAAGGACGGGACGGGCTTCCAGAGCACAGCGCCAGAGCAGAGTCCGGGCACGCCGGGCGGGCAGCACAGCCGTGCCCTCAGCTGTGTCCCCGGGTGTGCCCCCAGGTGTATTCCCAGCCGTGTCCCCAGCTGTGCCCTCAGCCGTGCCCTCAGCCGTGTCCCTGTCTGTTCCCCCAGCCGTGCCCCCGGGTGTGCCCCCGGGTCTGCCCCAGCCGTGCCCTCAGCTGTGTAACCATGTCCCCAGCCGTGCCCCCAGCCGTGTCCCCAGCCGTGTCCCCAGCCGTGTCCCCAGCTGTGCCCTCAGCCGTGCCCTCAGCCGTGTCCCTGTCTGTGCCCTCAGCCGTGCCCTCAGCCGTGCCCTCAGCCGTGCCCCCGGCCGTGCTGGCGGCCTCCTGCCCTTCCCGGGGCAGCGGCAGCAGCAGGGACACGTTTGTCCCTGGCCCAGGGCTGTGCACGTGTAAAGTGTAAAGTGCAGTGGAATGGCTTTAGTTTGAATTGCGTGTCGCAAATCTTTGCCCTTCAAAAACGTCGGGCAGAAGCCGTATCTGGGAACATTGAACAGGCAGGACAGAGCCATTGGCTGTAACATAAACTGAAAGTTAGAGTTGGAAGTTGTAGGTAATCAACCTGGGGCAGTCGGAACTCGTGATCTCATGTGAGATGCTCTGTAATAACTGAATTAGAGATAACTTTTCTTCTAATACATGAAACAAAAGCCAGTTTATATCTGCAAGTTTTTGCATGCATATTTTTACTGGTTTGGTTTGGTTTTAGCTTGTCTATTACTTCTGGGGGAATACTAGAATGATTTTGTGGTGATTGGTTCATACTTCATATTTACAATCACTAAATTGTAGCTAACAAGTTTAGAAACGAAGAGATGAGCCTCTCTGTCCTCATTATGAAGTTTCAGGGCACACCACTTTGCTGCCAGCAAGGTTCTCACTGTGACAGGAGATAGGTTATGAGCAACCCTGGAGTCAGAGTTTGGGCTAGCTCTTCTGTGAAAACCTTCTTTAGAAACACACAAAACAGAAATATTCTCTTGCCAGCATGGTTCTACTTCTGGTTTTCCCCTTAATTTTACATCATCTTTGTTTCTAGACATGTAGGTCTGAACTCCAGAAGTCCCATAGCATATACAACTGCCTGTTCACAGGAAGGATCCCAGATATGATGCTTGTCTGAATTATGACACAAGTTTGTGACATATCTTGAGATCTCTTAGGGTGAAATGCTTGTTGATATGTAGAATGGATGCAGCTTTTTGGGAAAGAACTTTATTTTTCTTTTACAGGTATAGAAGTAGAGCTGGTTCACAACCTAAAAATAAGTATTCTCAAGAACTGAGAGACAATAAATAGAAGTTTACTAGGGAACTCTTTCCCGTTAAAGCAGTTCATACACAGATATGTAAGAGTGTAGTTAATACCATTACATATTTAAATGCTTCTTGGGATACTGGGCATATAGAGAAGGCTGATGTCTTCTGACCATTAATCTGAACAATAAGCTGATAGGCATAATGAATTTAGTAATGAGATACTGAGGTTTCATTCCCATATGGACAAATCTGCCTGAATTGTTTCCTTCAACATTTTCCTTGGAGTTCCATGGCACTGAATAATGTAATAACACATATTCACATTTCTCCATGCATTTTAATTTGTGTTAGTTCCAAATTCTGTTGTCTTGTAGAAGCTTTAAGAACTCACAAAAAAAAATCATCTGTTTGCATTCATTTAAAATAATAAGAACGATGAACACACACAGGTATCAGTAAGAGGGGTCTTATTAACCAATTGCAATTCTTTTTTTTATCAAAGCTGTTCATTCACTCCCTGCAATATTATATAATTTTTCTCAGTGGACAATAGCTTTGTGTTTAGAGTTGATATACAAAACCAATTTAAAGACATGGGTTTTGATGGGAAAAAACGACATATATATATTTTTAATGTTTAAAACATCTTTTTTTTTTAATGTTTAAAACATTTAAAAAATTATATATTTTCCTTTCTCTTAAAATTTCTTTGGCTTTAAATGCAGGCCTGAAAGACTTTTGATGGAAAATTTTCCTTTTTCAGACAGTTTCATCCTCGTCTTACTGACAAAAGTAGACATGAGTTTTGATTTTCCATTAAGTGCATGTAACAAGAATTTTCTCATGAAAAATTGCAACAGCAATTTCCAGCTGACTTTCCAGGTATGTGAGATACTTTTCCCTGAGAATCCTGGGTGATGACAACAACATCTATGGAGAAGAAGAGTCTTCCCAGGGTCAGAAAATATTGCAAGGAACAAAATTTTGTAACCCTGTCTCCCTTTAGTAAGGCATATCAATACAGGAGCTGCACAGTTAAGTGATATTTTAAATATATTTAGGTCACATATTTTAAAACTTAAATGCATTTCAGTTTAAAATATGATTCTCTGATTTGAAATACTTATATTTGTATTCCTTCGAATTAGCTTTATATTTATGGACACAATCTTACAAGTATTCAAAGAAAAGGGAGCCAGTGCATGTCTTCCTTCTGGAAAGCAGAGAGAAAGAGAGTGTATTATGAGAGTCCCAGGTAAACCACCTTTGCCCCTGTCCCAGAAAAGGCTTGCAGATAATAAAATGGAAATAAAAATGGGTGCAGCAGCACCCATCCCTCAGCCTGTCAGCTGCCATCAGTCTCCCTCTGGCACCAATGCATTAGACAAAGGTAAGAGAGGCAAGTCCTGCACACACTAAGCCTGAGCTGACACAGAGCTTTCCCATGGAAGGAGACTTCTACAGAACACCTCTGAGTCAGCTGGAATTTAAAGTTATCATGAAACACAAAGTAGTCAAATTTTATGTAGGGTAAGAAATACCACTTCTCACCGAGTTTTTACTAATAAGGGATGTTTTCAGAGCACAGCTAGAGTCTGAGCCAGATGAAAGCCAGAAACAGGACTGGTACAATGGCACTGCAAGCAAACAGTACAATGTGTGCAAAGCTTAGGTCTTTGCTCTCACTACTCCCACTCCATTGCCAGTGTCAATGACACTCTGATTTATAGTGGTCAAAGGGCAAAAATGAAGTGGTGACAGTGGAAGGTAAAAGCAAGGAAGAAAGAGAAAGGGGAGGCCTCCCATTTTGGAGACCACCAGAACAGCTGTGTCCCAGGACTGAGGTTTCTACCCTCAGTAGCTCTGAGTGCTGAGTGCAGGTGTTGCAGCCCACCCATATCAGGGGGTGATTCACTGCCACTGTGACTCGGAGTGGTGCCACCCTGTGTCCTGTTTGCTGCACTGGAGGGATGTAAAGCAGCCACAACACAGAAAGGAACAGTTTCCCAACATCTGTCTCCGGTGGGGAAATTTTAGGCCTTTCAACATGAAATCAGTGACTGTCCCAGTTCTCTCAGATTCACACAATAGAAGATATAGGCATGCCTATACATCTTCAGGCTGAATTTAAAGACTCTGGGCTTGAGCATTGTATGGCAGAGGCAGACCCACATCACTTGTACGCCTTCTCTTAGCCTCTCCCACCACTTCCAGATTTCTTAGCATCCTTTTCCATCCTTGTGATTTTGGGTTTTTTACTTCATTAAACAGCTTTGCATCTTAATCAGAAAACATCTTCTTCCTAAAGTCAATGAAGCTTGCTCTCAATTGTCATTAGTGAGCTTCATTTTTTAGTAGAATTTTGGAAATTTACCCCAGGTGTACCACTTTCCAGGTTGAACAACCATCATAGATCTCAACAGGACTCTATAATTTACATCACAGTGATTCATGGCAACATAAGGGGAGCCTTATTAGAGCAAAGAGAAAAATGATGGAATATCACAGTGAAAGCAAGAGATGAAAGGGAGAACAAATGCAACATGCATTACACCAGGCCATTACAATGAAGAAGGTGGTAGCCCACAGCATGCTTCTTTCCCTTTTTATGCCTTCTTGTCTCTGCAGTACATCTGAGCTTATATTAATTCCTTTATTTCATACACCTCTTACATGCCTAAAATGTAAAAATAAAAAAATCCATCCCAGGTTTGGTGCCTAACATATTTAAGTGTGTGTTAAAATTTTGAGATTTAATATTTTGGTATGAAAAGACTGATATGTTTATCATGCTGTCTGGTCAAATTCACTGAGTAATTTGGAATGGAGGGGAAGAACCAGAGTTTTCACAGTAAAATACAGCTATGGTGCTGTAAATGAAATAAGTAGTTTAACTCCCAGAAATAAGTAGTTTAACTCCCAGAAAAACTCTGTTTGATCCTGAAAGGGATTCCTTGAATTTTGAATTGAGATGCTTCATTAATGAATGTGTTACATGTGTTAAAATAAACTTTGCACTCATTAAAAGGTTCTTACTGTTGCTTCTATTGTGTATGAGTTGGATAAATGCTCCCACAGTGTTCCCCACAGACCCAGTCACAGATTGCAGTTGTAAAACTGCCTCTCAGTGGTTGCAACAGCCTTTACCAACCAACCAAGCTCATACACAGTCACTTCACCCAGCACAGGGATGGGTCAGGGCACCTCTTGAATACTTTACGAATTTTATAGGCACCATTGCTGCAATCATCAGCATATTTATCCAGACAGTTTTCCTCTGTAAAGGAAAACTACCTTAGTCTTGTGTGTAGTTAGCTTTAATCATAGAAAAGCCCTTTCACCTAAACTAAAGCTAAAACCCATAGAGGGTTTAAAGCCATCCCGGATGTTTTTAGGGAACTTCCAGCTTCTCTGTGTCACCTCTTTGCTGTCTGCTTGCCTGGCCGATGTCTAAAACAGTCAGTGCAAAGTTTTTGCTGCTTCTGTGCCAAGGCAGTACATGTCTATCCATGGGCCTAAGCAGGTGAGAGACACAGTGCACACTCATGTTCCATGAATTCCACTGTGTATTCACACAGTGGCAGATTAGAAGTATGTGAAAGGTCACTGATTATTGAACTTCTGACAGAGAAGTTATCTGTTACATATAATTTCTATTGTGGTAGTTGGGGTACTCACCTGGCAAGTGTGATAGACAATCTTCCCCTCCCAGATTTGCAGCAAACTTTCAAAAACTGATTTCTTGCTTCCCAACACAGTAGTTACAATGTGTGCCTGTAGTTCATTGTCATTCAGATTCTGTTGCATAAAAATAACCTATTTTGCTTGTCTAATTAGAAATTTACTGAAGGTAATGTCAGAAGATATTAATTCCATAATCTAGTGTGCAGGCATCTAAGAAGTTTATGGATTTTAATTACTCTTGCAAAGTGGAAGGATTTTAACAGGGAAGGTTGAAAAAGTATCACCTTCAATGTTGGTTAAGGGGTTCACTGGAGATGTGTGTTCAAATCACAGAATGGTGAAATCTGAAAACTTTATCTCTTCTACCAACTTGCTGAGGTGCTGTTATAAGCTCTCCCAGTCTCATTGTCAATGATACAGACTTGAGTTTAGAAATCAAACAACAAGATGTATTCATATTTGAAGATCCCAATGATGCATAGGAACCAAACAACACTCAGATTAGTCTTCACACTTTTGAATGTCCTACCAACTTATGCGAATGCTGCCCCATTCAGACACTGACTGCTGGAAATCCCATTCCCTATTGGTCTTACCCATTTTCTGTAGAGTATATTAAATGTTTTACAACAAGTGGTGAGTCAGTCAACTCAAAATGTTTCTATTAAGACAGAAATTTTGTCACATTTTCCTTGAGAGAATGCCCATCATAGAGCTCCTTTTATCTGAGTAGATTTGTCCAACACTATGATGGACGCAGCTTCTAATGTTTAAAGAAACCCACCTGTCAAACACCAAAACCCTGGAAATATCACCTAATATCAGAACTTGGAATGCATGGATATATATAACATGTGAAGTCTGTCATCTTCTGTCTGAGATTTTAATAGCAAATTGGATGAGATCATGATGTTTCTTTCCAGAGGATTTCTTATAGTCTCTCTGAAGAAACAGCTAGCAGTTGCTCATTCTTTCTTATCACCTGATTGCAAATTTAAGTCTCTGTTCTTATGAAATCTATGGAGAACTGACCAGTGTTTTTATCTGTACTTCCTATGTATTAATTTGGGGCCAGAAGAGCTCTTGCATGATCTCTCTAGCAGAGTCATTGGCAGATGAAGTCTGCATGTTACTTTTCCACAGAAGGAGCCAGTGCTTTTCACTGCTGAGATACCTTGGGATTTTCTATGATTTTTCAGTGCTTAGAATCTTTCCCAGATCCCTAAGGATGTAGGCTTGCAGTTCAGTTCTTGATGGACATGTGATAATTAAAGGAGGCTGTTGGAACACAGGCTAAGGACTCCAAAGGGTGATTGGTTCTTTACTGTTTAGGTACAAAAAATATGCAAATATAGGAAAACTGATAAATGTGCCTGTATGTATTTAAGCAGCTTCTTTGCTTCCCCTTTCTAAGTATTTTCAGGTCTCCTTCAGTTTGCTGATGCAAGAGCTCCTTTCAGAGTTTAGATGAGAAAATGAACTAATTTTTCAAGACAGTTGCCCTGCCAAGGACAAACATTTACATTTAATAGTCATCAGTCACTATACATCTGAAGGTGTGGTGGTTTGTCCTGTCACTTTCTAAAGGACTCTTGTACAGTTCAGACATAAAAGGAAAATATCTTCCAAGCTTAAAAGGGAGCCTGCATCCTACCCTGTCGGTATGTACAGAGGAGACAGATAGGCTATGTCTCCTTAGCCAGGCTTTGGGAATCACCAACTATCCTATTTGGCTAACAAGTAAGTTAAATAGTGTCCATGTTGTTAAATCACATCTGGTTTAGTCTTGAGATCAGAGAACAAATCTGAGCCCACAGATGCAATTCTGAATTCTCACTACAAATTTAATTAATTTTCTGTTTGACCTTCTCTAGATATTCACCATGACATGCAGCAGTTCTATGCATAGGCTAATTGTGTGTTCAGCTGAGTCTATGTAATAATTTTCAGCTTTGGTTTAGGGAAGTGAGTAATTTTCTGTTACACTCTAGAGTTGTGTTTTAACTAAGCTGGGCAACATCTGTGTTGCAAGTGGGTTCTTTAACACAGTTCTTTATGTGGTGAAATCGAGCATTGTCTTGCCCTTTGCATTTCAGAGTCCTTCTAAATGCACCCCAGCATCACCTGAGCTCCACATAACAACAGAAGAACATTCACAATACTCTTTCAATAACCTGACTACAAATTCTTGATGTACATGAATTTATCTTGAAAGTTATAACATATTTGTTATAATCTGATTGACTCTGAAGATTAAATAACATCTTGGATAACGAGAGTAAAATAGCTTAGCTGTTCTGTATCATTATATCAATTCCAAAGCTATACAAAACAAATAAACATAAGCCCCAGTATTCAAGCTTCATTAGGTTTATGTTGCAACAGCTACACTAAACAAAATTACAGATTCAGTAAGATCTTATCATGCTGATGCAGCAGCTGCTCTGGATAGAATCACACAGTTATTCTTATTTGCAGGTTTTTCTAGGAAACAATAGTCCAGACCACTCCCATGAACAGGTCTACCCCTGCCCTGCACACTTTTTCAGGTGCTAGCAAGATCCTAAACTCCTGCTGAAAAGGTAGATTCACTGAGCAGAAAAGGGTTGGAGATTTTAATCATTCACCCCTTTGACTATTCGGCGTCCATCCAGGAATTTACCTATCAGAAAATATTTGTCTATTTATTTCTTGTTGTTTTTCTTTTTTACAAGTACATCTGATACAGACATCTTATTTATGGCATCCTCTCTATAAACCAATCTATATGTTTAAGGCTTTCTAAGATAACTTCTACAGGCAAATATAAAAGAGGAAAACCTTCCTGGATTTCCAAAGTAAATGCCAAGGCCATTTGGGCTTTACTAAAGCCTGAGTTGCAAGGTGGTGAACTAAACTAAGGGATGGGTTGTGATGTGATTGGTGTGAGGGGCTCAGGGAGGGAAGCTGAGTGCTTGTTTCCACACTGGCTTTGCTTTGGAGCCTCCAGTCACCCTTCTCCAGAACAGGCAAGTCCCCTTGGTGCTGCTCAGAGAGATTCCAGGCCCAGAGCCACTCCAAAAGGATACATGGAGAAAGCTCCCTCAGATCTGGTTCCTTCTGCCCTCAGTCTCCTTCACCCTACATCCTCAGGCATGCAAGGTGTGGCCTCCAGCACAGAGATCCTGTGGAACAATCACAGTCCTCTCTTTTCAGGTGTTTTGGACAAAATGACCCCTCAGCCACTCCCACAGATGGTAATTATGTCTCAGAAGTAGCATAGGAGTCTGGAGCTGAGAGGTGTGGGATGGGTGTAGACTGGTTCTGGGAGCTGTGTGGGTATGCGCAGGGTACCCATGCATGGTCTGCTTTCACTTGCCAGGGTCCCTGTCCACCCTGGGCACTGGGGTCAGCCCAGGACCAAGTCCTGAAGGATTTGGCAGTGTAGGCATAGCCTATGGACATGCTTCTGCTCCAGAGGGGAATAAGTGGGGCCAGCACAGGCCACAGGATCAGAGGGAAATTTGTGTTGAATTCAGATCTTCTAGTCCAGGTGTCTAGTCCAAACTCTTTCTCCAAGCAGGCTCAGCTGTGACACCAGAGCAGGTTATGGCCTAGACCTAAAAATAGTGTTGTGGGGAAGGATTATATAATGACTGATAAGACTTGGCAGAACAAGACAAGTAAGTAAAAAAAAATTAATAGTTGATAATATGATATTTTTGAACACCTATTTAATTTTCATTCTTAATGTGATCCATTCATTTAGTTTTTCTATATAGATTTTAGGCTTCTGTTTTGTGTATTTAAAATGGTCTGTGAATTGCCTACAACATTGTTAGGCATAAAATAAAAAAGAAATCTAGCAATATTAAAATCAACTTATGCAAATAAATGTCATATGCTATTTACTTACAGTCTAAAGTAATTATTTATCCCCACTGAAAGTGAAACTTCGCTGGAGAGAAAAATAACTAGTTTATTGTTCTTTGGCTTTGGATAGTGAATCTGTATTATTTTAATACCAGCTGAACTTAGAGGGAGCTTGTCATGTTGGCCTAATAGAACTCATTTCTTGTTCTTAAAGAGTAACTGCAGATAGTATTTTAAATTCCTCGTAGAAAATCGCTTCCATTACCCCATTTGCTGAACCCACCAAAAAAACCCCTCCCTCCCTAAAAAAACACTTTAAAAGTATTTTAATGTTTAGACTGTTGTAGGTTTTTTTCTCTTTCACATGAGATTAGCTCAGTTGGTTAGAACATGGTGCTAATAACACCAAAGTTGTGGGTTCAATCTCTGCAGGGGTCATTCACTTAAGAGTTGGAATCAATGATCCTTCAGGGTCCATTCCAACTCAGAATATTCTTTGATTGGAAGTATTTGATTATTCTATTCTCCTGTTCAGGATCTGTGTCAAAATTTTTATTAAAGGGAAGAAAATGAGGATTAACACACAAACTCAAGGCATGCAGTATGTTGTAGAATAAAAGTTAGTTGAAATCCGTGTTCCTTTGGTTTAAGACTGGTACTAAGTAATGAATAAACAGATAATCTGGTAATTCAGATTAGCATTCTGGATTACCAGGGAAAAAATATTTCCAAAACACCATAATTATTAAATTTTCTAATCTGGGGGTTTGTGCACTGCTCTCCCAGTAACCCCAAATGCAGAGCAAATTTGATCCATCCAATTTTGTGGTGTTGAGCATTCAGCCCAGACCAAATTTAAGCCGTTTCCCAGGAGGTGAAAGCCAGGCATAACCAGGCACTGAAACACAAGGTCACACAAGATATGAGTCTCCTCCTGGGCCTCCTGGTGCCCCTGTGCAAGGTGCTGGCCCTCAGCACCAAGCAGAGTCAGCCCTGGCTCATGGTGAGGGGAGTTGAGGAAGTCTTTGGATTAGCACATCTCTTGTCCTGAGCTAAACCCATCTGAGCCTGGAAGAGCAAAGCCCACCCATTGCAGATATATTGTGGAATGGGAGCAGTTCTCCAGGTGAAAGAGCAGGACCCTGCATCCACCAGGGCCCCTGCAATCCCAGCACTGGCTCTGGCTTCATGTGTTTCATGTGGCGCCTGGAACTGACCCTTATCTGATTTCAGCAGAGACAACATTTGCTGAACCATTTGTGAATCACTTGACACTTGCACAGACTTGTTGAAAAACCAAAGTCATCTGCCAGACCACAATGTTCCTGGCTTTTCTTTCCTTCCTTCTTGAGACTGACTTCTTCAGCCAACTGAAATTATGCGGGCATGGCAGAGGTGAAGAGGTAGACTAGGATAGTGAAAAATTTGTTCTTGTAGGTTTCCATGCAAAAATGAAGGCTTCTTATGTATTAGTGAAGCTACAAACAGCTCCAGTTCCCACTGGCTTCAGTCAGAGATAAGGACACGAAGCATCAGGCAGGTTTGTTTGCTCAGAGATACAATCACTCAAGAAATAAAAATAACTTGTATCCTGTCAAGTTAGTCAAAGATGGTAATGCTCAGTAAACCTTTACAAAGGGTTTTGAGAAGAGATAAATAGTGTAAAGATCTTAACTTATTACTTAACTAATTATATTTTATTTTTAAATAATTTAAGTGAATGAATTAGTACAATATAATTTAATATTTATTTAACCTTTTTAGAACCTTAAAAGTACTGCAGACAAAATATGCACACATTAGTTTGCTGTTGTATTATTTGAGAGGTTTATGTTTTGTTAATTCTGTCTAGGAATTCCTAATGCTGAATATGGAAATGGATACAACATCAGGGTGTGAGGTTGCATCTCTGAGCTTCAATGTCAGAGCTCTGCCTTTTATGCTTCTGTACAATTCTTTGAAAAGGCTGTCATCATTAACTGCTCACTAACTTGCCTTATTATGTTTTAAAGAATTTTAGATATTGAAAAAGGATGATCAGCATTGATATCAACTGGCAAAATCACCTTCCAACTCCGTACTTCTCTACAGAGCAAGGAAAAAAAAAAACCAACCCACAAAATCTTTCCATTTCTGGACAAGAAATAGAGATAATAGGCAATGTTTTAAATGAACACTCAAATCTGTTTGCACATAATTTTAAGTGGTGGTATTTCCACATCCTTCTGCTAGCAGGGCTGTTACCTAGTGACAGTCTTGTGTTTCTAGCTGGTGAGTATAAATACAGCACTACTACAGCTCACCCCTTGGAAGGCACCACATGAAGGCTGTGGTCTACATCTACCCCCTGCTCACTATCCTAATAGGGCTCACCACCCTCCAAATCCAGCCCTGACCTCCTCTATGAAGAATGCATTTTCCTCCATATGATTATGAATTTTCCTTCTGTTGGAAACTAGAGTGCCATTTATATGAACAATATTTGTCCTGCTTCATGCTGATGGCCTAACCAACAGCCCTGGTGTACACTGCACAGGTTTGAAGCCTGGCCCCACAGCATGGAGTTCTTTGTGGCTCAACACAAGAAATAATAGCAAAGCACATGGAAATGGTCGGGGGCTGTGTTCAGCAGCAAGGGTTTGCTTTCTTTGCCAGCAAGACACAGCTGAGTTGCTCAGTGGAGCTCTGGGTGGCTTGAGGTAAGGAGTATTAGATTACTGGCAAAGTCACTGGACTAAAGCTTTGAGCCAGGAAAGGCTGAAATGCATTTACCTACATAATGTGGTTGGCATTTTATCTTAGAGCACACAAGCCCCACTGTCCATCTTTTCCATTCCCTTCTCTCTCTCAGCTCTCCCCCTCTGTTATCATTCTCCCTCACTTCTCACTATCTCTCACTCACTGCTGTCTTTGGCCAAGCATTCAGCAGCCTGCAGGGGAGGTGGCCTCTCTAATCATGTTTGTGCTAATTGGGGCCTGATGAGAGGCATTTGTTTTCCCTTCTGTGCTGATGGCTCCCCAGCTGGGGCCCTGGCTGGCTTTGCTCTTCCCCTGCATCTTGGCTGTTCCAGAAGGACAGCAGATGCCCCCTTCTCCCCCACAGAGAACAGCTGGCTGCTGTCCCTGCCCTGTCATGAACCAGCTTGTGCACTGTGCCACAGAGCCAGGACACTTGGAGTCCTCCCCAATCATCCTGCTCCTCAGGAAGAGCCCCATGCTACAAAATCATAATTTCCTCTCATATCAAAAACCATTCTGGTTTTTGATATGAGAGATAATTATGTCCTGGTCTTAGTGTTTAAAGCAGGAACTGCCCCCCCCACCCCACCTCCCCCCAGGACAGATAGCATCTCTGTTGAAAAATGCACATGCCTAAGTGCAAAGATTGCTGTCAAAATGTGTTGGTTTTTTATTTTTGTTTTAATAGTACTTAACATAGCTTCTGAAGAGAGCCATATCTGATGGCTAAGGGCAGGGTGGGACCTCATGCGCATAGAGCTAAGTTACAGGGGTAACCCACTGGAATTTCTACATCAGTTTTTACTCAGTTCATGGGATTTTCTACCCACTCTCTTGATCATCTCCTTTTACTGAAATTTGGTTGTACTTCAGTGTGATGTCGGATTTCCTGGATGGGATCCTATAGAAGTACCAGAGCACCCTACATCCCAGTTGTGTTGACAGGCAGTTGATGGGACCTGGGCCAGCTTGGGTGGCAGGTTGGTGGATGTGCTTCCCTTGGGCTGTGCTGCCTTCTGATGTCAACCACAGTCCCCAGAGCAGCCAGTTCTGGCATGACTTTGCCCAAGATGGTGACAAGAAACTGACCTCCAGCCTCTTGTTTCTGATGGGCTGACAGAGCTTGTCTTTTTCCTGGCTGTGGACATGTGTTTGTGTGTACTGTAGAGGGAGAGCATCTACAGGGCCTTTCCAGAGACTGCAGCAGCATTATTCTGCTGGAAACAGGATGCTGCCAGGGACTCCACACTCACTACAGCTGCAATCCAGTTCATCCCCCAGGTGGTTTCTTCACTCCTGTTGATTAAATCATTCCTTCCTGGGCCCAGATCTAGTTTTAAAACAATCCAGGGGAAATTTGGACTTCATTGTAAGGAGTCACTGAGGTTTTGTTTTGCTTACAAGCAGAAGCATGCTAAGTAGGTGGCCTTTAGTGCCCTGTTTATAGAGCAGGTTGTGGCCGTTTGGTCTGTGGTCACTGAGGACACTTGCACAGAGACACTGACAGCGCCACCTTAAACAGGACCTGATGCCAGCTTTCTTATGAACCAGCAGAAACAATGAGTTTTTGTCAAGTACTAGTTCTCCTGAGCATGGGGGTTGAAAAAGAATAATGGTAAAAGAGAGGAAATGGTTATTTGAATTTTTTTAATCTTAAAATATTGCAAGTGGCTTTAATCACTGTATCACTTAATTGCATCAAAGAAACTGAGGTTAGTAGAAGGCACTGAACTTCTTCTGGACAACGTTTCCTTTGAGCGATCTATTCATGCAGTGCTCTGCTGGAATGCAACCAGCAGAAATAGTATCTGATTTCTGCAAAGCCCACTTAAGGTGTGTTGTGCTGTCAAGGCAGATCGGTAAACTGACTCTTTCTGATCAGGAGCTGTGTGTTTCACCTTAAATCTTCAAAAAATGGCATGTTATCTGAGGGGAGGAACCATCACTTAGTCTTTGTCCACTTCTCCATTGTGCCTGCAGTAAGCCTTCCACTCCGGAGCATTTGAAATCCTATGATCAATAAATTTTTAATAACCTATTATGTATCCATATGCACTGACTCTGTGCCTGGATTCCTTTCACCTAACAGTACCAGTGGGGTTCAGCAAAGGACAAAATCTTGTGTCCCCTGAGTGTCCCCGTGTAGGTGCCATGAGCCTAAACTGTGCCCATGGCCAGTGGAAGTCTATCACTTCTGAACACAATCACTCAACTGAGTGGGTCACCCTAGAGCCTACATAAGGTCAAATGCTTAGATGTAGACTTTTGCACCATTTGAGCTGCCTGAGGGTCAGCCCATGGGATGTCCAGCTGCTGATCTGGAACGAATTTTGTGCTCTATAGGATATATGCCATATTTGTTGGCTCCATGATGGACTTTATACATCTTATTGTGACTCAACACCAGATACCCATGCATAGGGAACTCAGTTTCCTTGTAACGTCAGCATGCTGGACTTCTATATTCTAACTAGTCCTTCTGTGTTCCCTTTCTGTTCCCCTGTTGCTTCCTGGTGGCACCTCTTTTATTTCAAGATCACGTGTGTTTTGTAATACTTCTTCTACTGCATCAGGACATGCCCAGGTCATGGTCATCCATGCTAACTGCTGCAGCTTTACCTGGGAATAGGTCTGCTCTAGGAGTGAGCAGCTTGCAGAGGAAGGTAACTGGGTGTAACTCAGGTGTTGTGTGGAAAACACTCTCGAGTCACAGTGTGTTCCCACGCCACTGCTCCGGTCATCTGACTGCACTTTGCCCTTTAGTCAGGACTTTTGGCAGTTTTATACTGTAACCTCGGCTGTTACTGTGGCCAAGTTCACCCAGGGTGTGGCATGGGCAGGGTTAGTGCACTCCTGCCTGAATTTCAAAAAAAAAAAACCATGTTCAGAGGAGGTAAATTTCAGCAAACACCCATAATGACAGTATAATAGCTTTTTTTTTTTTTTTTCTTTTTTTTTTCTTTTTTTTTTTTTTTTTTAAAGCTGGATTATCCTGAGTTCAAAACAGAAGCACTGACAATTACACAGTCTTGTAGCCTGTGGACTGTGTCAATATTAAAATAATCATCTACGCTTTTCTCTGTCACATGTTTTCAGCTATGGCTGAACAACTTGGAAATCATCTAGTGTGTTTTTTGCCCTAAGGGTATGCCTGCATGGGAAAGGTATTCTATAGAAAATCAAGATGTGAATGTGCAGTGCCAATAGCAACATAAGGGTTTCTCCATTTGAATAGCCTTGTTCCCTATCCTGGTCACATCTAAACTGATGGTCAATGTCCATGCTTGGTTGGGACAGACATGGAACTATTTCTGTTCTGGAAATCATGTAAATCCATTGCTGCAGCACTAAGCATGAACTGAGGTGCTGACCTGTGCTGACATGCCATGTGAACCCTGTGCACATTGACTTAATTAAGCTAAATGCAACAAAGAACTTTTTGAACAAACTGTTGACCTAAGAGTCAGCACAATGTATCATTCTGTACCATCTCTTAAAGAGAGGTCCTAGGAGAAGATCTCCAGACTCCGTGTTTCTGGAAGACCCCTGTCACTCTGCTTAGCTGGCAGTGAGATAAAGAACTACCTGCATTAAAAAAAAAAATCCCCAGCCAATACGATTTGGGAATTTTAGAAGATCACACTCTTCCTAGGAACTCCAAGAAGACACTTTGTTCAGTGGCTATATCATAAAAATGAAGGGGGTTTGAGGGCTCCTATCTAAACTCTCTTCATAACCAGTTCATCCACAGCTATTCATGTTTTGCAGACGTGAAAAATGACTTGAGATATTTGTTTTCCTTGTGAGACCCTGATGCTGGATCTAAGGGAGCAGTTTGTGCTCCTGTGCCTTAGTTTGTGGAAGGCTTAGAATATGAATCTTGCTGTTTATTCTGGTTATACATTTAGATAATGCCCTAGCAGTACACATGGGACTCCGTCTTCTGTCTATCTCCACTGTCAAGACTTAAATTTCTGCCTTCTGGTGAAAGGCTTTTTTGTTTTCTTCAGCTTCTCACTCAGTTTGCTGACGAGACAGGTTGAAGATGAGAAGCCACCTTGGATGCAGCAGGGCTGCCTGCTCATGCAGTGAGCACTGTTTTGCCTTTTTTGGTTTGCTCATATGTCTAATTGGACTGGGCTTTAATACAAGGATAAATTGCAGATGCCTGATTACACTAAGTGCACATACAGTAAATGATTATTTTACATTTGGCCTTAAGCTCAGCCTTTTTTCCCCAGGCTAATGTGGTTCCTCATACTCCCAAAACTCTTTCAGAAGCCCACATCATACAGACTACAATATCTTACATGTTATGTAGGATGCATTACATCTTGCTTCCTTGAGCTACTATTTTTTTTCCACCTTCACTATTTCCCTCTCTGTATTTTGTCCATCCTGAGAACTTGTATATTTTAACAACCAAAAAAACCAACAAAAATACAAAACTACAATCAAAAAAATAGCTGATGGTTTATGTTTGGCTACTTGTTTAGCTGAGTTTCAAAACGATGTGCTAATGGTCCCAAAGTGCCATCAGCGTAGTGTGGTGGGTTTTTTCTCCATACTGTTCTGTTTTCAATTTTTTGTAGTTCTTTGAAATTTGTCTTCTGGTTGAGATAATCCCGTGGAAAATGGAGGATCTTTGGATAGTAAAAAGCACAGGTAGTCAGTGTCTTTAAAGACATCCTGAGTGAGTATACACAAGAAGGTAAAGAGTGCCAGGAGCTGTTAGTTTATTAATTATGGCCAGGGTTATTAATGACATTCTTTGGATAGTTAATTACTCTCTTCTTTAGCTGAAGCCTAACTAGATAATAACACCACCAAGACCCCATTTATTCTTCTTCTTACATACAAAGACAATATGTGCCTTTAAATAGTGTGCAGACACATACAAATCAGATAATGATGTCAGATATTTAAGGATATTTTCCAGTTTCTGCTGTAATATGTTGAAAAAATTATGTTTAGTATCACCCATAACTAAGTATGGTGGAAACCAGGGTGTTTTTTCTGCCAAATTCATAAGTGAGGTATAAAATGGTGGTATACCATAAGTGACCTGCTGTGTGGAAGCAGGAGCCTTAATTTAGTGAATACAGGAGAAGGGTGGGTTATTGTAGCAGCAGATGAAAATGGGTGTATTAAAATCGTATGAAGGATAATACTTGGTGAGATCAAAATGTACATATCCCAGTATGCTCCCACTGGTAGGGTTCCATAATGGATGCTTAACACACTCAGGAACCTGGCTTGGGAATTCTGCTGTGCATCTGTGTTCCTCTGGTATAAGCACACTTGTTTTCATTAGGGTATAGGCTGTCTGTATTGTACTTCTCCTTAACTGTTTCATCCTATACTCCTCATGCATCTTTCTCTAGACTGTCTAGAGGAATATTTTTAAGTTAAATTTTCAGAAATTGTCCTGAACTCCACTCATGAGAAAAATTAAAACAAAAGTGGGGGAAATCCCACTGTAAGAGCAGATGATAACATGTGATAACATCAAAGACAAGTTTTAGGAAAAGTCTCAAAGAATGAGCATAAAGACTGCAGAAGGCAAGGTCTTTAAGCAGTGGAATGCAGGACAGCAGGGTTTTGACATTAACATAGACTGCCACTAAAACCTGGCAGTTATGATGAGATATTTTATCTTGGGGCTTTAGTGAAACATGTATTAGTAGAGCATGAAATCTCTATGGAAGAGGAGGTGTCTGTGTTTATTGGCTGTTTTCTATGCCTAACATTTGTGAGTCTGTAGTACCCTTAACTAGCCCAGCACTGATTTTTGGGATGTGACTGAGTAATGGACAGTGGGGTTGTAGAAGTTTACAAACAATTCGTAAAAGAAAGGAGAAACAGGAGCAACACATGAAAATAACAACCTAGCTGCTGTTTATTTCATATAGCTACAAACAATATATATTAGAAAATAGAAAATATCAGTGTGTTACTTTTGCAACATCATAAAAGTTGAATGATTATATGAAACTAGAAATAACTTTGAAGACAGTAAATAGAACAGTAACAGTGTCTAGCTGATACAGTAATCTTAATCTTTCAATTTTTAAATTGCCTGAAATCATCAGTTTCTACACCTCTTAGATAAAAAACTAGCTTAGATGACTGAAGCTATATTTACATGACATAGAGTATATCTGGGAAAAGATTTATGACAATGGAAGGTACCACTGTATCTTGCTTCAGTGTTTCTCAGACCTTATACAGAGTACCAAATTGTGCCAATACACAATGATGAAAAGGTTGAGGAGACACTGTCTTCCTCCTACTGTCTTTTACTTGCCACTTGTAGCACTTCTTCACTCTCCAAAATTGATACCATTACACAGGGAGAAAAAGATGGTTTTACCCACTGAATCAAACTAACCTGTTCTAAATTATATGGGATTTTTAATTTATTTATTAAGAGGCTAAAGGAACATTTATAATCTCTGCACTCATCTGAGTGTGGAAAATGTCTCCAGATACACCTGTCTGGTTGGTGGGGTCTCCAAAGCGAATTGTGCTAGAAGGAGTATGGTTTTCTGTTCTTTCTATCTAGTTTCTGGTTTTCTTCTACTTAGTGGGGTATAATTTTCTGACACTCATTTGGGGCTTGGAATTATATTGAAAAATCAGACTCCAAGGTCAACTGAAAATTCTCACTGCTAAAAGGTGGGTTTTTTGCACATTGGCACACCAGGTGCACTGCTCTACCACATACAAAAAATTAAACTCTCACATAAATGCGTGTGCATACCCCAGATGTAATAGTCCTTGATGTAATAATGTCCTTGAAATAACAAATGCACTTAAATTATGTCTTGAGTATGGTCTCATTGACTTCAGCAGGGCAGTTCATGTGATTGAAGTTAAACAAGTATAGGCACTTTCACAGGTTGCAGTCATCATCAACACGTCATTACATGCCCCCAGGAACTCTACAGCTCAGTGAACTCAGCTTTCTTTTGCATAAATAAATAAAAGTTTCAGGATTAAAAAAAAGTTTTTTAAGAAGCAGAAGGGAGAGTGACATGGCAGGAAATAGATTTTCCACCTTGACTGACAGATACTGGAAATGTGAAGAGTGTCCTGTTACAGGGGCTGAGGGTCTGCAGTACTGGCATGGAGCTGCTGCTCTGGTTCTGTTTCAGAGGGTCCTGTAGAGCTCTGGGAGCACAGACAGCATTGCCTGGCCCAGGGAATGAGGCAGCCTGCACAACTTACTGGTAACCAGGGACTGCAGCTGTCTTGGGGCTGGCTTCTGTTTTGTTGGCACCTTTATTTTGACTAGAGTTTTCAGAAGGCTGGGATTTAGCTCTGTCCTGACTTACAAGATATAGCATCCTTTCCTTTGATGATTTCTCTGCTTTGTATTGTCCATTCCCCAATACACAGTTTTAAGAAAAATTAAAGGAAGAGTTCTTCTTCTCAATTATTTTGTATGAATTGATACCAGATTCATTTAAATTTAGGGCCAAAATCATGGCCTGATTCAGCAATTTGGGTCAGCACAGTGTGTTGTTATGAAGCTCTTGTATAGCTTTTATATAGTGGTGGACTTGGCAGTGCAGTGTTAATGGTTGGACTAAATCTCAACGGTCTTTTCCAACCTAAATGCTGCTAGAATTCTGCACAATCAGGGAAAATGCAGCTACTCTGGCTTACAAAAAAGTTATTATTTGCTGCCATTCGATTTGTTTGAAAATTTGTCCTAATTGTGATAGAGCATAAAAGAGAGTGCAAAGCTTTGTGGAGATACAGCCACAAGGCCAAAACTTTGTTGTTAATCATGGGCCAAGTAGACTTTTTTTATGATCTTTACAATGAAAAGGAGACAGAGTTCAGTGGAAGCTGCCTGTTCTGCTGAAGGTGATAATGCATGTCCCACATGTCTGAAAGCCTCTTATTCCAGTTTATGGGTTCCTCTACCACTGCATTTTCTGTGTAGCCAAAACATTATCAGGTAATTAGTTAAAATACCTAAATTCTACTTTTTGAAAGAGTAAAAAAGATTCAAAACTGACATTTGAGCAGTGATAGAATACAAACCTTGATGTAGTTTAGACATGAGTATTATCGGACGTACCCCATTAAATGCATTGTTTTGACAGCTTATTCCTGAGTCTGAATGAGTTGTAACTCTTTTATACGAAGGCCTCTTCCTCAGATGTTGCCTTAAGGAAACGAAAGATTGGTTTGTAACACTGGATGGGGAGCTGAAGGTCGTGAGTAAATTCTGTTTACTAAAACATATTCTGGTGCTTAATCTAATCCTAGGTGAGCTCACTCACACAGCAAAGTTTAGAGAAAGAAAGGGGAAAAACCTTGGCAACTTCATTAAAATGATTGGTGGTATGTACAGGGAAAGAAGAGAAGGACAAGAAAGGTCCTGCTAGTACAAGAAGGGTAAATACTGGAGAAGATGAATTTCATTTTCAAAATAATAACTGTGTTCTGTTCAAGTATGCCCATAAATCTGTAATACAGCCTAGGATTTCTGAACCAAACCTTTTTTCTTCCTGAAATAAATTTTTGAGAATAATTCCAGAGATCTTTTTAAGAATCCAATGCAGGAAAACCAGGACTGGTATGTATAAATTTATTCAGCAAACTGAAATTGTATTTTTCATCACTCATTCCGTTTATTTATTTGTAAAGATCTTTCTGACACCAATAAATTGTTATTCAGTACCACATGTAACATTTTTTTCAGTATTGTCCACTGACCTGAAAAGAGTATGATCTATTAAAGCACCTATTTGAAGACATGATGCAAGATCTCTGCTCCTATTTCCATTAACATAAGAGGCTTTGAATTTAGTTGGCTAAGTCTTTAAAAATAAGGTATGGGTTATTTCATACTTTTCTACTAACATGGTGCATTTTTTTTTTTTTAATTTTACGATCACAAGAAGTTCCGTGTGAGAGGGACATGGACACCATCCTTAGAAATTTGCTGTGTAGAAAGTACCTGTGGGAGGTGTGTCTGCCTTCTCTGAGCAGCCCAAAGGCACGGTGTGTCTCCTGCTGAGAGTCACTCTCAGAGCCCCCATGCAGCACTGAGGCCAGGCCGTGGCAGATTTGGTTGGTGGCTGCCCTGCCCAGCCTGTGTGCAGCCTCCTGCCACTGACCTGATGTCTGCTAATTGATAGAGTCAGAGTTACACATTGCCCTGGGAAGTTTTTAAACTACTTTTTGGTCAAATTGTAGGTGACACAGATCCTGACATATTTAGCAGGAGGGGAAATGACTGCCAAGTCTCTCCAGAGGCTGCTTTGTAATGCTCTCACTGAAACATTGTTATTATCACTAATAAGAGGGCTGGAGCTGAGAAACAGCACTCCTGTTTGGGAGCAGGATGTGCAAGGGGAAATGGAGTAAGTAAGGAGATGTCAATGGTTGTCAGCACCCAAATTCTCCAGTGGTGAAAATACAGGAGATGAAATGTTAATTGCTTTCCTGGAAGAAGCCTTCTAACGTGGGAATTGCTTATATGAGTATTCTGTAGTCCTACAAGCTTTATTTGAAATTCAAAATGAGTTTTTCTCATCAGTGCATACCAGTCAGAGTGACTTTTAATTTCATCTTACCCTACAGACTTCCACCAAATGTTAATAAGTGATTGTACACAGCACGGGTGTTTGAAGAAGCCACCTCAGAAAAGGTTGCAGAACCATGTTGTGGTATAATTTGTATCGAGGTAGTGTCCTGGGATCCAAAATTAATTTGTATTTTTGCAGTTTGTTTTCTGTGTGCTTTGCATTTTAAACGACTTCTATATACAAATCCTTCACTGCCTCAGCAGGTCACAAATATTTAATCTCTGTGGTATGGAGGGAGAAGAGGTACAGAGTGGCTGCACAGCCGTGTGCTCACCTGTGGGTCAGGGTGCTGATGGGAGGATATTTGGAGCCAGTTGTCTTAGGCTCTGTGTAGGTCTGATGACAGATTGTAACTGAGATAAGGAATTTATAGTTTGACAGATAAGGTAAACACTGGGAAAAGTGAAGAAACTCACTTCAAATGACACGAAGTGTTATGCAGTACCCACTGTACACAGCAATGCCTTTACAGCATCACACACAGAGCAACAGCTGGCAGAAGGGGTTGCCCTCCTCTGCCTCTGGTTTTCTGCCTGATGATACCAGTAGCAGAGATCTACATGTGCTTTGGGGTTCAGAGCCCACCACTCACCCCTGGGCTGGCAAGGCTGAAAGGACTGCAGACAGCTATGAAAAGGAGTTAGAAAAGCACAAATGTGCCTGTGCCCCACTGCCCCTTTGCCTTGTGCTCTGCGGGAGCGCCCAGGAGCGCCCAGCTCTCCTTGCCTTCCTCATTGCCAGCTCCTGGAGGAGCTGCTGCTGCACTGAGGGCACAGCAAGACAACGCCCTCCCCTGCAACATCCCCACTCCTGCAACCATCCCACACTGCTGCAGCTTTCAAACTCGCACTGCTTTGATGGATTAAAACCTAGTAATAATTTACTGATCCGTGAAGCCTGATATTTCATCCGGGAAATGAAAGAGACATTCACAGGATTATGCACTCCCACCATCTTATATCATCAGGGTTCCCTCTGAATTTTTTAAGGTAGCAGCAACATTGGGTTTTGTAGTACATAGGAAACAGGAACTTGAAACCGAGCAAGACCTTCAAATGCTTAATTTGAAAACAGAAATGAACATACAATAACATGCAATTTTTCTTGATTTTTATATTCCAAAATAATTAACAGGAATGAAAACAAGTTCATTTTCCTCTTCAGACACTTCAAATAATGTTTGCCAGCAGAAATCACAATCATATCTTTGGCCTTTTTTAATACAATGATATTGCGAAGAACTATTTTTTTTTTATCATTTAAGCTAATGTTTAGTTTGCCTAATTAATACACTGAACTCTAAAGTCTCAGCAGAAAGAAATTAGAATAATGTAAAAATGCAACACGTCAAAATGTCTTGAAAGAGATGGGAAGCCTTAGATGCTGTTTTAAAATTGTTTTTTATGTAGAAAATAAAGGAATTTTGAATTAAATAACCGTAGAAGATTTAAAAGCTCTACATGTGTCCTTTAAAAGCATGTTTTTCATGTGAATTATTGCCATTACAATGTAGACCCTTATTTTTCAAATAACTTTACATCAGAAATGTGTTAACATCTAAACATGAGCACAAAAAAATTACTTATTTATGGAAGTATTTTTTTTTACCAAAACTAAAATAGTAGACACTAGCTCACCAATTTTGCTTCTCCCAGAATTTGAATATCCAAGCCTTTCTCAAACTGGAGCCTTTTACTGCTGCCAAGACTCCATAATCAAGAAAAAGAGTCTCTCAGCTATCTGAGCATTTTGCAATGACCAAGTGTCATGTGTGACATACAGGTGGCAGTGAGCAGGGGAGGTGAAGACTGGAGAACAGTACAACAGTCTGAGTCAAATAGATCTCCGGCTGCAAGACAGACCACAAAATAAAAGTTGCACACTAAGTAATTTATGTAATGATTGTAAAACTAACTTGATTTTTGTAATGATGGTAAAACTACCTTGTTTTTATTTCTTATCATTTCTCATTTTTGTTGCATCTTCTTACATATATTCTGTAGAGGCTTTAATATATATTCCAGTTATTTTTTTTTTTTCTATCTGATGTCATGGTAATAGTCTTTTGCTTTCAAAAAAGATCAAACCAGCTTTTTTGTCTGAAATCTTAAACAAGAATCTTTAGTCACTCTGCAAACTGCAAACTGGTGCTTCTCCCATGCATTGAAATAGGTTATTAACCCCAGAAACCAGTGGCAGACATCTTAATTTCAATACTGTAACCAGTTGCTGCACAGATCAGTTTACCACATTCCTGCTATAGGCTGTTTGAACCAGACCTCACTCCTAGGTTAATTCCTGAAGAAGAATCAGATGAAAATGCCACTGCTCTCTGTCTGTGGCAGTTGACAGAGGCCCAGAAGCCTCAGATCCTCTCTTCCTGCACTTCCAGCTGGCATGTGAAGGAGAGCCAAGGTGGGATTCTGGGCTGTATCCAATGCAGGGGTTTGCCCTCTTGGATGTCCGTAATTTTCACCACATATCGCTGAACTGGCTGGCACATACCAAACTGACACCAGGGCATGGCATAAATTGTCTTTTGCCACGCTGGTGTTTGGAGAGATGGGGACTTTGATGGAATGGAGGATGGGTGTGTCACACTGAGAAAGAGACATGAGAGGAGCGACTGTTCAGGTTGGATTATGCTGGAAGGAAGGGAGGGCAAGACCCTGCTCTTGGAGGTACATCAGGTAGTAGGAAACAAGGCTGTGGGAAATCACACTGACAAACCTATTCATTTTAGTATATTTGAACTTTAGCTAACTACTGGCCTTGAAAACTAGGAACAAGACTTTTGAAGTAGTTACTGGAAAGATACAAGAGGCAATAGAGATTTCCTAAAGAGGAAGCAGGTGAGTAGACACCCAGAGCCTTTCGTTTTGAGAGCTGACTAGCCAGCCCCAGGACATGGTGAATGAAAGGCTGACAATAAACAGGGAGTTAAAGAAACTTCTCATCTCTGGGGCTTTAATTTTACCTGTAGCAGGCTGTTTAAGAAGATATCACAGCCTCTGGAATGAAGCAATAGGAAACTTTAAACTTCAACAAGGAGATCTTTCTTTTCTGTCAGAGAAAAGGGCAACTTAATTACCCTGTTCTGCTTTGCTCAGCCATGGTGGTGTTCCTGCTGAATACAAAGTGCTGAGCAGGAGTGAGGGCTTAATAGAAGAACCAGCACTGAGCTGATTCACTCTGTTTTGAGAAATGACTTATTATTTATTTGCTGGCATCAGTTTTGCCATTAGCTCTAAGAAGAGAAGTAAACAATATTTTTCTGACGCACCCATCAGACCTTCCTCAAAATGCACAGTTGCTCAGTTCTTAACTGGAGATGTTTATATTGTGGAGTTGCAGTCATTTTAACTGCCCCACTGCCCCTTTGCCTATGGCCAGTTTCTGATGCTGTTGAGACTTTACTGAGCCTAAAAGTTTGTATGTAAATTAACAAAAGTTTGCTAGTTATATCATTAATCTTTTATGTACCTTCCACCCCATTTTTTTGCTGTCAAAAGACTTTGTAATCTCTTGCAATGATTTTAAAAATGTAAAAAGTTATTTTCAAATAGCTGTTTCTGTAGTTAATTTTCCAAAACATGCTTTTCAAAGCTTTGTAATATTTTTGATTTTTTTTCTTGGACCCTTTTTGTGTGTTTGAAGGGGAGGGCTTGTTGTTATTGTTTTGGTTTGGTTTTGGGTTTTGGTTAGTAGTTTTTTGTGGTTTCTTTTTTGAAGGGTTTTTAGGTAGGATTCTCTATGTCATTAACTCCCCTGTTTTATGCAGCAAATATAAACCAGATTCTTGTTGCAGCACACCCCAAATAAAGTGAATGACTGCCACCGAGAGTCAGCCTTTTAAAGAGAAATTGTACAATATTATCGATGGACATGTTGACTGAAAAGCTAATTTTTGAATTTTAAAATTTTTTTTAAAAATGCAGGATCTTAGTCTACGGTCATTGTTTTTCACCTATTCATAAACAATGTTAATCCTCATAAGTTTATCTAATTCTACTATGGACGTTTTATTATCAAAGGGAAAAGAAAACAAATGTCCTTTATGCATTCCAAAAAGCCATTTACAGAAGACCATTTTCTTTATCTCATTGACATTTCAGACAGGGAAGTTGAGTCACTTACAAATGGAATTCTGATGTCAGTATTGTAAAAATACACATTTTTCTACTGGTGAATGTTCATAAACTTGGAAGTTCTCAAAGCTTTTCTACCATCAGACAAAAAACAGTGAAGAACTCCCAGACAGAGGTACTTATTTATTATTCTTCACTTTTGACATTTTATGACCCCACACAGACTAGATGAGTAATTCTATCAGTGGTAATTCTAACCAGATAATCAAACAAAGTGTGAGTAAAAACATTGCCACTGTGGGACAACATCCCCTCAGAGATCTAGCTTACATTTTCCTTCCTCTGAACCCTTCTTCTGGCTCTCATCTCTGTCCTCCACATCCTGTTACCACAGTAAACATATAGCATGATAATGCTGGAGAATAATCTTTTATGAGAACAATTTCTGTGTTTGAAAGAAGCAGATAAGCTTTCAGGAACCCTAAGTCCTTCTTTGGATATAAAATTGAAGCCCTGAGATTCAGAGCTAAATCCTAGCTACTTTGTTTATTAATTAGATGAGTAAATCATTTAAGACAACTGAGAGTGGCTGGGCAGCTTGAGCCTCAGGAATAGCATGGGGAATGCTAGATAAGATAAGAAGGTGATTATCACTCACTGGAGAAAAAAAAAAATAACAGGTAATGTATTGCCGAAGGAGGAGGGGAAGGTTGATGGGGAGAGGGAGGAGAGATACCACAATGTTCCATTAAAAATGTTCCATTAAAAATGTTCCATTAGAAAGTCTGTTGACTTCCAGTTTTATGGATTTGAGTTCCTACCATCATCTTTGGAAAGTGTTTAGTTTACTTAGTAAGGAACACGACAAAAGAGGAAGCAGTGAAACAGAATAAGAAAGCACTTTTGCTCTGGGGCCTCAGGGTGGAAAGCCATGCTCCTCGAGGGACGGGACTCAAAATGGATATGTAGCACCTAAAAAGTAGAGACAGAACACTAGTGGCGAAGAAAAAGGGAAATACATTTTGGCTGTGGAATGAACCGTTATTTGAGGTGGAACCAGCTCCACAGCTGGGCAGCTGAAGGACGAGGTGCAATACATTGATTTTCAGTTACAAAAATGTCTCACAGAGCTCTTTTATATGACATTGTATGCATGTACCTAAAGGAGAATTGCCAAGAACAGCTAAATGGGAAAGAGGAAAATTCTTTATAAGAAAACAGATATAATAAAGATTATGAAGATGTATCTTACCAAGCAACCATTATTGTAGGGAGGCTCTAAGTGAGATAAACAGTAGGACAGCTTGTTCATTGTAACACACTGTGCATTGTATATCATAATAACTGCACTATACTGATATCCCAGCTCTTCCAAGAAGCTTTACATTATTTCTCTTTTTTTTTGTTTTTCTGTAGGCTCCTGGTTCAGGGACGAGATCATCCTGTGCTAATAGAAATTTGAGCGCATGATACTTGAAATGATTTGGCTAGTTACAATGCTGTGGAATGTCTTCTCACAATAATGTCTATCTTCTGATTGTAAATAAAAGCCATTAAAAAGCCTTATGAATCAACACTTTGGCACAGCTCTATTTATAACACACCTCTCTGTATGGAGATTGTCTGATTATGCTTTATATTCTGACATTTAAAAAAGCATATTCTGAGCTTTATATTCTGAGCATTTAAAAAGCTCCTTAAGAGCTTAAAGCACAGTAGCACAAAATAATTTACTGTTGTTTGAAGAAGACTTTCAGACTCTCCAGGTGCCTCTGAAGTGAGTGTTGACTGTTTGCCTGCTGGTGTGAAAGCTGGAGGATGGTCATACCCAGTGTCACGAGAGCTCCTCAGCATGTGAGATCAGTCTACTTCCATCAATCCACATGAGCCATAGGCTTGGCTTTTCCTTGCTATGTGAGTTATTTGTAACTACATGTGTCATGTTCAGTGACCAGTGGCAATAGATAAAATTTTTAGAAATTTCATTTATACCTCACTCAAATGCATAAAATGCCCTAAAATAAACTTAGCTTTAGAAAAAGAGAGCTATCCCGTGATACCCCATATCTGAGGATATTTCTCCAGCTCCTCTGGAGTTTCCATGTCCTTTATTGTCTCAGGGGTATTTCACAATAATAGGAATCTTCTAGCAAGAGTCTGAGAAGTGCCAGAGGTTCAATAGAAAAGTAGACTGAAGTGGACTGAATACCAGATCCTGGGCTGTGCAGCTTTCTGCACTGTCAAAGAACTTTAAATCCACAGAGAAAACCTCCTTTTCCATACCAGCAGCCCTAGGACCGAGTTTCATGACTCTTGCAGCCAGTACCACCACATCTCCTGTAAAGCTTTGCCCTGTGCTTTAGCACCTCTACCCATCACAACGAGGAAGACCCATTGCTTGGTTAAAACCCTTCCTTGCTCCACCCTTTCCAGACTGAAGGCTCTTTTCCAGAGAACAGATCGCACTACATCAACACAGACCCACTGGGAGCAGTGATCTTCATCCATTGTGGACTGATTGATGGTCATGAATCTCACAGCCACCTTGGGTCATTCTGGCCCAGGAACCCTTGCTTTGGGAATTTAACCTGGTCCTAAGCAACACCCAAATGGGAGCTCTGCCTCTCAGCCACTCCTTCCTTGCCTGTGAGAATTGTGCACCAAAGGGACATCAAGAGTGTGAAACTTTTCAAGCAAAAGGTAAAAAGGGAAAAGCAGAATTTTCTTCAGCAGTGTCAGTCCTACACAAAGTCTTCTAGTGGTGTTTGAACTGATCCAAGCTGGTCTTCTATTCACAGGATATTTGACAAGAGCTACAGCTCTTGAGCCGATCCCAGCTGGAGTCACTTGGCCCTCTGCCCTCAGCTGTGGCAGGTGTATGTGCCACCTTTGGCTGACATTATTCCCAGACACACCCAGGGGCTACAAGTTATACTGAAGAGACACAATATTTGTGTTACATGTTTTTCCCCAAATGTTTTAGTTCTTAAACTGTATTTGCTAGAGTCCTCCAAAGCTGTCATGGACTCTTAAGTTATTTCTCTATCACAGAAAACTTTCTACTGATTGTAAACTACTTCTGAATTTTAGTGGGGTCATTAGTCACTTTCTGGAAGAACACAGTTTAGTCAAGTGCACCAGGACACAAAAAATATTTCTGGCAGAAGACACCAGCATGAAGGGTGATTCACCCACAGGAGAACTACAGTAAATTACAAAGCAGCCTGGAAAGCTGACAGCAGGGATGAACACAGGAAAGCAAATATGATTTTATATAGTAGGAACTTGATATATGAAGGGAAATTAAGATCAAGTTTAGAAAATGATGACTGAGCATAATCAAACTACATCCATCTCATTAAAGCAAGTTTATTTTCAGCTTGTTACTTTGATATAACTTTCTTATGTTTTCATGCTATATCTTTAGTCTTTGATAAAAGAAGCTGACTAAAACTGTCCTTTAAAGACAGTTGTACTTGACTCATCTTTTGATATTTGTGAGCCATATGTACACTCTGCAGCAGGGGATCTTTCCCACAGTACCATGACCTGGAGGATTTTCTAGCCTGCAGTAACGGCAGATGCATGTCTGAGGCTGCCTCCTCTGCATCTACCTCCTGTGGCTGCTACAGGGGCAGATCAGGGCATCCTGGCAGCTCCTCCAGATGCAGAAACACAAAATGCACCATGATTGAAAAGAAGGGTAGGAGTGAAGGCTGTGCCTATGTGATCAGGAGCACATCAAGGAGAGTGGTTTGGGATAAGAAATTATCTCTTCTTCACGTGATTATCTACAGATACATTCACACTGTAGGTCACTCCATGAATCTTACCTACTTTCCCAGAAAACTGCTATGAAAAAGGCTTTTCTCTTTGAAAGCTAAAGAAAAGAACAGGATGCATAGACTGAAAAGTCTTTCTTACGAAAGGTGTAAGAAGTGAGCTCAAGTCTCACTGGGGATTATGCTTTCAAAGGAAACACTAAAAACTCTCTTCAGCTGAGTGACAATACAGTAAGATGAGAGAACACTGAAAACCCCACACCCTGTGGATACAAAGCAGGTATGTGTTTCCTTCAGTTGTGGGAAGTAGGTCTACACCTTTTACTAGGTACTGATGATCTTCTAGAAAAGGATTTTAGTAGAGATTTACACATAGCTGAAAATCTGGTCTATTTGGCCAAATACTTTTTAATAGAACTCCTCCTGCTATTACTGAGAATGCCATTACCAAGAATAAGCAAACTTGTTTTAGCTTAAGAGCTAGCCCAGAATCAGCCATCACTCAACTGCTTTTACAACATCCAGGTGAATGGAGGGGAATTGGATGTTCTCCAATGGCTCTTGTGAATTTGAAAATCTGTTTGGCTATTAGTGCATGGATATAGAAACATCAATCACAGTATTATTTCTATGCAAAAGTGCTTGGAAAAAACACAGTCAGGATGTTTCTTTGTTCCTATGTATATTTAATAATAATACATTCCCTCCTGAGCTGCCTGCTTTAAATAGGAGTATCTGCCTACAGAGCAATGTGCTGTTGGATTAAAGCTACAGAACACGCAGACATCAGCAATGTATTGTTTTCTGGCAGTAAGGGTTTGTCCCACCTTGTTAGTAAAGAATTTCATTTTCAGCCCAGTATATTGAGTGCAGACTGGGCTGGCCCCTCAGGCTTTAAATTAATGTTTTAAATGAGACAGAAACATTCCAGGGAAGAGAAATTACCTGAAAATCACACATCTTCTGGCACAGAATTTTACTCCATAATTTTGACATCTGAATTAAAACAGATTTTGTATCACTCTTCCTATTTCAGAAGGTTATTTTTCTAGGTGTCTGATGTAGGAATGAGGGACCAAAGGAAAGACAGATGCAAAAAGAACCAGAGAGGACTTCCATTTGCACATAACCAACATATTATAAATATCAAAACAAAACCAAGTTTCAGTAATTATGCTAGAATAATCACCAGGACTTAGAGACAAAAACAGAGCCTAGAACACTGATCCAAATGTTTTACAAGATGAAAATGTTGAAATCTGGATGCTTTTGCATTTCAGAAATTGTGTACTTAGAAATTTGAAATGAAAATAGCTGATTTCTTAAACCTGCAAATTTACTGAAGATAAGGTGGAAAGTATTTGTTTAATAATCATTACTGCCCAGGTTTTCTTGTTATTCATTTCTTTAACCAAGGAGAAACAAATGGTTCACTGCTACTGTGAATTTTATAATTTTATAATTTTATAATATTTGTGTGCTTTATTCCTTGGGAGGACCCAATGACACAATGAGTAAATTTTCCATTTTCAAGGTTTTGCACAGACTATGTCCTTCCACATTAAAATAGTATGTCTGAAGATTAACGTGCAACAAAAGAAGTTCAGTTACAGACAAGACTTTAATGACATTGTGCACAGGGCTTTAATGTTCTGTCAACTCTGATTTTGAGCCCAAAAATGGTATCTGCCATTTTAGAAACACTCAAATGACAATGCACTTTAAAGGAAAACAGTCTCTTTTGTTAAAATAAAGGATCACTTAATTTTCCTGGAATAAAGGGGGCATAAAAAGAAGTAGGATCTACAATTGTCTAAGCCTCATGAAGAGTGGAACCCAGGATATAACCCAAACAGCTTCATATTGTTTAAATCTTGATGAAAACAATTAGTTTAAGGATTTTAGATTTCCACACCATTTGGAAATGCAGAAGGCTTGTGTCAGTTCTGTATTCCACATTCACCCTTTGCTGTTATCTCATGTGTTTTTGTAACATGAATTTTGATGTGGTTGGAGTGAAAAAATGCAGCTGATAAAGCAGATAATTCTGTCCCTGACTTCCAGCCTTCCTAACATGGGGTGCTGGAGCTACTGATAAACAGAAAAGGTAATTCATTTAAATAATGGATTTTGGGAGGAATGGCAGTCATAGTGCTTGTCATGATTTTCATTCACACTTAGTATCTCTTTGAGAAATGAACAGTGACACAGTACAAGGTGGGAGAGGATGTTGATTCTAGTATATGTTCACACAAAATAATTTGTCTCTGCAAAAATAATCAATCCAAGTTCCAACTTTATAACATGACATTACAGTATAAGTATACTTTTTAATGCCACTTTAGTAGGAGCTTGCTAGTGGATTGCCCAGGACAGATGCACAGATATCATGAATGAATGGCCATGGAGAGTTATATTACTTTCAAATTAATTTTAGTCCTTATAATGATAAATATGGGGAAAAGCTGACCACTTTAAAATGCTACTGCACTACCAAGGTTCCTGGCTCTGCATGTTCTGAATACTCAGAAATTCAGACTGAGGAGATGTTGAAATCACTTGTGCTCACTTGGGCATCACTTGGGAAAGACAGCAGCACAGGGCAGGAGAGTAGGCCAAGACCCTAATCTAGAAAATTTGCTTTTCAGGCATTTTAGCTGCAGCTGCAAGCGAACTTAATTGAAATGGTGATTGCTTACTACTTCTCGTGAGTTTTCAGTTTCAGGAAAGTTTCTTGGAGGTTACTTCAACACAAGTAAAACATGTGGGACAATGTATTGGTGTGTCCATTAGAAAATAGGGAAAACACTCTAAAGCTGGGTTTGATTTTATGCAGTGTAAGCATACTTTCTGCGACTACTCCTCAAATCCTGCAGTAGTAATTCTTCATATAAGTTAGAATTTATTTTCTTCTTTCTTCATGAGATTAGTCTTTTAGTGAAAGAAGAAAAAAATATTTCTTTCCACATTGATTATCACCCAAAATCTTAGCTATATGATGCAGACGAATTACCACAAACTTTTTAAATAGATGTATGGTTTTGGCAAACACAGAAGGATGTGAGAAGCTCAAGGTCAAACAGTGAGGCAGCACTGAAGGAGAAAACACACCCTGCTCATCTTGATTCCTGTTTCAGGGCAGAGGTTCCTATTCTGAACCTCTCTGCTGGTTCATCATCCAAATTAGTGTGGGCACAAAGAGAAGGCTTAAGAAATATGCCAAAAATCAGTGTACCTAGGCAGATGATAGAAAGCAGAGGAGAATGTAGTATGTCTTTGAATGCCTTCCCCTGCCCAAAGGCAGGCTTATTTATCTCTGGCTCTGCCAGTTCTGTTGCTTTTTTGTCCAACCTGTTCTTAAAAAATGACTCTGGCAATCCCCTCCCTTTGTTAGGCAATCTCTCCTGGGAACTGGGCTGTATATCCCAGGTCTCCAGATTTGCCTTTCATTGCAACAGTTCTGGGGAATTGCCATTCACATGCAGACTTGTTGTGGTTAGTCTTCATAAAAATCCACCAGATAAGACACTGTGTGGGCTGCTGCCATCCAGGGCATTTTGTCCCTGGGTAAGGGCTGGGGCAGTGAGGGAGCTCCTGTGTTGGCTGGGGAAGGATGGATGTAAATTGTGGGTGTGCATGTAGAGGTTTGCAGATGTACACAACATTGATTCTGGCAGCAATGGCCCTTCAGCAAGGTGCTCTGGCCCAGACAGAGAGCTGGGCTAATGTTGCTGTGGGTAGGCACAAGTCACCAAAGAGTTTCAGCTGGTCTTTCTGAGAGAGCCAGAGCTGCGGGAGCTTTGGAAGGAGGGGAAGGCCAGTCTTAGGAGAGAGCAGGGAATGGGAAGGAAACAAAATATTCAAAAGTTTGTAAATTTTAAGATGCTACAATACAGACATGATAGGACATTTTTGGATAAAACCTAAGGGATGATTTTCAACCTTACAGCCCTAATGGAAGAGAATAAAATATTAATATATAACATTTCTTTTTCTTTTTTTTATTGAGTCTAAGTGGGTACTTTTTAATACCACTCCTTATATACCCAGTACTTATTCTGTCTAAATATCAGTACATCAGTTAATATCTGTAAATCGAGACCAACATGTGTCTTTGAGCACATTATCCATTCCTAGTGACTACATCCATTGTGATGAATATTATATTTTAATAATTTATGTTTCACATGCCCTATTTTTCTCTTCTTTGCACTGGGACCTTCTCCAAATGCATTTGAAGCACTCCTGGCAGTGAAGGTAACAATGAAATGAAACTACAATGCAATCTTTTCCCCTTTGCAGATGGACAGATTTACATGTTAAATTAGAATCAAATTTCACCTCAGTCACTGGATTCCTGTTACAATGCTAAGGAATTGAGGTTTTCGATACCTTCTCCAAATTCACTGGAAAGGAAATCATGAAACATTCATGTAAGTAAATTACAGCTCCACACCCTATTAGTCATAGAACTTGAAAGTAATTTGAAATCTTGAGTATATATGAATTATTGAACAATGAGTGAAAATGAAAGAAAATGGGACTATAACTTGCGCTTCCACCATTTGTGTAAATTGCTACTGTGGTACTTCTGTTCGGTAATTTCAGGGCAGTGTTGAAAGAGCAGGAGAAACCTGTAATATTTAAAAACAGTAGGATCCTTATTACACAGCAAAGCCAGAAGGCAGCAACAGATCAAAGATGAGAAAGGACTTAAAAGGGAATGTGGATGGTTCCAGTTAGTCCCACCTGAGCTCATGGCTAGGTTGAGTTCTACACCTCTTCCGGTTGCCCTCCTTCTATTTGGCTGGTGGAGAAGGATACATTAACACATTTTGTTAAAGACAGCTGGGGCAAGCTGAGAACAAGAGTGTGTCCCAACATCATCTCTGACAGTGGACATGAGCTCTGTCCAAGAGTTGCCATCTATGGGAGGAAAAGATGAAAAAAATTTTATAATACAGGTGTAGCAACTGCAGAATAGCTATATAGAGATACAGACTCAGCTTTTAGAATAAGTGTATGTGTAACCTTGAATTTTGTAAAAGGTTATTTTTTCCTGATATTTAGGTTTTTACGTTTTCCCATTTTTAAGTGGCTATTTACCTAAACAATTTCAGGATCCTTCTTTAAAATTTTCTCCTTTTCTTGGTATGAAGATTTGAGTAGCACTTTTTTTATGTCCAGTACCCAAATCTCATTCAGTTTTCTGAACTTCTCAGCACATGTGCCTTCACTCATTAGCTCTTCCTGTATCCTACAGGTTTCCCTTCTGGAATAATCTTTGATATCGGCTCTTTTTGTTGAGCCTTCTAGTTAATTTAACCCCACATGAGGCAAGACTAACTTCTGCAGCCACCACTTTCACAGTAGAATTATATTTTAACAAGACCAGATACTAAACCTTTCTTCGTTTAGGAATGTGTTTCTGAATTGCCAACAAATTTCATGGCTATCAAACTAGATATCTGATTTTCACGTTTATTTGATATCTGAGAATTACAAACCTTCCATTTTCATTTGTAGTATTTATCTTCCTATATTGTTAATATCTTTTCTAGAAACCGTAAGGAAATTTTTTCTATGCCATCACCACTACTGAAGAGATTACAGCACTCTGCTGTTTATTTCTCTTTTCTCATTATTATTTCAATCTCAGAGATCAAATCTTGACTGTTACTTGATTGTGTCTTAGTTTTCTCTATGGTATTTATTTTTAAATTCTGCACAGTAGTTCCAATACCCAGATTTTATTTTCTGGAGTTCATTAACTTCTTGTACATCAATTTCTCAGTTGTTTCTCTGGTATCTTTAAGTTTCCTACATGGAAACTCATTAACTATACCTTCTATCTGATGACTTTTACAAGAATCATTCTTTTTCTCAGTTCTGCTTCTTCTCTGTTCTCCCTTACTTTTTTTTTTCTTCTTTCTGATCAATAGCTGGGGTTTTTAAGATCCTCTAGCAATCTTCTCCTTCTAGTCCATAAATTAAAATTCATAGTCATACACAGACCTCACACACAGACTTTGATAGAGTTCAAGAAGAGTCCTTTCCTTACAAGAGCTGTCTGATATTTTCTAATGAAAAACCTTCTTCTACTATCAAACTTTGTGCTCTTTTAATATTTATTATTTGACATGCCACTTCATTAAATCCAGCCAAGCTACAAATGTCTGTTTGTAAATGAGTTTTCTAACCCTGTCTATACCAGAACTGTTTCTTGGCTGTTTTCTCTGGGAGGATATGATCCTTGAGTTTAAAGAAAAACTTAGGCTGGCAAAAGGCAAAGCTGGAAAAGGCAAACAAATTTTGCATTTGTAGTTAATTTTAGAATGAGCTGAAGAACCTTTTGGCAAGTACAAGCTGTGCTTTCATAATTGTTAAAAATGAAATTTGGGGTGTTTGTCCTATGATGTAACAGTGGAAAGCCACCTCAGTGGCACGTGGCACCTTTCCTCCCAGACCACCTCAAAAACAAAGAACCCGTTCCCATCAAAGCTCAAGCACCGCGCCCCCACCCCAGGTCAGAGATGGGGCGAAGGAACCGCAGCGGAGCTGCCTGCCTCAACGGAGCTCCAGCCGCAAAGCAGTCGGCCGTCTGGCACGGGGAAGTCCCGACCCCCGCCGCCGCCGCCGCCGGAGCGGAGAGAAGCCGGCCGCTTTCCCCCCCCCATGCCGCCCCGTCTCCCCCCCCCGGTTCGCTGCAGAGGGGCCCCTTCCCAGCCCCATCCCAGCCCCATCCGCAGCCGGGAGCCGGTGGGAAAAAAAAAAACCCAAAAGTCTGCGAAGCCTCCCGCACCGGCCGTCCAGCCTGCGGAGCCGCCCGCCTGGCTCCCGCCTCAGCAGAGCTCCAGCCGCGGGACAGTCGGCCGTCTGGCACGGGGAGGTCCCAACCCCCGCCGCCGCCGCCGGAGCGGAGGGCAGAGGAGCCGGCCGCTTTCCCCCCCAGGCTCAGCACAAAGAGTTCCAGCCGAGCAGAAGCCTGACTGCAGTCAGCCCCGTGCCGGAGCGCAGAAAAGCCCCGGCCGTCCAGCCCGCAAAGCCGCCCGCAGTCAAGCGCCGCCGGTCCAGCGCGGAGAAACCCCGGCCGCCCCCACCCGCAGCCGCGGAGCAGCCTTTCCACAAGCCCCAGCCGTTCCCTGTGCCGGAGCACGGAAAAGCCTCTCCCCAAGCCCCAGCCGTTCCCCGTGCCGGAGCAGAAAAAAGAGCCCCAGCCGCCCCGTCCAGCCCGCAGCCGCCACGCGGTCAGCCGCCTCGGCCGGATGAAGCGTCCCCCAAGCCAGCCGGACCTCTGCCCCACTTCAGGGGAGAAACCCCACACCCACCACGTTCCACCCCCCCCACCGCACAAGCCCCGGGTCCAAACCCCCACAACACTGCCGCCGCTGTGAAGCAGCATGAGATTGAGACGCCATTTCTGCGGCAAAGACTACCCCATGGCCGCAAGGAGCTCCAAGCCCCCGCCCCGGTGATCCCGCATGCAAATTAAGAACTCCAAAAGCGTCCCGGGATGAAATCTAACATAAAAAAACCCTTATCAAATAAAAACCAAGTAAAATTAAAACAGATAAGAACTAATGCTCAGCCGTGTGGACCTTAGAGAATCAGAAGAGCTAATTTCTCCGGTTTAGCTTACTAGCCGTAAGTTAAAAAGACCAAACCGGAGATGAGACCACAGGAGAAAACAAAGAACTGACAGGACTCTGGGGTTACTCCCAGCGAGGGCCAGTCCTCCAGCTCTGTTGAATTGCATGCAGCAGAGCTGATAAAGCCCTCCTCCTCCGCGGCGACCAAACCCCTCGGGCAAATATTAATAAGAGCTGATTAATAAAGGCGTTTATGGAGATTAATATTTTCTCCGCCCATTTTTATTCATAACAACTGGGGGCTCGTCCGGGAGTGGCCACGCCCAGAAGAGGACCGAGACGGGAAGGCGCCGCCCACCTTGGACCTCCTGGACAGCTGGCCTCCTGGACCAAAGAGGACAACGCACGCCAGCCTCGAGGGACAACCAGCAAGGACAACGCACGCCAGCCTCGAGGGACGCACAGCAGCCACAAGGGGGCGCCGTTGAGGAGCACCGGGTAAGTATAAAACTCGGTGGCGGGAGCAGGAGACGTGCGAGTGTGTGTGTGAGTGAGACGGGGGCCGGCAGCTCGGACCCCCGCCGCGAGTGAGGACTCCTCAGTACTGCATTTCCACATCTTCGCGAGAGGAGTGGTCAGGAACAGGAGGAAGCGAGAGGAAACAGAGTGAGCGAGGCGTCTCCAGGGGTGTAGGGGACCCCCCTCCGGACGTGCGGAGGCTGAATAGAGTGTGAGTGGCACGTCATAGAGTGAGTGGTACTGTGAGTTTCCCCTAAACCTGTAGGGGCAAACCACCCAAGTCACCTCAAGTGTGCGGGGAGGCCAGGGACAAGTGTGTGAGGCACGCACCACACCGACGCAGGAGAAAGGGTGGCTAGGGGCTGCTCCCAGGGACCTGCAGGGGTGTGGGGAGAGAAAGAGGTACTGGCCGAGGTTACCAGGGGCTGCTCCCAAGGGAGGGGTGGCCAGGCCGAGGTAACTGACGGGGTACAGGACGGTCACACTGGGCGGGGGTGTCCAAAGGGGGGCACGCTACCGGGTGTGAAGAGTGCATTGGGCGGGGGTCGGTTTAGATACGCTACCGGGCTTGAGTGTGTCGTGTTGGGCGGGGGTAGGCAGGAGTTCTATGCTACCGGACACGGAGAGGTAAAGCTGGTCGGGGGTATCTAAGGCCGGTGCTACCGGGTGCAGTGAGTGGAAGTTAGGGGAGTTCCAACGTGCGAGGAACTTAACGATAGGGCGAGTGAGTGAGTCGCATACTGTGTGTGTGTGTCCTGGCAGAAGCAGTGACTGGAACTCTGGGCCCAGGTTGACCGGCTGCTTACGGGGATACGCCGGACGCGCAGGAGTGAAAGAGGGTACCGGCTGGGGTGGTGACAGAAGCACCAGGGGTGCTGAGGCCATTGACGGGTACCGGGGGCTGGCTGTGGCAGTGGTCGGGGCCCTAAGGGCGGGTCATACGAACTGCTTCCAGAGCTCACGAGTGAGTGTGAGTGAGTGAGTGTGAGTGAAAGAGCTTTCAAAAAAATTTTTTGAATAAATTTTACCAAGTAAAAATGGGGACTTGGATAAGTAGGCCTAGAGAGGCTGAAGTACAAAAAGAAAAAATACCACATATCCCTCCAGAGAGCCCACTAGGAAAGATGTTAGAACAGTGGGACAGGGAGGAAAGTACTAAATATTTAGATAGGATCAAAATGATCCATTATTGTATAGAAGTATGGCCTACTCTGGGTTTACCTGGAGAATGGCCATGGCACGGAACAACAGACCCTTGGATGTGTGCTCAGTTAAATCAACATCTGAGAGCCCAAGGTGATAAAAAAGCCGAACAAGTGCAGTATGCTGCTTGTTGGGAAAAACAAAACAGAAATAATGACAACATAAGGATCTGTAAGTTACAGGGGAAAAAAGAAAGAAGTGATAATGAAGAGAATGGCCCCATCTGGGATCCACTTAATTACTTACCTCCCCCTCCCGCATATCCAGATATGCCCCAGGTTCCCCCTGGAAACCCCTTCCAACTTCCCCAAACTGTAACCCCTGTTTCCCCCCTACCTTCAGCCCCAAGCCACCCTCAAATCCCTCAAACTAATTCCCCTATTCCTCCCTCTACCAATACCTTTGCCCCCTCCCTAACCAGCCCTCCGGTGAGTCTTCCCCCATCCAGTACTAACCCCTTCTATACAACAGAAGTACCCCCAGTTTCCCCCAACAGTAGCTATGTCTTTTCTCCCTTACCATCCATGGTTCCAGCCCCACCTGCAAACTGGGAACCAAATTTGCCCACCCCAAGCATAGAGCGTCCCCCTGAAAATAATCCAGAGGGACATTCTTATAACACCAGATCTAAAGCTAAGCTTTTTCCCTTGAGGGAGGTTCCAATGGGCGGAGTTGCTGGAGGGGTGGGATTTGTAAATGCCCCTCTGACAGCCTCAGAGGTCAGGAACTTCAAAAAGGAGCTAAGAAACTTAGTAGAAGATCCAGTGGGGGTGGCTGAACAGGTAGATCAGTTCCTAGGTCCCAATACTTTCACATGGGGGGAAATGAATTCTATATTCAGAATTTTATTTAGCCCCGAAGAGATAAGGATGATTCGAACAGCAGGGATAAGGATTTGGGAAAGGGAGAATAGAATAGGGCCCCCAGGTGAACATAAACTGCCGGTACGTGATCCAAAGTGGAACCCAAATAGGGAAGAAGACAGGAGGAATATGGATGATTATCGAAATTTGATAATCAAAGGAATTAAAGAATCAGTCCCCAGAAGCATTAACTCAAAACTTGCATTTGATAATATGCAAGGAAAAGATGAGACCCCAGCCACTTGGCTGAGCAAAATAAAACAAAATTTGCAAAAATATTCTAATATTGACCCAGAAAGCCCTGAAGGCCAGGTGTTACTTAAAACACAGTTTGTTACAAAGTCCTGGCCAGATATTAGAAGAAAATTAGAAAAGTTAGAAGACTGGCAAGATAGAAGAATAAATGACTTGTTAAGAGAAGCCTTAAAAGTCTATTTAAGAAGGGAAGAAGAAAAAACCATCACAAAGGGAAAAATCATGGTAGCTGTGGCTAGAGAAAGTGTATCTAACCAGAGTTCACCCCACCGAGAGGATAGGAAGCCAGTCAGAGGGCAAAAAAAATAATTTACTACCTTGGGTGACCCCTAAAAGACAAGGGGAAACTCGAAAGTGTTTTTATTGTGAAGAAATAGGGCACCTCAAAAAAGATTGCCAAAAAGTATCATTTGATGAAGCAATCAAGAGAGAGAAAAATATATTAGAAAGTATATTAAATGAAAAAGATGATGAAACTTAAAAAGTCATAAAATGTATGACTTGCAAAATTATAAAAACCAAATTAATAGAGGAAACACAGCTAAATTGGCTCAGCTGTTTGTTTGCCTCTAGCTCTTCTGTAAATTAAAACCTGGCCCCAATTTAACATAAGAGCTTCCCCTTAAAGAAATGTTTAAACTTCCATTCTTGTTAACCCTCTAACCCAGGAGGTTACCAAGAAAGAAAACCAAAATCCCAAAATCCCCAAACTCCTCCCCTTAATTCAAATATCACTCCATTAACCCCAAAATATAAGTCCTTTCCAAGTGCTGCTAAAGACCAGAGTGAAAGGACCAGCAACACCACCTCCAAACATCCTGTCCAGCACAAACCTTTCAAAACATCATCCCCCATAGACTGTTGTTTCATATTCAAACTCTTCAAAAATGACTTTCAAAAAAAACACCCAGACTACATATTGCATAGAAAAAGTTTTTTTACTGTTTGCATTAGTGGTTGTGATATTGTTGTTAAAAATTTGTTGTTAGTATTATTGTAATGTTGTAACTGAAAGCGCATATCAATCACAAAAGCTGTGGGATTGTTTGTTGTTTTGAATTAGTATAAATTATTGGGAAAATTACTACAAAAATTTAAAAATCTCTCATAGAGCACAACCCAAAAAGGCTACCTAACAGTTAACAGCCAAGTGTGAAAGTGCAAGAAAAACTCTAGAAACTGAACCCGGAAAGCTCCTAGAACCAAGAGGCAAGCCCAGGTGAGATTAGAAAAATGAAACTAGTTCACACTGGACTCTTGGAAAGACTCATGATAGTCTGGGTGATGAGTAGCCCCATGAGAGGAGCTGGTTCAGAGAGGCATTCCCTCATCAATGATGAGAAGAGCTCAAAGTCCTCAATAAGAGTTTATATCAACCCAAACCACACTTGCTTTGCTGATCTGCAACTCTCAACCTGTCAGGATGAGAAAAAACAATTAGTCATAAAGAATACTGCCACCTTTGAGCAGAGCTTAACTGGAGAGTGCTCTATAAGAGAATGGTTTTAGCTAGGCAAACCTCTCAATAAAAATTTGGTTATTATTTTGATCAAAAAAATAAGCTACAAACAGTCCCTAGTAGTCACAAATATAGCCCAAATTCGGATTCCTTTTAATACCAAAAGCACCTCAAAGAAAGACCCCAAAATTAAACAAAAAAAAAATAAAAAAAAAATGACAAAACAAAACCAAGCTGTGATTGATATGAGCAAAGTCCAAACTTGAACAAGTAAAGTTAAACCCCAAAAATAATCAAAAATCATTACCATAAATAAGTTGATGCAGGTTAAACAACCTGATCAAAAGCAAAGAGGAGGGAATTGTTAAAAATGAAATTTGGGGTGTTTGTCCTATGATGTAACAGTGGAAAGCCACCTCAGTGGCACGTGGCACCTTTCCTCCCAGACCACCTCAAAAACAAAGAACCCGTTCCCATCAAAGCTCAAGCACCGCGCCCCCACCCCAGGTCAGAGATGGGGCGAAGGAACCGCAGCGGAGCTGCCTGCCTCAACGGAGCTCCAGCCGCAAAGCAGTCGGCCGTCTGGCACGGGGAAGTCCCGACCCCCGCCGCCGCCGCCGCCGGAGCGGAGAGAAGCCGGCCGCTTTCCCCCCCCCATGCCGCCCCGTCTCCCCCCCCCGGTTCGCTGCAGAGGGGCCCCTTCCCAGCCCCATCCCAGCCCCATCCGCAGCCGGGAGCCGGTGGGAAAAAAAAAAACCCAAAAGTCTGCGAAGCCTCCCGCACCGGCCGTCCAGCCTGCGGAGCCGCCCGCCTGGCTCCCGCCTCAGCAGAGCTCCAGCCGCGGGACAGTCGGCCGTCTGGCACGGGGAGGTCCCAACCCCCGCCGCCGCCGCCGGAGCGGAGGGCAGAGGAGCCGGCCGCTTTCCCCCCCAGGCTCAGCACAAAGAGTTCCAGCCGAGCAGAAGCCTGACTGCAGTCAGCCCCGTGCCGGAGCGCAGAAAAGCCCCGGCCGTCCAGCCCGCAAAGCCGCCCGCAGTCAAGCGCCGCCGGTCCAGCGCGGAGAAACCCCGGCCGCCCCCACCCGCAGCCGCGGAGCAGCCTTTCCACAAGCCCCAGCCGTTCCCTGTGCCGGAGCACGGAAAAGCCTCTCCCCAAGCCCCAGCCGTTCCCCGTGCCGGAGCAGAAAAAAGAGCCCCAGCCGCCCCGTCCAGCCCGCAGCCGCCACGCGGTCAGCCGCCTCGGCCGGATGAAGCGTCCCCCAAGCCAGCCGGACCTCTGCCCCACTTCAGGGGAGAAACCCCACACCCACCACGTTCCACCCCCCCCACCGCACAAGCCCCGGGTCCAAACCCCCACAACACTGCCGCCGCTGTGAAGCAGCATGAGATTGAGACGCCATTTCTGCGGCAAAGACTACCCCATGGCCGCAAGGAGCTCCAAGCCCCCGCCCCGGTGATCCCGCATGCAAATTAAGAACTCCAAAAGCGTCCCGGGATGAAATCTAACATAAAAAAACCCTTATCAAATAAAAACCAAGTAAAATTAAAACAGATAAGAACTAATGCTCAGCCGTGTGGACCTTAGAGAATCAGAAGAGCTAATTTCTCCGGTTTAGCTTACTAGCCGTAAGTTAAAAAGACCAAACCGGAGATGAGACCACAGGAGAAAACAAAGAACTGACAGGACTCTGGGGTTACTCCCAGCGAGGGCCAGTCCTCCAGCTCTGTTGAATTGCATGCAGCAGAGCTGATAAAGCCCTCCTCCTCCGCGGCGACCAAACCCCTCGGGCAAATATTAATAAGAGCTGATTAATAAAGGCGTTTATGGAGATTAATATTTTCTCCGCCCATTTTTATTCATAACAATAATGGCCACACTGGCACAGCCTATGTAGCACTGGAAGGGCCAAGTGGCAAGTTCTCTCTGCAGTCATAAAATGAGATACTGGCCCTTGTCTGTGAGGACACACAGGAACCTGGGTGTGCTGTTTGCTCAGTCACAGGAGACCTGTGTGAGAGGGCTCCAAGCAGTGCTTTGGAGATGGGCCAGGCAGCTCAGCTTGCCAGTCCAAATCAACCCTTCACAAACAGGTTAGTTTGTGTAAGTTATCTGGCACCTAGACAAAAATCAGGCTGAGAGGAAACAGGAGTCCTTTGTGAATGGCTCACAAATAAGAAAAGAAACTAATTTAATCAAGCACTCTAGAAAACAGTATCAGTTTCAGTTTTAAGCCAGAGCAGTTCTTACTGAACCAGCTGTAAGGATATGAACACAGATTTATGTAGTGACAACTTGCTAGCTGTCTTTTGCAAAATCATTGTGCCATTCTTAAATAGTTAATAAAGTCCTTTAGATAGCATGGCTCCAGGAAGTGATAAGACAGCTTGTGGGAAGACAGCTTGGGCACTTTAGGTGCTTGCTGTTTGGGAAAGTATTTATAGGATACCTTTGTTTATTCCAGGTGAGATGGACTGCACATTGCCATGCATACAGTGGCTGGGTAGAACTGGCAACTCCTTGGAGAAAGGTAGAGCTCTAACAGTCCAGGAGAAAAGGGGGAATCTTACTTCTCCTTTTACCTGTGTGAATATAACGCATGACTTCTTGATTTGTAACGTGAAATTTCTCTGCATGCACTTCCAGTGTGATTGAAAAAATAGATATATAGCTGCTGATTAAAAGTATAACCTCAAAAGTAGAAGTGCACCAGAGATTTTACCCTCCAACTCACCAAAGACATTGATCAATGCTCAGTAAAGCCTCTTCATCTCACCTCTCACTCTCACCTCTGGAGAAGTCACAGAATAACAGAGTAAGTATCTGGCTTCCTCCTTGTTTAGGCTTTTAACCTCATTGTGCAAGCTTAGGGAAGAAGCATCAATGATGCAAGTACGTAAATTAAAGACTGAGAACACTTCTGGTCTCTGTCCCCCCTTCTTTTTTTTCCACTCCCAAATTTAGAAAACATATAACAGGATTTTTAATGAGGATCAAGGGGTTAAACCAAGACATGACTTTTAGATGTGACCTGAAATGAGACTTACCTTGCTGTTTTCTGTTCACCAGACTTTTATGACCTGAAATGGGGCTGTGGGAATTCAGTTTTCTTGCATGGGGCATGACATCTACAGCATGAATTTTTTCTGTTTTTTATTTAATTTAGTACTGCAAAGCACCCACCAATTCTATTTCAGGCTCTGTCAATGCTCTTGATGTTGCCACTTTGGATAGCCTGTTTATTTTAACAGATAGTCCTCAGAACCTGATAAATTTAAAATGCTGATGCTAGTGTTTGACATTACACCAGCAGTGCCAAGCCAAAATAAGATTGAGATAAGTGGAGCCATTAAAAACATAGGGTATTATTGCTGGAAAAATTCTGTTTCCTATTTCAGCTTTTATTTAAATGACAGCACACGCAGTTTACTGAAACTAGTAGATGGAGGTGTTTTTCTTTTTCTATTTCTTTTTTTTTTTTTTTTTTCATTATTTGGTTTTTATGATCAACATTTCACAAAGAGTGAAAATGGTAGCAAAGGCCTTTTTCATTTTTTAATTTTCTGACACTGGACAGCCCCTGTGTGTGAAGCAGTGCTCGCCTCCCACCACACAATCCCAGAAGGCTGTCCAAGCTTCTACCTGCTCTCACTCAGTGAATGTGACACTCGGACACTGGACACTGTTGATGTTGTAGAGTAGAGGAGGGCATTCAGTCATGGTACGTGACCCACTGCTGAACTCTCACATAGCTGGTATTAGTTCTGACCTCTGACTCATATAAATCCTATTTAATATATGCCTATTCAAGTATATGAAAGAAGATGGACCTAATGAAGATAATATGAAGAAAAGGAAGCATTATGCAGAGAGCAATGCCATGAGCCCCTGCTGTGACACACACAGTGCATAGCTGGTGCTGTAGGTCCACCTTTATTTTACCTGTGATGTGTCAGGGAACTTTCCCAACTTTGTTCTGCAAACCCCCACTGCATGTTCTTGGCAGCACCTTGCTTTTATTGTGGTGAAATATCTCTTTACACAAAGCGCCCAGGGACATAATGGAACATTAGTCTTTACCAGGAAACAAGTATTAAATACCATACATAAAACAGTCACCAGTACCCAAATGGATTCCCATGGGAGAAGGAAGTGTTTCCCTGTTTCTCCAGTGCAGGTGTAGGCACAGCAGTACCCCCTTTCTGATTCTTCCTCCAAAAAAATCCCCAAAAGCCAAGCAGTTCCCTGTTTTCTGGAAGAAGAAAAGCCCTTTCCTCCTATAAAAGGCATCTGATGCTTGCTGATAGAGGAATATCCAACTCAGTCAGTGACTGAAACTTTGAAAGCAGCCCTTTTTGCCCTGGAAGTTAATTTAAAATGAGCTGCATTTTTGATGCTGTCAGAAAGCTTGGCTGGTTAGTCCTCAAAGGTTACAAACAACAGGAGGGAAGGGAGGGTTCCTGTTGTGCTATGGCAACTGTCAAAAACTGGTGTACACATTAGCAAGATCAAACGTTTGCTCAGCCTGGGAAAGAGCAGGTAAACACCACACTAATCCCTCTGGAGCTGTGAGACACACAGGATGTACGGCCTTCGTCAAGAGATGCAAGAAGCCAGTCAGGATTCGTTTCTCTCCTTGCAGTTTATTTATTCAAGGTTTGTGCTTTGCAAGGCTGCCCCACTTGTTCCTTGTCATGCAGCTGCGCTGACTGAAGTACAGGGGAGTGTAGCACAAAGGGAGAAGGAAGCTTCAAGAGGTCAGCTTTGCACTAGAAAAGCAGAGAGCAAGCTGACAGCAAGGTACCAAGGACCTGTAAGTCCTGGCTGTGAGCTCTGTGCTTCCTGAGCCATCAGACCTATCTAGCTCCAGCAATATGTCCCCAGCTGAACTGGGTGTTGAGGATGCATTTATAGCACACGATAAAATGCCTTTGAACTGATGCAGAAAGTACATCCATCCTCCTAAGTGATTTGGTGCCTAAATCAGGGGTTCCCCATGGACACCTTCTTTCCTTTGGGATCCAGGCTCCAAAGGCTGGGGTATGGTGTAACCCCAGAAAAGCTTAAAATGATGCTGGTTAACTTGAGTGAAAAATTACCAAGGCTAGGTTAATTTTATATCCTCCTAACAGTACTGAAAAAAGATGGTGAATCTGTACTAAAACCTGAGACAGTATTACAGGCTGTGCAGAACACAAGCACAAAATTGAGATTAGTCTTAGATGCATAATTATTTTCAGGCCACGTGAATTATATGAAAAAAACCTCTGAAACATTATTAAGTATTGAGGTGGACATCTCAGAAGTGCCTTCACCTTGAATCAAGCCAGGTGGGTACTATGGAGGAAAAAATAGTCCTGAAGAACTGAAAAGGCATTGCGAGATCCTGGTGACACTGGAAAGCTGTTTCCTTGTTTATCCAGATCCATCAGCATCTAAGGAGTAGTGGTTTCATTTAGCTACCTTGGAATAGGCTAAGAGAGACTCAACTCTTTGTAAATTGTGTAGATTTTCTTTAAAGTGTCATTGCAAATTTGTTTTATGAAAGCCTTGATCAAAACTTTAGAATAAAGTAAGGAAAGATACACTTAGCAAAGTTTACTGTGTGCTAGTGGTGGGTGAGGCCTGCTAAACCTGGAGGAAATGCTGCTTCCAGAAAATGAAGATGTTGACATGAAACAGGGTGAGCAGGGGGAGACCTACCCCCTCCATCCATCCTACTGAGCCAGACAGACACACAGCCAGGGATGCAGGACAGCCAGTGGCAGTGGAGCTGTTGTCAGAGCTTAGTGGTCAGGACATTTTGATAAGGTACAGAAGAAAACCAGGCTGCATTCCTGTGTCCTGCAATGTTTACAAATGCTTCCTGAGACAACAGAGAGAAAAAATAATTTGGTTTTCTTAATCTGAAGGAGATGATACAGACAATGCTTCACCCATACAACCTGGGCGAAGATGCAAAATCACACATGCCCAGAGCTGTGGAGAGCTGGGCCATTCTGCACCTTCTGCATTGAAAATGTGTCCTCAGCTGATGGGCAATGAATAGAGGGGTTAGTGAGGAATACTCTTCCCTGTCTGAAACTAAGGGAGTTTTGGATTGGAAGTGCAGGAATGCATCTCAATCTATGAAATTTCTTAAACTGCATCAAAGACATTGATCAAAGTCCAAAATTTACTTTGCTTCCCTTGGTCAGTTGCTTGCGTGGAAAAAATTATGGGGTTTGTGCTCTTAAGGGGAGGAGATAATGAAAAATTCAGAGGGCTCACAGCCTGTGGTAAGGTTGATAAGCTGGCTGCTAATGAACTGCCAGTTCTGAGAGCAGGGAGTGAGTCTTCATGCTGCAACCTGTGAGTGCAGCGAGCCTTGCTCTGCGGTGCTACAGCCACCTCACATGGTCAGAGGATGGTAGATGACTCAAAACAAAGCAAAAAATCTTTAAATTTATTTTGGCTTATTTTTTACTTTAAAATGTGAAATTCAAAACTGACACTGGTGAATTTTTAACTTTATAAGAACTGTCTGTTTTTTAAATTTTTTCTAACATATAGTAAGTAAAAGGGACCATAGGCTACAACTCTTTACCATTACTTCTACTACAACTTGAATCCAGAGAAATTGGTGAAGGTTTTCTGGGATAAAATGTCTGAACACACTGAAAAACCAATGATGTATTCCTGATATGACAGGTAATCCAGTTTATATTTCACTGTTTACTTTGTAAGCAGGGAAAGCTTTACTTTTACAAGATTTTTTCTTACAGTTCTTAGCAGCAAGATGAATGCATGGCACTTTGTGAATGTGACAGCTGAGTTCTGTTTCACTGCTCTTTAAAACATTCTCTGCTTTCTCTCTGTTTAAGAAAAATCAAGGAATTATCAGGGATTTGCTTTTCACTACAAATGCAAATGCACAGGATGACAGCTGAGCCTCACTGATTTAAGGCTTCACAGACCCCTCTTGTAAACATTAATGGCATTTGAGTCATCTTGTCTACATCCTCTACATACAGTCACACAGAAATTATTAAATGTTGGGGCAGTGGGGGAGCAGGGGAACCCTTTGGTTTAAGAAGCTGGCCACAGGGTTACAGCTATCATGAAAGTTCAGTCTAACTTATAAGATTTATAGAGTTTGGAGACCTTTTTTATCTGTTTCCTACCTATATAAAATGAAAAAAAAAAAAACCAAAAAAAACCAGACAAGAAAGCTTCCTAATAAGGCAGTCTACATCTGAAGAGCAAATTAAGGTCAATTCCTGAACAAAATTGAAGCGTGAGCTACTTTTCTTTTTCAAGTAGTTTTACTTATGTTAATAACCACGGTTCCTTCATTTATGAATAATTCATGTGTATGAGTCTCCACAAGACTTGAGCCTGCAGGTTACATACTCATATTAAGCAATGAGTGGCTTAAAAATACTTTGGTAAAGAAGTAGAGAACAACTTTATTTGGTGCTAAAGACAATTGCAATGTAACAGTTAATTATTGTGAATAAAGGTGGTTAAACAAACACTATCTACATAAGCAGTATGTACTAAATATCTTCAATATTTCTTCAACCTGCTGTATTGCATATTATGCCTTCATTTTATGCAGGAAAATTTTAAGAAGGATATGACTACAATCCTCCAAAGGAAAATGCACACACATTAAGCAGCAAATATCAGACAAAGGTTTTGGCAGAAGAATGATGACTCCAATTTAAAATCTTATTTATTTTCTCTTTATATCCACCAGTATGTTCTCTACACTAATGAACAAGGCAAGCCACAGTTCTGGAGGCTTTGCTCTGATGATGTTTTTTCAGTGGTGACCATTCCTGATGATTCCCACCACCTCAGTGACAAGTGGAGAGTAGTGTCAGCCTTCCTGGTTCCCACTCCCCACAGCTGATGTCTGTTGGCATCATTCAGGATATTGTAGAGCTTGACAAAAGAGTGTCTTCAACATGCATGAGGAGTCTCACCTGGAAACAGGATCCTAGGAGGTCCTGTCTTTATTTGATCCAAAGTTCTCCTTAAAGTGAAAGAGGCAGCTTGCAAGACCTGATGATGTCTTCCATTTTCCTTAGCAGTCAGTCCACAGTCACTCCTCTTTGCTTGTAGGGTTTTCCCACCCATTGTTCTTCATCTGCTACACACAGCAGGGATCATGGAAGCAGGGGCTCAGCAGGAGAGCACAGCATGGAGACAGAGGTCAGTCAGGGAAGGGAAAAAAAAAATAGAGTGAAGAATGAGGAGGGTTACATGTCAGGGAAGAAGAAGCAAAGTAGGAAGTAGGGAAGGGCAAGTCCCGGTGCTTGTGGGAAGCCTGTGAAGTTCTGTCTGTCTGCACAAGGGCATGATGAAAAGGAGGCTGAAATGGCATCTCCTCCATCCTGTGACTGCTACAAATTTCAGTCATGACTTGGTGAGCCCCTGCATCAAGTAATTTTTGTTCCACCTTGGCACACATTCATTTGGTTTATTTTGAATAACTGACATGTGACAGACTCAGCACATGCTAAACTTCTCCAGGAAGAGCTGAATAAGTGTTTATTTGTTTGTTTTTTAAAATCTATATACCATATCTGTTACACCCTTCGTGCCAAAAAATACCTAGTACTGCACAACAGGATGCATATTTTGGAATTAGGTAAGTGAAAGTGTTAATCTGCATTTAGCAATGACAGGTTGCAGTGGATATAACCCAGTTCTTTACACTAAGGAGTTTGTACTTATGAAAGGCAGTGGCACAGAATAGCACTGTGAAATTTCAAAAAAATAAAAAACCCTCAGCCCAAAGACAGGTTGTTCCTGTCAGCTTACTGAACTGGGGATGAATACGCATGCAAATAGCATTGCATGAAGCAATTCAGCTCCTTGGGTGAGAAGGCCAAGGTAGAGAAGAATGCAAGCTGGAAATAGTTTGTAGTCTCACCTCAATAAGCTTTTTTTAACCCTGGGTCCTTGCCATGAGTCAAGGGCCAGGGAGCACTACACCCACCAGCTGCAAAACCCCTGCCCTGGTGGCCCCAGTCAAAGAACTTCTGGTCTTTTGCTCCATAATTTCTGCTGAAACCATTAGTTTTATCTCTTGTATCTGTCCTCTTTGTCTTGGTAGCCCAGTAACTATATCCCATTCTTTGCATCTTACACCACAAGTTGAAATTTGTCTCCTGCCAGTTGGTGCTCTTTCAGTTGTTCACCTGGCAATGTCTAAAAGCTCCCTTTGCCCTCGTGACCTGCTCTGTTAAACAGTTGTCCCTGGACAGTAAGGGCAAGCTTTAATGACATTTGGATGCTTTCTGCTCTGAGTAAAGGATAAGACATAGATATATCTGACAAATAATCAGGAGGAGTAGAATGGATCTGTATGTGCTTGATCTCATTAACAACATGAACTGAGCTCTTCTGCCTGATTACCATCAGGTTTAAAAGGTCAGGCTAGGGATGATGTCTGTGAAGGCAGTCAGAGACTTGAGGAGATTGTCACCAAATTGTAAGCGTTGTTTTCCAGTACCCATTGTTTAATTTGCAGAGCAGATATTAATGTATTCTTCCCCTTTGCTGGGTGCTTTGCTGACCCCTCTCCTCCCTCTGCATGTTATGTAGACACAGGGGGCAGATGGGGTGTGTGAGTGCATGGCTCATTGGGGTGATATTCAGAGACTGTCTCCACCACAGGTATTTTTCTGACTTCGAGTAAATCCCATAGCTTTCTTCTTCCAATCCTTCCCTTTTTAAACAGTACTTTATGTCTGCCCAGCACATTGCAGCTGTGTACCAAGATACCTAAACTGCCTTTTAACCCCTGTGAGACAGAGGTTATATTAATCCAAGTGAAGTATGGCATTTATATAGCTTAGGACTTCTTGGCTAGGTCTTTGATACATGACGCTGCACTGAGCCATATAAATGCTCCTTGTTATCAGTGTTTTAACATTTTTCACTTTGGAACCCCTGAAATATTTCAGGAAAGGTACAGACAGCTTCACAAATGTCCCAGATGTAGGTTGTGTGTATGTGAATTTCCTTTCCTTAGCCACCACTCCTTTCAGTTCACATACAGGTTAAACCCTCCCTCAGCAAGTACATTATAGTAGTAGGCAATCTCTTTCTTTTTGCTTGTATTTTTTTTCAGTGAGCAACACATGCTATTGAAATGGTAAACAGTTTAACACAGGCAGAGACAGGAAAAAAAACCCAGCAGTGGGGGGGGGGGGTGGTGGTGGTGGGGGGGGGTGTCTAGGTGATGTTGGTCATTTGAGGAGTCCGTGGTTGGCCTGCACAGCCACCTGCCTGGGGCTGTGCCCACACTGAGCAGGGGAAGGCTGACTCAGGGCTGTGCACTCACAGTGCTGCCACACAGCACAGACGTGAGCACAGTGCTTGTGTGCTTCTACAGGAACAATTTAGTGTCCCCAAGACACTAAATGGGATCACTGTGGGAATCTTGGATTATACTATCCATCTTTCTCTCTCCTTTCTGGAAGCATGTTTTCACTCAAATGTCACGTAAAGACTTTTTCTTCTTTTTATCTTCTGCTTAATCTTTGTGTTGATGGGTCTGTTGCTTCTAACTCTAATGACATTCAGAGTTGTGCAAGTGCTTTGCAAACGTGGGAGAAGATGAGTCTTTGCCTGGATGAGATTACAATCTCTGAAGGCAACAGTAAACACTGAACATGTGGAAAAGTCCAGAAAGCGCATCTGAGAAAAACTGGCTGAAAAACACCGTTGTTGTTAGGAACAGTCTTAAAATTCCAAATATTTAAAACCAAATTAAATTATCTGATTTCTCTTAAATTAGCATTTATTGTGTGTATTATTCTTTGTACTTTCTTCACAATATCTTGTGATATTCACAATATTGCCATAGCGTCTCAATGTCTTTTCCACTGATTTATCAGAGACTGAGATTTTAGTAGGTAAACATTTTAGTAGCTATTGTGGTAACGCTATGTCAAAATATTGGATGAAAAACAATTAAATGGCTCAACACTTTCACAAAATAAGAAAAATATTATTATTTTGTTGCAAGGAATTTTGTTTTGGGAAAAACTACCTCTTGCCAAAGTAACTTATTGAGAAGAAGCCAACTGTCTTTTGTGGTTCATGTGTCTCAGAGAGCCTTCAGCCTGTGCAATGCAGAGCCTGGCCCCGAGGTATGAGGGCCAGTTTCCATACGTTGACTTGAGTTCTGCCAGGCAGCTGGTTGTACATTGCTCAGTGTTGGTGAGGCAGCTCCACCCCAACCCACAGCAGAGAGACCTTTCCTATTATACCCAAATCCTGGCTTTTCTTCCCTGCCGTGTAGTCTGTGAAATAGAGCACAGTTTATTCATGTGCATCACTTTATTTCCAGCAGGGAATTTACGGAGCAGCCATATGCTTCCTCATTGGAATTTAAGACTCTGCCTAGCAAATTAAAATGGGTTTGGAAACTGGTCATTGGCCTGGAGGCTGGGAAGCAGCTCAAGCACTTAACACAGAGCTTGTCCTGCATCTCCTCAGCACCTCAACTTGGGTCCCTGTGCCATTATACTTTAGAAAGTTGGGCTTTTTTCAGCTCAAAGTGCCTAAAAAAATGTGATGGTTTTGTCAGCCACATTTTTTTTTTTCCTGAGGTAGGAGGGTGGTGGTTAGTTTACATCACCTGCAGTCTAGTGCTGGCATGTGGAGCAAATCTCAGCTTAAGTTGGAGGACAGAGCAGAGGCTGATACAGGAGGAGCCAGGCTGGTGCAATCACAGCCATCCTGTCTGCTGGGAACTGGGCCTCACATGTGGAATCTCCCAAACCTTTCTCAAGAAGGATTTGGGAATATTTTATCTGGCATAGACCAACCCCCCCACCTGGAAGCATGTTAACCATTCACCAGTCACATCCAAACACTGAATAATTGGAGGGCCACTGCTCAAACCTTCCTTCTGGCCTTGTGAGCTGTTGGTGGGGATAATGTGATGCCTGTGTTGAGGATCAGGTGCCCTTGGCACCAGGTGATTGGCATGGGTAAGGAAACTCAAAATGTCTTTCAATTGTTATTGACCTGATTCTTTTTTAATTTCATTTTGTTTTGTTAATCTGTTGTTATCCATTGCATCTGCTGTTTGTCTCTGAAAATTATCAATTTTTTTCACTTTGAGCTTTCGTGAGTGCTCAACTCTTTGCAAGCACCATTAGCCTGCAGGCAGCTTTTCCTCTCTTATCTATAAGAAGATTATCAGTTGGCTAACAATTTTATTTTTTTATTCCTCTCTAGACATTTTTTTCTGCTATTCTTCAACACTGGGAAAATCATGCAGGGTAAACTTTCTATCCTAACTTTGTGCCACATTGGAAAATGAATGGAGAATATGAACAGTGAGCACCTTTCTGATACAGGGAAAGTGGACCTCTCTCTAACAAGCCCTTGGCAATAGCCTTTAATTTCTTTTACCTGTTCCACTGCAAGCAGAGTGCTCCTTCTACAGGGAGTTTTCCTCGACCATGCCAGCCCCATGCATGGTCTAGCACTGCTATACCTTGCTGTGATGGATTTACACTAACTGATGTTCTGCACTGCTGCCCAGACAGAGGAAAACCAGGCAGTGTTTCTCATGCAGATGATGTAAACATTTAGAAAATTACATTAGCCTTCTTCTGATGAATTCCTCATCTGCATTCCAAAAAAGAGCCTCATTAGCTTAGGACTGAAGCATTATTTACCTACCATTTATTTCTCAGTATTTTGCTATCCCCCAAGAGTACATTAATGCTTCCCACAGCATGAGCTGCCACCAGCTCTGCCCTGGTGAGCTGACAAATCTCAGGGACCCTGCTGCAAAGGGGACAGGGGCTTTGGAGGGTAAATGAGGGCAGTCTTAAGAGGATAATGTGGTGTTTGGTGGCACTTAGCCATAATGCAACAGAGCAAAGGAGGCTTCTTCAAAAAAACAGATTGAATAAATAAGATATTATTAGAAGATCCTTAGCCAAAACGCTTCTTGTTATTATGAAACCTAAGATCAGTGTAATCCTTAAAAGGTTTTTAATTTCTGTTTAGAAGCACCTGCCCCCTCTCATGGCACAGAAAGGTAATTTTCCCTAGAAGACAGTTTCCAGTTTCCTGTATCAGTGACAGTCTAGTGCTGTATCTACATCTAGTGGATTTCCCACAGCATTGCCAAAGGCTTCTGTGTGGGTTCTGGGATGTGAGTACAAAGCATACAGCTTTGCCCAGGAGACTGAGGTGCTCTGGCTATGGCTGCCTGGGAATGCCCTGGCCTCACAAGCCTTTTTCCAGCTCTTCAGTCTGCTACTAAGTCTGATAAATCTGCAGCCATTCACGTGTACAAACTCTAACTCAAATAAATAGGTGTGGGTGTCTCTGTGCAGAATAGCACCACAGGAGCTCACCTGAGCCTTTGCAGTTATGCTGGTGACTTATATCTGGTTTTCTTACATGTGTCAGTGTTAGTACAGTTATTAGATCAGTATCACCTCTGTGGTGCAGTTAATATTCTCAGTGCCTTAATATGTGCACAGTAGAAAAGAGAAGACAGGAGGAGACAGAGGCAGTGCAGCTCAGCTTAATTTTTCTATTTTATTTTTCAGAAAACATTGCCATTAAACGCCATTAGAAGATCTGTGTCCCACTCCTCATCTCTACCCTACCTTTAGATTCATCACTCTGGACATTTCTTGTTCCCCTTCTCACCTCTGTTTTCCACCCTACCCCAGTGTAGCTTAACTCCTTCTTCCATGGCTCTTTGGGACTGGTGCATCACAATAGATAGCAGGAGGGCTTCAAACATGGATAGATAATTATTGCTCAAGGTTAATTGTTGTTTGGATAATTGTTCCTCAGTGTGAATGCACTACACAGCCACTACATGGAGTAGGTGCCACTCTGACTATACCACACACCTATGGGAGGGGGCACAAACTCCCTTGTGCCAGCAAAGGCAGTCTCTGTCCCTGCAGTGCAATGAATTTTTTCTCCTGTATCTCCCTCCTCGCTGTCTGTGCTCCCTGCTTGACCCTCCTGCTCCACATGTCAACCAGATACATGTGACTGGCTTCACTGCATCTCTCTCCATGGTTCAGGAGAGGACCCTCACCCCTGCCCCCACACTGCTGGGTAGGTGTGGTGCTGCAGCCTGGAACAGCTCATCTCCCAAACACCTGCACTGCCACAACAGAGCCAGAGATGGGCTGCAGGTCCTGCAGCACTCCAGATGCCTATCCAAGATGTTCATCAGCACGGCCCAGCTGCTTGCCAGAGCTGCAGTAGATGTCTTTACCTGTTTGGGTGGTAGCACAGGCTCTGCAGGGTGTGAAAAAGTCCCTCTTTCTTGAGGGTCCTGCAGCAGTTAGGGCAGGCTTTACTGGAAGCAAAGCTGTAGGAAAAGATCCCAGGCAGACAGCAAGATACAATCACTGGGCTGAGAAATTTTTATATCATTGTCAAATCCAGACGTTCAAACAGCAGGAGGCAGACCATCAAAACGTGAGGCTGGTACAACCTTGAGATTTTTTTTAAAGCCCTTAGTGCCTTTCTTTTTAGTTCCTGTGCATGTTCAGAAGAGGTTTTCAAGGTTTTTACTGCAGGCACCAGCCAAGACTTGGCTGTTAAATTCAGATTGCATTTAAACTGTACTTCCTTAATGAGGCAATTCTCCTCTGAATTGAAAAGCCAAGCTCCCTGTATAAATGATCAAAAAAGGAGCTGGGGCTTTTGAATGCTGCTGCAGTTGGTCCCATAAAAAATATTGCCCCTCTCCAAAATCTTGGTTTTCTTCACGTAAGGCACTAAAGAAAGGCCACAAGAACTCCCAGTGGGGGTCTAAGTAACTCCTTCTCTGCACTGACTATATGGGAAATCCAGGTGCTGCCTTTAGAGGAAAAGGTTTTTTTTTTAATGTTCATCTGCTGGAATTAGATTAATAAGGAAATACTTGAAGATTCACCATAAACCTGCAGAGTAAAAGAAACTAGTAGATTCAGCAGCTGCAGATAATTGCTAAAGAATCTAATATTAAAGATAGCCAGAAAATGTAAATTGCATTCTATGTTTATTTATAATTTGCATCAGAATTATGTGACAGAAGTATATTTTACAAGACACCTAAATATGATAAAAAATTAAAAATGAAATCTGAATAATGAAGTTTAAAAAATGTAAAAATCTTGTATTTGAAATTAGAGAAAAAAATGTGTTTCTTAGGCCTTCTTTACCTGAGAATAAATTTTCTAAATTAACTGGGACCCAAAAAATTTTCTCCTTGGACGCAAGGTCATTTTACAATGGAAAATTGTTCTGTTAAAAAAGAAGATGAAGTGTTATTGGTACCAATAAATAAAAAATCCTACAGCTATTATGAGGCACAAACAGAAGAGACTCATTAAATACAAAATAGCTTCAATAAAAGGAACACTGAAACAACTGCACTAATCTCCACCAAGGTCTCCCTTTCCCCCTCACAATTCCTGCAGGGTAGATGCATTCAGACAACAGGGAAAATTATTAAGATGGTGCTAAACCAAATACAAGGAGAACTAGCTCATTTGTTATGGGCAAAATAATGTGTTTATCATAAGCCCATTTGAGTGTAAAGAATTGTGCAAGTTCTCCAAAGGAAGAATCCCTTTCCAATTCATCCTCTAAAAGATCAAAAGAACCCTCAGCAACCAGTGAAACAAGTAAGCTACTCTTCAAAACAAATGAGTCAGCCTCAAACACTGATCATAGGGAGAAAAAAAATCAGGTGTTGTTTTTCATGTGCTCCTCCCCCTTTTTCTACCCACCCCTGCTCCAAAGGCGTGCGTTTGGCTGTAAATCTATGACTGTATACTTTTGTTGATAAATCACGTTTGTCTGGAGTTGAAAGAATTTTGAGGAAGTTCTTTGTCAATCAGTGTTATTAATGACATAGTTGTAAATCTCACTGTCATAGTATTGACTGAGTAAATAAGTACTTTATGACCTAAAGGAATATTTTCCCAGTGAGGAAACTGGGTTTGAGGACAATTGCCTAATCTTTTTTCCGTTATACCTCATGCACGCAGCTGGGCAGTCATTCAAAGATGAACTCAGACTGTGTGTATCTCACAGGATCAGTAATGTACAGATTTTCTAGATGTATCACTTAGCCTGAAGTCCAAGAAATTGTTCAAAATGGGTGTTAGTCGATTGGAATGGAAATAAAACTTTGTATTCTTTATAATTTGTATTTTGCATATCTGTTCTTCCAAGTAACTCTAGGGCTTACCTGGAAACAGACCAGATTCAGCCATTAATTCCCTCTTTTTAAAATCAGTATTATCAGTAGCCTGCCTCACTTTCCTTTTCTGTAGAGTCACCCTCCACACCACTGCCGCTGTGACAATTTGCTCATTTAAAGGCAACTATAAACCATGCTAATGTGAGTGGCATCCCTGCCCCTGTCTAGACAGTAGCTCTGGTGAGCTGGGCAGAGGCAGCAGGAGGAATTTGCATTGGTAGCCAGGTCCAGAGTACAACAGCTTCTCCCCTGGAGTCTCAGAGCCAGGCTGTTCCTCGGCACAGTCAGGTCAAGATCCAGCAGATAGGAGCCTTGGCTCTTGGCCCCTGGTGAAATCATTCCACTTTCCCTACTGCTGTGGTCCTTCACAATTCTCTCTCTCCTGCCTTGAAGCCCAGGCTGCTGTTCCATGCTCAGGGAGTTCCTGCCCCTGGAGCATCCTCTCACCTGTGCTGTGGCCAAGGGCTGGGGCTGTGTGTGCAGTGGAGCTGCACTGACAGCACACACTGCTGGGCTGACCTGGCTGGGCCCTCTGAGAAGGGATTTGGTGGAACCCAGGGCACTAGTTTAAAGCTGTGGAATTCCTGATCTAGTCCCTGACTGAGCTGAGACCAGCAGCGCTGTTCAATCTGTGCTCTGTCAGCACAGAGCAGAGGAAAGCTGTCCCTGGGGTGATGCCTGCCAGGAGGCCTCAGCTGAGTGAGTCTTCCCTGCTCTCAGGCATTGCTTCTTCCTCACCAGCAAGCCCCACAAGCTGGAATGATCCTGGCATCTTTGCATCCCCATGCCATCGTGGCTGCTCAAGGGGGTGAGCAGAGCACACCCACCTTTGCTGCTGGAGGCATCAGGCCTGCCACAGGTAATGGAGGTGTCCAGGGCACCAAACAGGTACCTGGTGACCTTGTGTTGAGATCAGCTGAAAAAATAAAGCCATCTCACCTCTTTTACAGAATCTCACAATAATTTAGCATGCAAAGGTATCACTTCAGATCTTCTGGTCCAATCCTTACAGTACTCAAGGTGAGACCCACCTTTCGTATTAGATCATGTCACTCAGGGCCACATGCAGTCAAGTACTGATTGTTTCCAAGGACAGAGATTCTACTAGAGATTTCAACAGGTTTTATGGATTTTATGCCTGATGAGAAATCATCCACAAGTTAATTTATGCCCTTGGATGTCACATAAGCAATTCTGAGCTCTTGGGTAATTTCTTGCAGTACACGTAGGAGTACAAGTTGCTTTTCCTTCCTGGAAGACAGCTGGAGCCTCAGTATCTTTACAGGTTTGCTCAACTCTGTTTCTCAGTTTGGCTGCTTCTTTTTCCCTCTCCTCCTCTTGGCTCTGCCTTATTTCAGTGAACTTCAGGAAGAAGCTGTCCAGCAACAGAAGTTGTTCCTTTCCAGTTTTGGAAATTATCTGGTACATTTGAAGTGCTGGAAGCATGATGAATATTAGTTGTACCTCTGAGAAGAGATTGTTTTACCCATGGATCTTACACAAGAAACACCATGGCCCTACTATTGCCTTAACAATGACAGATATGTTCCCAAGGGCCAGATTCAATAAATCCGTCTGAGTTATTCTGAAATCAATTTTTTAGGTCTTTTGTGGCCTTGTATGGGACCAAAATGATTTTTGTTTATTGAATTGAAATGTACCATGTCCTCTGAAAAGTAATTACGGTATTATGCAATGTTAGTTGGTATTCCAAAACCTGCACAGGATGTTTTATAATTCAGAGTAATGAAATGACATAATAGAGTAAATGATTTTGCTACTTTTATTAATCCTACATTTGAATAAGTGACAGATACTAACAAATTGATTGCATTTATTGAAAAAAAGGCCTAATCTCTTTTGCAAATGTACTATCTGTGTAATTTGTTTATTTGTTCTTTAATTCCGGGAATATGTGTTAGAGAAATCTTTATATTAAAGATAGACCTTATCCTGGATAAGATTTCTGTGTGTGCATGATGGTCTGTCATCACTTCAGAGAAAATCAAGCACAACTTTAGAATAGAATGTGGAATAAGTTTTAATACAGAAAAATGTCTTACAAAATATTCTATTTTGACAAAGGGTACAAAAGTGTATTCTACTACTTATTTTTAAATATAAATTATCATTCACAATCAAGAGTTATCTGGTTTTCTTAAACTAGAACTATATTAATATCAAATTCTAGTTATTTCAGTTTCTTTGAAAACTGTAAGACTGGATTGTGATGTTGATGTTGACAGAAGGCAAGGTCTGAAAGCACCATGGTATAGGATGTCCCAGAAGGGGGGGAGGAGAGGGGCATGACTCCAAAATGACAACTTACCAACAAGATAAAGAAATGACATTTTGATTTTAAAAAGTATGCAGCACTTGCCAGATGAAATCTGTTTTTAAATTCTTACTGCGGAACTTTTTTCATTCAGAAGAAAAAGAGTATCACCATCTCCATAGGCCTAGACCTCAGGACTTATTTCCTAGTTACTTGGGCCATCCATAGTTTTGAGATAATTAACTACAGCTTTCCTCCAGGAGAAGAAACAAGGGGAAGTTTATTACCTATCAACAACAAGGTTTCCTCCTTCCGTCTCCCACATGTTAGGCTGACAGAGACTTCCCAACCTCACATTCCTAAAGTGTGTTGGGAGCCAGTCTGTTACATGCTGTTTGTGAAATAAATCCAGATTTTTGTTTTTATCAAAACAATTAAGACTTTTTTTTTTTTTTTTTTTTTTTTTTTTTTTTTTTTTTTTTTTTTTTAATCAGAAGAGAGACATTGCTGGAATTATTTGCTGGAATTATTGTGCTGATACCACCTTATCCTAAAAACCTGCCTTAAGGGCAAAATTCACAATTCTTCATCTAACAAATGAAACAAAAGAAATGAAGCTGAGGTCAAAAACGAGTTTTGTGGTTTAGGGGTACGTGATGGCTAGAGCCCTGGAGCAAAGCAGTAAATGTTTGTATTAATTACCTTGATAGTGTGCAAAATAAAATATTTTTTGTAAAAATAAAAAGCTCACAAACTCTAGCAGTTAATCAGGACTATTTTGGAGTGAAGTTGTATGCAGTTAAAGCAGTTTGTCAACAAAGTAAACAGTAGGAACCTCAGGCATTTATTTTTATTTCACAGCTCCCTAACTCACTAAATCTTCTAGAAATTATTAGGCAACAAAACGCTGGAAGGAATATATTTGTATTTCAGTGGACAAAGACATCAATATTACTTTACTCTGAAAAAACCTATAAAAATTCAGATTATATTTTCGTTGTTCAATTCCAAAAATCCAGTAGATTGACTATTGCACTAAGGTTTTCTATGGACATCATGACTTGACTTAAACATTTGAGAGTTAGACGATGAACTGTCAAATGCAAAGCTAAAAAAAATGTTGCATATGTTTTATCTCACAGGGGTGAGCAACTAATAGAAGAACAAAAGGTTATTGAGTAAATATAGATTTTTGGATGGAGGGAGTGGGTATAAAGGTTCAAGATTTTTTTTAGTTCTTTTATGACAGACTGACACAAACATTAAGAAAGTTTGACCTATTGTGTATCCAAACTGCAGCCAAAAGTGATTTATAGCTTATTTAAACTTGTGGTACTGAGGTGGAAGACATTAATCTCATTCTATGCATGCTTAGAATAAATCAAAACTGATTTGTGGATAGGACATTAAACTTGTTTTGTATAAATTTGAAGTTAAAAAATATACCTGTGTTTTCTCAGACTACTCTCTCTAGTAAAAGAATAACCAGTAGATGGGTTAAAGAAAGTTAAGGTCTTCCTTTTCCTACATAGCAAACGTGAACAGCTGCTTGGTTTGAAATGTTTCCCTGAATATGAATAATGGCTCTGGATGAAGGGGTCAAAGTATGAAATAATCATCAGCATAGCACAGACAAACTTTTGGCAGTGAATTATCCAAATCCCATTTGAACACATTTTCAAATCTGATATTCCTTTTGTAAGTAACAGTGAGCAGGGTGAAGCCAAGGGGAAAGAGAACAGAATTTAAAAGAAAAATCATGAAGCTGTGGTTGCAATTCAGCTCAGAATATAATTTACTATAATATACTTTTCTTAGATGCTAAAGAAGTGTGTTATAAAAAATCAGTGAAAATAGCCGAAGGTGCTTCATGAGTATCACAAATAAAAATTTGTAACAATCAAAATAGTAAAAACCTCAATTTTTGTATTGAAGTTTCATCTTCTTTTCTCAAGGCTTCTAAAGTGAGCAGGACTTCACTGATATCGGAACTTCACCTGCAGTAACTCTTACCTTCACACATTGCTGTTATATGGTTTGGGGTTTAACACGGTAAGAAGTTGAAGCAGATCCGGAAGTTACTTTTTACCAGATATATGTGTGAAAAACCACAGGCTTTTAGAAGTGTAAAAATTGAAGCTCTTCCTCAAATCAGTCATCATGCCACATATTTTGTAGAATTCACTAATCTTTGCCATGTCCATTTTACTGTGCCCTTCTGAAAGCATTCAAGGTTTCATTTAATTTACATATATATATATACATATATTTATATATATTAGGACACAGTAAGACTTAAAATAGCCAGACCCAGTGTTTCTATTTGGACATCCACAATTAGCACACACTTGAAGGCACAGGATTTGGTCTTTAATTGGACTGGTTTGAAAATTACACAAAATTAAATGTCAGCATTGGCTTTAGTTCCCCAAGACTGTACTCTGAAAGTTTCCATTCTGCTTATTTCAGAGTTTCTTTCACCTTGGTAATGGATAATGCTCAGCTAAAAAGTATTTACTAGGAAAAAGGAGAGATTTTTCTTTTAATTTTATTCACTTTGGGGACATGAAAATTACACTGCTGTCTATTCAGAAAAGAAATCCTAAGGTTTCTAATATCTCTCACTAAATTCAATCCTGCTGAAATACTATCTCTCATAAAACTTCTGCATTTGCTTAGCATGCACAGATTTACAGGTATTGTCCTCTGCCCAATTCCAATGTTCAGTAAAGCGGAGAAAGGATCTTGGTTTTAATTCAGAATAAATCCCTAGTTAGTTTTATGGGGCTATCTCAAGCAGGACACAAGGGGCAAATATAACTCCAGCATGTATCAGGACTCTGGAATGAACAGACCCTTGGAGGGGCTCAGAGCTATTTTGAAGACTTTGGGATTGCTTTTCCCATCATTGTAGTATTGGCAAACTCTTGGTTTTGCTTTCACTCCTGGACTAAAATGTTTGATTTGTACTTGGCCTTGAGTTAATAAATATTTGAGATCTGACTCCTGAAGTAAAAGAAAAAGCTTTCTACCCTATAGGAACAAAAAGGATGCATGCTTCTCACGAAAACATATGGGGGTTGTTTCAACTGAATTATTATCAAATTTCTCTATCAGACTTTACCTCTTTGCTTTCCTACAGCACCAGGGCTTTGCTTTTCTGCAGGGAGACCAGTGGGTGCATGAGGGCACTGCTTTAGTGCCATGGTTTTCCAAAGCACAGGAAGTGATTTGAGAGGAATGGAGGAGAAGGAGGGGTTATGAGGGGTACCATGATTTCAGCATCCTGGTTGTCTCTTATAAAAATGCTGGAGGCAGAAAGGACAGAGGGAGACACACTGGTCTCCAGCAAGCACAGACTGTCTGTGATGTCTAACATTGTTAGCTGTTGTTTTTTCTTATCTTTTTTTTTTTTTTTTTTTTTTTTTTTTTTTTTTTTTTTTTTTTAAAGCTTTTTTCTACAATGTCAAATATGTATCCTATTTGGCAGTGGGCTGTGAGGAATGAGCTACTACTCTGTGACAGGAAAGGGTGTAAAATTCTGCTAGTCAGAGTGGTCTTTGCACTGATGCACACAAAGGGAATAATTTGTGAAGGGCCAAAAAATTGTGCTGAATCCAAAATTGTAATGTCGAGGAAACGTCCCTACAAGGATAGAGAAGTAACATGTGCAAGGTGACAGAATCTTTTAGCCTTTGTTTTCATGCAGCCTAAATCCAGAACAGACTATTAAATGTGAGAGTTTATTATGACTCATTAAATATATAAATAAATGCAAATATACCGATATATATATACAGAGAGAGAGAGCTCTATGAAGAAGAAAACATATTTCCATTTTCATTCATTTCATATTCATTTTCATTGCCTCTTAGAAACAGGAAATGAGAAACAAATAAGAAAAGGAAAGGTAGCCCCCACAGATATCTGCAGCCCTTGCACTGTCAAGGAGCTGATCACGATGCTCAGATGTTGAGAGGCTTTATTGGAAGTGAGGAAAGATTGTATCTTCCCTTGATCACCTCACGTCTGAGATGACAATCCAAATATTCTCTGAACTAATCCTTTCTGAACTAGTCTTCCAAACTGTAGATATTCTTGTATTACCTTGCACCTAACTGAATTGAAATGCATTTTGTGTAACTTGAAATATTTGACTCTGTAGTTTCAATTCCTATACACCAGAAATTTATTCATGCTATCTACTACCTTACCATTTTCTTCTTAATTTACAAATACACCACCAGTGATTTTATATCATCTCAGTCATATGAACAATTTTGAATAAAGACTTGATGACCTGTTTGCCACTGTCTGACTATTGGACACTTGTTCATCAACAGTTAATTTTCTGAGATCTGCTACTGCATACAAAATGTCTTTTGTTTACATGATGTATATTCTGTAATGTAAATATTTTCCTTAAAGTACTATGCTGCAGTAAAAAATGTGTAAAAATACTATTCTGTAGAAGAAAATTATATTGCAAAAACTGGTGACTTTCTCTGTAACAATCTGCTGTACCAAAAAAAAGATAAGACCCTTTCACTGGATTTACCTTCTATGAATCCATGTTGGCTGTCCTAAGTCATATTTTCAGATTTGTTTGTTCATAGAATCCGAAGTGATAAATTTCATTATTTGACCTGCAGTGGCAATGCTCCATTCTTTTCAAATACCTTCAGTTTTTCTCAAATTTGGTTTCAGAGATTCTCCTGAAGAGGCTGGGAGAAGAAAAGGGGTCAAGGGATTTCCATAAGCTTCCAAAACTCAACTGCACAAGACTGATTAAACTTTGGAATTAGATTTGCTTGAGCAGAGGATGGGTCCAGATGACCAGAGGTCCAGAGGTCCACTCTAACCTAGGTTTTCCTATAAATGTATTTTCTATTTTATATCCCAAATGTGAGTAAATAAATATCCCCCTCCAAGAGAGGAGATAAAGGAAATAATCATAGCTGCGTCATATTGCAAGAATTTACTCAGATTATCTTAAATCTGTAATCCCTTAATTTTTTATTAACCTGGCATCTTGAGAATTTTCATGTATTTTTTTTCCCAGGTGTTTCTTGGTTGTTCTGAGTGAATAATGAGAATTAACATGCTGGTATGGAACATTTCAGAGGGAGAAGAGAATCACACAATACTGACGTCAATAAGACCTTTCATTGTTTCATCAGTTGGTGGAGCTAAAAAGATTTCTAAGAACCTTTTGCTCAAAATTAGTGTGTAATTGTGTGTCTTGACACTTGCCAGGGATACAATGGACTTAACACCTCTCCTTTGTCAGAAAGGGAAAGTGTAATAAACTGTGGGCAGCTTGGATAGCTAAGTTCCTCTCACTTAGAGGAATGCATATATACACAAAATCCATCAACAAAACACAGCACGGCTTGTTGCAGAATGTCAGTGCTACAGGAATATCATCACCTTGGAGTACTGAAGCAGAGAGGGGGTGATTCTGACTTATCTCCCTAGCTACATTTTCCCTCAAGGATTAATTCAGAATTTCAATTTTATATTAAGTGCAATGAATCAGTTTCTCTGCAGCTGTATCTGAAAGAAGTACTGTGCCTTTTATTTTTAGATGCATTAAAATCAATTTCTTGTGATTAGCTCTTCTCATTTTCTGAACTTCCTGCTTTCTGAGCAGATGACAATTAGTCTGCTAAGAATACCTAAGTGTTAAAGTTCATAAAACTGATGTAGAGACAAGTTCTGCTTCGATTCATCTCACTCTACAGCCGTTTTTTTAAATCCTGATTTCAAGACTGACTCCAGTCATGCACCTGTTTGACTCAGCTGAAGGATCTGACACAGCATTAACCTTTGAAACACTGTTTTTTAAACAAAACATGACTCAGTGGGATTTTGCATAGTGTGTAGGAACCTTCCAGCCACCAGTAACTCCTGCAGCAGAACCCCCTCTATCTCACTGAAATCTTCCCCAGGGAGCTATAAGGGGGAGTAATTTCATTTAGTGCATATTGAAATGCCTGGTTCACTTTTCTAAGCTAACACATGTATGAATTTTCAGCACAACTCCATTTAAAGGAATCATGGAATCCTGTGTACTGAGTTGGAAGGAACCTAAAGGAATCATCCAAATCCTGCTTCTAATTATTTACTGATCAATTTAATCTTTCCTGCACTAGTTTACATGGGACCAATAAAATGGTGTGTATCAGGGGCACTTCAAGTCACTATTGATGGCACTATTGACGGGCTCCAGAAGCTGATGATGCACTGGTGGGTGTATGAATACCAACCCTATCAACGGGCTGTAAGATGAAAGTGAACTCATTGCAAGGTTGGTAATCATGCAATGAGTTGTCAAAATAGGGCTTCTGTGCTTAAAATATGTTGAGGGCAGAAGGTTATCCTAATAGGTCCGAGTTTATCCTAATCACAGAGACCCTCACTACTCCCTTGACCACTTGTCTCATTAACCAGGGAATTATCTGAGTCATCTTGTTATTTTCAAGGCAAGATCAGCTTGCAAGACTGAACTTTTCCCTTCCTTCCAGGAAGACATCTGCATGCATATTCATTTTAACATTAGTCATCGCCTCACTTTTTTAATCTAATCAAATTAATTTTTCATTGTTTTACCTGACTAGGTTTTTAATGGCTCTTACAAAATGATGTCTGGATTTGCTATCTATGTTCTCTCCAAATATCTGTGTTAACAATGGACAGATTGTACCAGGTAACAATAATGTTACTACAGTTACAAGCCATTTCTATCTCCTCTTCCCTACCAGAGCAAAGACTTTACAAATTATTGTTCTTGTTTTCTCAGTCTCATTGAAAGCACTAAAAAGTGTTTCTTCCTAGTTATCTTTGGAGCCAAAATGAATTCTCAGCTAGAAAACCACAGCCTCAACAGTGCAGCCTCTCCCATATTCTTCCTGCATCTCATCTGAGTACCATCAAAGCCTTCATCACTGCACCCTTAACACTGTCTTCTGCCCTGAAATGTTGGTCTGGCTTCCAGACTCTACAGACCACATTTCTTGTCATTCCAGGTCTTGCTCTATGGTGTTGAGCTTTCAGACATGATTGCTATTCAGAGCAGAGTTTGGGTTGGGAGCCAAACTAGCACTTAGGCAGCTTTCAGATACCTAAATTGCAAGATGTGAATCATGGATCTCCCCTCCTTTCTCATCCTTCCCCTCTAGTCAAAAGCCTCTATTCCTGAAGATGTCCAAGATGACCCTGCAGCCTCTAGAGGACTCATTACTCTTCTTCAGTTCTGCAAATGCCCTGAACTGTCCCATCTCTGCAGCTCTGTGTCTGTCTTTGGGCCATCTCCCAGTGCAGATATTCTCCTATACAATTTCTTTGAAAGTCCCCACACCATGAGAGTTAGGCATTTAGGCAAATACTTGGATGAAGTGGAGAGGTGATGTGTCCTCTTATTATTATCATTTGGTGGCTCACGAATTTTTCTGTCATAACTTCACTTTCAGTTGCTGTTTATGACCTGGGTGCTTCCCTCAAAGAGAGGACCATTAATGTTTTCCAGCACCTGAAATGGCTCACATCAACACCCACAACTTCCCAAGCTGCACCCTAACCACAGCCCTAGTTTAGGGAGGCTTCTGCTAGCTCTCTCCTCTCTCCTGTCAAATTCGTGCTCCTCACTGGAAAGAAAAGAAAGCATCTTCAGCTCTGTTTTTCATACCATAACAAAACACTTAGGGAACTCCCTCTGGAGGTTAGAGATGTGGGTTTGAAACTGCTTATTTGCCCTCCAGTCCTAGCAAAAAAAAAAGGGAGGGCAGAGATTGAAACTTTTATTCATTGGTCATAGTTACAACCATTAAACTACTAAATAAATATGGGGACCAATACTTTCCAGACTGCTGAACAGTCCCCATAGTCTGCATCAGTGAGAGAACCAATCCATATTCCCTTCAGGGATAAGATATCACACCACCCAACTTGCTGTCACCTGCCTACTTCCCCAAATCTACACCTTCACCCCAATTTCAACATTGACAATTTCTGCTTTGTTTCAGCTGATGTGATTTAGAGAGTGGAAAGGATGAATGGCTTTTATTTCACATTAAACTGCCATTTCACAAAGGGATATGGCTGGATTCCATTTCCATTATCTAGTTTGACTGTTATCTGACATTTCAGATGGAACTGATTCATTGAAATTACATTACATCAGCACTCAGTGGTTACTCACTGCCTTCAATAGGAAATTGTTCAGATAATCCATTGGGGCATCATTTAAAAGGGATATGTAGAGTACTCCTGCAAGTAAGGCAAGCAGCACTGGATTAGCATGGCTAATGGCACAAAATGGGAGGCAAAGTCTGGCTGAAAAGGGTTGAAAAAGTAACAATTTATTTGAGAGGATTTTCAGAAACACACTGCAGTGGTTTTGAAACTAATCCTATTGATTCCCCTTTCTTTTGATCTGTAGTATTTTCTCTATATCAGGCAAGTTGGAGGAACAAAAATGTGCTTCAGGTTCAGTTCATTCTTATTGCTTAATATATCTGTATTCTACAGAGTCCCACATAGAGAAGTTAATCTTTTATTTATCAGAAGAATATTTTATATGTATTATCCTATAACAGCCTTTTCTACTACTGCAATAGTGAAAGTTCTATCAGCAGTACCATTATGAACAGATGAGTCTCATTTTTCAAAATGTAGTTGCAAAAATATGGTTTCATTTCAGACTTTATACTGAACTTAGCCATCAGAGGGCAATTGTTTTCTCTTAAGAGTATTTTTATGAAGATATTTGAGAAAGGACAAAATGAAACTCTGAGGAATTACAGTAGTGTTGCAAAAGAGTCTCTTCTACAGTAAGATAAAAACTGAGCAGAGGCATCTATAAATACCTAAAATTGGAACCAGCAGAAATGGGTTAGAGCATCTTCATGCCTAGTAGGTGCAGAATGCTATTGAGCTAACTCAGAGCATCTAAATGCAACTTTGTACTTAGGAGATCCTTAAAATCACATTTTAGTCCTTTTCTATTTTCAAACTCTGTAATGAAGGTGAAATCTGCACATCCTAAAAGCTTAATATTAATGGACATACCTTGCACAGGGAGTGTCTAAGATTTGAAAGCCTTGCTAAAACACATGGGTTTCCATAAACATTTCTTGATCTTTTCAGATTAAGCTTTAGAGTGTTTGTGGGAGTTCTGTAGTATTCAAATTTAAAACAGACCTATTCTTCTTATGTTCATTATAGAAATTAAAAATTTGATCACTGATGCTAATCACAAGACTATAAAATCAACATGTCTGGGTGAGATTTTTGTCAATATCTTCTCTCTGGTATTAGTAATATTAGGTTGATAACACAATTTGAAATCCTTTATGCAATCCTTTCCTTATCCTCTGTGGGCCATTTTGAATCAGATCTTACCGAGTGAGAAATGGGCTGACCAAAACTATTAGCACTGGAAAAAATATCCCATGGTATGCAGGGGCATCAAGGTGGTTCCTTTTTGACCTTAAAATCTAAAGAAAAGTACAGTCAAAGAGTGTTTAGGGAAACATAAGGAGTAAAACTCTGTATTGATCTGAAGTGAGAAAAGAGAAGAAGACAAAACCTTTATTTTTCAAAATTGCAAATTGGTGAATTATGCCAATTAATGTTAATAACACTTCATCCAAAAGTGGATCTCAGAAGAAAAATCATAGTTTTACAAGGAATAATTATAGAGGTTTATGATTATAAATATCAAATCTGATTATTTATTAAGCAGAATAGTTTATTTGTTATTTGTTAGTAAAAATAAAGGACTAATAGAACTTAAATTGAGGCTCTTACTGTAAATGGAAAAGTTTCTCCTGGTTTCATTGGTTTCCCCAGCTTCTCACTGAAACTGCTGTGATAACACCTCTCAAGCCTATGCACAGTAACTGCTGCAACTGAAAAGGCACCGAAGAGTAAATGTTCTCCAAAGAAATGTTTAGCTACCAGGAGAGGCACTGAAAAAAAAATTCAGACCTCAGTGAAGGTCACTGCACTGAACTGGAGGGTGCCAGTGGTGAGGACTGCAGCTCACTGGTGCTGGCTGCACCTGGAGAGGCTTCCAGTGGTCAGGGGCTGTGGGGCTTTCATTTTCAGCATAAAGTGATCTTAACTATCTTGCAAGCAGTTACCTGTCTCACTTTTAGTAGGAGGGAAAGGTTGTGCAGTGGGAGAGTCTTTGGGGAGCAAAAAGTGGAGAACTCTGTCAGGCAGGACGTCCAGGGCAGGTGGGAGGCAGGGCTCTGGGAAGGACAGATGTGAGCAGTGCCTGGGAAACCGTGGTTTGAGGGAATTCAGGTGTTGGGTGTTGTTGGGCTAGGAGCTTGGGATCTGGCATGAAGTTAGAGATTTCTAGCACAGTAGTGGAGGAAGCAAGGTAAAAGGTTTTAAGAGGTCACTATGAGACAAGGTACTCCTAACAAGGAATACTAGTGGTAAGCAAAGGTATAAACCACCAAAACATTTCTCTCCATTGCCTGTAGCCTCCAGCATACAGAAATCACGTTTTTGAAAACTTAAATACACTTAGCATAAGGGATGAACTGATCCTTAACTTTCAAAATATTTTGATGATATTTGTCTTGCTTGACTCTTTGACATAATAGGTTCTTACTGGCCTAGAAGAAATCAGGTTTTGGACTAAGGATAAGAGGAAATGCTTTTTGCAACTGTCAGAAGAAGTCTCTGAAAATCAGCAGATTTTGTATTATTCAACATGTTCAGAATCAGCCTAGAATAACAGTTGTTAGAAAAGTGGGACTTTGCAATGGATAAGAAATTATTCAATGGGTTCAAAATTAAAATCGAATGCAGAATGCTACTGAAGACATTCACAAATTAAATGGCAAAATCACAGATGAAATTCAATGTCATTAAATGCAAAGGAATTCACATGGGAAGAAGTATTCGCAACTGTACATGCATAGTGATGGATTCTAAATGAGCTACTACTCAGAAAATGAAGTTTTGGAGCTGTTGTGACTTGTTCTTCTGAGACATCAGCCCAGTCCTTCACTTTGGTTGCAAAGACACAAGTGCTTATTTGGCACTATTAGAAAAGAATGAAACAGAGAATTCAATCATGTCACTCCTCAATGTGCAATTCTTTATACATTTCTTGTCATGCCTTCTCAGGAAGAATATTGCAGAGCTAGGCTCATCTACCTCCTAGATGACCTTCACCATTCATTTGTTCTGGGCATAATAAATGTTTGAACACTTGGGAAGCCATTGCTTCCCTTGTGCAGAAAAAAATTATCTCCTCCACCACTGTCTCTCTTGGAGAAAAGGAAGCCATCCCACTTTGCCTCTTAGCTGCAAAGCTCAGGCATGTTCATGTTAAGTCCAACTCACAGTCTGATGTAGGTAAATCTAGAGGTGAAAAGTATAGTTTGTTTAAATGTGCTGGTTAGGTAAAGCAGTAATGACCTCGAGCTTAGTTCTTCCATAGCCTGTTTTTTGCTCTGGTTAAAGGTGGTTTCTGTTATACTCCCTTTTTTACCTTTGGGGTCATCAAATTTTTAACAATGAGTTTTAGTAGTTACCTATAAAATGTCATTCATATTTAAGTAAATTCGTGTCTTGTGGAAAAGTATCAATAAAACTCACAAAATATTTTTTAAGAACTTTAAAAACTAAAACCAGAGAGTGTGAAGTACATTTAAGGTTCAGAATTTTAATATCAGTGTGAACTGTACAGGGAGGACAGGACAGTCTAAAATGAAAAATTTAGACTGACATATTCATAGCTGGCTAACTCAGACCCAGAAACCCATGGGGAAATGCAAGACTGTGTTCTGTAGGTGAAAAAACATAGGAATAAATAAAAATTCTGAACTACTCTTTCTTCTGTTCACTCCCAGGAATACAAGGACGGGCTACAAATTACCCTCATAATAAATATGGTTTTTACAGGTCATTGACCATGCTAAAAATTATTTTGGAAAGAAGATATGGTGACAAGTTGGAATATGGTTTTAGAAAGACTGTGAAGTCAGTATCAATGGCAAGCCTATCTCCCTCTTTGTATATACAGTTAAAGAGGTAACGACTCTTGTAATTTTATCTTAGTTCTCTTGATATATGATAGCTTTCTTAAACCTCAGTTATGGAAGTCATAGTGTTATAGATTAAAAAACCCAAACCAACCCAACATTTATTAAAACTTGGAAATTTTTGGGACTCATGCCTTAATAGAAAAAACAGAAAATGTGACCAAAACACTCCCTAAAAATAGCAGAAAGCAAACAAACAAACTGCTGCAACCCCCTAATTAATAAAAGTCCACTAGTTAAATTGAACATGTTATTTTTTGTGGATGGCTTGACTTTTGAAACTTTGGGGTGTCAGAAATCCATAAAGAAAACTTTTGGACAAAAACCAAGCTTACCTGACTGAGTAGTGGAAATTTCCACGAGATCAGAACTAGCTTATACAAAACTAATTTCTTATCTCATACTGAATACATAAATTGCATGGCAGAATATATATTTCACATGTCAGAACAACAATTAAGAAAAAGCTACTGACTGAACATCAGATTTGCTAAGTACAGTTAGGCCAAAAGTAATCCAGTATCACCAGATCATGTCTGGATTATCAGAGATCCCTCCACAGTACCAGAACACATAACCTATTGCCTACAATATATAAAATCAAGTGAATGAACACAATTCATCCTTAGTCAAAATTCTTGGAGTACTATATAATTGCAGTAGAGGAGTAGAGCTCAGCAGGAACACTAAATGACATAAAATGTAATTACTATGCTCGGGGTATATTGTATGCAGCATATGCTTCCTATTTCATAATGTGTTAAAGAAAATTTGCCTCCAAAGTGCCAGCTTTAAATGTCAACAAGACACGATGATTTCACTGTGGAAGGCTCTTGCACTGGCCAGTGCAGGATGAAAAATATCTCAAGAAGTTCTGCAACAAGATGTGTCTCTAACTCCTCTCTCAGGTCTAGGTTTCTAACTCTTCTCTTGTATCTACTGACCAGATATTTTACAGCTACTTTCTGGCTGACAGGAGAGTTCCCTGTTACAATTTTGGGGTTGGGACTTCTGAATATTAAAACCAGACATGTCTTGAATGGTATATATTCAGGGTGGGGAAAATAGTCCTTGCTGACTAGGCTTACCAAGAACATTTTTAGACCAAACAGTAACCACAAGTGTTTTTCCAATAATAACATGAAAAAAAAAACCAAACAACAAACATGTACTCACACGCCTTGCAAAATGCAATCATGGGTTGAAATCAGGCCCCAAGGCCCCAGGGTTTTCCACCTTTGTTACACTTTAAATTTAGTTGGGAATTTGTATCACATGTATATTTTAGCAGATGGAGATTAGAAATTTAAATGCCACTTTTGGTCTGATTTCAATAGTTATGAACTTTAGATGGGTACTCTCTGAATTTCCTATACATGCAGGCAATAAAATTCTAGTGTGTGAACATAAAAAAATCCCTTTGTTTCCATATTTATATATCTGTCTTCTTTGAAACTGTAGAAATATGAAACAGCTAAATGGAAGATAAATTGTTAATTGAAGCCAGTTCTGAAGAGAAATACAGGATTTAGGTTACTGTGTGGCCCTATATTCACTAGCTAGTACTCTACTCATTTTTAGAGGATGCTGCCTCCTCTAAAGGAAAAATACTGCCTGTATTTTATTTTCTTCTAATCTTATTTCTTGTCTTAGTTTGGTTTTCTTCTTTCTTTTTGCTGTCTGCAAGGCAGACTCCTTGTTGTTTTACAGGCATGAAACGTTATGGAACAAAATACCAGTAATTATGAGGAAGAACAAACCATTCTATTTGCTTGCAAAGCAAAAAATACACCCCTTAAAAATGGCAAAGTTTTTAGGCTGGCATTTATTTTACATGCTACTGATCAAGGGTAAGTCAGTGGGAATTGTCTGCCTGGAACCAGTTTAAAAAAATTAAAAAACAAAATAAAATCTGCAGGGCACAATATATGTCATAACAGCCATTCTAACTCAAACACAGTATGGAATAAAATGGTTTGCAGGTTCTGAGCAAGTTTTAAATTCTTTCTAATCTAATTATTTGCTGCAATTAGTCTTCTGTTACATGAATGAAGGGGATTGCACATAATCGCTGTGAATGTTCTACCTATAAGGTCATAAAGACTTGAGCTGTTTTCCTCTGGAGATTTTGATGGGAACTGAGAAATTCTTAGGATGCCTCACCCCATGAAATGTGCTAATGGCAAACTAAATGGTGTTAGCAGCTTCCCAAGGCCAAAAAGAAAAATTCAATCATTCTTGGCAATCCTCCAAGGTGGTCTCCTTTTGAATTAATGTGTGCCATCTTCAATCTCATTAGGAAGTAGAGACTCACAGATTCTTGTCAATATTAATATCATAGAGGGTGAAGTAGCCTCTCCACAAAAAGCAGAAGAAATTATTGCAAAAGAAACATTTGAAGCCAAACTCTGCACCTTGTTACTCTTTGGTAAGTTTATTACAGATTCATGCTAATAAATGATATGTGGAAAATGGCTCATCGAGGTTAAATAACACTGGCCTGATTTTCAAGGCTGTGCAGCAGTTTTCAGCTGTGGGCATTTAATACTTCTGGAAAGGAATGCCCCAGTTCTCCATAGTGGCCTTTCATTTTGAGTTGTACTTTTTTTCTTATATCATACATTTTCCCCTAAATTCCTTTGAAGTTTGTTATATGGAAAAAGTAAAGCTGCTTAATGAAATTTTTATTATGATGTTGCCCTTTGCATGATGAATTTAGGACTGAAAGACAAGTGTAGCAATCAGGTGTAAAGGCACTTCATTGTTGTGTCTTTGATCCCAGATCATCTGCAGTCTCAAAGGGGCATGGCTGACTTTGTCTATAAAAAGGCACTTTAGATTTGAGGATTTACAGCCCAGACTTAGATGCAGTGCCTCACATGCAATGAAGCTGCAGCACTGGCAGGGTCAGGTGGTAAAAAAGAGGAAAGGAAGCAGTTGTAAGAAATAAGGTGTGGGGGCTTGGTGGATTATGTATAATGCTCTAGTTTTTGCACAGTGTTTAAAAGGGATGATTTAGTAAGGCTTTAGTAATATGGGTATCAAATGGAAAAGAAAAGCAGCCACTATGGATAGAAGCAAATTGTAGTTAAGATAATTTTCCTTTGGATTGAAATATTTTTCTCTTTAAATATAGAAGTAGTGTCACGTTATTATGAGATTTGCAGTGAAATGTGAAGAAATTTAAATTTACATTTATTTGACATCATTAAATTGCAGAATCATAATTACTAGACTTGAAAGGGACTGGAGGAGGTCATCTCATCTATCCACCTCTCCCCATGGATATTTCTGTCAAGCCACTTCTAATCATGCAGAATTCACAAACCTCCACACAATCAGTCCTTCACTACTGGAATAATTTAAAAAAGAAATTCCAAATGGCAAATGTAATTTTTTTTTTTCTGTTTCTTCACCACATTATAGAATCATACACTCATATAATGGTTTGGCTTGGAAAGACCTTAAAGACAACCCAGGTCTAACCCCTTTGCCATGGGCAGGGACAACTTCCACCAGAGCATGTTTTTCAAAGCCCCATCCAATCTGGCCTTGCACACATTCAGAGATGGGGCATCCATAACTACTCTGGGAAACCTATCCAAGTGCCTCACCACCCTCACAGTAAAAAAATTCTCCCCAATATCTAGTGTCTTCTTTCACTTTGAAGCCATTCATTATGTGCCCTTGTGAAAAGTCCCTCTCCAGCTCTCTTGTACCCTCTCTCCAGTACTCTTTTGGTGCTGGAAGGTGCTCTAAAGTCTTCCCAGAGTCTTCTCTTCTCCAGGCTGAACAACCCCAAGTATCTCAACCTGTCTGCACAGGAGAGGTTCTCCAGTCCTGTGATCATCTTTGAGAACCTCCTCTAGTCTTTTTCTAACAGATCCACATTGTTCTCACATCCTCTGTGTTGGGGACCCCAGAGCTGGATGCAGTGCTCCAGCTGGGGTCTCACAGGAGCAGAGTAGAGGGACAGAATGACCTCCTTTGACCTAATGATGACACTTTTCTTTACAGTATTTTTTTGCATCTTCTTATCTCAAGTATTCTATTATTTCTTTTTCCACGGGGCAGAAGTTTCCAGACTTTTCATCATTCTCATTGCTTTTCTCTCAACCATTTCCATGGAAGGCATATCTCCAAGTGCAACAGTCAAAATTCTAGATGGGGCCTTAATGTACATTTGATTCTTTGGAGGTGAATATCTTCTTAAAACATGAGTTTGCTTCTCCTGGAATAGCAAGACACCACTGTCTCAGCCTGTGAGCTGCTGAAGACCCTGTTCTGCTTCTTCTGGACTGCTACACATTGTCCCATTTGTAGAGCTGGTTATTTCTGTCTCATTTGAAGACCTGAAATTTGTCTTCAGGATTTACACAAACACTTTTCAGATGGTGTAGGTCCCCAGGGTTGGATGCTTAGTTTGCAGGTAGCATTATTCCCAAAGCTGCAGAAATTTGGAAATTGCTTTTTGAAAAATGTTCACTGAATCTGTTGGTGAAGGGCAGAAGGGAGGCAATGCCAATATGTGTAACAACACAGAATTGTGCTTCTTCTTTTATTCAGCTGAAATGTCAAAATTTGCCCCTGCAGTACTACTTGTGTCTAACAGTACCTCCTCGTCCTTGGTGAGTTTTCACACACACCACAGCACAAGGCATGTGGTATTTCACCTCACTCTGAGCATGCTTAGGTGAAGTGTTTACTATTAGGTAAGGTAGGAAACAATGTTTGTGCTAAAGTAAAGCAACATGAGCAGTACTTCGGCTTGTATGGGCAACCACTGCAAGGATCCTCTGCCATCACAGCTTTTGTTACTGCAATGGGAAATGAGAAGCCACAGGAACTCCAAAAGTCAGAGGCAGAAATGACACAGGGCATTCTGTGAGCAAACAGACAGAAAATCAGACTGTTTGCTGTATAGTCAAGAGGTATACTTTCCTCCATTTTGTACTCATTTACGTTATCATTTTCACTTACATTACCTAGACAAAGATAATTCTTTATTGGTGTTCAAGATGATTAAAAGTATGTCCAGTGCCGATTTCATAGCTGTGCTCATGTGATTATTCTTATCTGTAGATACTAAAAAACCATAAAGTTGCCTAAGTGAGGAAAGGTTTTCTGTTCTAATAATACCCTATTAAAAATAATTTTTAATTTTGTGGATTTTTGCTTCCTTTTATTCTTCCTTTCATTAAATAACTACACAATAACTGACTGCATACATTTTAAATCAGTATATTATGTATTTTTTTTATGCCACAACTCTACTGCATTGCTCTCTTTTCTTTGATTGTACTGTCTATTTAAAATATGAAATACAATTTTTTAATGTATGACCAGGGAAATTTTTGGCACAAAATACTTGAATAATTTCATCCTGAATTATGTGCAGGAGATCAACAATATAAGACAGAATGAAAGAGCAAGGTGTGAAGTTGTTCAGTGTTTCAAAATGAACACAGGGGTTTTTTTAGTAAGTAGAAGACTGAGGAGTTCTGAGGTGGAGCAGAAAACCTCCACCTGTGTTCAAGTGTCTGTGACTAGCTGTTAGAGAACTGGATGTAACCATGGCAGAGTGACAACTACAAATACCTGGTGATCTTTTCAAACCACTCTCCAGGAGCTTGCAACAATCACCAGTTGGTGAGTGTGCCTGAAGCTTCTCACATAATCCCATTTTTAAACTGTGTACACACAAATAATTCCCAGTAATCACCCTCATTAACATAAATGTGTGTGTTGTGTGTTGGACACACATAAGTATGTTGGAGATTTGAGAATTTCACTTCTCTTTTCTGGAGTCTTTCATGCCTGCCCAAACTCAAAACTCAGGTCTTTTCATGTCTCCTGGGAATATGTAGATGTTGAAATCAGTACACTCTTTCCTGCCTGTGCATTCCACCATCTTCTCCCTTAGTGACTGGGAACTCATCTTCCTTATCTATCAGGCCCATAACACCAGTTTTCTCCTGCTACTTTGGATCCATATATTCACACCAAGCTTGTTCCTGAATTCTTGTTTCTCTGTCTGCATCTGTTAAGGTAGATTTTTTCTGTCCAGCCAGACAAGTTTTTCCTTCAGGTGCCCACTATCTCTCAGTAACTGCAAAATTGTCATCTCTAATGCATTAGTGATGTGTTTCCATAGCCTTCTGCACTCAGCCAAAAATTATGGTCTTCGTTATCTGCTCTTTGTATTTTAAACACTTTATTTCTCCTGTGATGCCAGGGGAACCCACCATACCAGGACTCCCTAGAAATACCCTGAAACTTTCCCTGTTGCTCATTAGACACCTCCTGAGTGTCGCCCCAGGGACAAGCAGGTGGCCTGCCAGTGTTACCAGCAGCAAAATATGCAGCTGTGGGGCTGAGATCTTGAACACTTCAAAGGTTATTGTGTGAAACTGGCATTTTGTCCTGTTTATAAAGCACTTGGAGTCCGCTTTTGTGGTTGAGTTCTTAATTCTATTACGGCACAAAAAAATTACTACTTTTAATAATTACTGTGTCAGAAGGTAATGATGGCACAAGAGGTGTAGAGTCATGCTTTGTGTATATTCTTGCACTGCTGATATTTACAGTAGATCCACACCCATGGAAGTGAGTAGCTTTCGTTTCCTACGGTTCATCCCATGCCTGCTTCTTCCCAGACATCTACTGTATTGTTTTATTTCCATTTGATACATAAAAAATACAAGAGCTATATTAAATAGCTCTAATTTTGTCTACCTAGATTCAAACTTGTCAGAGAAGAACTCAAACCTTTGCCCCAGGAGTGCTAAATAAGCACAAGCAGAGGTAGCTGAATTACCAGTGAGGAATAATGAAGACAAGTTAAAAGGGAGCCAAACTTGTGCCATTCCATAAGACTGAACAGACTACTGAAGTAGTCAAGACAGTATCAGTTCAGGTATGATTTAATGTATTCTGAAGAAAGTTCCCAGATTTCCTAGCCTTGAAAGTAAATCTTGAGACTTGGGTGTTTTTCTGGCAGAGAAGGCAGTCCTGTTTGACTAAGAGGAAGCCAATAGCAGCAACAGCAACGCCTACCTGGATTTATTGGTGGAGCATGTTTCTGGTTTACAGCCTCTTCTGTAAGCACAAACCCTACAAGACCTTTTTTGTTGTTGTTGCTGTTCTTTCTTACTTTAAATGTAGTTTGTTCTCACTTTCCTTTTTAAATTGAACGTCTTTTCCATTTGGGAGGGTTTTAAATTTTATTTTTCATTTTTATAAGGAAAAAGCCACATGATTAACACAGAGAAAAAGAGATCACTCTGTCGCCCTGAATTTTCTTGCTTTTGAGTATTTGAATCTTTGTTGCAAGGTTCTCATGCAGCTTCATGAAAACAATGTATATTTTTAGAATTTATCAGTGTGTTTACATATTTGTTCTCTGGGAGGAAAAACGCGATTGATAGTGATGTTCACCAAAGAAGTTCATGAGGTGCTACCTCTCTAGCCAATCTTTGGCCTTTTGTACAAAGTGTATATAAGTTGTTGGAGTCAGAAAATAAATTAGAGCTTTCCTTGTTGGACCCGCTGCTGCCTGCTTGCCTTTTGTGTGTTGTGAACAGTGACATCACTCCTTTTAGGGCTGTTTTGGGAGTCCAAGAAAATGCTAGACACCAATGTGTAGATGATACCAGTTTTTATACAGCACAGTTTATAGTATTGTACTATAAAGGCAGATGATCAAAATATGACTTGTCACATCTACTTTTGAAAATCTTCCTCACAGGCCTCCTGTTTGGCAAAAGGCAGCATCTTAGTTGAAGTTCTTGCTATGAGGGCCAGTGCTCTGCTTTCTTGTAGGCCCTCTAGGTAGTGGAAGAATGCTCTAAGGTCTCCCTGGAGTCTTCCCTTCTCCAGGCTGAACAGCCCCATCTCTCCCTGCCACTTCTCATAGGGAATGCTCTATTATAACAGTAATACCCATCAGGCAGCCATGGCATTAAAGAGCCTGTGCTGATCTCACCTGAACTGGTTTCAGAAAGTAAGAAAGACCAGCTCCCACAGGCATCACCCCAAGAAACTTGGACAAAACTCAGACTAGATCTAAAACTGAACACTGCTGCTGGGCTGGGCCACAGCACCTGGTCCTGACTGCTGCTCCACCCTGCACCCAGCCCTAGGGACTCCTACAGGACCAAGTGCCCTTGAGAAAGTAAAGAAGGACATGAGCTATAGGCAAGTTTTCATGGAAAAATAATTTCATACAAGAAACGGTGGAATTTTCAGAAGGACTAAAGGAATAGGAGTTTTCCCAATTAGTGGAGAAGCTGCTGGATGGGCCTTAAGTCATCTCCAAAGGGGACACCAACCACCTGGCAGCTCTGATGGAGCTCAGGAGCAAACCTAGCACTGGTGTCTGAGCAGCTCATTATGCTCATCATTCCTAATTTTCAGTATGGAATAATTTCACCACTGTAATTGCAGGACTGAATGTATATAGATTTTTTTGAAAGATGTAATTTTCTAGCTAGCAGCAATGCACCATGTCTCTAGCAAGGACTTGCCTGCTCCAAAACGCCTTGGTTTATATTTCAACCAGCCGTGGTGTTCAGTGACATCTAGGGACTGCCTTTGAGAATTGCATTGCCTGGAAATGGCATCATCTCCTCGTGTCTCCTTCAAACGGCAGCTGGAGTTGGAACCCTAAACCATCACTTCCAACTGCAGTGGTCATGGCCGAAGGCTGCAGACAGACACTTCCATCTTCACAGTGACTGAGGAATGCAATAATCACGACCTGTGGAAAAAGATAAATATGTCTGCTTTAGCTGTGCTGAGGCACAACTTTATATTTTCAATGAAACATTCTGAGCTACTTAAATATTGCAGGTTTTCAACTGAATATGAAGCTTATGCTCACCCTTCCACAAGGCCCCATGGCCAGGGGGAGATTTGTTTACTTAATACACAGTAAATAGAGGGGGGTGGAAGAAGTTTTTTCTTGGTCACATTTTAAAGTATCTAAGTTATGAACTCAGTTACAGTATTATAGGTTAAGAAACAAGATTCTTGTTGATTTTTTTATCCCTATTTAACAACTGTATGTGAAAAAACATCAGTTACTTCATAAGCAGCATTCTTCCTCTTTCAATCCTTTCAATTCGAGAGTCAGGAAAGCTACTTTTAGTTCAATTTACTTTTCGATTTCCTGCTGTTGGTCTCTCTAGACATTAGCCATGTGGGAAAAAACTCCTGACTTGGAGGAGCAGGGTGCCAGCTGTGCTTGACGTGGGAGTGCAGGAGCATCAGGGCAAGGGCACCACAGGTTCTGGGGGCTGTCAGTGCCTTCCTGAGACAGGCTGCTGAGGGAGACAACAGGAACAGGGCACAGTATGTTCCAAACTAAAGAAACTCTACTAAAAATTTCTCCCTTCCTTACACAAAACCTGCTTGGGATTACAGGAATGAATGCGAAAACAGACAGATACCAAAGGAGTCATATTGTTCTGCACAAAAAATACTCTGGAGATTTAGTTCTCATTACAGGATTCATTCAAACTCGGGATCACTTTATTAAGAAGCTGGCTGGGCTGTAAAGGTACACAAGTCCATGCTTGGTGGACTGAACAGCAGCATGAGCCATACTGGAATCATGGAACTTTACACTATCATGGTAATTGTGTTGCCAGCACCTGCAAACCCTGGTAAATGTACCCAAGGTTGTTCCAGCTAGGAAGTTGGCTAGTTAAATAGAGAGGGGGACCTTGTAGTCTAAGGTCCCAGAGCAGGCTCTATATAAGAGCACTAGACCTGTTCTATTTCCCTTCTCAATTTATTGAGGAATGTCAGAGTATTCCAGTGTTTCTGAGCTACCTCAGCTGTGGAAGTCTCCTCCAGAACGTGACTTGGATATGCTGTGGATGGCCTTTCCTCTGGTTGTCAAAGGAATTCAGTTGAGATGATGTGTAAGCTGGTACCTTGGTCTCCACAAAAATGCTGGTGAACTTTGACCTACATTTCTGGTGTGGCAACCTCAACCAGCCCTGCTGACAGTTCATTTCTCAGTAAGAGATTATGTACTGAGGAGTGGTGGAGTGTTACATGCTTACTTGTTTATTTGCTTTATTTTTAAACTCAGATGTGTTTTTTTGAATATTGTCTGTAACACTATGCTGCTGGGAGGGATCCCAGTGCCTTTCATTCCTTGAGGTTTTTTGGATCTGTGGTTACTCTACTGGTTGCAGGAAAGCACTTACTGCATGTGCTTATGACAAGGAAGCCATTTGTGCTGGTACAAACATACTGCTAATAAAATAACCCTGTTTTGTTTTGAATTTCATGTTGCACATCTTCAAAAGGGTATGCCTTGCTTCAGTGTAAGCCTGGCAGACCTGGTAATGCTGCCCACCCCTGAGCAGTGGTTACACCACAGATCCATGTGTTGTCACTCTTTTGTTGTCCTTTCACTGAGAGAGTGGCTCTCACAGCAGCCCACTTGTGTACAGACGTGGCTCCTGCACCTTCCCGAGTGAGGCAGCATTTTCCTGGTTAACCTTGGATGGAGGTGGAAAGGGCATGAAGCTGCAGACACCAGCCCATGTGCCCTTGTCCTGCTGTTTGGTGGCCACTTGAGGTTCTAGCTCATCACTTTTCTGCCATCTGTTTCATATAGGCTTCTCTCATGTTAATTACTAACATACTTATTTGCTTATGAATAGGATAAATTATGTTTCTCCCTGGAGAAATCAAATGCTCCCAATCTGTGGTTCCTTCAGAGAGAAACCTGTGCCCAGGCTCAACAGAAATAATTGCCTTTGCCCCAGCATAATGACAAAGAGATAAGCAATCTCTGTGGCCCAGTGGTTTAGTGAATCCATCTTCCCTTCCTAACAGCTGGATTAGAGGCTTTGTGCTCCCAGAGTCTGGAATAGTTTCCATCTCTCAGAGAATACAAATAATTGCTAAGAACAAGCCATGCTATCACAGTTGTCATATATTTCTTGGTTGAGTTATCAGCAATAACTCTTCTATTATCCAGGGTCTATTGTTTTGGCACCTTTGGGAGACATACATGAGGCACAATGAATATAAATCACACTGCATTTTGACAGTATCTGAAGATTTATGGAGAAACTAAAGAGAAAACAGAATCATTTTGTATGTGGAAAAGATGGGAAAATTATTGATTCAAAACGTGGTTAGAATGGTCTCAATCTAGTAAAACAATGGGAGATAAGTTTACCTTCAGATCCATGGAATAATGACCTGAAAATAGTAAAGGATTTTAAAGCAGCTTCACTGAAGTCAGTGGGGGGCAGGGACAGAAGCAATTTTTACCGCCAAAGTCATGGGTAGACTCACAGGGAATGCTTTTGAAAACCCTGCCAATAATTTTTACTGTTTATAACAAGTCACAAGGATGTCTTTTCTGTTTGATTTTTGAGGAAAAATGTTTGCCACCATAACTGCAGGAACAGATAAAATACAGGGAAGCCTTGTTAAAACTACAAACCTCTGTTAGACCCAGAGAAGCTGAAGCTACAACACCACTGACATTTTCCACAAAAATACTTGATCTCTAGTGTGTTTTGCACAGATTCTTTATTCCCTCCTCGGTTCTGCAATATGCTACTAACCATTGAGCTGATTCTCAGAGCATGGAAGTGAGTGACCTAGCCTTACAACTTTATTCAGCCCACCTGAGTCCTGAGCAAATCTTTCATCTTCAATTCAGATGGAAAATGCCTTATGGCAGAAGGTTCTACTTCTGTTGTCCCAGCAGAAAAAAACCAAGTTGGCTGTCAGTCCTGCCCCTGGCTGCTCTCCCAGCTCCAGATGCTGGTCTCAGGAAAACCATCTCTGATGGCAGCACAAATCTGCACCCTCAGGAAGACACATCTTATTCTTACATTGTTGCTCCAGAAGGATATCACCTAGAATAGCAGCTTGATGCATTCTGATGAATTAAAACTTGATTCCCACTGAAAAAATGCCATTGTGATAAAACTTAGTTTGAAACAAATTAAATTGCCTTGAGTTGGATTAATGCCTGGTTTGATCAAAAGTGCTTTTAAAAAGAATTTCCATTTCAAAATTGGTAATTTTATTAGGTCAGCCATAAACTTTCATTGACCTATATTTTAGGGGTCAGCCACTAAACCAAGTAGCACATGTAGACATAATTCCTAATTTTTAAAATGGTGGCAGAATAGTTAGAATTCAATGTGAAAAGCAAAATGAAGAGAGATTGATTAGGAAATTACTAGAAAAACAAAATCAGTAGAAACAAATGTCTTAAAGAGGTGATTATCACAGAAAAATACAGTGAAAAATGACAAGTCCCAAATAAAGAAATGATACTGATAAAGTTTTAAACAAATACACTTGTATTTTCTGTCCTCTTCAAGAATACTGATGATCAGTAACAGAAAAGGTAGCATCAGGGATTTCTGACTGAGCACACATGGAAGCACAGGCAATACCAAGTACAGAACATCAAGTCCCAGTATAACAATTTGCTCAAAGGTTTTTGTGCTGCATGAAACAAGTAGTTTAGAAATACATGATAAATATTCCTTCAAAAAGAGGTTGTGACTCATGGTTCATTTAGTGTACTATGCAACCAGATCTTTGATCATTATTAACAGAAGGCCTCTAAAGGACAGCTTTGAACATCAAATATCACTTTTCCTACTCAATGGCAGTTGTATTTCAAAATTATTCCCATTATTCCCATTATTTTAAAATCTTAAAGTATTATAGGAACTAAGATCTAGGTTTCCTTTTTCATGAAAGATGGGACCAGATGAACTTTCAAGATCTTTTCCAGCCTGGGCTGTTCTGTGATTTTGCTATTCTGTGAAAACATATTTATTTTTTTCTTATATTTTAAGAGGTTCAGTTTATATGTACTATTAAAATAATAAAATTCTTCAATAAAGATGTAAAGATCCTGGCTGTGTGTCTGCACAGGTGAAACAAAAATAGCATATGGGATAAATATCCCTTCTTTGTGGTAAAAGAAGGGAATGTGAAGTTGAGGAAGGTCAAGAACAGACTCAGAAAGGCTGAGAACAGAACAACTCCTCTGAGTTTAATTTTTTTAATGAACGAGACAATTTGAAAAGAAGAGTGGTAAAGGATCTAGAAAAGAACAGTCCTAGTGGAATAAAAAGACATTTGTGGATGAGAAAGCTTAAAATGAAGTTTTTCTATAAGTCTATACAGCAAGTGGAATTCTGAATTTTAAAATTCAGTTTTTAAAGGGGAACAGATTTCAAAGCTCAAACTTTATGAAAAATATTCTCCCAATGTTAACTTGATCTTTATGTATGTTAGTTAGGACGTGTTCACCTTGTGCAGTGCAGCTCAGTTAGTTGTGTCCTGGTAGCATTATTCTCTGCTTGATGCCTGGATGAAGCACAGGACATCTAGAAGAGGACCAGTCTGTCCTTTTCCTTAGCTCCTGTGGCAAGGGACACTTACTGTGATGGCTGCAGAGTTGTGTTGACTGATTTCAGCATTTAATAGGCATCATTTTGCATCTCAAAATACAGCATATTTTCCTACAGGTTTTGTCTTTCCCATTATTCCAGTCTGCTAGGGCTGTAACAATACACACACACACACAAAAAAAACCCCCACCAAAAACAAAACAAACAAACAAACAAACAAACAAAAACGGAAAAAAAAAATCTCTAATCAACCAACCAAAAAAACCAAATGGTGATAAGATATTTAGTGTTTTATCTTAAAGACGGTAAATGCAACTATTTTCATATACAGCCACCAACTTATGATCATTCTCTCTCAGGTACAATGAAATGTGATTTCTCCTATGTATTAGATTTCTTTAGCTTCTGGCACAGTTACACAAAACTGTGAGAGTTTTCTGGCTTGCTTTACAGCTTGAAATGTGGGTACATGACCTTCTCCTCATAAATAACTTACATTCTTAGCAGCAGCAGAAGCCCAACTGAGAAACTTGCTCTCAGAGGTTGCCACACTGGGCTCACTAAAGCTCTGAAAGGTGTTTCAGCCGTGGTACAGTGGGGTAAAAATTTCTTCTTGCCTTGTGCTGATCTTCTGAAAAAATTTTCTGCTGTTCAGATCCATCTGATAGTCTTGTCTGCTGGAATCCATTGTGCATCATCTCTACTAGAGCCAAAGGTAGGCATCAATGTCTGAAGAGTGTCTGTGTTAAATACCTTTCATAGTCAGCCCTTACATCTTAAACCGAGGTCCTTACATATTTCACCCCACACTGATGTAGCTCCAGCTCCATGTGCTCCCTTTACCTCTGCCCCTCAAGGCACAAAGAGCTCAGGCACATGTGGGGAGGTTGCACTGCTGGCAGCCACTGCTGTTACACTGCATTGTCTCTGCAGCCCCGGCCCTGGAGAGTTCTCTGCAGGTGAGTGTCATCTCCAGCCATTCAACCTCTCCTGTTCTTCACCCAAGTCATCATAGCCTTAGGCATCCTGGAGGAAAAGAAGCAGCCTCTGTCTGGATCATCAGCACCCACTACATCATTGAGGCATTGCAAAGAGGACACAGGAGGAACTTGATCTATCCGTACACATTTGGTTTGTTGTCAGATAATAAAATAGTTAAAGTAATAAAACCCAAACCTTAACCTAAGACACCCCCCCACATTTTCTTTTTTATTTCTTTTTTTTTATTATTATTTTTTTTTCTTTTCCTTTTTTTTTTGAGATAAAGCATATTTGTACCTCTTTTGATCAACAGTGTTAGCTACAATGACTTCATGGCCATTTGTTAAACTCAGCATAACTTGTGCACCCCACAGAGACTGGGCACCTGTTTAAATAACCAATTTTTTTTTCTTTTTTCCACTACACACCACTAAACAGAATCTATGCAAAAATTGAGAGAAATAGAAACCAAGATATATAAGAAAATTAGAAGCTTTTCTTATATTTAAAAAGAAGAGTTTCTCAGAGGGCAAAAATCTCAATCGAACTTAAGTAGCATTTTTTAAGGTGAGCTATGCACTTCTGACACAAACACTGCCCATTTGTTTGATCATCACATCAGAAAATCTTCCTTGTGGTGCAAACACCATAAATTTTAAGAAGCTGACGCCTTTTATTTACCTGGCCTGCTCTAAAGAGAATTTTCAGTCTTTTTATGACACAGTTACTTATATTAAACTGTGATCTCAAATAATTCTCCTTAATTTTAGGGTATCAACTGAATTAAGAACCTAATGGCTTGAGAGATTGTGAGACCACTAAAATTGTTCTCTAGATATGTTAATTTCCTTGTGAGGTCATGGAGGGGTCTTGGACGCCTCAGACACAAGCCCAAGCAAAGCTGGAAGACTTTGGTTCAGTGTTGAAGCTACAGGGAGGAAGGTATGGGAGTTGAATGTTTTTTGCTGTTCTACAATAAACTTTTCCTTTGAGGCTCCTGATTAACTCAGTCATTGATAGCAGACAGTGCTTTCCTTCTTTTGCTGATTAGAGCAATCAATTTCATGTGGCCCTGGAGGAACAAACAATACATAAATATTTGTTTTCCTTCATTACCTCTCTAAAAACCAGGCTTCTCCTATCTGCTGGAAAGGAACATGGAATGGAGAGAAAGGGGGAGGGGTGGGGAAATTCAAGTGTATGCAGTATTCTAAAGACTTGTTATGTTCCTTGTAACTTGACTCTCTTCAGATTAAATAAAAGAGCTGGTAAGGCTACAATCTTATGTGTAATGTGGTGCATACCAGCCTGAAAACTTGTAACCTTTATTCAAGCTATGAATCAGATTGTGAAAGCTGATGTTCACATAGCTAAACATTTTCCAAGACAAATGCCATCCGTGGCTGCTGCCTGTCTGAGCTTGCTGTGCTGGAGGTGATATTCATAGCACTGATCCCAGGAGGGGCTTGGAGGAAAGATACTCCCCAGCAGCTGAGGAATAGCAATAAGAGTATTTCATGGCATGAAACACAGTGTTGGAGCCTTAGCCCTCTAAAAGAAGGGAACTGTTGGGAATTTCTGTAATATTGGGTCCACTGCCTTTCTTTCTGGCCTGGATTTCCTTCCAGTTATAAAAATTACCCAAGAATGGAATAGCAGTGGAGCATTACCATAGCTTTACTTCTGGTGTGGAGAGGTTTGGGTCTCCTTGCCCACAGTCCCACGTTCTGTGGGCAGTGTAAGTGTGCCTCAGGAGCTGTTAGCAAAGCCTCACCAGAATTACGTGGGATTCAGGCATGTGATACAAGATTCCAAATGCAGCCCTGATACTTTGATACTTCTTTGTGCCCATTGTTCCTGCATACTCCCAGATGTAAGGATGCTTTTTGTTCACATTCCTTATTCTTGTTGAGGGGGCAAGATGCAAGTACTTGTGGTGCAGTTGACTGCCTGAACTATGCTTTAAACAGAGGTCATTTGAGTTAGAGCTAGGTAAATAAACTGGCTGAGGCTGCTAAAATGTCCTTTAAATATTTGTTTACTTACTGCATTCCAGTGGTGTGGCTTACACACTATCACATCTACTTTTGTCAGTACAGGAAGAAAAGAAAACCATTCTTCTCTGCACTTAGAGTCTGGAAGCCAAGTATCTGTCTGGAACAATCTTGAGTGGCCAATTTATAGACTTCCAGAAATACACATTTATAAAGAACAGGCAGAAAGCCCCAACACCATACATAAAAGTGGGGATTGCTGCAGTGCCTTAAAAAGCAGAAACATAACACAAAACAAAATCATCTAGAAGATGTTAATAGCAAGTTTTTAATCTGTTCTCTTAGAAATTGTTTTCCTTAATTAAAAAAGGGTATGGAAGATCCAGTGTCTTAGTAGGTATCAAGTTTACCTGTCTAAACACTATTTTCATAATATTTGTGTTAAAGTTTACATATCTTTCCAAATACAACTATTTTTCTCCCAAAAGCAATCTTCTGGCAGCAATCTCACACAACTTCATGAGATGGTGTGTGTAGACATAAATTCTACTCATAAAATTAAGTGGCTCATCATCTTTCAGTGGGAAGTTATGGTAGAAAACAGTAAGAACTTACCTATGGATATGAACATTATTGACTACAGGATGGCAGACAGTCTTAAATAGTTCACCACAGTTCAGCCACAGGGATCAGGTGACAGAACACTGAGAGAACTGGCACATGGAGCTAGAAGTCTGGTAGGAACCATTATAAATACACCCATCACATTGACTGTGGTAGCTTTTGACTAGAGAATAATAAACTTCCGAGCTATATTTAATGAAACAAAAACATAAGTCAGGCATCTACTGAACCATTTGTCAGTATTCGTGATTTCTGAACAATTTTGAAGAAAAACATAAGTAGAGATGTGGAAAAAATGCAACAATACTTACCAAACATGGATTCTGCAAGACTTATCTGGCAACTTTTGTGCTAAGCTATTCCTGGGTAAGGGGGATGAACCAGAGCCAAACCATCTGGACTTGTTGAAAACACGCCTTTGGTCGTGTCCTACATGAGAACTGAACTGAGATAGAGAAGATGGGGAAAATGGAAAGCAAGCATCAGGAAATACTTTATCAGGAAAAAATGAGGTGTTGCTTCAAGTGGGTTTCCATGGAGCTGAAAAGCACTTTTTTCTTTTACAGAGATTGTTGTGAGATGGGGCTGATTTAGTGTTTTAGTTGATAGTCTTCCCATAAAAAATGGGTACTCACAGACCTTGCTAAAACCAGCAGGGAGTAGAGGTAGAATTATCTTCAGAAGTAACATGATTTAAGGATTAGACACTGGGAGGTCCCCAATGTTCTGATGGCAAACTATGATTTTGAAAAGTCCAAATGCATGTTTTCTTTCTTGCCAAACTGTTCTCAAAAATGTAGTTTTGCTGAATGAGTTTGAATTCCATGATACATTTACCTGCTGTTCTGCTTTCCTTCTTCAGCATTGAATTTTTCTTTTTCTCAGTTTCTGAGTGTTTTGAAGTGATTCTCATGACAATCTTTGGAAAGAAAGAAAAAAAAAAACCACAAAACCAACCAAACCCAAACATAAAGAAATAAGAGGAAAAGCTCTTGTCTTTCAAGATAGCAGCAAAAACTGGTAACTGGCTCACTGACTCTTCCTTTGCTTTTTGGCAGAATTATGCAAACTGTTTTTAAGATTTAAGGCAGATTCGTTCTGGAAAAGGTATCTCCTACACAGGGTTTCAGACAGTTTGACAGGATAATGTATTTTCACTGATGCATTGCTAAAAACCCTCAACATGTATCAGTAGCAGAGTTTTTGAAGGGTAAGGGCGCCAGTGAGCTCTGCTGCACACTTTCAGCTTGCACACGGGCTGAGCAGCAGCTTGTGCTTAAGAGGAGCTTGGAGGGGTGGGGATCTTGCCACATCGTCCAGCTCTCATGTAACACAGTTCCTGGACCTCAGTTGTGGGAAAACTAGTTTCTGGGGGTACCCACAGGCAGTCAGGAGGATTACACTAATCAGTGCCAGTGCAGGGGACAAGATCTGAGTCTCTTATTGAAGAACATGCCCGGGAAGAATCAAGGGGGTGTGTTCTCTGATGAGGAATTTTTAAGGGCAGCTTGCCAAGCATTTCAGCAGCTAATTATATTGGGAGTTTATTTTTTGAAGTGTTTATAAGTGATCCAAAACGAGGGAGGTTTGATTCTTCCACTTGACATGTGCCAAATATAATTGGAATGATCACACACTGGTCTGTCTGTGAACAAATTGGATTTGCAATTTTGGCAATCACTCGGCTTTTGAAAAGCACTCTGGAAATCAGGATGGTTTGTTTCATGCAATGCTGACAGTTTGTGCACAAAAAAAGAATAGAAAAATAAGCACTTTCTTGCTAAACAAATAAGATCTAGGATGAAATTTGAATCTTTTGAAGCTGATGGCAAAATTCCCATTGGCCACAATTTCACCCCAAATCTTTCAGCAGCAAACCTAGTAGTTCCTAGATCTGCAAAAAATATGCTTTGAAAAGTAACCTGGTAAATTACCTTCTCTACTTGCAATGATTACCAACTGTCTATGATCAAATTGACATTGTGTTTCTATAAAAATCCCCATTACAGAAATTCGGAATCAAGGGAAGTCAATATTTTCTTTAGTTCAATAACATAATGGCAAGGGAAATGTCTAGAAGTGCTTAAAACAAGGCTGAGGACTTTTTCTATTCTATCTTCAATATTCTGGCCATCCTGTCCCTTAACTTTATCAGCCTATTGTTGTGAAAATTTGGTTTAAGGTCAGCTTATTCTAGCAATTTCCTTTTACTCCTTGTTGCGGGGGGTTTAAACTATTTACTTTGGTCCCTAATTCAGCAAAGAAACCTAATTCTCCATTAATTATAAACTTACTGAAGTTCAGTGTGACTTTAACATCTTATATGTACTTCTCAGTAAAAATGGAATATATCTCTTTCACCAATAGACATCAGACTGTGAATTTTGAATTGCCACAGCCCCTAGCAAGTAACATTCATTCTAGGTTTTTCTATTATCAGCTCAGCTCTTTTGACTTAGTGGCAGCAAAATAAATTTGTTAAGTTACTTCTCTCTGTGTTGGATTTTCTAATTCAGTCTTTCAACGATTATAAGTTTTTTTCAATGTAAAAGGGGATAGAAAATTGCTTTCAAAACAGTTTATTAACCCAATTGGCTAAGCAGAACCTCCATCTATCAAAAGCCAAGTTAGCTACTGCTCGGTTGCTGCCACTGACAAAGTTTAGCCCATCTGAGAGCAAGAATCCCACTGAAATGTACTGAGCCATCAGAGTTCTGCAATTTTGAATGTCACCCAAACGATACTCAAAATGTACTTCTTTCATGAATACTCTCCCTATTGTATATTATTTTATCAGTAAATTTTATTCCATAATAAAATGAGATGAAGCAGAGATGCTCACTTAATGATCAGATAAACAGAAAAATGCAGAAGCATATTAAAATATGTGGAACTCATACTAATGTTAGCATTTGAATACTACATAAATTTGCAGAAAGGACCACCAGGTCATGTAAATAAATTACCTTTGTAGAATTTCTCTAGTTATAGAATCACCTGAGATGCCAAGGTGATACTCTGTGCTTCTTTGCAAAAAAACTCTGGGTAGCTCAGTGTGTCCCCTGTATAATACTAGTGATGTGCACACAAATATCTAAGAACAAAAGTACCAGTGACCATCTTTATCCCTTTCTTGCCTGTATGCTGGATTTTGTATTGAGCTAAAATTTGTGTTTTTCTTTGATTATGCTGAGTTGATGCCCAAAAGCAAGGGGAAAAACAAACATTCCAGGACAGCAAGTGACAAGAAATAGGTGTTTTTACTTGCTTCTGGTGGATTTTGGAAATCACATGCACTGGGATAGGTGTGCAGAGGCCAAGAGAAGAACTGCTTCACTGAGTTTTGCATGGTCCATTGCCACTCACTGCTGAATACTTCCAACTGCTGCTGTGGACATTCCTGCTGCAGATTCACCCTGCCCAGCACTTGGGGTGGCTCTCAACAATCCACAGGAGGCAAAGTTCTACTATCAGAAATCACAAACAGCTTTCCCTGTGACAGTATTTTTCTTGAGATGGCTTTCAAGTTTTAACTGTATTTCTGGTTTCACAGAACACCACAGGTTTCTGTGCAATCCTTGTGTGGGGGGCCTTGCCAATATTTGTGCTGTGCCAATTTTAGGTTTTTGGCTCTATGGGAAGAGCATAAGGAGATATAAAAGGATGTTTAATATAATTTGAAACTCAAAAGAACAACAGACATTAATCCTTAGTTTATGGGAGCAAATGGATTGTTCAGTTCTTCTGCCATCTTGCTCCAAAGTTGCTAAAGCTGATTCCCAAAATAAAATGAGGCTGACGCATGAACCACAAAACATTTCAATTAATTAATTGGGGGTACCACTCTTCTGATATAAGTATTTTTTCACCCTCTATTCTACAGCTTCTTCCCAAGTTCATGCCTTCCCTTAACTTGTCTAACCTCTCATTTTCTCATGAATTCCAGTGTTGTCCGGCAGTTCCTCTTTACTGAAGCTGACTGATGGAACCATGTTAACTTGTTAAACATTATTAACCCTCTTTATTTATCTGGAATCACAAGATCTCCTGGGAGTGACCTATCCCTTACTCCTTTCTCTGTGTCTGACAAGACTTGGGCTTTGGCTCTTCATGCTCTCTGTGCATGAGAAGCTATCTGGGTAGTAATGTCTCACAAACACTTATGAAGAAGCCTTAGTCAGCTTCTCATACTGTACCAAGGACATTAATTTAATTTGGAATGTACAGTTTTAAGAAAAAAAAACAACAACCCAAACATAAGAGGATGGTAAACACAGATACTCTTGAGCTAATACAAAGCCCATTGACATTCTTGCTGATATCAATGGTTTCTTTTAATCTGTGATTTTCTTGGGGCTGTGGCTGCTGTAGTTGACACATTAGCCAGTAGCTCTGTAATTCAAATGCACTTTACTTCATCCTAAACGCTTCAAATACATTCAATGAGGCAGTTAATTTCTTAAAAGAATGTCCTTAGGCATTCAATATAAAGCTTTCTAAAGTTAATTCCTATTGATTTCAAGAGCAATTGGATCAAACCTTTTTAGCATATAAGGTATTTTAATGTACATTCCTTTTTGGTTTGTTTTCATTTTAGTATTTACTAAAGGACAGCAGTGGAAAAGTAGCAAAAATGAGCCTTTTTTTCTTGCCTTTTTTTTCAATTGGCAACAAGAACCTTTGATTCTGTATTTATCATTCATGCGATACTCCTTTCCACAGATGTTTCAAATTAGATAGAATATGTAGCATCTCTGTACTGTCACCAGCAAACAGGCAGCACCAAAACTTGCCAAACAAGAAGTTGCATTTGCTTCGCCTGGTCTCCTGTTGGCTTTGGACCTAGTAAGCACAAACTGTGGCCATTTTTAATGCCTCTAAGAGAGACACATTTGCTGTCTGTTTGCTTTAGTGTAAGTCAGGCAAGTGCTCAGGCAACAGTGCCTTTCTGAAAAAAAATGGCATGAAGGCAACAGAACCTTGCACAGAATTCCACTCTGATGTGAGGGAGAGCTTCTGCATTTACCACTCTTCCCCCACCATTTTCCCACAGTAAGGATGCTTATTTTTAACCTTTTTTCCCCCTTTCCCACGTTCTTACTACTTTTTGATAACATACGTATAATTGTGAAAATATAAAGGGGTCAAGGGTTTGCTTTTGGAGTGGTACATGCCCAGGACAGCTGGGGTTCTTCCAGGACAGTAAATCTTTAGGATACAGCCTCAATTATTGTGTGGGCACATACCAATATTACAAACAATTTGCTTTGACTTTCTTTGACACCATGGAGACCACAGGGAGCTCAGCCTGTTACCCTGCTGCCCCTTTAAGTAAAGGACAAGCCCAAACCCACTGTTCAGCAGCAGTAAGTTGAGCAGGCTGCCAAGGTACCAACACAGAGAATCTAACAGGAGTGGTTTAAAAACAGGCTTCCTTCTCAAACATGCCCATGTTCAGTTCCTTCCATTTATTAGTCCTTGCAGTGTTTTGAACAGAGGGTGTTCCTCACCTTGCACATGGGGAAAAGTAAGTGGCAAGGCTGGCTCAGCCACGAAAGAGCATCCATCAAGTGGCAGACTGGGGAACTGGATGGACACAAATGCTCAGGTTCTTTTCTCTCTGTCTGTTGCTTTGCCATTTTCCCAGCCTGGCAGCCTAGTCCTTGATAACTTCTGTTTGCAAAAATATGAGACCAAAACTTCATCTTCCTTCTTAATGAGATGGTGCCTAATTCCATGTCATATCTCTAATGTGAAAGCTGTATAAAACATCTGAATTTGGGAGTATAGAAAACAAGGTTTTCCGACTTTGAGAACAAACTTACCTCTGTTTGCCTAGAGAGGGCATAATTTTAGCAGAGGTTACTTAAATTTCTGCACTGACCTCAGAAAATCACTTTATTCTTACTCATAGGAAGAATTTTTCTCTGCTGGTTCACTCCTTGGCTTCCTTCTGAGTGCACAAATCTGGAAGTTTGTTTCATATACAGGGACAAAATATACTTTCACAATAGAAAGCAACACTATTTGGTTTGGTTCTGTTTTGGTTTCATGGGGTAACACTGGTGAAGGAATTATACCCAGGCACTCAAGTTAAATCAGGCCTACATCGTATCTGTACCCTGAGTTATATTTGGCAATGTACAAATATGTTAAAAGTCATGGGAAGTGAACAGACCTTGAAAAAATATGGACCCTCCAAATGTTGATATCATTGCTGTAAACTTTTTCATTGCTCTGGTATTTGGAGTACTCTACACTGTTTAATTTGAGCTATTAACATTCCAAATGAAAGTAGCAAGAGCTCCACCATAAATTTATCTTTCTTTGACTAATCTTAACATGCACCCAAGTCTCTGTCTCGCTTTCCAAGAACCACATGGTACCATTATATTTCAGAAGCATGTTATCTATGCTGTCTGCTTTAGCCATTCTACTCACACTGCCTAAGTGGCCCCCCTGGAAGCACTTACCTCTCTCCAGTGACTATGTAGGGAGTTTGTTCTTCTAATTTTTCTCTTCTGAATCAGAGCAAAATTAGATCTTATGGTAGATTAAAGCAAACTATGCCTATAAGTCCACCAGTGTCAAGTTATAGTTTTGATCCTTTAAATCTTATTCATGCAAGTAAATCAGCAGCGCTGTTTGTGGAGTGGAAGAGTAGCAAAGCTGTGTTATTAAAGGTCACAGGATCAGGGCTTCAGAACTTCTATGGCTTTTGCTCCACTCAGCCTCAAAATTCCCATGCTCAGCCCCCTCCCTCCACTGCTGTATTTTAGCCAAATTTTAAGTAAGATTCCCAGCACAATATAATCCTGAACTTCAAAGAAGCCTTTTTAATTTTTTTTACAGCTGTAGTAAAAGCACAGTTATGCAAATAAACATCAGCTAATAATATAATAATGATGGAAAGGGCAAGACACAATATAATCCAATCAAAGAGGTTCACTCTGGCATTACTTCTTCACCAAAGACCACATATGGATACACACACATGCAGAGGTACTCACTGAATTTACTACACAGAATCTATCCCTAGCTTACTCAGTCCCTCCTTTATTACTGACGGATACAGTAAAGCCTTCTGGCATTAGTCTAAAAAATTGTAATGGGCATTTATAAAAAATACTTAAGAACAGGATTTGAAAGAATCTTCTTTCTCTGCAACCACATTTTCAGGTGGCTTCCATGTGTTTTTCTTTAACATTCAAATCTGATATGTCAGTGCATTTTCTTTACTATAAACAATTACTAGACTGATGTATTGTTAATGTAAAAAAAGATAATGCCAGGTGAATAAAAAAGGAAGTACTATGATTATAGAGCACCCATTTACAGCTCACAGAATCTCTGATGCATAATTACACTGCAGGGATTTCTATCCCTTTTTATTTCAGTAGTTAAGTTTGTTTTCTGTGAAAGGCCATGAAATGCACAAACACAAACTTAAGGGCAACATCTATGAAAATTACAGATACACTGCAGGGTGAAAAACTATGGGGAACTGTAGAAAAAAATCTCAGAGGACTAGAACACCTGAAAAACACTTGAAGAAAAAATTGTTTTTGTTGATCCAAATAGTTCCTTTTTCAATCTGTTTTGGTTTGGTTACTCAATCTGTTTTTGGTTTTGCCATTTTATAAATGGGCGATTCCTGTGGAAGGGAGTGCTTTGTGGAAAATTCCATTCTGTTGAAAAAATGACTTTTGGCAAAAACAAAATCCACAGCTGTGATTTAAAGAAGCAGAAGATACCATATATCAAGAAGAGCACATTCCTCTTTCAGCACCCAGAAACTGGGATATTAGCCTCCATACACTTCTCAATACTTATGCAAGGATAATCCCTTCCTGTCATCATGTCATTTATATAGGTCTGCACATATAGGTATGTGACAGCAGTTTGTCTGGGGTGCTGCTTAGCAAAATGTCATACAGGGAAAGTTTTTGTACCTCCTGTAGCATGTGTGGGATGGAGACACATCTAGCTCAGGTACTCAGAGTAACAGCTGGCCTCATCTGCTGAACTAAAAATCTGTTTCAAATATACCATAATTTCAAATAACGTTAATTCTGACCCAAAATAAATATATGTAATATTCCTGTAATATTCTATGTTTATATAATTCATTGATCTCAGAGGGAGTTGGCCATCAAATTCCTCTTAGCAGTAGAAAGTAGTGGGATGCTCACAGTATTTTACACAGTTATGCAAATTTAAAGGTTTTGTAGTGAGAAAAAAGATAAAGACAACTATAGAAAACCTTAGAGAGTTAAGTACAAGTACTAGGTTTTAAAGGGAAGATGCTTTTTTCCCAGCTTTTTTTCCCCCATGTTATACAGGTGTTTCTCCAAGATAAGAACACAAGGCTCAAGAGGATTCTACAAAATCCCTTGGAGAAGGTTGAAGTGAATACTTGGTGGTTGCTTGAGAGAACATGGAGAATGTACTGGAAGAAAGGAGAAAGGAAAAAGAAAAACTGTAGCCAGGCAACCTGACAAGCACACAGACAACACTACACACAGACTTCGCAAGATATACAAGCAAAGAATAAAGATTTAGGTAGGAGAGGGAATAAATATTTCTTGATATTTTAACACTTCTCTGCATGTATCTCTGGTAAGAGACTTGAATAAAATCAATTTTGCATGACTGGTCGTAGGATCTTAGATGAAGGGATATTTTTTTGTGTGCAAAATATATCTGAGTTTATCTTGCCAAGTCATCTGGAAGCAACAAAGTCCAACCATGGGATTCAGTTCATTAATTCAGATTAAAATGTGATGATATTTTTTGCTAGAAAAGGATGAGAGTTCAGATTCACCATGGAACCCTGGTTGCTTTCAAAAGCTTTCATTTATCATGCATTGTTTCCTTAGATTTTTAGGTTTCAAGTAACACTCTAGAGGAAGAATTACCTTTTCTTTCCTTCTTCCAAAAATTACTACAGTATATAATATATATAGAGAAGCCAAGGTACCAGGAGGGATTAAACACGTTGTTCATGCTTTCTGTTGATTCTACTTATTACATCATGTAAGCAAGTATAAATAAGTGTCTCAAAGAATGATTCTATCATGGAAGGTAAGATCTATATTTAGGTTCTCAGGCACAAAGAAAATACTTTCATAATAAGAAAAGATCTTTGTGGTTCAATAAAGAGTGAAGCTCCCTAGTTTTTGAGCAGTGCACATCACCATTACAAGAAGCAGGTATTGGACCTGTGATAAGCTGAGGAAGATTGAAAATGGTCTTGAGAAGGGCCCAGAAATTTTACTGTCTTCCAGGAAACAAGTTGGAAAAATCTTCAATGATAAAGATTAATAAATTCTGATGTGTTGCACTGTCCAAAATCATCTTTCCATTGAAGCCAATGGCAATGCTCTTGTGGATTTCAGTGGATATCAGATACAGGTGTGACTGTTGATACAGAAGATAGTACTGCATTGTAGTGGCGTGATTTTTAGTTTTATTTGTTTAATGAACGTTACGGTGGTTTGTTCCATGTAACCCACCTAAATTTATCCCTAACAGTTTACCCCAACTTTCAGTTATTTGGCAATCATTTGTTATATAACCCCCAGGTCCTGTCTGTCACATCGAGGCCTCACCCTGGATCTAGAAAGTTCCAGTGAGGTTGTCGTGTGATTCGTCAGGATCCCAGCTGTTCCCTCCTTCCCCTCCAGGAGAGATCCCTGGAGAAATCCCTCATCTGCAGAGCCATTCCCTAACTGCCCCTGATTGGTTGTTTCCCTAACCCTTCCCCTTGTTCCTCCCCCCAATAAAGGCTGTTGTCACAGGGCAGTCTGTGCTCTGCTGAGGCAGACTCCCTGGAGGTGAGGTTGCTCCTCGTGAGGCACCAATAAACTTCAGTGGCAACCCCTCAACAGAGTCCCCTCTTCATTTCCTCACCATGATCACGCTTAGTGCTGAGCCAAGGACTCCCAGGGCCAGCAAGGTCTGCCCTCTTACCGAGCCGTACCTTGCTTGTCGCTGTGCCAGGGCTGGCCGAGGCAAGGCGGGAAGAGATTCCCGGGGACAGCAACAGTGACACTGTATGATTAATTTTGTACTAAGACATGTCAGACCCGATTTGTTAAGATGTTTTAATTGCTCAGCAGCCATTGAACTAAGTAGAGGCAGGCAGTGCAGTAACACTCCTCTGAAATATCTGAATCAGATTAGTTGGCTTAAGTCTTAAAGCCATTATATAAATCCTTATGATCAACTAATATTTTAGATAGCTTAAACTGATTGTGTTTCTATGTTTAATTGAAGCAGTTGCCTCTAATCTACAATGATTTTTTTTCATCCAAGATTACATGTTTGTCTTTTATTAGCATCTATGATTTTTGGTTTAGCTTTTGCTACCTGCAGAAAACTTTGAAAAACAAATATGCAGAATCTATGGAAATTATGTATTTATTTAGACATTTCAGAAATTCAAGGCTTATTACTCTGCTGACTCCATTAACTTTTACTTACCTCATAGAGCACACAGTTCAGACACCTATTCTAGTTTTCACAGCAGCTTTCTGTGATAAGATACTTCCACTAAAATCTAGGAAGGAACTCTCCATCTATCTGGGAGGTGCATGACTTGCTTTAAAAACAGCCTGGGATTTGCAAGGAAAGAATGACTTTTTTATCTCTGTGACAGAAATCCCAGCTGACAGCCCTGTTTATGCTACAAAAAATAATGACTGCTGACAGTCTCAAGGACCACCCGGTGGGTTATTTACATTTGAAACATTTGAAATCAACTCTGTTTAGATAATGTTTCAGTTTTGAATCTGGCTTGTCTGCACATGTTGCTTGTAGGCTTTATTAAAGCTAGTACATCTCATTGGAACTGTAATCAATAATGTCCCAGTTTCATACTGTCAGCCAGGATCTATTAATGTGGAACTGCTGAGTTACATGTTAAACAATTTGTTCATTTGGATTCTGGAGCCCAGTTGTTAAGAGCAAACTCTTCATGTTTAAGAAAACTGGCATTTTTAAAATGTAAATGAATTAGTCTTTTTATTCTAACATCATCTTCAGAAGTATATAAAACCAAATTTTTTATATTATAACATGTAAAAAGAAAGATATTCTAGATTACCTGGGTTTCTTAGGCTTGGAATGTACACTGCTGTTAGATATCATCTACAAGTAATATTTTTAATTAAGATAAGCCATTTAGCAATATATGATTTAAAAAGTTTTAATAAATAACAACTTTTCACGAGTGTCTATTTTCTTCAGTTCAGGAAGTTCTCTTTCCAGCTCTTTGTTTTGCCAAGAATATTTCAAAACTGATCAAAAAAGAGTAACTTGAAGGGTGTTAAATTAATCTAAAACAGTTTTCTGAATACCAAGTTAGAGAGATACATACTTTTTAACCAGCATTTGTCTTAGTACCTAAAAAGGCAGTGATGAATTAGCAGATATTTTGAGTGTGCTAAAATTATCAAATAAGATTAATATCACATGTTAATTCCTATCACCAAAGTAGATATGAACTTATATTGTTATAAATTATATTTTTCCCTTTCTTGGATTTTTCATTCTTCATTCCCAGTGGCAGAGATCCATAGCTTCAGTTCACATTCCAGTTTGCAAACATTCGTTAATAGGATATGAAATTGTGTCTCCTTCCTTAATTTAGCAGGTCATGGAGAAAAATTGTACTTATTTTTAAAATGCAAGTATAAAGGATTTATAAACAGAGACCATCCTGAGGGATTCACTACAAAATGACATTAGGATGGCAGTCTCACGAAACAAGTTAATCTTCTGTGCTGCACTCTAGAAAGCACTTCATGCAACTCACCTTTTTTAGCTAACTGCTTTGGAAAAACAGACATCCAGCCTGGGAGGGCTCCTCCAACATTTATGAACGGGTACCTGGAAGTCAATGGCACAAATCTAGGTGGATGTTCAAAACCAAGAGTGCTCTTTGAATGATATGTTGGTTGGTGCTGAATATGCTTTCCCTCCACTCCAAGGCCAAGCGCAAGATCCTGCGCCTGGATCAGGGAAATCCCAAGCACAAGTACAGGTTGGGTTAAGAATGTCTTGAGGGCAGCTGTGGGGAAGAGGATTTGGGGGTGTTGGATAAAAAGCTCAGTGTGACCAAGAGTGTCACTTGCTGCTCAAGGAGGCAAAGGCATCCTGAGTCGCATCAAAAGCAGCATGGCCAGCAATTTTTGAGAGGTGGTTATATCCCTTTACTCTGCTCTTGTGAGACCCCACCTGGAAGTCTGTGCCCAGCTCTGGGGCCCTAACATATGCAAGACACAGACCTGCTGGAGTAATTCCAAAGGAGGGCAAATAAAATGGTCAAGGCTGGAGAATCTCTTCTAGAAAGAAAGACAGATCTTTGAGAGAGTTGGGGTTGTTCAGCCTGGAGAAGGCTCCAGGGAGATCTTGGAGCACCTTCCAGTACCTAAAGGGGACCTGCAAGAGAGCTGGAGAGGAGTTTTTTCACAAGAGCAAGCAGCAATAGAACAAAGGGGAATAGACTTAAGCTGAAGGAGAGTAGGCTTAAATTAGGTATTAGCTATAACTTCTTCACTGTGAGGGTGGTAAGGTACTGGAGCAGGTTGCCCAGAGGAGTTTGGCTGCCTCATCCCTGAAAGCGTTGAAAGACAGATTGGATGGAGCTTTGAGCAACCTGGGCTAGTGGATGGTATCTCTGCCTATGGCAGGGTTTGGAACTTGATGACCTTTAAGATCCCTTCCAAGCCAAGCTATTCTAGATTCTAGGATTCCACTTTTGTTTTTTAGCATTTATCAACTGTTCAAGGAATGCTGCACTATAGAAGGGTACCTTTGTGCATCAGAAGGTAAAGCCCTGCTAGAAGAGGAATTTCTTTGCATCATGAAAGACTCCAATTTAAGCTAAGGTAATGTTCCAAATATTAAGAAGGTAAAACAAGGAGGTAGCTGTAGAATTTTACTTTTTATATAGTAAATTCTTTTTCTTTATAAAATCAAAAGGGCAATTGTGACTAGGAATCTTGAAAAAGAAACTCTGTTTCCTTTGGCTGCCATAATCATGACCAGACTCTAAGGGATATATAGGAAAAAATTATGACAGTCTGCACAGGAATCTGCCAAGCTCAGAGCTGCTTCAGAGCTTAGGTTGTAACACAGTTTAAATATGTGAGATAGCTTTTAAAAGGACAGAAGTAACTGACCAAAAAATACATAGATGGTACATAGCAAAAAAAATTCTTAGCATGGACTGATGCAAAGCAAGTATCCTTTCTTATAAGAATGTGAGCTACTGGAAACCTACATTAAGAGAATGTATTGCTTGAGAGTGTGATGGCCACAGTGAAAATACTGATTGGGTTGTTTTCTGAGGCTTATAAATACATCAATAATCTCTGTTTTACACTGTAATTTGATCAGCAGTATGGCTCCTAGTAAAGTCAGGAGAATAATGTGGATTTTAAGTAAATGTAGGACCATTTAACATTTAGTATACCTCAAGCTACCAAAAGAATCCCACTGATGTAAAATCAGCTGGAACAGGTCCAAGAATTTTCAGCATTCCCAGAAGGAAATAATGGGTTAGTCTGAAAAGCATGAAATCAGATATGCAGAAGGAGTGATCCAAAACACATCAAATACAATCTTCACCTGCAAAATCTTAAAACAGCTTGTCCTGGTTCACATTTGTAAGAATCTGACAGCTGACGTGAAACCAATTACAATAAGAGACTGATGTTTTGAATTTCTGGCTTAACTGTGGCCTTAATTTTGACATCAGAATATGACAGAAGGAAATTGGGAAAATTAAAATATAAGACACACCAAAGGGAATACAAGGCTGAGAGCAATCAATAGCCGAGATGGGTTTTAGAAGGTAATGGGCAGATCTAGTTTCTAGGAATAAAATGAGCACCACAGAATGTTTGAGACAAATTAAACCCAGTATTTTTAACAGACATCACCTCTGCTTCAAAATACTTAATTTTGACCCAAATTTCTGCAGTTAAAATATTGCAGATTGGTACCTATTTAAGTGACTTGATACTTTAGCAATCAAATGTCTCCCAAGCTGGAACTGTCAATCTGTGACAATATTTTTTGCATCCAGGTGCTTTATTTATTTCCCTCAAGAGCATCATCTAAATTTATTGTGAGGCATAAACTCACATTTAGTTGGCATGAAATTAGAATCTTAAAAGATTTAAAACGCTTGGAGAAAAGGATTTGATTAGCATTTGGATTTGGAAAATAAAATTAAAATGTCTGAAAGCAGAAAAGGCATTGCAATATTGTGAAAACAGGATGTTCAGAAACTCAGAAGTCTAATAATGTTTGTTGTGAGACCATATATGTGATGTGACAGAACAACAATTTTCATTTACAGGAATGATGCGAGAACTTAGGCTGCTAAAGCCAGGTAACTAGTCCTTTTTTTTTTTTTTTTTTTTTTTTTTTCCTCCTAAACTAACTGTATGGTACAATGTTTGCATTACTCAGATGCTTAGAGAGTGGCCATAGTAAGGCTAGGTTTAATTGCCTTGGACAGTGTCAAACACAGTCCTCAGGCATTCAGCAGGTCAGATACTAATTGGACACACATAGCACAGGAATAGCACAAGACTGAAGAAGGATACACAGGTAGAAAAGAAGAAAGGAGAAAAAACTCTTTGCTTCAAAATGTTTTAAACCATAAAATTACTTTAACTATGATTATTGATTTTGTGAATGGAATAAATTCTATTCAAATACTCTATGGAAAGACTTCATATAGCTAGAATATACTTCAGGCTCATATTACCTCTACAGACAATGTCCTCAGGCTGGACAAGCAAAGCAGCTCCTCAGTCTTCATTGAGGCAGATCTTCCCTGTGGCATTCAGCTCCTCCAGGCCCTGCCCAGGCTGCTTTCTCTGCTTGTGAGAGACACTCTTGTTTAAAACAAATTCTCAAGCAAAGGCTAGAAATAGGCATATAAGCACTTTAGGAGCATTTGCCTCTTTCAGAATGTCAAATGCAATGTGAATCTTCCCAGGTAAAGGCTCAAGAACGGTTGAAGAGAACCCCAAAGTGGTGCTGCCTATAAGCTTTATAAAGGCAGATGCAAAGGCTCATCTTAGCAATGCAGATAGCAGAATTCTGCAGTCTGCAATTATCAGAATTTTTATTTTTACTGTCAAGAACCAGATGTAGGTAAAGAATTAGAGCATGGAAAGCAGATAAAGAATATCAATCTAGATACAAGGATGTCAATCTAGCACAAGGACTATCACACATTAGTTTATACACTCCTGGCATTTAATACTAGCTGAAATTAACTAACAGTCTTTTCCTAAGAATGAAGCTTACCATTTATTTTTATTTATTTTTCTTATATTAGTTATGGCATGGGAAAAGCCCAAGAGGTTTTCTTTGTAGTATTTCTAATTCAATTAAGAGCAAGAACCAATTAAAAGCTGAAATGGTTTCCCATGAACTTTGAGACTGAAGTGTTGGATAAATTTAGATTCCCAATAAAAACTAATTTAATTTCAAAATGTTCTGGCCAAGTTTTTAGAAATGGATACTTATAGGTAAGATGCTGTGTCTATGCTTTGAGATAACAGAAGAAGTGTATAAATTTCAAAAGTTCTCTGCATCTAAGTACCCTCAATAAATCAACATGAACAGGTGACATTTACTTCCCTTCATATCAGATAATTATTCTAAAGATAAATTGCAAACGTTAACAAATTTTTTGTGTTTCTTATGATCTGAGGCATAGGCTATGTATAGAATTGACAGCAATGTATGCAGAATGGATTTAAGTATCTAAAATTTGATTCGATCTGTAAAAATCTGGCTTCAAAATTTAACAGAGTTCCCAAATAACCATCCAGTGTGTGTGTGTGTGCGTATGCATATAAAAAGAGTGAAACAGAACACTTCATCAAGAAAAACTGGCCTGAGAAGATTTTGTGAAAGGTTGAATAAACAGAAGTGTTTGGCCTGATATGAGAAGGGAGAGTGGGATTACATGTTTACTTGTTGTTGAAGACCTGGAGATATTAGTAATGATGGAAATTTACACCTGCACATAACAGAAATGTTTTTTTGTCTCCAATGGCCTGAAAGAAAAAAAAAAGCAAACAGAGGTGAAAAGTTTTCCAGTTATACCAAGGTAACTTTTAAAATCTTGAGTTAAAGCTAAAATACTAGTAAAGGAACAGATTTTTTTTGTTTTTTTAATATATCATAAAGAATAGAATCTGAACACTGTCTAATTGTAGTTTTGGTCATATATTTAAAGTATTAGAAACAAACATAAAGGGTCAAAGTAATGTAAGCTGTCAAAGATATTTTAGGAATCACAGAATCACAGTCTGGGTCAGGTTGGAAGGAAGTGCAGTGGGTACTCTGTTCTGCCTGGAAAACAGCAGAGTGAGGGGAGACCTCATTGAAGTCTATGACTTCCTCATAATGGGAAGAGGGGGGATCTCTTCTCTGTGCTGACCAGTGACAGGACCTGAGGGAATGGCCTGAAGTTGTGTCAGGGGAGGTTTAGGTTGAGTTTCCTGATAGGAAACGGTTCTTCACCAAAAGGGTGATTGGGCACTAGAACAGGTTCCCCAGGGAAGTGGTCACAGCACCAAGCCTGATAGAGTTCAAGAAGCATTTGGGCATTCTTGGGGATGGTGCTGTGTAGGGATGGGAGTTGGACTCAATGATCTTTGTGGGTCCCATCCAACTAAGGTGATTCTGTGATCTGGTCCAAGTTCCCACTCAAGCAGGGTCATCCTAGAGCATACTACACCGGATTCCACAGCCTCTCTGGGCAATCTGATGCAGTGCTCAGTCACCTACAAATAAAGAATTTCTTCCTCATGTTCAGGTGGAACATTCTGCACATCAGTTTCTGCACATTTCTTGTCCTATTGCTTGGATCCAGAGTAGAGCCTGGAAACATTGTCTGATACCATCCCTTCAGATACTGACAGACATTGATGAGGGCCCCTCTCAGTCATCTCTTCTGGAGGCTGAACAGGCCCAGCTCCCTCAGACTTTTCTTATCAGAGAGATGTTCCAGCCCCTCGATCATCTTTGTAGCCCTCCATTGGACCCACTCCAGGTGCACCACATCTCTCTTTTCCTGAGAAGCCCAGAATTGGGCACAGCACTCCAGATGTTCTTCACCAGGGTGGAGTAGACCTGTGACCTACTGGCAAAGCTTTGCCCAGTTCACCCCAGGATACTTTTGGCGTCTTGGCCACAAGGACACACTGCTGGCTCATGAGCAGCTTGTTGGCTACCATGGCCCCCAGGTCCTTCTCTACAGAGCTGCTTCCCAGCAGATCAGCTCCCAGCTTGTGCTGGTGCATGGGATTGTTCCTCCCCGGGTGCAGGACCTGCATTTGCCTTTGCTGAATTTCACAGTTCTCTGCTCATCTCTCCAACCCATTAAGGTCCTTCTGAAAGTCTGCAGAGCCCTCTGGGGTATCAGCTACTCCTCACAGATTTGTGTTGTCAGTGAATTTGCTAAGGATGTATCTGCCCCTTCATCCAAGTCAGGAACAAGGAAGTTTTGGTAAATTAAAAAATACTGAGCTCAGTATTGAACCTTGGGGGACACCAATAGTGACAGGCCTCCAACTACACCCCATGTCACTCCTTATAACCCTTTGGGATCTGCTGTTTAGGCACTTCTCAATAAACAAAAAAAGATTTTCAAAACAAGATTCTAAATCTCTGAAACCATAGATACTATTTTAAGTAGTTAACTAAAGTGGATGCATTAATTAAAATGGATGTGGAAGAAAGATCTTTTAACAATAGTTGCACATGGTTTTTGTGTTGAACACAGAGCACATAGTCCTAACTATGACCCTTCAAGAATCACCTTGCTCAAAATAAAGCCTATGAGGACTGACAGGAAACTGAGCTGCCATATATAAATATAATCACAAAATAAATATGGGAAATACCTCTACTGTGTGTATAGAAATTACTGTTTTCTCATTAACTGTGTTTCGACAATAAAAATAGCTGGTTTATATGTTGAAGGTAACTGCTTATAAAAGCAGGATGATTAATTGAACTTGCACAACACACAGAAGTACTTCACTTGTAACCTCTGTACCTTTTACAAATATCCCCTTGAGAGAATCCCATGGCTCTAAAACTCATTTTTTCTCTTCCAGTACAGATTCCCACTGATTTGGTGCTGCAGACATCCATCCTCTCAACCCTCACTAACAGCTGGATATCAGAGACCTCATAACTCATTAACTACTTTGTGCCAGAAGCACTGTCTTCTTCAGTATCTTTCTTCTGGATCAGTCAGGCATCCTGTAGCAAAGGAACACATACATGGATTTTCATTGATGGAAAGCTTCTCTTACCAGAACATGTCTCATGGGTCACTCTGTGTATTTCTAGGTTTTTTTTTCCCTAGACCTACTGCAGAGAACCTGAGATACAACCACTGTTCCTTACAGAGCTCTTAGTTCACTGAACTGTGCAGAGTGCCTTTTACTGTAAAGTGCTTTTACTGCAAAACCACTTTTGGAATTAGCCTGAGCGCACTGATGTGAGCTGATCCAGCCTGTGTCAATGACATTTGGAATCAGGCAGTAGAGTTCTGTAGTGCTTCAAGATTTGTTTTTGACAACCAATGACTTTTCTCGCATTAGGCTAATTTGCTGAATCTTCTCTTCCCTATATTACATTTAAATGAAATAAGACACATTCCAGTCATAAGATATCCTTTCCATTTAGTATTTTCTCCTCCAAATGCAGCTTGGATTTACTAATTAATCAGTGATTTCCTGCAGAGTCTACAAACTATCATGAACACTGAGATTAGACAATCCTCATTTGCCCCCAAACTCAGCTAAGACAATCCAAGAAACTGAATTTACATAAACAATAAAAAGATTTTACCGTGCAAGTTCATAAATTCTGACAGTCTCAGGGAAGAAGACACTTGAGATGAGTTAAGAAGCTTTAACAGCTCTACATAAAGGCAAGTATAGTGGCTGAAAAAGCAGCCAGCATTCTGGAAATGACTAATGAAGTTATTACAGCAGAATTCTGCTAGTGGATGCTTCAGCTTATACTGTGTAACTAGAGTGCAGCAACAGGATATCATAAAGGCAGGAGTTATTCTTTGTGAGTATGTGACAATATCTAGCTTCTGAGGCTATTGCACTATTTATTACAAATCCTGCTCACTGAGTCTTGATGGTGGCTTACTTGGTGTTTTCTGGCTTAAGAAGAAATAGATACATGAGTCTGTCAAAGATAGGTAAGCACAGAACCTGCTTTCTCACCTCAAATTGGCAGATGCTACAATCCTTCTAAAGGCGCATATTAACATTTCCACTGCAGTTACATGAGGTTGTATAACTCTTTCCCACTAGCTGGAAAACACTTACTAAAAAAACACATGCAAGCAGTCTGGATCTGTTTGGTGGTGGTATCTATTTGAAGACAGATTTCTGTCTAAATTATGAGGCAAAACATATGCAGGATTTTCACTGAAAGGTTGTAAATGCATTTCATTATGGTTTCAGTCTCCTCTGTCTCATTTCTCAGTTTGTTCATCATAATGCATTCTGGCCCAATCTGAAAAAAAGCCAGAAACGTTTGCAAATGAGTAGAACTGAATAACTTCCTAATGCTGAGTCTTCATCTACACTAGGCTTAACCTTACCATTTTGATGGGATAACTTAAAGCTAAAGATTACCTGATAGATTAGTGGATCATGACAGATCAACTATAACTTGGTTGCTGGAAAGATCACACATATTAAATTTCTGGTCCTCATAGAAGAAACAAGGACTTAATACATTTCAAGTGGGGAAAAGCTGAGACTGAGGGAGCATAATTATCATCTTGGCATTAACTCCATTAACTCCAGAGGCAAATTCAGCATTGTTATGGGTAATGCCTGTATAAAATAATTCGTGCTGGGAATTAAGAAATATAGAAATAAGAAATCACAAGCGGCTACCAGGAAAGCTGATTTGCATCTGTAAGGGGACAGGGAGGAACTATGGAATATGCAACAGAAAAAGAGTCACAGCCACGGAGATGGGCCATCAGGGGTGAGCATCCAGGCTACTAGCCTAGATGATTGATACCAGATATGCATCAACGACAAGACGCCCAGCTCTGATCATATCAAAATTGGCTTCTCAGAAACCTCATCAACTCCTTGTCCCCGCCCAGAAGGCTGTCCAGGAGCACAGAAGTCCCAAAAGAAGACGTATGAATATGCAGTCTGAGTAGAAGTGGACAAAGAGACCCTGCCTCAGGGAGAATAAACTGTATATAAACTGCACTTTTGGTGGTGGGATGTGTGACCGAGGGAGGACTGGTGCCATAGAGGCCTGTCCTGCGTTCACTCAGCTCCGATCCCGGGATCGGGGCTGTCCTTTTATGGTGGCTTTCCGAGTTCACTGTTACGCAAAATAATTTTTTTATTTCTTTTATTTTTCAGATCCGACTATCTCATTTATTACAAGCATATTTAGCGTTGAGAAGAGAACTAAACTGGTTCTAAAGAACTGAAAGTCCCATTCTGACCTCTGCTCTGATTTGTCACATCAACTTTAAAGGCAGCATCTATATCTGTAAAATGAAGTTGATTTACAAATATACTCAAAATGAAGTTGAAATCTGAGAATTATACTGGTATACATTACTATCACATCTATGCTACAGAAGCATCATCACTCTCTTACTATTATAAATATACTCTATTTACTCTGTAGTTTACTTTATGTTGCTCTTTTCTTAAAGATTAAACATTCAAAAAGTTTTAAATGGAAAGAAGCAGGAAGAATTCAAGCTCAGTTGTGAACCAGAAATTTCTCTATCTTGTGATAGAGAGATCTGTGGAACAAGTTTCTACAGGAATCAAGGATAAGCCTATATGTTTTCTGAGGGACCATTCATGCATTTTACTAAACAAACTTTCAGAAGTGCTTAAATTCTCCAAAGGTGAGGGAAATATAAGACAAGCTATCAGAGAAGTTGAACTGCTTAATTGTCACAAAGCTGCTTTAAAAAAAGTCTTTGTATGCCTAACAATGAGAAACATTACAGACCAGACCTAAAGTAGTTACTAAAAAAATGCAGTATCTAGATTGATTTTTAAAAAAGCCAAGTATGAAGGAACTTTTATCTGCCATACCTGTGAAAAAAAAATCTGTAATTGCAAAGTAAAGAACTCAAACGTGGTTTGAAGCAAATTTAAGAGCATTTATTAAAGAAAAAGACCATAAATTACAATTGAAGTTAAACATTTTTTCAACATGTCCAATTCCAAACTATTTCCAATTTTCCCCTCATGTAAAAAATTAATTTATATAGCAAGACAGAATTGCAACTATACACAAATTGGGTTACGTTTTATGGGGCAATTTGCTCAAAAATAAAACTCTCATAAATTGACTATCACCTGCTGTTTACTTGAGAAATAAATTTAGGGGAAAGTTATGGTCATTCAAAGCATTTAATTTTTTGTTAGAATAGTATTGATCAAAAATCTCATTTTAATAAATCTGAAAAGTTAAAATATATTTTTCAGAGTAAATATATTACTGCCTCAACATTTTATTCTGTACAAATTTAGTTGTTACTTATGGCAACATAATTGGCTGGAAAGATGCCAGTTTTTCCTCCTAGTCTTCCTTCCCACCAATCAAACTGGGAATTTGTTTTAGTTGTCACTGTGATTTTGTCTCCAGCTTTGAAAGTCAAGTCACCTGGCTGTTGTCCTTCAAATGAATAAAGTGCTGTCACTTCTACTGGATCACTCCAAGAGTTATCTGAAATTAAACAAATTAAATAAAAAGGAAATTACTAGAAGGAAATTACTAGTGTCAGCACATACACAAAGTTCTTAAATAGAATATTCTTAAATGACAGTAGAAAAGGGTGACAAAGACACTAAAATAATCTACATGAGCATATACACTGATGAAAAATTACCTCCATCTCCACTATATTCATATAAATGAAATTTGAATTGCAGCCTATCAGCACAATCTATTTAATAAAATAATACTCTATACAAAGTAAAGATCAGCCATTTTTCTGTATGCCTCATATAGTCAGAGACAGTGGGAAGAAAAGTGGTGTGTTGAGGAAAGCACGACCGTTTCCTGAATGACTACTAATGCCACTGCTCAGGTTTGAGTTTTGGTTTGTGTTCTCTGTGATAGCTTCTTCATGGAAACTGCAAAACTCAAAGGAGAAAATCTGATTTTTTAAATCCAAACTCAGGATATAGAATAGCAAAATACAAAATAACCACAGCACTGCCCTTCTTGTTCCATAGGTTTTGCAGTGCCTGGGATTTTGGTGTATCTCAGATGTTAAACAGAACACACATGGTTTGATGTACTGGAAGTGACCTGGTATGTATAGTGGTATTTTCAACCACATACCCAAAGAGCTTTTATTCTCTATTTTATTTACACCAATCTCTTAAATAACTCTTTCAGACCTCAGCTGAGGTTGGAATCATGCCATGAGGCTTCTAAACTAGTTCTAAAACTGTCAAAATCTTGGATACTATTATCCATCCTCCATTCCTGTAGAAAATTTTTGGCCAATATTTATTATTTAGCCAATGTTTATTAGCACTGAACTTTTAATCTGAGTATCTTCAGTTGAACAATAATTATGTTTTCCTTTTACCGTCTGAGGTCTAGGAAGTAGTTGCTTTAGATTAACGTTGATTTAGAAAACAGTTAAATTTCCCACATGAGTGAATCTAAAAGTGAAAAATGGAAGGTGCAAATTGAAAATTAGTTAAGAGGAAATAATCTTTACAGTCAGGTAGATTTCAGGATGTATTGCTCATATGGACATGATGGCTGCATAAATGCTCAAGCATGCCACACTAAAGGCTTTTAGAATTAGTTGCACCTTCTTGCTGTCAAAACTGTTGCAAAAGGGGAAACCTGTCTCATTAGTTGAGAGCTAGCTCACAAGCAGAGAGCTAGAAAGTGTGGTGAGAGAAGCTTTGATACAACTTTTTTTGTTAGTTTGTTTTTGCAGTCTGTGTTCCACAACTGATGCCCACAGATTTTTTTCTTCTGGTTGCTTTTATCATTTCAAAAGAAAGAGGAAAAATTATTTTCCTTAAGGCTCACAAACACAAACTGTAGCCAAAGAGGACAGAGAAAAACAATGGACCATAAATATATGCATAAAGAGCATAGAGTTTTTTTTCCCCAGCATCTGTCAATATATATTGTATGTATACGTATACATATACATATACATGCTGTATCTATACATATATAATATGTATCTATACATATATAATATGTATAATATATAATATGTTCATTCTACAGGTTAGTGCTTTCTCTTCATGATCTGCATTTTTTAGCTATTACCATAGACTAATAGAAAATTATTTGGCCATGAGCTGGGAGAGATTTGATTGCAGAGGAGTCAAATGCTAGCTTTCTTGATCACACAATATGTCTCTCCTGATATCTATAGTCATGACCTAAAGTTGTATATCACTCTTTTACTGTGAAAATTAAACCAAATTTATCAGGTCCACATCTCCACTAGTTACTCTCATCAAAAAGGCAGCATTGCAGCTTTTCTAAACAGCTCTTTTACTGTCACATCTGAAACCCTGACAGACTGATTCTCCCCCAAGAATTCAAGCATTTGATGCAGTTGGGATGATATGATGTGTTCTCATGCACAGTGTGGTTTGAAGCTAGATATTTTTATTGAGGAAATCTTAGAAAAACCCACAGAAATAAAATATCAATTTTTTAGTCCTAGCATTAACCAAAGAATAGTCAGAAAATTCTGTGGCCCAGAACTCTTTAGGTGCTATGGCATGAAAACAGTTATGACTCAGTTCCATATAAAAAGGAAGAGGTGGTGTCTTTTACCCCTGTGCCATATTCAGGCATTTACATAGGTAAAGTGCATTTGTATGTTACAGTGAAGGCAAAAAATTCCTATGCTTTGAGTTCTTAAATCTATGTGTTTCCATCATGTAAATGAGTAATCACTCAAAGAGAATTGGAGTTACTATATATTTAAAACTGCCCAAAATATATGTATGAAAAAAGTAGATACTTGACAGAGAAAAAGAAAAGACTGAAAGTGCTAAAAGTGATGTGAGATCTTTTCATTACATTCAAAAGAAGAGCTGTCAAGACCACTATGATATGCTGGACTCATAGCAGTGGTCAGTAACTAATAGTTACCACCTCCATAGCTGAAGGTGCATCAAGACTATAATTCCTCTTACACAAACTGCTGAGTATTCTGAAATTGGGCTCTATAAAAGTAGGAAGAAAAATGAAACACAACACAAACTAACACATGAAAAGGTGGAAAAAAGATTCATATGGGAGATATCAAAGAATAGGAACATATTCAATGCACCACAACCATGTCTGCAATTAGTGTTTGCTCTGTCATATGAACAAAATTGTTTTCTATGTTTCTCTTCCCATTTTTTGTCTCTATATACGTGTGTCTTTCCAGACATAGAGAAAACTCAAAGCACTGCAATAGTAGCACTACTACTGAATATGAACGCTCAGTTCCGTGTTACATGCAATAATTTAAAAACATTTTTCAGCTTTATTTCTGTCAGCTCTTTCATAGCCATTTCTACTTAATTTTCCCTAGCAGCCTTTTCTCATATTATAGTTTTGTTTCATTTTATTTCTAACAAGGATTTCAATTTCTCTGCTTTAATTCTGTAGTTTTGTAGCACAATGCAGACAGAATGCATATTTCTTGCCTCCAGAGTTCAGCATCCCATGCTTTGTATTTATATGGATCATCCTAACAATGAGGTACCTTAAATGAATGCACTGTTAGGAAATCTACCACATAGATTATAAGGAGGGTCTATTTTGTGTTCAGTTCCCAATTTCAGTTTTACGTAGTAGGGTCTTAAATAAAATTGTTATATTCCATGTGAAGATCACTGACTGCATATACAGAAACGACATTTGCAGCTCACACAAGATGGTGCTACAGTGCTACATACAGCATATGATGCTAAAATCATTGAGATTCATGAGTATGTGCACTGCAAAAAAAAACCCCAAAGTACATTGTGACAAATCCTTATTTGTTATTGCTATTTGAATACACACTTCCACAAACACAGTGGTCAAAACAGAAATAGAGAAATTTTGGTTGAAGACAAATTAGCACAGTAGCCAGCATGTATCTTCAATGCTCCAGCATACACAGGTATGGCATGTGCTTAATGACAAACTTCTCTGACCACAATATCCTTCCATTTTATTCATCTTCACATACCATAATGATTTGAAGATTTTGTGAAGGACCACTTCTATGGATAAAAGACTTGGGGGGTATAAACTAGAGTGAATTTATGGCCTCTTGGGTATGCTGCAACACAGCCCCAGAGTGAATGAAAGAGCAATAAAAACTATTTTTAATTATGGCACATTTATCATATAATAAAAGCATTTTCTATAAAGTTGCTGTAGAAAAAATACACTGTCTACACTTCTGTGACTCAGTGAAGTGTGACAATCCTTGACTACATGGCCAGCTTGCACAGACTGGCCACATGCACACACCAACACTGACCAGAGAGACAAGCCACTACAAACTACCTACTGGTTCCTATACTGGAGTAACAACTAAACCACATCTTGGAATTATTTGGGTCAGTGCAAGGTAAGAATAATGCCAAAGCATTTCCTAACAACACAAGTACATAAGTAAATGAGTTACAGTGCTTGGGCCCATGCCTTCACACTTTAATTTACTAGTAGATGTAGTAGCCACTAGTTTTGCATTCTAATGTGAGCTTATAAAATGTTACTAAATCTATAGGCTGTTTCTAAGACTGGTTTTTAGAGAAGAACAGGCATTTGTAATAATTTTGGTTTGAGCTTATAATACTTTCAAAATCCAGGTCTAAGTTGGAACACAGAATACTGGGAACAAAGTTCCGCTGTGGGCTCCAAATTTAATTTTACTGGCATAGATGCATATATCCCCCAGCCATCAAATGCCGGATGCTGAACATCTTGCAGAAGACATGCTGCTTTTGGCCATGGATACAGCAATAACACCAAAATAAGTTTCATGTACTTGAGGTTAGTGGTGAGATTGCTAAACATGCACTTTGCAAATTTCGCTAATTATCAGTAATTTGAGAGCTAGCATGATTTTGTGGGTCATCAGTGCACTGATGTAATGGTTTGACGCCAAATGGCAAGTGCCACTCTCACCTCACTCTCTACCCCCTCAGTGGGATGTGAAGAGAACTAGTGGGCTAAAAGTAAAAAACTCATGGACTCGTGGGTTGAGATAAGAATATTAAAATAACTTAAATAATATTTTTTAATGTAATGAAAAGGAAAATAACAAGAAGAGAGAGAAATAAAACCCACAAAAATCAGGTGATGCAAATGAACAGCAATTGCTCACCATCAGCCAAAATACAATCACCCTGTTCTCAAGCAGTGGCCCCCAGGCAGCTTTCCCCCAGGTTTATATACTGAGCATGACTCTGTGGAATATACCTTTACCCAGCCGGGGTCAGCTGTCCAAGCTGTAATAGAATTCTCATTGCTTAAATGGAGACCTAGAAAACTAAGCAACCATCCTGTTTGTGCAGAAGTAAGATAAAACCAACAAACAGACCAAATGATGGAAAACAACTAACAGATTAGGCAAATGCAAAAATCTGTGCTTTTGAAAACAAACATATCAAGTATCAGAAAGGTTTAGTATACCACTACACTGTTCAGAGGCATTGAAAGGATCAGGTATTGCTCATAGGTTTAGTCTGAGCAATGTAATTAACAATGAACAGACAAATATTGGTTCTTTACCCGTTATGGGCTTTTGTTTGGGAAGCATTAGTATTGAGTTTGTAACCAGAGTTCAGGAAAGAATCCAAAGTAGGTTAAAGGATTAGGTCAATTACTGGGCCCATTGCAAATCTGAATGAAAAATGATAGTTGGTGCCTTGTTGAACAATGAAGATTTGACAAGAAATTTTAATGCCAACCTTAGAAAATGGTCTGGACAACACCACCTGCTAAAATACCTCTGTGAATGTCAATACTGTGTGTATACATTTATTGGTTACACTAAAATGTCTGAAGGATGTTTGCCCCAAATGATTATATTAAAAAGGAAGACTATTATCAGGCCCCAAACAAACATACTGAAAGAGAAGACAACCATTAGCTTAATTCAACAGCTGTAGATGAGCCTATACAAAGAAGGCAAACTGTATCTTAGGCTGCATTAGGCAAGGTATTAACACAGGTCAAGGGAGCTGATCTCCTTTACTCAGTACTGGCATGGCACACCTGGATTGCCGTGCATTTCTGAGCTTCTCAGTACAGGAGAAACATGGACGTGCAGGAGACAATCCAGCAAAGGGCCATGTGGAAGCTGCCATTGGAGCATCTTTTCTATGTGGAAAGGCTGAGAGAGCCCAGGGAAGAAAAGGCTTATCAGTATCTATAGATAGCTGAAGGGACAGTAAGAATAGGGTGTGGAGCCAGGCTCTTGCCAGTGATGCCCAGTAACACAGGCAATGGCACATCCTGAAACACAGGAGGTACTGACTGAACATCAGGAAACACTTTTTTTACTCTAAGAATGACTGAAAAGGTTTCCCAGAGAGGTGATGAAGTTTTATCCTTGGAGGTATTCAAAAGCTATATAGACCCAGTACTTCTTGAGCAAGGGGGTTGGACCAGATGACATCCATCTAAAAAGATACTTTTTCAACCTCAGCCATTCTGTAATTTGGTGAAAAACTTCAAAGACACTTTTGAAATAGTTACCTGAAAGTATAAAAGGAGCATGAAAATTTGTAATTGTGGGGAGTTTGGACTGGAACAGCTGTAATCAAAATGCAATCTGATGCTAATGGAACTCACACTGTCAGCATCATCTGATGGTCAGGCTAGACAGAGCAGACTTCCTGTCAGACACTGACTAGTCTGTATCCAGCTAAGGGAGTGCCAGCATGGACCACACTTAGTAGGGACCCACATGACCTGAGAATGTGACCTCCTGGTAGGGCCTTCTTGTCAACATACGGATCACTGTGTTGTAGGGAGTTGCACTAGCACACAAACAAATCAGTTTAGCCTAGGACTGACAGAGCAACTCTTAGATCAGGGTTCAGTAAAATAAGGGGCTGAAGAAAAAGATTAATTAGTGGACAAGCAATACCAGAAATGCGATGAGGCAGTAAATGGCAAGAGTAAGTATTATCTTACAGGTATGTCAGCATTTGCTGTGTTCCTCAACAGATAGAGCTAGATCGAAAAACTAAAAGGTAACACTGGCTCCTTGCAGGAAAAGTGAAGGACAGAAAAGAGAAAAAAAGTTTTATGGCTTATTCCGAGCCGTGTGAGTTACTGCATTACAGTCAAAGCCAGCTTTAAAGGAAGAACTAAAATCATAGTATGGAATCCAGAAAGTAACAGTTATTCAGCTTTTGCACTCACTGTTTCTAGAGGTCTTACAGTCCCTTCCTCCTTTATAATGACTTCAATAAACCTTGAAATGAAGGGTGGATCTGTCAGGGAATGCTTTTGGTTCTGTTTGAGCTCAACAAGCCTCAAGGTTTATTGAGTTTTATTTCAGGTAGGATTTGAGCAGGGACAAAACTCAGAGAGATACATTTTATGCTGGATGTAGCATATTATACATTAGAATATGAAAGGCAAGGGGTTGGCAATGGAAATGGAATGTAGTAAATTCTGAAGGCATCAGGGTAACTACTAATGATAAGGATAACTTTCTGAAGGAGTGTTAGGGCTCATGATAGGAGGAACTAAAGATCTAAATATCTGACCTGAGAAATGCAGCAGCATTGGGCCAGGATGATGCCTAAAGGCAGGTAGAGAAGTGGTTCAACTTTGAAGTAGGTAGGTGAACCACTAAGTTAAATCTGTGATACTAACAAGACTGAGATGAAAGCTAGATCTGTCAGGGTGTGCTTTAGGTTCTGTCTGAACTCAAAGACATACTTAGTAGGAGAGCCAGAGGGGGAATGTAAAAGATGGATAAAATAATAGGGCAGGAAATTAACTTTGAAGCAAGAACTCAGTCTAGATGAGAGTAAAGAAATATTGAATTTGCAAAGGTCAAAGAGAAGGATGTTGCAACAATTGAATCATAACAGGACAAAAGAGTGGACAAAAGTGGAGACAGAGAGAAAAGGTTGCATCTTTAAAATGGTACTCGAGAACATCTATAGGCCTCATTGCTCCTATAGTGAATGTGAGAACTTCTAAAGAAATTCAAGTTGAAGAACACATGAGCTCTGCAATGATCAGCAAGAGGAAGTTTCAGATTCTATTTGCCAAATTTTATCTTGTATTCTTAATTAGTTAACAAAAGAATACCTGAGTAAAGGAGAAATAGAAAAAGTTATTTGCAGAAAATGTTATCTAGCAAATTAAAAGCAACAAAGGACAGCTAGCTGGGAAAACTTAGCAGAAAAATAGAGGGCTGAATAAGGAAGACTTCTCAGTGACACCCAAAATATAGATGTAAAGGTGATTACAGACATAGCCCAGCAATAGAATTCAGGGATCACAAGTATTACCAAAGAAAACAGAAGATGAATATTAGTCTACCAGGTTACATATAGAAGGATGGAATGCAATTTCTAATATGTGGTTAAACACAGGTCAGCAGGGACGTGGAAGTAAGTTACATTTACATCACTGAATGGCTCCTATCCATGTTATTGAACTTGATGTCTCCAAATCAGAGTCCAGGTTCCAGTGCCCAATCACACTGGCATTATTGATGTGAGTCTTAGTCTTTGCTAATTTATCAGCATAGATAGAGCCAATGGCTTGAACTGGGAGCAAGAGAAACTACTTTAAAGAAGGTGAAGCACAGTACAGAAGAACTCCAAAACAAGATAAAAGAAGATTAGGTAACAGCAATATGATCAGCCTTGGACTTTGTAAGATGAAGGATGGGATGGTAACACTGCAAAGAGATATTGTGAATCGAAGAGTTAAAAAGAAACAACTAGCTCAGATAGATACCTGGGAGAGAGAGAGACGGGAGATAAAGCAATGAGAATCTTCTGCATCTGTGAAAGCTCTCAAGTTTAGAGAAGATAAGAACTGAGAGTGAGTAAAACCATCATATCTGCATCAGTATCCTGAAAGATAAAGAGTATGAACTGGTAAGAGGAGACAGGCACTGGCTAGGATCTGAAGCGTGGTCTAGTAATGCAAAGCCTCCATGTAGGTGAGACCAGCAGCTCATAACTAAATGAAGCTCATCCTCTGAGACCTAGGATAGAGTCTGGTGTGTTGCCAGACAATACACTGCCTTTTTTGGCACTTCTCTTTTTACCGCCATTAGTCATCTGGGAAGGTTATTTCACAGCTCTCTTCTGGTTGTTGGCATACATTTTTTTTTCTTTTTGTTCGCCAACATTGGGGTTTGGTTGACATCTTTCTTTCTTGAAAATTATATGCTCGACTTATGTTTTTATAGTCCAAACTCATTTTTTCACACCTTCAGACTGTTAAACTAAAAATAAGATAGCTACCACATCTCAGGGACTCCTTATTCCACTCATTCACTCACTGAACTTCTCTACATGTATTCAGATTAACCTATTTTTTTCTGCAAATGAGTAAACACACTATTCCCAAAGGCCTGTAGTAACTGACCTTTCACATTACCATTAAAAGAAGAGTTGTTTAAATGGAAAGATGAAGGAACAGAAGGAACAGAGAACTTACTTTGTGGAGATCATGCATTTATATATGAGTGTGAAAACTGTAATTAAAAAAAATGTGATGAATCAGCACATGAGACTGTCAGACCACTTTTTTTTTTAATGAGGAGATACGCATGAATGAAGAAATCAGCAAATGAAAATGGAAGTGAAAGGAGAGCAGAGAACACTGAAGGAACTGGAAGCCACTGAAAAGTGAAGTTCAAGAACAGGAGATTTATTAGTGATGTAGCAGAGCCACTCTTGTAGCTGAAGGTTGAGCTAAATGTAAAATATGTGATAAAGCTAGACAACACAGAGGTAAGGGGTCAAATCCATTTAGAAGAATCTTAGTGAAGTTACAGAAACTAATAACAAAGATCAAGAAAAAAAGGGAATGTGTACATAATTTAAAGAAACTTAAATACAGAAAGAAATTTTTGAAAATGAATAGATGTATTCCATAATCTCAGAAATCTAAACCAGAGTCAAATTAGAATTCAACATAATACAGTACTGAATACAAATATTACTCACTAGTTTGATAATCATTAATCCAACAAAAACTCATTTTTTCCATAATTTGCTTTAATATTAATGGGTTTTCAAAGGAGAGAAGTCTACATGTACAATAATGGAACCTATTTTAAGATTACAAAAAGAAAAATAAAATAATAAAAAATGTGCTAGCAAACAAAAGACTAGAATGATGAAAAGTTAAGAGGGAAGATAAAGATGTCTTTGAGATTAGTGCCTTGATCTGTTCTCTGACCATAAAAAATACTAGTACATGAGGTAAATGGTGCAGCTATTTCAAAGAGACTAAGGAAACAAGCCTAAAACTGACCTGTTGATACTAATTTAGAAAATATTTAAGAACAGCATTAATCAACTTGAAGTCAAAGAAATAATTATGTACCAGACTACTGATACAGAGAGAGAAAAATTCTGTTTCACTCTTTTCTCCAAAGAATTAAGAAGCTGAAACTATCAAAGCCTCAACGACACAGTGCTGTTTTCAAGAATGAGACAAATCCAACATCTTGGTTATGTATGTTCAGTCATACTGGGAAGTATCTACCTTTTACTACATCTAAACTCACCCCCTTCGTTCTCTTTATATTTTAAGTCTATCTCTGAACTATTACGTAGAAGAGCAGCTAAGAAAAAGATTTGATTTCTTGGGTGAATTGCATCAAGGACAGTCAAAGAAATATTGGAAGGAAACTGAGAAGGAGGTGTAGCATAAAGATGTAAGGTTTGGTCCTGGGTTTTTGAGTAAACCATTAATTATTTCAAGATACCAGTTTCCTGAAAGTTGTTCAGTCCCTTAATGCTAAGGATCTCACACCTTATCTCACTATTACATTTTGTAATTGCTTTAAAAAGTTTTAAAACAGGAAAGAATACTAGTTTTAAATTGAAAATATGTGAATTACAGTAGTTCTGATCATAATAAGTCTGATAACTTACAATCTGAGTTATAACAAAAAAAAAAAAAAAAGAGACTTTGCTGATATTCTAATCCCAATCCAAATCTGTTGATAATCTAAAAGCAAAGTTGTCTCAGTATCCAAAAGAATACATGTATGCAACTAAATTTGTCTCCTTAAAAACAAAGCAATGGAAAGAATTTCATTTATGTAATAATAGTCAAATTTTCACTGAATAACTCTGAAAACACAGAAAAAAATACTCTCATATGTAAAGAAATAAAATTTTAAAAGTACAGAATTGTACATTTATTACTACATGCACATATTTTAAAAAGTCTCTTTTTACCACTCATTTTTCCACTCATGACTTTAGAAAGCAATCAAAATGATGAAAACTGCAACTAAAACCAGTATTCTGTTACTTAAATAGAAAACACGGTTTGCAATGGCGTGACTACCATTTTGAATATCTTCTCAAATTTAAAAACCTCTAGCATATATTACGTAATACTTCTATGAAAAAGGACTGGGTCATTTACTTCCTGGAATGTAAGCAAAGAAAGAAAAATTCCAAAGTCATTAAATATTTAAACAACAGTACCTCAAAATGTGCCCTTTATGACCACACATACTAATGAAAACATGGCAGAGGTAGTGTCTCATTCCATATGACTTTTTGAAAATTAGCATCTTGGAGATTAAGATTTCATTAAGCATAGTTCACTGAATATCTATACTTTTTAATATTTTATGGATGAAGAAATTTAATGTAAATAATAGTCCATGTTCTGATGATGTCTGAATTTCAAGGCTTTACCATTTTAAGTGGTTTCTAACAAATTTAGGTAATGTCAGCTTTGGTTCAAAGTTGCAGCTTAGACCAACAAAGGTGATGTTGAATTCATGTTCACAGCTAGGATGCACAAAAATTAAGTCAAATTACTGAGTTATCTAAGTTACAATGTCATGATAAGCAGAAATAAACCACATTATAACATTGAGATTCAGTTACTGGGCCCTTATGGGGAAATGTCCATTCTCAGGCTTTACCATTCACAATGTTTAAAGGCCTGAATAGGCCTAAAACAGCAGCATCGTGGGAAAGTGGCAAATGATCTGTTTAAAAACTTACGAAGGAAATGACGTAAGGAAAGTCAGAGAAAGGATAAAAGAAAGTGCCATAGGAATTACTGCACAGAGAATAAGAGGTCAGTAAATTAAAAGATTTCATGGCTTTCTTCTCTTGTGACAAGACAAAACATCAGCCAGTGAGGACTGGGGAAAATGAAGTAAAGAAGAACCATATTGTAGTGTATTATACACTGTGACTGCAGAAATTAACTTTTAAACTCCCATATAGCAACAAAATATTACACATTCTAGTGGCTACTTAGAAAAAAATCTTCAAGCAACGCCCATTTATAAAGAAAAATAGTAGCCTTACCGTATCCTAAATACTAAAAGTCAGGAAAATAATTTCAGTTCCTTAATCACACCGATATAGAGACGAGCTCTTCTCTACCCAATGTGCTCATTTTCCATACTCTTAGCTCTCACCTCTCAGCTTTTAGCTTAAGAAAAAAGGGGTTTATCTCAGCATCTAGAGCAGAACAGATGTATACTTACAAATTTAATTTTAGTTGTTTCCGGACAAATAACAAACCAAGTGTTTGTTCATCCAAGACTTATAAGTGAAATCTCAAACATTCCATTCACATTAAACTAATTTCCTTACTGGCCTTCTAAATTTTTGGGTTTTTTTAAATGTACAATCACCTCAAAAAACCCTCTGCATCCACACAAAACAACCACCTCAGATCTCACTGAACAGATGTTTGGGAAGGCCTAAATATGCACAGTAGATTTGACATTTTACATCTACAGGTACTAATCTGATATAATCAGATATATTCTGTACAGATACTTGAAGTATGTCATATGCCACGATTGATCCAAATAAACTCCAATAATGCTCATCTGATCAAAGGTCAGGAGACATGATATTCAGCAAATCACACTCAGAACAAATAATCTCTTAGCTGTTTCTTTGCCACTGATTACTGCTTGTTTTGGACAAGTAAACAGTATCACCATCTTTCTCTACTTTCTGAATAAAAGCTTCTTAAGACATTCAAGTATTTCAATTCAATATTGAAGTCTGCAAATAATCAGTTCTTCATTACTAAGGAAATGAGAGTGGACTTTTTGCATTAAGTGAGTTTCACTGTCATTGTCTCATTCAAACTGTACTCTTTAAATGCCCCAAGAATGCCTATTTGTGCTCAGTTAAACAAACCTGCTCTGAGGAGGGAGAGAAGGCATAAGTTGCATTATCTCTATTCCACATTCAGTTATGGGCAAAGAATTGTTCTATACCTAGAACACCTGAAGGCTGTTTTGTTACAGCAGCTCTAGACTTAAGGCAATTCCAAAATCAAAGAATGGGTTGGCTTGGAAAGGACCTGAAATCCAGATAAATGGCATCTGTAGCCCTTTCCTTGTCCACTCCATCGCAGTCACTCCATCACAGAAGTTGATTGGGTTGGTCAGACAGGACTTGCCCCTGGTGAAGCCATGCTGGTTTTCTCAAATCACCTCCCTGGCTCCCTGTCCTTTAGTATAGCTTGTAGGAGGATCTGTTCCATGACTTTGCCAGGCACAGAGGTGAAGCTGACAGGTGTGTAGTTCCTTGGGCCCTCCTTTCATCCTTTTTAAAGAAGTGCACAATGTTTTCCTTTTTTCAGTCACCTGGAAAATGCATTCAAGGTACATTGATAATATCAAGGAAAGCCAGGAACTATTCCCTCTAACATGTTTCAGTAGTAAATGTACACCCAAGTTCTTGAAAGAAAAGCAAAACCAGATGTTAAGCCCTCTTCCACTTCCATGATGACTGCCTCAGCAAACCCTAATTTTTGATTTAGTTGCAGTGCTAGATGTTATGTATTACTTTAAATGGGTACTTTGCCCAGGTTTCCAGTGTTACAAAGCCCTCCTGTTGATTTTCAGAATAACTTAACAACTACATTCTCCATAAACAAAGAAATGGTGGCTGAAAAAACAATTCAAGGCAAAGCTAGTCAGCAATGTTCCGTATAAGGTACAAGACCCTCAATTTTGCAGCAAAGCCTCAACATATAAAAAGTTCATCATCAGTTGCAAATCTGTATGCATGGAATGAAGATATTATACACGCTTTTGTAACAGACTCACAAAACTCAGGAAAAGGCTTATGTATTTTTGACCTCCTCTAGATAAGCTAGAAATGGATAATTTCAAGATTCCATATTACCAACTTGTGTTGGTACTGAACAGTGTCATGTCCAGCAAAGAAAACTGGTGATTGAAACAGATCTGATTATATTTAAAGTTTAAGTCACTATGCAAATTTAGCTCATTCAGTATGAAACGTATTTCGCTGGTTTTGAGTTTCTGGCCCACTAGGGAACATGCTGGCTCATCATCTTCATCTGCTGATGGAATGCTTTCTATCTTTATTTCAGCACACTCAGCTTTTGCATTAAAGCAGTGCCTTTTTTGTTAAGCATCTGTGGTTTTATTTGATATTTAGGATATAAAAAAAACCCCCTACCTCCTGCTTGCAAGAGTCAATTCCATAACAGTACTTTTGCTGATTACTTTTGGGATTTTTCTGGCTTTTAAAAAAACAATTATTTTTTTTTCAAAGTGAAAAGGTCAAATAAACCATATCAATGTTAAGGGCTTTATCATGCTCAAGACTACAATGCAAATAATGCCAGTGCTGAAATCATACTGCAAAAGCTGAAATGCAATGCATAGCCTTCATATTCTGAAAAGCAAAGTACAGTGACAAGAACTGAAGTCTGTTTTATTCAGGTCAAACTGATGATCTGGGGCTCCTTTATGTTGACAAGCTTCTCTGTGTTTCATCTACACACACTGTCTCTGCATTTTGATTCTCAAATCTCTGTATTGTCAGCTTCAAAATTTCTGTCAAGGGTATTACTGGCACGTAAGCTGGTTCACTTGATAGACGCTCTAGCTTTTACAATGGTCTGGAAAACAATCTACAGCCTCAATAAAAAAAAAAAACAGTGAGTAGTAAATGCAACAATTCTATACAGCTTCTGCCATTTCTTAGGGTAATGCTTTGTGAAATACTGATTTCTTTCCTTTTTGCTTTGCATGGAGAAATACTTGTCTTCACTGGCTAGAAAAATGGTTAAAATAACAAATTTATATGAGATAAAGAGTATCTCATATAGAAACATACTAAATAATAATACTGTACAAGGCCTCATTTGAAGGTCTGTTCACAATCCTTATCATCAATGCTTAAAACTGGTTGAGAAAAGAGCAGACCAAGAACAGAAAGCCTGTTTTCAAGGTAAAATGAAAATGAGCTTCACAGAGTAAAACAAAATAAAGATGTTACTACTCCCATGCAAAGGAATCAGACAGAAAAGCATTTTTGCTGGAAAACTAGAGAGCACGAGAAAAGAATAATTAATCTTGATAAGGAAAAAAAAATAGATGAAAAGGAGAAAGGGTTTCAAGTCATTGTGAAAGATTCAGAAACTGCTTTCTGTAAAAGGAACAAGTATTTCCTGTTTTAATAAAAAAGTCTATCACTTTCATAACATTTATATTATTCGAACACCTGCAATATGTAGAAAAGTCTTGTTAACTTTAGCTGCATTAAGGGACATGGGGGATGTTGAAATCTATGCTAGGATTTATTCTTGCTGCAATTACTAATTCTCATTGCTTTTATGTTCCTTCAGCAGCAGTACAGCCATTACTAATTCTACTTACACCAGGCTTTATCAACTTATAATTTCAAAAGGTATTTAATCAATGTTCCACTCCTGTGCCAAATGGTGACTCAAGTACTCAATTGTACTTCCACTTACAGTATCCCATGGCACAATCCTGTAATCACTTGACCACAGTTTAAACTGGTAGGAGAAAGATAGATAGCCCCCATTCATTACAGAACAGTTTCAGCAAGAGTTAGAAGTGGCACAAAACCATAAACTAGAGCCTAATCTTAACAGTGCAAACTCTCCAACCTGCAACATCCACTATCACATGGATGAAGCATCTTTGACAGCCATTATCGCCCATAGTGTGCTGATACTACACTTCCCAGCTAAACACAACCAAACTTTGCAGAATACTCATTACATCAGCCTAGTCAATTATGATGAAGTTCCTGAAATGCAAAAGCAAACAGTTCCACAATTTCCAGCTGAAATTTAAGAATGGTATTAACAGTATTCTTCATACATATGCTTTTAAGTCAAGTGTTTATTGGCTGTATAGATACTCTTTAAAAAGAAAAAAACTAACAGTAATCACATCCCTTGGTTAAAGCATGGGGAAATTCAGGCATGCATATGAGATTAAACCATTGGCTCATATTTGTCCAGTGTGCAACAAATGTGAAGGCAGATTTTTCCCTCAACCTTCCTTGCTACATAGCAAAGGAGCTGCTAAAATACAAACATTCACCACTGAGAGAAAAGAGGGGTGAAAGTCTCACTGTATATGAAAAAATTAACACTTCTTTCCACAAGAGTAGAGGTCACTTCTATCTGAGCTTCTTCAAGAAAAATATAACTGGAAAAAAAATACTTGAAGGTTACCTAATATGGCAAAAAAATTGTTAATGAGAAAGACAAACGAAATTAAATATAACAAGAGAAGTCTCAATGCAAACTTTACCAAACCTCTCCATGAAAAAGTAACAAGTTTCTTGAAATCTTGTCCTTTTGTAGAAGTAAAAAGCATTATTACACCATTTATAGAACAGTTATTTGTTGTACTAGTTTAGCTTACATCAGTGTCTAGTTTATCTATTTTTTTTCCATGGCCTCCTATTTCTTGTTCAGGGACTGACAGCGTTTCCACAAAAGGTGAATGACATTCTTGGTTGAATCAGCAATATCCAGCTGACTGACCTGCATGATGTAACACTGAACCAGCACAGCCAAGGTAGATGCAGGACTCCAGGTCCATCCATGACAGAGGATCACTGTCCATGACTGAAGAATCCACTTTTTGGGGAATCAATCATGGCACCTAATTTTACTGCTCATGGGAAAATACCTTTAAAGCACGTATTCCATCCGGGTGAAAAATAAGAATTCCCCAGAGAAAAGAAAGTCTTTCCTTAGCATTTAGTATAAAGTAGATGTTCTCATCCCTGCTATAAGCATGGATCTATAAAGCATCAGCCCACCATTACTGCACAAACACCTGCATTTCTTAGTGATAACTTTTGCCTCAAGTCCGTCAAGCACAGGGAATTTCACCGCACTCTGGAGAGAAATCCTGTATATCTATCACTACCTTCAGGTAGTAAAAATTTCTGTTTGGCTTCAAGTACTATAAATGAAACAGAAGCTCCAATACTCTCAAAGGTTTTTCTGAATAATAGATAGAAAAGCAGTTTAAGCTTGCTTTAGTCCTACTGCTTGAACAACACAGAAGAAAATACTATCTAAAGCAGTACACAGCTTTGAAACATTTAAAGCATGTATTCCAGATGCTAATGCATTAATCTGTATGTGCTACAATGGCTTCAGACAAGACTTCAATCTATACTATTTAACATTTATATGCTCCTGTGAACAATTTCATGTTTTAATTCTGTGAATCAGAATTATCACCTTAGTTGTGCTTTCCACTTAAAAAATACACATAGATTGCACTGAATTTTTTCTGTGCTTTAGCTTTAGTTTCCTAATTTTTTATTCCAAACCATTAAAAAATATCAAGAAAAAAAATTGTTACCCATGCCAGAGTAGCTGGCTCATACTTATCACAACAGTTCTCGGCCCACGTATGCACACATGTCAGAAAGACCCCAGTTTCACTCTAGCATGTCTGACCTCAATCTCTCTGTGTCTTGTTGTATTTTGAGTTAGCTGATTATATGCATCAAGTTATTTGTTTCAGTATGACCAGTGAAGGCCTGCATGCTGCATATTTTCCTATCAGCTTGCCACAACATAAGCCATAAGCAGCTTGATTATCTGACTTACCACATTCATGGATACTAATAGTACGATCCTAGTAAAAGTGAATCAGGGATAAAAATAGTCTCAAAAATAATTTCCTGGGATTTCCTGGGTTTGGTTAGTATTAAGAAAGAGCTCATAATAGCAAGAAAATTAATACTGTGGGGGACCACCAGATGGATGTTTTATTTTTCTAGTAACTAAATATAAACATGTCACAAATCTTGCCTTGAAAAACACAAAAATAGACGAAGCTCAGCTAAAACTCTTAAAACAAAACAAAAACTCCCATACTTTTGTTTACCAAATTAGTAGACAATGTCATGAAGGATTATGGCAGAAACATTATATGTCTCACTTTGTAAAATTTTTCTGAAACAAATACCTATTTGTCACACTGAGCTGTCTTATTGATTTTATAGTTTATAATCTGCTAAGAGTTTCACATCAAATTATAGTATTGAAGGAACAGATTACTGCACAGCTTGATGAGGGTTCTTCCTTACTATAGTTCTACTTGATCCTATAGCAAATCTCTTCCTTTCTTGGAAAAGGAGTAATTCATAAACTGAAGAATAAAAAGTGGCTTTTTTTCCAGTTTCAGATACACAGCACATATCCACAACACCTAAAGGAGTATGTACACATCTGATTTTATTGTGTTTTCATGGATGATTTAATTTCCAGTTCAAAAGCAAAATGATTTTTTCCCCTCACTGTGAACCACAGAGTCTTCCTCCATTCTTAAAAACAACAGGTTTTTAAAAAATTCGCCATTCCAGGTCTATGCAGATATCAGGTACAAAAAACATTTTCTAATCTTACTTAACTAAAAGTTACAAGTTTTTGATTCAATTTTACTACAACTCAAGTTGACAAAGGAAACGTCAGAATGATTAAACCATTTTAAATCATCTTGATCCAGGACAGACAGAAAAAAGCAAATAATGAAATATTGACAATATCCTAGAAAGGCAGCCTCCACGTATATGTTTTCTAACAACAAAGGAAAAGCAAAAATTCAGGTATTACACTGAGAAAAAGTTAGTCTGAGACCACAGCAATAGCTGATTTTGTTTGTTTCAAAACTCATGAAATATTTTTACTTTCCTGCTTTCATGCTTAGTCTTAATTAAAATAAAAATGCCCAAGTCAAAAGTCACTCATCAAGAGGAGATTTGGGCACACATACATTTCTTTTGTAGCATAGTTGTCAGAATTTTTTTGTCAGTGCACATTTCTAAACATGGAACTGCACAGTGAGTATAAATAGTTGCATGTTAGATTTCCAGTTAAATCTGAGTTTTTCCAAAATAGTACTGGTTTTGTTAAACCTAAATTGAGAAATACATATATAAAAAAATAAAGTGATTGCTTCAATACATATTTACCAAAGCAAGCCTACTTCAAAGTTGCAAGCACAGAGAGTGATTATACTGTGTTAAAAAAGCTCAAACCACACATAAGTAGAGGTACTAATTAATGCAGAGACTGCTAGCTTATGTTTTTCTTTTCCAGGTTTGATCAATATTATCCAAGAGAGCAGTAGCTTTCAAAATAAGAAGATAAGTCAGATGTAAACTGAACTGCAGAATAGGTATGCAAGTAAAATAAGTGAAACAGGAGATTAAATCACAAGCGAAAAAAAAAAAAACAAACCTAAAATTAAAGCTTCTGAGGTGAAGAGGTCTATGAATTCTTAGTCCATATAATTATGTTGGCTTAGTTAACACATTTTTAACTGCCCACAAAAAAAATCCATAATGTACCAACAAAGGCAAATTCACATATAGAACCTCAGTTTTACTTGACAAAATACACTTCAGGAGGCATGAAATCTGTCTTGGAATTCTCTTGGGAAGCAGATTTTCACAAATCTACTGAACCATCTGGCATTCATAGATTACCGAAAGAAACACTGAAATCATCTCTGAAATTACAGAGAAGTGGGCCAGGCCTGATTCCTGGAGAACTGTAACCATGAAAACAAGCATCTCTGATGCATTTAGTTAACACAAACTGAATTTACCACCTCATGGTACCACCTAATCAAAAAGGGTTGATGTTGCCTAAATTGTTTTAAGCATAGATAAAGAACACTCAAGAAGGTTAAAATAAGTAAATAAATAACAGAAAATATAAGGACTGGAGTTTAATGCAAATTCATTGGAGCTTTTAGGAGCCCAAATCTGACTGATCTCAGTGAGCTCACAGCTCAGAATTTGGTATTTGTATTATTACTAAAAATTTGAAAGGAAAGAGAAAATGACTTTTGACAAAGAGCTCATCAATCTGTTTGGCAATCAAAAGAAAGATGAAGGAAGACCAAAAAGTGATTTGATTACAGCACAAGTGTCTCAAAGAGAACAAGAGAGAAACAAAAAAAAAATGCTCCTCTGCGTAGCAAAGGGCTCTTTAACATGGTGAAGAAAGCCACAACAAATATCTAAAAGCTGCAGACAAATTCATGTAGGAAGACATGAATTTTTAATAATGAGGTTGACGAATCACTCAAATCATCACTGAAGGAAGAAGTATTTTTAGCTTCTTAAAAACAGTGACAACTTTCTCATCTGCCTCCATATCCTCATCAGTAGGCTTGATGTAGCACTCCTTTCAGTATGCAAGAATATAAATATATGCCTATTGGGACAATAAAAATCTGTTAATATTTTATTTTCAAATTGAAAGGTTTTTGCTAAAAAAACCTAGTCAAAATTCGTATTTTGGGGTGTGTTTTTTTTAGTTTTACTGTAATCAGGTTGGAGTGTGTCGATTTTATGCAAAATAGTTAAAAAGTTCAATGGCTGCAGGTCATTTATTGCATTCAAAAATCCAAAGAAGAGAGCAAGTATTTTTCTCAAGATAAAATTTTACAATATTTAGTTTAATAATTGTGGAAGGTTATGAAAGACAGTGTTTCTGAGAGCAATCTAAAAAAAATAATCCTTAAATATTCAGGCCTCACAGCCTAAGTTCCTATGGGTTTCTTGAGCAAATCATACCACCCCTTAAAAATGCAGACAGCATCATTACTTTCTCCAAATTATCATAAAATTCTTACATTCCTATCAAAAGAACTGCTTTTGTGTTTAATATGAGTATTTTGTCTTACAGTATTATAAGAAATTAAACCCACAGTGAGATTTGATAATTGTGAATGAATAGTGAAAGAACATTGCTTGGAAGGAAGAAGCTTCCATTTTCATCCCCACTCCTGTCTCCAGTCTGTTTTCTGATTGTTTCAGCATCTTGGCAATTTCAAGTGATTCTGTTCCAAACATGTGATACAGTCCTTTTCTGATTAGCTGAGCTGAAGAAAAAGTGAAAAATATCTGACTTCTGATTTGAACAAACTGCCTGTTATTGATTCAGTTCTCACCAACATTCACCTCAAGCCAGGTCCAAATTTTACTAGCAGATCACTACTCCTGCTGCTACCAGTTCAGCTAGGAAACCACATCACTGTAACATTTTCAGAATTGTATATTATTCAGCAAACTGTTAGGAGGGTAGGGACTAGCCAACTACATTTTTGGTTACTTGCTGCTCCATGGCAGAACCTCAAGCAGAAAAAACTACAAATCATAACACTAATGAAAATCTAATATCTAGGATCAGCTATTCCAGGAGTGACAAACTATGAACCTAATGTACCTAAAAAATTGTCCTAATGAAATAAACTCCTGAGTCTACAATATCCAAGTAGTCACTAAAGAATCATGGGTTGTTTGTATTACAGATGTGGTGCAGAAATCCAAAGAATCATCCATCCAGAAAAAGAAAAGCCAGATTTAGGTAATAGTTCTTGGAAGGGCCAGTCAGCCCTTTTAGTAGATTTTACAACAAAGAGGAGACAAGTAGAAAAACGAAGATGTAAATACCTAATTCTAGTAAAGGAGAAAGCATGAAATTTCATACTCATAAAGCAAATCCAATTTCTTTATTTAGTGAGTCTTCAGAAAAATGGCTACTCATGTAGAAACTTCATACTTCACTGAATCACAATAACTGTATCAGCTGTTATTTTGTTGCAGTTTTTGGTTGTGGTTGTTTTGGGGTTTTGTTTCCCAGAACTGTAAAAGGTCTGTGCAATTGTTGAGCTGCATCTAAATAAAATGTGTGGTATTCCCAAGATCCTGAAACATTTAAAACACCACTAAAGCTCATTTTACAACTAAATGCATTACCTTAAGCATTATTCAGTTACATGAAAACAATCTCCTTGCATCTGAGTTCAAGTATCACATTATCAGTTTAGAAAACAATGTTTTTCATTTATCGTTCTTGCATTTGAAATAGGTTATATTACATTACTTATCTATATAATTCAAGTACACAGAAAATAATTAAAAATGTTTCATCCACAAGTCTAGCTCTTCTTTCATCTAATGAGAAGAGTTAATATTTCAACCTTTCTACTACTTGTGTAACTGTTGCAAAACCAAATGCTGGTAACACAATTCCATGATGCCCCTTCCCCAACCAAAGGCAAGTCCTTATTACTTGCAACCCAGACCAACTTGAGGCTCAACATTAAAACCTACTGCCACACTAGCCATTATACCTAACACATAGCTTCCTAAAGATAAGGTTTATTCACTCTTCTATTGGTTATCTATATGTATTTTTCAAACCAGAAAGACACAAAAAATGTTGAATATGTCTTTTACAGATCACTGCAGAAGAACATCTGTTGCAGTAACTACTCCTGCAATAGACTGTCATGTATGTGCTATAGCTGCTAGGTCGCTCTGTTGAAATAATTTGGACTATAAATATGCAGAAACAGATTACTGACAGGAGGTGTGGCCTTATGGCTCTTCCTATTTCATCCCCCAGCATTAACAGATCCTCTGTGAAAGGGACTGTGACTCCTGACTTCAACCTTGATTACTCCCTGTGATAAGAAAAAATGTTTAGCCTTTAGAAACAGAGTATTTCTGTGGATTCAGAAAGCATTTGAATCGTTACCTATGGAAATGTGGTCTGCAACAGAAAGCCAAATATACCATGCTATCATTTAGACAAGATCCTACTGCCCCTTGCATTCCTCAAAAATAAACTTGTATATTTCAAGAAATTGTTAGAAATCCCCAGTAGCAGACTGAGTCCATATTCTGATTTCAAAGAATCATGAAATCCATTTAGCAGATGGCTCTGGAATATTTTTACCTGGTCACTTGCACCTGAATAGAAGAACACTCCCTTCAATATCACAAACATGTGTAAGCTTTAGAAACCTGTTCTCAGTTGGTAAGGGCTTTGGTAAGACTGGGAAAGCTTAGTTTTAATAGCCATAAGACCAGTTCTTCACTCTTGGAAAACAGCTATTGAGTACAGACCACTAGAGTCATCGTCCTATTCCTTGTAAAAGTTTTGCAACACAATAACAAATTGTGTTCTTGTGTTCTTGATTCTTGGGAAGTCTCTGATCTGCACAAGTCACATTGACAGCTCAGCTTAGGATACTCCCATGTTGGCCCCTTCAACAGAAACACTTATCAAGAACACATATGAAGAGAAGATATGAAAAAGAATGTAAAGACAATGACACATAATTTATCTTAAGTTTTAGTGAAAAGCACTAATTACTCTTTACCTGAAACAGACTTTTCATTATGATCTATTACCAAGCTCAATTTTAGCTCTATTTGCATAAGTAAAAAAGAGATATTTTGCTTAATTTTATTTCCAAATGAGCACGCAATACGTGAAAATATAAGTACATATTCATATATATATGGAATATGGAATGCAAATACTGCACAGTAAGATTCTCCTTGTAAGAGCTGAAAGTGCTTTGAACATAAGAGAATCAATAGAACAACAAACAAGTAATATCTTTAGTGTAACACAGAGTTATTCCAGTATAAAATCCTGAAGAAGAAATGTATATCTCTGTTTATGCCAGCATAATCAGGTATCATCTGTGGAAGCACTTTTAAAATTAAAACAGGATTTGTTGTACATTGCATAAGGACTTGGACAGAAGCTTGTTATATCAGCTTCCTTTTTCATTTCAATTTTGTGGTAACATAAAAGAATTTTACTACTTTAAGTGCATTTTTCAAACTCACGGAATAAAACAAAAGAACTTGTGCTGCTCAGAAAAAGAACATCATCATTAAAATGTAAAGCCAGGGAATAAGATTAATGTTTAGGAAATATTTTCAGATCATAAAAGATCTCTTTTTAACACATGGACAATATAGAAAAATACCAAATGACCAGATATTTTTACATATTTTTCAAAGTACTTTTAGGACTTCTCAGACTCTACACTGTATTAATAAAATAAGGCTTAGTACTTACCCACAGATGCATAATCATTGGGAAGTTCAGGATAAAGTTTGTTTGTATTCTTTTTAGCTGAAAGAGAAAATAAAGTAGTAATTTACATGACATGTTAATATATATTGATATATTTCATCTACTGCTCTTCTACTACAAGTTCAATAGTTATTGATTGCAGTTAACTAAGGAGCAGTGCAGAAGAAAGAAATACAGACTTTGCCTCATAACCTTAACCAGAGAATTAAGTTAAGAAGAGGAGCTGCACAGTAAAGCCTCACTTTGAATGAAAGCACTTTGTTAAGACAAACTGTTAAAGAGCCAGAATTCTTCCTCTTCTGCTCTACTGTGAAACTTTTAATGATGAGAATGACAACCTAAAGAGAAACTATGATTTCTAGAAACCAGAAGTTTCTAGAACTAGGACCAGCATTTTCTAGTAGGACTGTTGGCTTCTATGTATCCAGTAACATGAATATTTCCTTTGAATCACTGTATGATTATGTAACTATAAAAACACTCTTTCTATAGCAAATCTGTCAGAGAGAAAAGGTTTGTTAATATAAAAGAAACAAATCTTTTAGTCTTTATCACTCATTGCACTACATCAACATGCCTTCAGTGTTTGTCCAAGGAAGAGTATTTAAAAAACATATTTACAGAGGCAGCTGCATAGTATTAATTAGCTTTAATGCTCTAATTTTATGAAGAGACTTAATTAGCCATTATCAAACATTTTCACCTGGTGGTGTAGGTCTAACAGCAGGTTTAGGTGGTTCTGGTCTGGATGGTGGTCTAGCAGGTCTGTCATTTATCTAAAGTACAGAAATTTTTTAAAAACATAGCATCACGTCTGGACATAGATTGTAACTTAAGAGCCTAGAAGTATGTCAAGTTACACTGAAAAAATTAAAATTGCTCTTTCTCCACTAAACTTGTAGGAACTCAAGAAGCATAGTAACATGACACATGACACTGAAGTAAATCACCATGGGTTTAACAAAGCTGAAAGTAAATGCTTGTCTTTCAGTAACATCAACATCTCTAAGCAAATATCTTCTACAGTCCAAGTATTACATTATAAACGTGATTGTTTGAATGGAAGACAGAAAAGGTAGAAAAACTAAGTGTATCTGATTTGCAATTAACTTAACTAAAAATACTTGTTCAAATACTCCTAATCATCACTCAGATTTGATAATGAACAATTAGAAAACAAGGATATACTTTGTTATTCTGGAAGATGGCAAGCAAACCCAGCAACACTCTTGCCTCCAAGAGCCTAGCAAGGAAATACAGGAACAAATGTTCCACATGCAGTAACTGAGATGTGCTACATCCTCATCCAATAGAGAAGTTAAAAATGACACATCAACAACAGCATTAACACTGACCAGGAACAGTCAGCTCAGGAGCAGGGAAAACCTATGTGAAAAAGAAGTGCACAAACCCTTCTTTGTTCCCTTACAGATTTTCCTGGATTATTTTTTTGTTCTTCATTTTCATACACTTCAGTGAAGGATGCTAGGATTTCATAAAGATCATCTGCTTGAGCAGGGAAAGGCACATCACCAAGCAGGATGGCACTAGCACGAATGTCCTGTCCATAAAACCTGATACAAAAAAAATAAAGATTGCAGGTATTTGATTATTATTCCAACCTCTAGATAAATTCACTTTGTGCAAAAGCTCCCAATCTCCATCCCTAGCCTTGCATTTTTCCTACTGATCATTAACTGAGAAATGACAGAATTATTTTAAAGCTCTAAATTTGGAAAACTGACCACAGCCTCCATTTTCCTGCACCACTTGGGAGGAGGCAGTAGAGAAGCTGTGATTGAAGTGGAGCCCAGTAAGATAGAAGGTGTGTGGGGGAAAGGTGTTGCATTCTAGATTTGTTCTTCTCATTATCTTATTCTCTTATTAACTGAAAATAAATTAAACTAATTTCCCCTTCATGAGGTTGGTGGTTTTTTTGACTGAAATAGCAACTGGTAAGTGATCTCACTGCCTTTATCTTAATTTATGAGTTTGGCATCATGCTTTTTCTCCTCTCATCCTGTTGGTGAGTGACAAAGCAATTGGTCTGGCATGTGGTGGCTAGCTAAGGTCAACCTGCCACAGACAAATAATCCCTAACATTTACCATCATCTCAATACCCATTGCAAGATGTCTAAATTGAAGAAACCCTTGTCCCTCAAGAAATTCTAAACTGAACACAGTATATTTTCACAGAAACCTCTTTTTCCAAAGTGAATGTGTCCTAATTAATTCTGTCATTATGCTTTCACTGAACGTTTTAGATATTAAGAGAGCTTACTTGCGATTTGTTTCTTTCCTTTCAATTAAACAGGTTCCTTCCAGAGATACACCAGCAAACAGTCCTCGAGATTTGCAGTATGTATAGACAGCAGCAGAGCTCCTCAGGGCAACATCTCCTTCTAAGTTTCTACAAGAAAAGGTTTTGGTTGATATTCTTCAATACAGTTCTGTAGTATGAACAGCAGTTGTCTTTTTCTTTTAATCTTTCATTTTATTTTTACCCTCTTTTCAGACAGAAGCACAGAACAATGGTGCCTCACATGAATGCTCCCCATTAGGTCTCTGAGAGACTGGACTCTTCTTGGTTTATGACTCAAAACAATCAAGGAGATTCCAGGGTCATTTGCTGAGGCCAAGTCTGCATCCTTTGAGGGGAGGTGAGTTTGGGTGTGCAGTGAGATTCAGACAAGACAGAAGGGGAGGCTGCAAGCCAGGCTTTCAGGGTGATGAAGCAAATCCTGCAAGGTGGGATAGGCCCTTTTTATCATGATAATTGTTCTCCTTTACACAACTCCCAATCCCTCCCCTGGAGAAGGTCTCATGAGGCATAACTGACTCAATGCACTGACAAGAGAGGCAGCTGTCATGTCTGAGAAGAGATCATAAACCATCAAAGACCCCCAAAGCAGCCTCAGACTGATTTCTGAGGCCTTGTGCCAAAGGACTGAATGTGATGCAAAGGGATGCAACAGATCAGAGCCTGTGGCAAGAGACAGTGTCAAATTTCCCAGACAGAGGAGGTACCTGGGTGTTCCCAAATAGCCTGAACATACCCACTGAATATACATCCATTGAACTCTAAGCTTCGTGGAACCCTCACCACTAAGAAGACCAGAAGAAGAGGATCAACAGGACACTGTTGGGACCCATAGAGAAGTAATATTTTCTACTCAATCTGTCTTTCTGTCAATCTCTCCCTTCTTCCTCTTTTTCTATTTCTTTCTCTCTCTCCCCCCCACTCACATTTACTGTTAAATAAAATCCATATTATTGACTTCAGCATGTGGTCTCACTTGCATCTTATTTGGGCAGAGGCATCTCTGTAATAATTTTAGTAACTGGATCTTAACAGTCTCCTTTGAAAACTGTTAAGCCACACTTTAATCACATTTTAAAATTATCTGATTACGTTTGGACTGGTGACTGAACCTCTACTCAATGTTTCCAAATCTCCCTGGAATTTATGGTCAGCACAAAACACTTCAAGTAAGGCTTTACTGGACCTCAACATATTTGTAAGATTATAGAGTTTGTCCTTCATGGGATGACATAATATTTTAGATTTAAAGACAGTCATCTCAAAATGGATATAACATCAAATTGAAAGCAGGTTGCTCTGGACTTTGTCCAGCCAATTTTTGAAGAATTCTAAGGATATAATTCCACAGATGCTCTGAGCAACCTGTATCAGCACTCAATTTTATTCATGCCATTTTTTTTTTCTCATATCCAGTCAGAATCTTCCTTGTTTTGATATATGACTACAACCTCTCATTTTCTTGCTATGCGCCTCTGTAAAGAACTGGGGTCTGTCTTCTTGGTGATGCCCTGTTGGGAATACAGACTCAGAAGGTCTTCTCTAATTCAGGTTCAATAAGCTGAGATCCCCAGCCTCATTGTTCACATGCTGCATTTCCCTGATAATTTAGGTAGTGGTGCACTGCACACACTCAGGTTTATAAACAACTTTCTGTAGGCTTAAAACTCAATACAATATTCTAGGCACAGTCTATGAAATGTAAAGTAAAGGGGAACAATCACTTCCCGTATCTACTGGTTGCAACCCTCTACATTCTTCACTGCCTTTTCTGTCAGGAATCAACTATAAGCCAGTGAGGCTGGCTTAGCCTCACTGCCCACCAGGATTCCAGCACCTTCTCTATAGGGAAGCTGCTCAGTCTGGTAGGGTGTTCATGCAACTAGGAGTGCAGAACTTTGCACTTGTCCTTGTTTAATTTCATGAGGTTTTGTGTTGGATCTTTCCTCTACACTCTATAGGTCTGTTTCTCTGAATGGTGGCACTACCCTGAAGTGCACTGGCTGCACCCCCTGGTTTGGTGTCACCTACAAACTTGAAGAGGATATTTTGCAACTGCTCCTCCAGGTCACTGATAAAAGTACCAAGCAGGGGAGGTCCTAGAAGAGTCTCCTGAGGAATTACAAAGAAATCTGGCTTCAGACTTCAAACATGAACTATTTACCACTGCTCTTCTAACCTGATGATCTGGTTCTTCACCTGTTCGCTCTTCTCCACATCCTGACACCTATGTCCCAGCTCAGAAACAGAGATGTTGCAGAACAGTGTACTAAATGCCTCTGTAGGGCAGATGACATTCACTGCTCTTCCCTGATCTACATATCTCTCTCTTGTGCAGTATCATCCTTTTATTTTCTTAGAAAATATTAAAAACCAGCAGTATAAACTTCGTCATCATAAAGAAAAATAGCCATAAGGAGGCACATATTCCATAAGCAGACTCTGAGGTAGCTGGTACCTGGTAAACCTGGAAAAGAGAAGACATGGGGCAAACCTAACAGCAGGCTTCAAGTATCTATGGAGAGGTAATCAAGAGTATGAAGCCAGGCTCTTTATAGCAGTGTATGGAGGAAGAACAAAATACTATTGACGTAAATAGAAAGAAGAAACACTTTGACTGGATGTAAGGCAGGAGAGCTGAAGAGTAGAGCAGGTTGCCCAGAAATCCAAGCAGTCTCCCTAATTGGGGATTTTCGAGATCCATCTGGATCCAAAGGACTGAGCAACCTGATCTGAAGTCATAAGAGACCTTGCTTTGAGCAGGAGGTTGGAGTAGCAGTCTTGTAAGGCTCATTTCCAAGTAAAATTATTCAGTGATTATTTCACCTCATCCTCCAAGGTAAACAGGCTTAACCACTTAAAGGTTTAAAAGAAATTATTTGGTGTAGTTTTTATTTAGTGTTGGGTAAATCTGTAGTGACAGAAAGAACAGACCCATATGTTACTAAAAATCATAGTTCTATCAGGCACAGGAGCACTTCTGCTCTTCATTGACCCTAGCCAAGCAATGTCCTGCAAAAAGAGAGCAAATCTCAGAACACTTTCCTTCTACCAATAAATTACTTAATCAGTCAGGATTAAGGTCAGGAAGGAAGAAAAAAAGAAGAAAAAAAAAGTTATTGGCAAGAACAATAAGGTCCAGTCAGCATACAGGTTGCCCAGGTTGTTCTGTAACATATTAAAAAATGCCACATCAATATGGCTTTTAAAATGATCTTCCGTATATGCATTATTATGAAAAAATATTACCCACCTCCCCAGAGGTCCAATTGCCACAGTTAGATTTCCTCCAAGTGTAAGATTCCCTCCTTTGGCAAAAGCTTCTACTGCTCTTTCATGATTCAGTATTATCACTAAGTCTGAGACCTATAAAATATCAAATAAAAGTACTACATTTTATAAGAAGAAAGAACAGCACAGGAGATGATCTTCCTTTCTTGTAACGGATTATTTTGAAATGGCTTTCATAACAAAGTTGATTCTTTTTCTGCAAGGTATTTTGAATCAAAATTCCTTTCAACTACTTTTTAAATCAAATCTGACTGATTTTTTTCAAAGTGCTGATATGGTCACTATGCCATAAACAACAGCTATGAGAGAAACTCTATGTTAATTCAAAATTCCTAATTGACAATTTCTTTTTTTCTATAGCTTATACAAGCTATTATGAAGGCACATTTTCAGATGTGAATCATTTTGATCCTTCAATAGTTAAACTAATAAAGGCAAGACAGAACTTACTAAACAAAAATTCCTGTTCGAAGAATAAAAATCAAAAGGATACAGATGCTATTGATAAAATTTTATTTTCATGACAGGAGTTTCGGATATCTCTGTGTGCATATATGATTTTTTATTTTTAAGACTTGAATATGAGAAGTATTCAGTAGCTTCAAGAACCTGTTAAACCTAATAATCGAAGAAGTAGCAATATACCCAAGGACAACTGCACCTGAACTTTCACCTGATGGACTTGACTGAAAGCCAGGTTCAGAAAATAACTTTCAACTTACCGAAAATTCCAAACAGTGACAGCAGGGAATACAAGAGGAAATACCAGATTATTTGCAAAACAAGGCTGGCCTAAAAGTATTACACAGAGCATAAGAGAGGTCTTTGTTATTAGCCCCTTGGTAACCTCCACCCCATCCCAAACAAAAGATGGCTACAGGAGCAGGGATTGGAGGAAGAATGTCTTTCAGGATAGTGCTTCCTCCTCTTACCCATTAAGAGGATGAATTCATTGTTAAAGATAAACAAATCCATAGTGGGGAAAGCCTTCAAGGAAAGCATTTATATGAATTTTAAAACTGGTCTTTAATTTGAGATACCGAGTCACTGTGACTTCTGAAGCCTGTGATCTCCTTCTTGTTATTTAAAAGCATCTTGTTATTTAAATGCAGTTGTATCACTACAACTATGTCAACTATCATCTCTCCTACAGGAATAAATTTCACCTAGTTTCTAAAACATCTAGGTTTACATAGGACTAGAAGAATGCCGACATGGGACTCTGGGCTCCTAAGTCACTCAGGTATTTCTGAACAACACATATTTTCTAGAAGAAATAAAAAAGATTGTGTTATAATCATGTAATGAAACAGCATTTTGTAAGCTGACAAAAATTTCAAATGAAGGGCACAGTATTACTCAGAGAAAAATCTCTCTCACAAATAGCTTCTGTATTGAAATTATTTGATTCAGTATCAATAGGAAATGTCTACGTTATCTAAAATATCAGGTGGGGATGATTAAATGAAAACTTTCATCACATGAAGAGGCTTAAAAGGAAAGAAGAAACCAAAAAAACTTCACAACAAAACAAACTCTGGGGCTCAAACTGAACTATAATATATTCAGATCCTGTAGTCATGAAAACCAATGAAAATCCCTCATAAAAATTAATGATTTTGTATTCACATCATCGTTTAAAAAGTGCATGAAATAATGCCTGAGATCACACAGTGAACAATGAGGAGAGAATACAATATTGATCTGTTGCTCAGTATGTGAGTGCTGGCTCTCTGGCTGCCAGGACAGGGATAGCTGGCTAGCTGTAGATGTATTGGGGGCTGGCATGGATCATCCAATCAGCTAGACATGGATTCTTCTGAAGAGCAGAATGCCTGTTCCAAGAGATCTTGTTGGCAGCATATTGTTACTCTGATTTTCTTTGGGAATCAGCAGAACAGAAGCTAAACAAAGAGAAGGATGAGTCTGGAGGGTGGAGTGGGGAAGCAGAGGAAAGATGAAAACATACAAGTGTGAAGGAGCTGTGAGTAAGAAGAAATGGGAAGCAGAGGCAGAGAGCTGTCAGGGCTCAGCTCACCAGGGTTTCTCTGAATACGTTGGGAGTCCTTTACTTAAGCATTTCTGCTGGCTGGAACTGGCTCCTTTTCTATAGTATTCCTTCAGAAGAGGCATCACCAGTTTTGGTGCTTTCAAACTGAAGAGTCATGTCAGTAAGCACAAGTGTGAGTGGGAAATGTGTGAAGTACAGTAACATTAAATGGAGTCCATTTTACTCCAGCTTCAGTTCTTTACACTGTTTCTTGCCAGATGGAGTCTCTTTGACCTTTAGTAAAGCATTTGACACAGTATTAAGTATAGGATGCTTTTTCAATTAACTTCAATTGTCCTATATGGGAACACTGACAGGAAGCTCTCCGTATGTGAAAAATTCAGTCTGCTAGAAGTGAGAAATCAAGAAAATTAGTGTCATGTCACTTCTTTTTATCTAAATGTCTTCTAACAATTTGACTGATGGGATCAAAACCCTTCTTTTGTTTGTCTTGCATAAATGGATTTCAAAATAATGTTTTTGTACATAAAAGTAGATTCTACTGTCTCACTAACATTTAGATCTTTGTCAATGTATTTTAATTTCTTGCAAAAAAAGTTACCAACAAGTATTTCAAATGCAAAACCATACCTCAATTCCAATTTCAAATCCACCACCAAGACCAGCAATTCCTATTGCAGAGGGAGCAGACCAGGCTGTTGCATAAAACAAGATAAATTTACAGAATTTTACCATCTATTCCAAGAAATACTCATTTTATTATTATAGTTAAAAAATGCTTACAAATTATCTCTTTAAAACTATGTTCAAAACCAGTACAATAGAATCACAACTATAATGCTTCATCCTACAGGAAAGGATTTAAGAAATACAAACCCTCATGACCTAAACAATTCCTTGTTACAAATTATTTGTCATATACCTCTTCATATTCAGAAATCAATTTTTCTAACAATTTTGATACGATGTATATAGTATTACATGTATATGTGAACTGACATATCTCTATATACAGTATATAGTATATATGTATATTTCATTGTTTTCCACAAAGATAGTGAAAGCATTTATATTTGGTCAAACAAAGATTTGAAAACAGCATTCACACCAAACATTGTCACCTGTCACCTACTTCTGACTCATTACATATCTCCTGTTTTATGCTGTGAAGAGAATCATGAAAAAATATATTTTTATCTCTTTTAATTATCTTATGAAGTACAAAAGGAAAGTATCCACTTACTTCCATTGGGAAGTCGAGCTAATACAATTCCACTTCCACCTCGAGCAGTCACCAAAAATCCAGCTTTGATAACAGACAAAACTGCAAGGCCTTTGGCTTTAGCTATTACGTGAGCTGAAACACCAAAATCATTTATTCAAGACCTTGTAAGAGAAATTCTAAGAGAAGAGGAAAACAAAACTCAACATTTAATAAATATGAACACAAGAGTTAAATAATCAAAGCAAAAGCTTAAAGAAAACTGCAAAAAAAGTTGAACTGATAACGACACCTCCACCACAGAGAATCACAAACCTAACTGCAGGTCACATTAGCCTGTGACAATCTATACGCTGTCGCAATTGCTTCACCTGTCCTGATTAGCTTGCATAGAACTAGTCAGTTTCATGCCACACACTTTGTGTGTGAGTACCCTTGGCAAGATAAACAGAAAACAGGCAGTGAATAGCTGACAACCACGTCTCCATAATTTTTTGGAAGAGTCCAAATTAAAGTCACAGCAATATAGAGAAGCCTAACAAGCTTGTATCATTACACAGTGTTTGTGGCACATACTGACGTGTCATCATCCTGCAAATCTTACTGCAGACCTTCCAGAACATAATAGTTAAGGATTCAAAACCACAACCAGCAACACCAGCTGGTGGAAGACACTAGGAGAAACACAGAGTAACAACTGAAAAAAAAAAAAAAAAAAAAAAAAAAAAAAAAAAAAAAAGAAAAAGAGGACAGCAGCAAATAAAACCAGTATCAAAAGGAAAATCATCCTGATCTCTCTGCTTCAGCTTATTTTCATCTAGCTAATTCTAATCAATACAGGTATTCAAGAGCTAGAGCTACCATTCCAAGTTTTCTCTTAAGAATATACATTTACAGGGTTGACCATGAGATTCTGGATCCATCCTAGGGGAAGCCTTCCAGTGCAGGTACCTTGTAGCAGTAAACATTCAAAAGATCTCTCCCAGTAAGTAACATCTGCCAAGAATACAGCAAACTGAAACTCTTTACTTCATATTTTCGAAGTTTCTGAAATATTTTCAAAGAAGTTATGGCACCCAAAATTTTTATTCATGTCTAAGTTGTGGTCAATGAAAACAGAGGAAATTGGTAAAGACAGTGTGACTGCAACACAAGGAGTGCTGAAGGTTTTAGCTGAAACAAAGTGTTTTCTTTACTCACGTGGTATGATTTTATCTGGTCCATTTCTGGAAGTTATTTCTGTAAATTCTCGTAGTATTTTAGCTGCCTTTTTAGCTTCTGACTTCAGGTTGGAAGGTATAGGGTTGTTCACTGTAAAACATGAAATAAATAAATTACGGTCAGTTTAGGATATCTCATATGAAAAAGCCAGTATCATTTGTATGGGAAAAGTACTTTTTTAGAAATAAAGAGTAAATCAAATAAACATAGAACAAGCAAATATAAGGAGTTATCTTCTGCATCAGATCCACTTTTTGTTTCTGACAGTTGTAACTAAAGACACCACTTAATAAAACATACAAGTCGGATTCTTTCATGCAATCTCTTTCTCTTGCACATGTTCAGAATCCACACTGGTAACAGCAAGGGTGTTTGAGACACATCCTTGGTTGTTCCTGTCACTATTTATTTATAGGTTTATTTCATATGAATTTGTCTAATGCCTTTTCAAATCTGCAGATACTCTGCCATTGGAATTCCTGCAGCAGCAGTTCAACTCCTACTTAAAGAAATATGTGCTCTATTTTAAATTATTCTGCTAGTTACAGTGAATGCCTGCTAGCTCAAGTCTCCTAAGTTCTGGTGCATACCTAACGCATTCAACTTATCTACTACCTTCATGCTTTTACAAATAGTCAAAGCCCGCAGCCTCTTCCACTCTTTCAGGAGTCTCAGCCTTCTTAGTTTCTCCTCAGGGTAGTTGCTCCATCACTGACCACTCTAATTGCTCTTCTCTATACCAGCGTCAACTCTGCTGTCCTTCAAAGAGCAGAGCAACTGGCAACTGCTGACTCATGAACACTAAAAGTTTCACACCTCTTCAGGATGCTTCTCTTACAGAGCTGTGGCATGTTCAGAAAGTGAACAAAATTCTGTTTCAGACCAAGGAATTTCCATTAAAAATCTACTTCTTGTTGAAGATCTTTTCAATATTTTCTTTCTAATGTGATCTAACAAAAACCCCTCACGTATTTCAGCTGAGGGAAAAGCACAGATCAAAGATAAGTTGTGTTTACTTTATAAAGCTGCAGAGTATAGTAGCACAGTACAGTACGGTACACAAAATCTTGAAATCTACCCTCCAAACAAACAAGATCATTAAGTCTTCAGAAGTATTTATTCCATTTTGATCCTGTTGTCATTAGTAAATGACTAGACAGAATCAAGTATTATAAATTATTAGTATTCTGCAACATTATAAATACAATTTTATGTATGAATAGTAATATTTCACCTGTAGATTTGCAAAAAGAAGCCTTAGTGCAGTTAAAGAGACAGTCTTGATTGTTACATCTACTCAAAATCCCTCAGGGCTACTTAAATTATTCTTGTTTACCTGTCTGGACATAACAACACTCACTATTTCCAAGTTTATCAGAACCAAACCATCCAGCTAACACATAAATATATTGCCAGACCGAAGATGCATCTAGCCTCATATCACCTCCCTGAAAAAAAACTAGTGACAGCATTTCCATAAAATTCTACTGTTCCTAAATTCACAAACATATAAAAAAGACTGTGCATAGAGAAACAACATTCAGTCAAAGGTGGACTATTTTTTTAATTGGCATTCCATGAACATTCATTCATCTCTTCACTCTGGGCAACATTCCCACCCAAAACCAAGAAGGTGAGGACTAAATACATTTTGAGGTTACATTGATGAAGCTTAGAGAGCAATTCAGCTCAGATCAAGTGAAGCATATAGCAGCAAGTCAGCCAGGTTTCTGTCCAGGCTCCATTGACTAGAATACGATATACCTCCATTTTTCAAAGAGAAGAATATTCCTCTAGTATGTTCTCCAGGCAAAAAGGAAGATTCCAAGAACAAGAGAGATTTTGACAGCTGAAAGTCTGGATCAGCACCCCCTGAGACAGCTTGCAACAACATTTGGCTTTGGTGGAGGTGCAGCAGGTAGAACCTAGGAGAATTTTGAAGTGACATAAGTCATCAGAAGGCTGTGTGGATGTATAAGCCTCTCTGGGAACAAAAGGAAATGTATAGAATACAACAGACTCTAAACCATGTTGCAGTTATCAGAGTAGAAATGTTAATTCTACCTCCTAATAATCCCTTCTCTTTTCAGAATATTAAGATGACAGTCAAGACCCTGACTGTGAAAGGATGGGAGAAGGTGAAGCTGTAAGAGGTCAGGATATTCAGAAAAGCTCTTGGCATGTGAATTTTCTCTGACTGTTATGGTACTAAAATTGCAGCAGTTTTGAGCATGAATTTCTTCTGCGGTTGGAAGACTTCCCTAGGCTGGAACCAGGTTACATGACGAGAGGTCAGTGTAGCTCAAATAAAACGTGAACAATTGCTTTTGGTAGATTAGCAAACTGGGGTGGAGCAAATATCTCCATTACTCCTGTTGTTTGTACTTCATACTGCATTTTAAAGGTCAGAGAGTAAAAATGACCAGCATGTAGTAAGAGAAAAATAAGATTTCTGCTTTTGTATGGAGATAAATTGAGGCAGTCCCAAAAAGCATATTGCAACCCCATTCTTCTCAAGAAGGCACAAAGAATAAATCTAGCATATTATAATTTGTAACTAATAATTATCATTGTAATACACAGTGCATGTTCATCTGCAAATCAGGTGAACAATTTTATATGTAGGTTTTCACTTAAGATACTTTGCAAGTCTAGAGGTCTCAAGTTTGGGAAGGGTCACCTACCCAGTCTACCCAAAATACACATTTCATGATACTTAATTTTTCTCATGGTTCAATAAGATTAAACTGTGGTAATATGGACAGTTATGTGCCTGACTATGCAGGACTTCTAGCAAAGTGATCAAGACAACGAAAATAAGACCTCTACACTGATTGGGAAAAAAACCCACAACATTGAGGAAATGAAAACACTGGGGAGGTAAAAAAACATTACTGAGCAAAAGCATTATCCAGTTTCTAGATTAGAAAAAATAAAAAATAAACTTCTGCGCTCTTCTCAAACTCTTCCTTGTTTACCCATGCATTCCTTCCTCCCCTTTGCTTCTCTTTGGCTAATCTCAGAATCTGGAGAAACATCTCAAATTATTCTTCCTACTACTAAAAAAAAAAAAAAGAAAAGAAAAAAAAAAGGCAGCTCGTATTTCATACAGATTAGAAGATAAATCTCTTAGCAAAATCCATTGAGAAAATGAGGTGTTCTCAGACTTGAAAGTCTGCAAACAGGAAGAACAGAGTGGGGAAAAAATACAAAATCACACTACAGTTTTTGTAAGCATTTTCAGATTTCAGATTCAAAATTACTTCAGAAAGATTTGATGGTTATCAGAAAATGCTGTGTGCATGCCACTGTGCATGTAGGAGCTCCTATTTAATTAAAGACAACTCAAAGCTGAACTTCAGGAGTCAGGAAAAGTAGTACTGTTACTACCTCACTGTTCCTTCACCTCTCAATACATACCTGGTTGTTCTGAGCAACCTGCTCTAGCCAAAGGTGTCCCTGCCTATTGCAGGAGGAGGTGGATTATGTCCTTTTTCCTTCCAGCCCAAACCATTCTATGACTTTTCTGCACTATAATTCCAAAAACCGTATTCTAAAGTACAAACTTTGCACAGAAAAATAGCATTAGCTAAGCAAATGAAAAATTAGATACTTTCACTCCAACCTTTGTAAAAAAGTGGGGGGGGGGGGGGGGGGGGGGGGTTTGTTGGTGTCACATAGTGTGGGGTACCTTTACCACGAGGGAATGGAGAAACTGGAGCAACATTCATCTAGCTGTACACTACAACAGCAAGCACAGGAAAGCTTAACTTCCCATCCTCAAACCAACATCAGAAACTTCACTTTTGCACTGTATCACTTGTTTCCTGCATCATTATTTCTTCTGCATTCCATAGGTAGTTACAGGAATTTACTCCTCCAGTATCCCTCACTTTTTCCCTTCCTGCCACAGACTGAAGTAATGCAGGATTACTTTTCTGGACTAAGATACAGCAGATGGATTTGACAACAGCATTCTGCCAGTTACTCTGCATGTTGCTAGACTTGTGCACTTTCAGAAGCTAAGAAATGGGTGATATTTCTAAAGCACAAGAGAAGTACAGAGAGGGGAAAAGGGAAGAAAAAAATAAAGAGATTGAACATGCTACCAACTGAAGAGCTCAAAGCTACACCTTGTAGAGAAGGGCTGCAAGTAAGATTTTAATTTAGACAGTAGCAGTTATGAAAATTAAAGTGACATTAATTGGCCAGCAAACATGGCACATAGAGGTTTTACCAACATGCAGGATGAATAACCCACCTGATTAAACACTTTCATTCTGCAAAACAACACAGTTACTCAAAGTGGTAACCATACGATTCTTTCCCCAGTGGCTCACTTTGTGCTCCTTTACTGACTTCCATAATGTTGTGTAGATACCAAGGAACTGGCAGGATGCCTACAGGAGCCTTGAGGAACTGATGACTTGTTTAAACAAAAAGCCCAAACAAATCCACACCCAGACCTCAATTATGTATAATGTGATGGCTGATAAGGCCTGGCTGAACTCCCATTTTGGTGAATGCAAGAACCACAGCAGAAGAAATACAGTATTTTTATCACTGAGGAAAGAGGGAAGCTTGGCTCTTCATCCTGGGCTATGCCACACTTAGGATTTTGTTGACAGAGTTCAGGATTATATAAGGACAGAGTCAACAATCAACACTAAAAATGCAAATTTTAACGGTTTGATATGTAGTGTATATATGGTACGGTTGAGATCTGACTCTTACCATTTAATTTTTGATCAACCAATTTCATAAAACTTTGTCCAAAGGCAAAGCAAATTATTGGGGTTTTAGCAAAAAAACCCAACAAACCCTAGTAAATCAAAAATAGCATAAATATGTCAGACAATTCAAAATGATTCACTTTTAAAAAAAGAACACGGAAGTTCGCACTATGAAATGGTGACATCTGTCCCAAAATACACTAGAAATAAAATAAATAATATAGTGAAGGCAGAGGAGTAAATTCTTGCTTCTATTTATTTTAATCACTTTATAAACAGACCAAATTGTAACTGGGATTTCTGTGACCTCAAAAATTATTTCAGCTTCTGTTCATCTTTCAAATTATCCTCTTCTCCCTCAAGCCTGCCTTAGGATTTGGATTGTAAAATTAGTTCCTTAGAAACTCATTTAAGTCTATTGAAAAAATCATACAGACATATCTGCTTTTTAACAAAAATACTGTATGAAATATTTAGACATAAGCAAAATTTCCGTGTTCAGTTTACCCCATCAATAACATACGTAATAACCCTGTAGCACCGTCCTCACTATTAGCTTTTAAGTATGCATATCTAATTGTCAGTTCTGTATTCAAGCACTGCTCAGGAAAGAGGTAACCAGGAGCAATAAGACAATAATAGCTATCAGGAGGATACACTGACTGATGGATTTGGAATGCCGTGACCAGTGAATGCTCAGCTGGGAGTAAGCTTCATTTGCACTCCTGCTTGTTGTTGAAAGGAGAAGATATTGAGCATATGTGAGTCAGCAACACAATCCCCATGGGGGAATATCACACCAAAATTGATTAATTGCTTAATTTGTAAGCTGATGAGGCAAGTGCGTCAGCCTCTAATTTACATTCTGACTAACAGTAATAATATGCTGGCTGAACATTTGGTGAAATTATCTGAGCAAGGTGCATTAAAGAATAAATAAAGCCTTTTTACTTAAAAGCTATAACTAATTCTGATACAATCAAAATTATGCTGCATATGAACAGATGAGATAAAACCTAGTAGCATTACAAGAACCCAAACATCAAAAATACAGTTTCAAAAAATGGATGACAAAGGGGAGACAAAGACTTGCATGCAGATTTCACACATATGTTGCCCAGGTATGTTTGCGCTTTGAAGTATTTGGTGAAAAGTGGTTTTGTGGGTTTTATTGGCTAAAAAAAGAAGAAAAAACAATGACAAATACCTCTATGAGCCCCATACAGTAATTCAGTCTTTGCTTTCACTCCACTAAAAAGTTCAGAAGCAGCACAAGAATACATTAAAGCATAGATGATTTGCAAATACCCACGGTTACATCAGGAACATCAATGCTAAAAGGCTTATATGAACAGAGAACATTCAAAATTATGAACATGCATAAACATGAAAACTCACAGAGTCAAGAAAAGCTAAAGAAGAACATTCAAATGGGAAGGAGAAACCTGAAAAACAAGACTGTGCAGCACTGGAAAAGGGCCTAAACAAGAAATTTTAATTTGGCACTACAGTGAAAGACATTAATGCAATTTTGGTTTCACAAATGTGTAACAACACGAGTATGTGGTAGCCAGCTCCAGCCTTGGGATTCACCTGGTACTTGGAATTCCTCAAACAGCACGCCAGATGTGCCATGTAAGCATTTTGCCCAGCCCAAGAAGAAGTGAAGCAATACAGAGATGTGGATGATGAGCAACAGCCTATGCTAAACACGACTCTGTGAGTCTCTCTCCATTTACAATTTCCAACACTTGAAGCCAATGATTGAAAGCAAAGAATCCAGAATTAATGAAATGTCAAAAGAAGATCTGTGGAGTTCAAGGAAATAGTGGAGTAAGTTGAAAAGGAACCTACAGGAAAAGGATGTTAAAAAAATAAAGGCAATAACAACCCTCTTTAGCTGAAATCCAGCAGATTACTATTGTCAGAGCCTGAGCTCCTTAGTCCTGATTTCGAACCAACAGCAGCAAACAAATCTTGTTCTCTCCAGATTCCAAGGACCACAAACAAGGAGAGGCCCAAAATGGACACTTTGAACATCCTGCTTATGGTATAGGCAAGGAGTTTATGAAAGCAGTAGCAGGGAATGAGAAAGCATTACTGACACACTGGTTAACCACTGGGCAAGGCTGTACAATTCTGACATAGGCACCTTGAGAACAGCAAGAGAGACAGGAGTCAACAGATAATACAGTGTAAGGCAATAGAAGCAGAGCTGAAAAGTAGAGAACATGGTCTCTGTACAGTGAAGTTTTGCACTACGCTCATGTATTTCTGCCATGATCTTTATCACTTGGATTCCTGAAGTTTTACCAGCTTCCATGCTTCACTGCTCATCAACATCACTGTGAGAAATCAGTGATTTGTCAGTGATGGTACAAGTTATGGCAGGGTACAAGTACTACAGCCAGCACTACACGGCCTTGCAGAATGTCAGCTGAGCTGCACTGGCAGACTCATGTGTGCTTTCACAACCCTAATGGTTTTTGTACTGTGAGTTAATGTAACTACACTTTCCTCCTTCCCCACCCTGGATTACAAGTTGTTTATTGGATGGCATTGCATTAAACTGGTGTGGATAGTGGTGAGAGAGGCAGAACAGACCAGAAAGGTCGGCAGAACCTGCAGCTGACCGTATACAGAAATACAGGAGTTGGAAATATTTTAACGTTTACCTTACCTAAGACAGCTGGAAATATATTCTGTCCAAACAATCTGGTGAGAAGTTAAAAAGTGCTTAAAAGTAAGGCTGAAAATGAAAAAAAAAAAAAAAAAAAATAAAAATCCCACTCTTATCCATGTTAAAACCAGCCCGTTTTTCCTTGTTTTACCTGCAATAACCTGCTAAAGGTAGCTGTTGATGACAGCCTTTTCCTGCCCAGGAAAACCTCATGAGCATACTGAAGTTACAACTAAATTCAGCCTTCAAGAAATCAAATACGCAAAAGGAATGACACCTAACAGAAGATAGCAACTTCTCTAAAAGGAAAATAGCCCAACAATTCTATATTTCAAAGAGGAGAATACCACAGACATTGCTATCAATACAGAAAGCTGAGATATTGACAATATTTTGAAGAATTTTTTAGTGGAGAACATTATAATAAGAAATTTTAATAGAATTTGTGAAGCTTATATTTCCACAATTACACATATTTATACATTTAAATCACAGCAATTTGTGTGGAGGGAGCAATAACAAATTTAGATTAGTACTTCTGAAAACATTACGCAAACTTGCATTACATCTATATGGTTATTTCAAGACAGCTAAGGAGTCAGACAATGAGAAGTAACATAGGCATTTGGACTTTGGTATGCAAATACACAGTATGAAATCAGCCCATAATACAAAGAATCACAAGTATTTACTGAAAAAAGAACCATTTCAAACGCAGAGGGCCTTTCATTGATAGAAATGGAGCAACGGAGATAAATGAGCAGACTTCTTCCTTTGTTCTCATCTCTAGAAGTCTGCAGGTTTGAGTTTCGGGGGTTTTGTGTCTGTGTATTTTTAGGGTTTTTTTAAAATATATTACTATGAGTTATGGAAATTAAAAGACTTCTAAAGGTAACTCAAAGGAACCAGAATTACCAGAGGCGTGTAAATGTGGTAACTCTAAACCTGGAGAGGCAAGCTGCCTCACCCCAACCTGCACGTGCACTATGTCTACCATTAGCTGATACTCTATGATGAGTGAGTAACTCTTCAGAGCCTTTATTAGAGAATCATTGAATAGTTTCTGTTGGAAGGGACTTAAAAGATCACCCAGTTCCAGTCCCCTGGTGTCCAGGGACACCTTCTGCTTGACCAAGTCCCACCCAATGTGGCCATGAACACTTCCACAGACGAGGCATCCACAGCTCCTCTGGGCAACATGTTCCAGTGCCTCACCACCCTCACAGTAAAGAATGTATTCCTAACATCTAATTTAAATCTCCACTCTTTTAGTTTAAAAATGCTACCCCTTGTTCTACCACTACCTGTCTCCATAAAAAGGTCACCTTTAGGTATCACCTCTCTCCCTGTAGTTGTCTCTTCTCCATGCTGAACAAATCCAGCTTTCTCAGCCTGTCTCCATAGGAGAGGTGCTTCTCTGATCATCTCTGTTGACCTCCTCTGAATTTGCTCAACAGGTCCACATCTGTCTTGTGCTAGGAACTCCAGAGCTGGATGCAGCACTCCAGGTGGGGTCTCATGAGGACAGAGCAGAGGAGCAGAATCCCATCCCTTGCCCTGCTGCCCACGCTGCTTTGGATGCAGCCCAGGATGCACCTGGGTTTTCTGGGCTGCAGGAGCACATTGCCAACTCATGTCCAGCTTTTGTCTGCCAGAACCTCCAAGTCCTTCTTAGCAGTGCTGCTCTCAATGAGTTCCTCTCCCAGTCCGTACCTGCATTTGGGATTGCCTTGACCCAGGTGCAGCACCTTGTACTCAGACTTGTTGAATTTCATGAGGTTCTCATGGTACCACTTCTCAAGCCTGTCCAGGTCCCTCTCAATGACATCCCATCCTTCTGTAGTATCAATGGAATGCTCAGCTCCATATCATCAGCAAACTTGCTGAGGATAAGCACTGAATGTAGGTTTAAGGCTTTCTGCTATGACTTTTTTAAAGGAGTAAGTAAACTTCATGGTCAAGTTTTTAGGCTGTTGTCTGCGAAGCAAAGGTATTTTGTGAACTCAGGCTTACAGAGATAGAAATTGAAATATTAGCTGATGACCTTCTGGAAAGCAAAGCAAAATTTATTTGAAATGCCATAATTATATAAAATAACACATCCAAAATAAGCTTAGGCTCTGCACAGGCTGATATAAATCAAATGGCATGAAATGTGATAAAAGTAATAATCCAGCTTGTTAGCTAGATCAGTGTGACTATTGTCATGTATCGTGTCCAAAAGCATAAAATATTTTGGTCAGCTCTAGTGTTTACAAGCTGCCTTTTCAATCTTGCAACGAATTATGTATGACCAGACCATGGGAGCTCAATATTTTTCACATTAAATATTCATTTTGTTAATGCTAAAATAATCCTACAATGTGTAAAAACCCATGCGCTGTTTCATCGTGGCATAATTTTTCCACAGATTCTCCACAGATAGGAAAGAACTTAACTAATTCAAACACAAAGTTGATCACTTTGTAACTTTATGTGGTATCAGACCTCAGTCCCACACTGAATAAACTATTTCTTTGAGAAAAGTAAAGGAAAAAAAGCCCTGTAACACAGAGTCTCCCGCATTATCAAAAGCATTTGACGAGTTGGGTTCCCAGCACCTTTTGTACTGAAGTCAGCTTAGAGAAAATTCTAATCAGAGATGCAGAATTTCCTCTCCTTTTCTGATGAAAGCTAGAACACATGAAGGTAAAATGATAGTGACAAAGCTGAACAACATACTTTAAAGAAAAATGTGTTCCCCTTGTAGATGTGAGATGTTTCAACTAGGTGACGCTCCTTATTTCTAAGGAACTGTGGTGTGTGAAGTTGATACCTGCCTGAGGCACAGAGGATTTGTTCCAAAAAGCACATTAGACAACTGTTCAGCTGCACAGGATGCAGAGTAGTGGAATACCTTAGCATTTGCAAGAATAGTAAAATCCCAAGTCCACAGTTCTACAACCAAGTTGTAGCCTTTGCAAAGAAGAAAGGATAAACACAAGTGGCATGAGGAAGAAATCACTCCATTTGTGCAGAAAGAATCACAAAACATCATTTTCAAGAATATAAAGACAGTGATGCGCTCTAAAACATGCATGAAAGGCAGAGTTGTGCTGGGGGTTGTCTGAGACTCACACATGAACTCTAGCAAGAATTTTTACAAGAATTGCAAGCTTTGGCTTGAAACATGCCACTGCACCTATCCACCCTACACCCATGCCCCAGGATGCTGTCCACTTGAACTCCTTCTAGCAAGTCTTTCATATACACTTATTATAATATGTGTGTAAACAATTGGCACCAAAGGGGTCCCACCCACTAACTAAGATAAGTAGCATGACTGAAGCTAAGTCAGAGCTACGAGTACAGTTCTATCTGTCTCGTGTCATCTTTATACAGGAGTTGGTATGACATGTGAAATTTGGACAGTGAGGTAAGGGGGAAATCCCAAAGGGAATCCTAATTTTGACTTAACTGTATTTTAATCATGGAGAATAAACTTCAAGGCAACCCAAGCAGATTAACATTATTACCTCTTGCATAACAATATTACCTCTTGCATTACCAGCTTTAACTAAAACAAGGCTGTTTTTATACAAAAATCCTAAGCAAACATCTTGTTTATCTTCTCACAAACGCCAGAAGCACAGAGAGAATAAAAATATAAGACAAAACCTGGATGTGCACTATGCAACAGCCCTCTATGCTACCATGAAAAAATACTAACTACCTAAACAAAATACTCTGCTTATTTCCCAATGAAAATACTTAACACTTTTGTCAAGAAAACTGTCACCATCATTCTGATTCTCTTATTTCCACACTACATAGATGTCCCAATTCACTATGTGCATGAATGAAATCTAAGAAGTCACCAATTCCCACAACTAATTAATTCCTACAATGAATCACACAAGAAACATTTCTTCGAGCTAAAAGGAATAAACATTTAAAAAGTGAAGGTGCTCGATATTTATTAATCAAGAATTAGAAGAGCCCTAGTTCCGCCTAAGTTCTTAAATTACCTTGTTCACAAGAGCGTTTCTTCTCCACCAAGTCATACAGGTTATCCTTCATAACAGCCCTGCATTACAGGCCCTTTAACAATGCAATAACTGTTTCAAAAGCCTCCAAAATATGGAGAGCTTATTGCATTAGAAACAGTAATTCTTAATGGTGAGAAACCATGACACAATGCAAAGGACAACAGTGAATTTTGTCACAGTCCATTTCAAAGGTATGAAGTTGCCATTAGCTGAAGAAGGCAAAAATTGTGTCTCTCTTCCACTGCTGAGGGCTGAAAATGACAGAATCATTTAGGTTGGAAAACACCTTTGAGATCATCAAGTCCAACCTTTGACCAAACACCACTTTGTCAACTAGACCACAGCCCTAAGTGTCATGTTGTCCCTTGAACACCTTCAGGGATGGTGACTCCACAACCTCCTTGGACAGTCTGTTCCAATGCTTGACAATCCCTTCAATTAAGAATGTAGGATAACAATTAAGGATCCGCCTCAGTTCCCTCCCAAAGACAGGGAAACATGAAAGACTGTCTCAAAATTACAGCTAGGCATGTGTCTACATGTGATATACACAGGTACAAGCACTGGGTTTTACTGGAGCTCCAGGACAGCCTTTCGAAGCACTTGTTTCTATATAGAACTTCACCTTCCCCAGGCCACGAACACAGGAACAGGGATGTGGGGGGAATTTACTTCCAATGTCCACAATGCAAGGGACTTCACGGGACAGAAAGCAGGGCTAAAGGCACTCTGCACTGCCCAGTAATATAATATGGCAGAGCCACACGTGAGAATGCCACACCTGACTCATCCCACCCTCCTTTGCAAAAGCCATGTCTGACAAGGGAGCAGAGCCCTGGCCCCTGCCTGGCCCCAGCACCTCACACTCCCAACACCTGTGAGTTGGCCTGAGAATGCTGCAGGCACTGGGGACACAAACCACACTGCTGATTACCAATCGCTTCTGCTGCAAACTCAAATGACTAGATAATTTTTAAAAATGTGGTTGTACAACTATATTAACAAAAGAAGCAGCATATGCAGAATAGCATTTTGAGCTGCACAAAAGCAAATGTGCAGTTTGTTCCATTCCACAGCAAATATTATGTGAGATCTTCGGCTTTCATTTGCAAGTCACAGATCTGGCACAAAATTAAGAATCTAGCATTTTTTATTTAACCTCCAAAGTGTTGCATTTTGACCAGAAGACCAGCCAAGCAAGTCTTTAAAAAGCAGCAGAGGAATCCAGTCGTGGCCACACCCTGCCCTGGTGGGGCTGTGTCTGCTGGTGTTACAAAACCCAGCCAGGCACACAGATACAGTGTACAAGATAGCCCAGCAGAAAAAAAAAAATAAATAGAAACAAATACATTTAAAAAAAAATATATATATATATATAAAAAAACATGTGCATACATATATCTCTTACAATACATAGAAGGTATATATAACCTATCTATATTATTAGGTTTTATACCTCTATACATAGGTATAAAATACAACTAAATAAAACAAGCCAAAACCAGACACTCGAGCTGCCCTGGAAAGCGAAGCGCCGGTGTGCTCAATTGCACCAGCAGCCTGGCGAAGCCAAAGCCGCATTCGACGCTTCTTAAATTTTCACGTGGAGGACGCAGCACACGCCGCGACCCCGGGCGCGAAGGGGCGGCGGAGTGTCCGCACAGCCCAGCCCTGCCCTGCCTTGCCCTGCCCGCCGTGTACGAGCGCCTTCGCTCCGCCCGCGGGGCTGGGGGGAGTCCGGGCCCGCCACAGCTGCCCCGCTGAGTCCCCGGGATCCTCTCTCCTGCCCCCGCGGGATCCTCTCTCCTGCTCCGCAGGATACTCACTCCTGTCCCCGCAGGATACTCACTCCTGTCCCCACGGGATCCTCTCCTGTCCCCCCGGGATCCTCACTCCTGTCCCCGCAGGATCCTCACTCCTGTCCCCGCAGGATCCTCACTCCTGTCCCCGCAGGATACTCACTCCTGTCCCCACGGGATCCTCACTCCTGTCCCCGCAGGATACTCACTCCTGTCCCCCCGGGATCCTCACTCCTGTCCCCGCAGGATACTCACTCCTGTCCCCCCGGGATCCTCTCTCCTGCCCGGCCCGGGGCGCCCCCGCTCCCCCTCGCTCTCTCGCCTCCTGCCGCCGCAGCCTCACTGGGCGGCGCCGGGGCGGCCCCGCCGAGCCGCGCACCTGCCGCAGGTGAGGCGGGCGGGGCCGGGGCGATTGCGAAGCGCCCGCTCCCGTTCCCGCCAGCGGCTCCTCGGCACTGCCCGGTGCCGTCCCGTCCCGTCCCTCCCCTCCCCTCCCGCTGTCCCGGGCACGTTCCACACTCCGCTCCTTTTCGCCCCCTCCAAACAGGCAAGTCCCACAGCCGCCTATAACAGCCGGTGCCGTAAAGCGAGGCGCGGGCGGCACGACAGCCGCGAGGTCCTCTGAGCGAAGATGGCGGCGGGGGAGTCGAAGTCGGTGCTGTTCGTGTGCCTGGGTGAGCGGGGCGAGGGACGGCCGCTCCCGCTCTTCACCCACCGCTCCCGCTCTGCGCCCGCCGCTCCTCGGCCCGGGGCACCGGCGGGGCGGGGCGGGGCGGAGCGCGGTGAGGCCGGGCCGGGCCGGGGGCAGTGCGGCAGGCCCGCCGCGGGGCCGCAGGCGTCCCGCCTTCGGACGGTTTCGCGAGTTCGCTTTGTCGGGAGTAGGAGCCGGGAAGGGAAGCAGAAGGCTGAATACACCTGCGCCCTTTTTGTGATAGGAACAACGAGGAAGGGCTTAGCGTTGAGGGTGGCAGAGCACTGAACAGGTTGCGTGACATGATCGTGGAGTCTTCCTCTAGAGATGTTCCAAACGCGCCTGGACGCGTTCCTGTGTAACCTCCTCTAGGTCACCCTGCCTCGACAGGGGGATTGCACTGGATAATGTCCAGAGGTCCCTTCCAGCCCTAATAGTTACGTGATTCTGTGAAATCCGTAGGAAATACTGAAGGAAGTAAAATGCAGCGTTGAGAGATACGAAGGTTGTGTGTGGGGAAGTGCCGCATCTAAATAGGCATAAACCAGCTCTGACCTAAGGCTGCTGCTTGGGGCAGCTCGGAGAGGTGGCTTCGAACAGGTTTCTGGGATGGGTTGTGCAGCACTTGGCGTCTGGACAGCGGGATGGGAAGGGGGAGCCTCCCTGCAGGCTTGCTGTTGGGAACAGCGCCCGAACTGGGAAAGGGAGAGAAAACCACTGAAGTTAATGTAAGAGCTGCTGTAAAAAGAGGGAAAGAAGGGTAGAACTTTAAGTAAGAAAATGAACTTGGTAGAGGCTGATCAGTTATCATCTAATCATGAAATTCTTGATCTGGTATGAAAAATGAATCAAAAGAATAAGACCTTTTTTGAAAGGCTACCAAAATGAAGAAATAGGAAACTTCGTTTTACTGATATTTTGTATGTGTAAGTTGTAAATCTTGTCATGCGAAGTCCCAGAAAAGAGAAGTGTAGATGGAATCAGGGATCACCTGAATGCTTTTCTGGAGTTTAGGACTATCAATTACTGGTAAGCAAGATAATCACAACTAGCAAATAGCTAACCTGAGTACATAGATTACAGAGCCATGCCCCATTTTGTACATGCTTTCTATAACCCCCTGCTTTCTTCAGGGTATAAGAAGCTGGATGGCTTTCTGCTCTGATCTAGGAGGGCTGTTAACATTATCTGCTTTCTTAGCCCCTGTAACCTTACCTATGTCCTATGAATCCCTGGTATTTTGCCAAGTTTGTTGCAAAACGACTAGTTAATGTTTGGGCTTTTCACTATCTGCTTTTTTGTTGTTGTAATAGGAGACATGCAGATTAGTTGAATAGCAAAATAAGAGTTTAGTTTTGTGAAATATGTTCTGATGTTTACCTTAGAGTAAAATCAACTGCAAATAATAATCCAGAGAAAACATCCTTTAGTAAGGGATTATCAGTTGCTGTGTGTTTAGAAGCTAGTGGTCAATACATATGTTTTTGTATAAAAAATCTTAATTTATATGAATCCTCCCTCCCAGACATGATGTTCTAAAGACAGTGGTAATCACCATCCCTGTGTGCTGAAGGGTGAGCCAATGGAGAAGACCAGCTTGGCTGATCAGAGAATTCTGGCTGGAACTGAAGGAAGAGAGATTATGACCTTTGGAAGAAGGGGTGGCCAACTCAGGAGGACTGAAGGATGTCATGAGGTTACACAGGGAGAAAAAATAGAAGGCCCCAAAACACAGCTAGAACATAAAGTGTTTGCTGCCATAAAAGAGAAAAGAAAATATTTCTATAAATACATCAGCAGCAAAAAGAGGGCTAAGTAGAATCTTCATCTTTTTGGATGCAGGAGAAAACAGTGACAAAGGATGAGGAAAAGGCTGAGGTGTTCAATGCCTTCTTTGCCTCAGTCTTGAGTGCTAAGTTGGATTTGTCACCGTGTACCAGCCCCCTGAGCTGGAATACAGGGATGGGGAATAGTATCACAGATTCATAGAATAAAATCACATATTCACTAAGGTTGGAAAAGACTTCCAGGATTATCAAGTCCAGCCTTTGACCAAACACTAAGTGCCACATTCAGTTACTTTCTGAGCACTTCAGGGACAAGGACTCCCTCACCCCGCTGGGCAGCTCTTTTCAATTCTTAACCACCCTTTCAGTGAAAAATTTCCTTCTGCTCTCCAATTTGAACTTCCCCTGGTGCAGCTTGACTCCATTTCCTCTTCTATTATAGTGGCCTCGGAAGAGACCAACTCCCACCTGTCTGCTGTCTCCTTTCAGGTCTTGTAGAGAGCCCTAAGGCTTCCCTGAGCCTCGTTTCCTCCAGCCTTAACAACCTCACCTCCCTCAGCTGCTTCTCCCAGGACTTGTGTTCCAGACCCTTCACAAGCCTTGGTGCCCTTCTCTGGACACGCTGCAGCACCTCAAGGTTTTGTAGTGAGGGGCCACAATTGAATGTAAGATTCAAGGAGGGCCTTGTATCGAGTACAGGGGACAATCACTGCCCTGGTCCTGCTGGCCACGCTATTGCTGGTTCAGGGCAGGATGTCACAGGCCTGCTTGGCCACATGGCACATTGCTGTCAGCTGAGTGTCAGTCAGTACCTCCAGGTCCTCTTCTGCCACTTTCAATCACTTACCATCAGTCCTGGTCAGCTGAGGAGGTCCTGGTTGACTGGAGGTTGGCAAATGTGACATTCACTTACAAGAAGGTTTGAAAGAATGACCTGGGGAACTGCAGGCCTGCCAGCCTGATGTTGCTGCCAGGGAAGGTCATAGAGCAGATCATCATGAGTGCCATCATGTGGCACAGGACAGCCAGGGCATCAGGCCCAGCCAGGATGGTCTTGCTTGGACAACCCGATCTTCTGTGACCAGGTGACCTGCCTAGTGGATGAGAAAAAGAGACATGTTGTCTACCTGGACTTTGTTATAACCTGTAACAGCATTTCCCACAGCATTTCCCACAGCATTCTCTTGGAAAAACTGGCTACTTAGGGCTGGGATGAGTGCACTGTTTCCTGGGTAAAAAACTGGATGTGTGGGCCCAAAGTGAATGATTTACACCCACCACTACAGCTGGTCACGAGTAGGGGTTCCCCAGGGCTCGGAATTGGGATCAGTCCTGTTTAATGTCTTAATCAGTAATCTGGACAAGGGGATTGAGGGCTGCTCTTGTCAGGTCACAGACATCCCCAAGTTGGGTAGGAGTGTTGGTGTGCTGGAGACTAGAAAGGCTCTGCAGACAGAGCTGGACAGGCTGGGTCAAATCCAACAATACAAAGTTCAACAAGACTGTTCCAAGTCCTGCCCTTGGACAGGACAAGCCCCTGCAGTGCTGCAGGCTGGGGGCACAGTGGCTGGGAGGGTGCCCTGTGGGAAAGGACCTGGGGCTGCTCATTGACCACAGCTGAACATGAGCCAGCCTGTGCCCAGGGGGCTGAGAAGGCCAGTGGCCTCCTGGCCCGAGTCAGCAATAGTGTGGCCAGCAGGAGCAGGGCAGTGATGGTCCCGGGTCCTTGCAGAGGTGAGGCTGCACCTCAAGTGCTCTGTCCAGTTCTGAGCCCCTCAGTCATAAAAGACATCGAATTGCTGGAGTGTGTCCAGAGAAGGGAAGCAAAGCTGGTGAAGGGTCTGGAACACAAGTGTGATGAGGGGTGGTTATGGAAGCTGAGGTTGTTTAGCCTGGAGAGCAGGAGGTTCAGGAGGGACCTTGCCACTCTACAATACCTGAAATAAGTTGATAGAGACAGGATGAGAGGAAACAGCCTGGAGTTGCACCAGGGAAGGTTTAAATTGGGTATTAGGAAAAATTTCATCACAAAGGGGTTGTCAAAACACTGGAAGGGGCTGCCCAGAGAAATAGTTGAGGAATAGTTAAATACTCCATAGATATTTAACAGACATGGTGCTTAAGGATATGGGTTAGTGGTGGACTTGGCAGTGCTGGGTTAACAGTCAGCTGTGATCTTCAGGGTCTTTTCCAACCTAAACTATTCTATGATTTTGTGAAACAGTTCCTATGTGTGGATTTGTAAGCCCAGAATGGTCATTTGCACTGTAACAAGGTTCTAATGCAGGAGCTCTTTCTAGTGTAACATAATATAATAATTTATATTAAGTAATTATTAGGCCTGAGGAAAGGATGGACAAGTATCAATCATTACCAATGCTAATAGGATGGATTGTTTTAATCAAATGTTGTAAGTAGCTTTTAAATTTCCTCTTCTGTGTTACTGGGTTATGAAAAAAAACCCCTTAGTGAAATGCCGTGTGAAAAGCTAATTGACATGATAAGCACTCTTTTTTTTCCAGTGAAATATACACTCTTCTCAGCTAAATTTTGTAGGCAACTTGTTTCTTGTTTCTGCTTTAAATGTGCTTGTTTTTTTTTTTTTGGTTATTCTTCAAGAGTGATACTTTTTTTCTCCTAAATTTTACTAGGAAAAATACCTGAGATTATTGCTGAAACGAGTACTAAACAGATTTCTAGAACTGCATTTAACTGTTGCTGGTTAATGTAGTACATTAATCCTAAACTTTGCCACATCTAGTGAGAGTGGATTCCAGAAAGGGCACTTCTTCATGAAAAACTGCATTTTTTTTCTACATTGTTTTGAAAGAAACCTATTACTGAAATATCTATTGTGTTCTTTCTTTGTAATGAAATAAGCAGATAGTCATTACACAACAAAATACAATCTAGTTAATGTGCATAACTACATTAATGATAAGGGCTCCTCATCACTGAGAAATAATTGAAATACCTAGCAACATATTTAATTACAGCTTATGAAAAGGCACCAGAAATTTTTTTTTTTTCATTTAAGCAAAGAAATAATTAAAAGTGGAGGTGACTCAAAATGCAGTTTGCTCATTTTACACTTACGTAGCTCATGTAATTAATAGTCAAGCTCCAGAAATGGGCTTAATGTGATGCTGCATTATATAAGTCTGCCTCTTTCTCTGATGACTTATCCACTACAACACAAGCTGATTGAGCATCTTTGACCAGGCACTGGCTTTCTGATCTCCTCCAGAGATGGAGAAGCAGTTGTAAGATGTGTGTACTGTTGAGCAAAGTGGGTTTGACTAGGTCTTCAGAAGTTTAATGCTTGTTGTGAATCACTAAGTACGAGTATCGTCTCCAGGGATCTGGACTGCATAAAATAATTTCTGAAATGGTAACTAACTTAGTGAGTATGAGGACGTTAGATGGCTGTTACAGAGAGATTCGAGTTTCCTGGTTCAGTTGTCACAATTCATTGTATGTGTTTAGATATAGCCAAATACTATGTTTCATGGGACAAAATGCTGTTTTATAGCTATTTATAATGCTACTTAGAGCATAATGGGAAGGCACTAGGTTGGGTAAGTCATTGAAGAAGCCACAAAAAACAGTTGCTGTAATGAGGATTCTTGGCAAGTTGACAAAAAGAAATGATGTCTTTTTATATAAAAAGAAGAGAATGTTAGATAAATGTAAGGAAATTGCCTTCTATTCAGTATTGATAATATATCTGTAAGCATACAGCATCTTATTTAATCTGTTTCAAAATGATGCAGACATACTAGAGAGTTGAAAGCATGGTTGTAAGAGTAATCTTGGTATTGAACAAGATCTATGCTTAAAAGATGTTGAGGGTCTGATTGCTGTGAGTAGGTCCTTATGTGTTGAAAACTTGTGTTTTCGTGATGAACCTCTAGGTTTATTAGAAAGGCATGATGTGCCAGCAGTTGAATAATTTAGGATAATTATTCTTGCTGCAAGGAAAGTTTTTTGAGACACACATGAATGCACCAGGGAATCTGAATTAAAATCTGTCCCTTGAATGGCTCTTCACAAAACTAATTGAATGCTGAGTGTGAGAAGATGGAAAGAACTAGGACTTGTGATGAGGTTCTGACAGGAATTTGGGTACAGAACAGAATAAAGTGACTGGTCAGTTTTAAACATTTGTGAAGGGGGCCTGATGAATGGTGCAAATGATGCTGGGAAGCATTATTCCAGTCACTCCGATGAAGTGATCATTTGTGAAAACTTAAATAAAATAAAAATCAGGTTTCTGCATGTGAGAGGATGAAAACTAATAAAACTTCCTTTACTAACAGACAAAAAAAAAAAGAAAGGAACAAGAGAAAAGCATTTGTTTGCATTTAGGGAGGCTCTGAAAGGAGTAGGGAGCTGAATAAGGAACAATTACAAAACTAGTTGAGAGAATAAGTGATTGGATCAACATACTCAGAGATGGGCAGTGGAATTGAGCATGAAATAGATTCAAATTGTTTCTCCTGCCAGTAGAAGCAGATCTTTCATTTCTGTCTGGGAGTAGGTCAAAGATTAGTGCAGAGACCAGGGTAAGAACTCAAAGAATTAGGTGTTGGCTTAGGTCACTCTCACTGGAGGCCGTGTGCTTAGAAAACAAATGAGAAAACATGACTTCTTAAAAGTGATTGACAGATGGTTCCAGTACTGATTCTGTGATTGAACTCTCTTGTCCTTGGATCATCATATTTGGAGAGGTTTGTAGGATTAATTTCAGCAGGTGGATTCTAGGTACTTTGGGCACTAGTTTTCTGTGATTGAAGATGTCACTACAACTTCTTTAAGTTGAGATGTGAAAAAATAAAAGGAGAGGATGGAGATTTTGAGAACTTGAATACTGCTACCTTGTACATAAAGCCAGCATTATTAGATCAGTTGGAAATACAACAAAGAAGAAAGGAATACCAGAAGAGGATAGGTAGTGAAGATAATGTGTAGATAAGATTTAAGGAAAAGAATGGTTCTAGTCCAGGGAGGAAGGTAATTGCCCTAAGATACTTTTTGTAAAATTTCTCCATTCACTCTCCAAATATGTCTGTCAATCCATAATTTAAGAAATACTATACGTGTGAGGAACCTCAGCAAAACCTGGAAGGATCCATGTGGGATGGAAAACCATATCTGAAATGGATAGAAATTAGTGAGAAAAGTGACTGGAAAACTGGGATTAAATTTACATATGTTGGTGGGATAAGATAGGGCTTTACATCAATCTTGAGATGAGTGACAACAGTTGCAAGGAGTAGCATGGGTAAAAGTCATTTAGGATGAAAATAATATTGCAGAGTATGTGGGGAGAGGAGCTTCTGTTAAGTCAGTTCTGTCATCCTGTCTGTACTTCCCAAGAACAGATTTGAATGCTGATTGAAGTTCCCTAACAGTGTTAATACCTCTGCTAATATCTGGAATGTGTCATCAGGGAAGACATTAATTTTTAAGTCACAAACTGGGTTAAGTGTTGGTTTCAAAAATGATACAACTGAAGTTTCTAGTTACTGCTTGAAGAGGTAGTTAATATGTTTAATCAAGGGTGATCATGGTGCTGTTCATTATGGCATTTTATATGATGTCATTAAAGATTTTATTTGTGACATATATTTTAAGAAGCAAGCTGTAGAAGAGTGAAAATTTGAAACAAATTCAATCCATGTAAAGCAGAAGACTAAATAAATGGAAAAAGCCATGAGGGATTTATTTCAAAACTACCATTTTGAAATTCTGGGAGCTAGTTAATGAATTACTAGGTCCAAGAATATTAATCATTGTTTTTTACTGAAATGTTGAGTGTAGTAATGAAAGTTACTGTTCATGCACAGTTTTGTAGGATCATTCATACAGAGAAAAAAGTTTGTTCAGGAAGAAATGGATGGCCTCAACAGCTGGTGTAATGGAAACAGAATGTAATAGTTTAGAAAAAAGATGTAAGATCACCTATTTGAAGTTACAAATAAAGAGAGGGAACAGACAAATTAGGACTAGGGGGTTATAATTATAAATTTGATAGTCGTGAATGAGTCAAAGGTGATTGCAGAAGTTCTCAGGTTATTTTCAAAAACACTAAGTACCTATTACAGACTTTTTTATTTAAAAAACAAATTGGAATACACTTTTCCTAACTTCTGTTCTCGCTTAACCACATAGGGAGCCCCAAAATTTTCCTGCTTTATTTTTCTTCCAAGACTGATTTCATTTCTGTGCATGAAATAAGCTAATTCAAACAATGGAATTAGGATGTTTTCTCCTGGAAGAAGATCTACTGACATCAGAACTCACTTAATGTTTTGGCAAGATCAGTTTTTCAAAAGCCTGTTCCTTTTGCCATTTAGTTGATTTGATGTTTCCGAAATCTTTGACAGTCAATTTGTGTTGCTTCAGACCTTCACTTCCCTCTTTGCGATTTTTATAGTTGACGTGTGACAGCAAGTTATTAAATGTCCAGGTCATAGCAGCTTCTCTCTTTAGCAATGGAGTATTAACCTTGGTGTTTCGTTTGAAAATGAGATTAAGTGCCTCATGTGAAAATTCCTTTTTGCTGATGGAAATTTAGCTTTGTTCATTGGCATCTTTTTCTTTTTATGGTTTGAGATTTGGAATGCATTTAATCAGTAGTAGGAGAGTGATTTATTTAAGGGTACAGAGATGAGTTTTGCCTTTTTTGGTATTTTATGCTTATCTGCTCAAAAATCAGAGATGAGCAAAGTTACACATTTTGTTTGATGGGAATTGAAGATTTGTGTGTATGAGTTACTGCTATCTGCTTGATGTATCAAATATTATGAATATCCATCTAATTACTGAAAACTTCAGAAGGATGAAAAGGTAGAAAGAGCTAAAGTAATAGTTGAATAGGCTTTTTATTGAGACACTTCATTCTTTTCAAATATGAATTTCTGCATGCATTTTTAAGAGGTCAGCCATAGATTATTACCGTTGTACTTACAGTTTCAGAACCAATACGGTGTAGATCCATTATTTTTAGTTTTTAATGGGGCTGTAATGCATTGTTGAAATAGGTTCTTTTTGAAAATACGGTCAGATCAAGTGGCTAGGGCAGTTGTAGACTATTGAAAGGGAAGATTGTTTATGCATTTGTATAAATATCTTAACTGTTTGTTGGCTGATTGACAGCACTTGAGCTTTGCCATATGTTAGGTTTTGTTCCTAATCCTCCTTATTTTAGGCAAAAAAGGTTCAGATTTTTTTTCTGTGATGTTTTTAGAGCTCGTGTAATTAAATTCAATTTTGGGGGGTTAGAATTGGTTTCTGGATGTTGCTCTTATGAGGACTCAGTTTGGCCTGTAGTCACTTGACTTCAGTCACCAAAAGCATTTTTACTACAGGTTGTTCAGGCATTTCACTACATTTTCACAGTGCTGGTGGCTGTGTTTTGGACTTACTCAAGAGATGGGTGGATGTGTAGAATCCTAGTAGAATTTGGGTGGGAGGGACCATCACCTAGATCATCTCATTGAGTTGCAATGTCCTGCCATAAGCAGAGATGCCTTCCACTTGACCAGGTTGCTCAAAGCCCCATCCAGCCTGGTCTTGAACATTTCCAAGGATGGAACACCACAATTTCTCTGGGCAACCTTTCCAATGTCTCACAACCCTCACTGTAAAAAAAAATTCTTGTTTATGTCCAGTACAAGTGTTCTCCATTTCTGTTTAAACCCATTGTCACTACAGCCACCTTTATATATAGAAAGGTTGCAGTAAGATGTGATCTCCCCAGTCCTTTTCTTCTTCAGACTGCACAACTTCAGTTCTCACTCAGAGGTGCTCAGCCCTCAGATCATCTCTGTGGCCCTCCTTTGGACCCACTCCAACAGCTCTGTGTCTTTCTTGTGCTGGGTGCCCCAGAACTGGATGCGTTAGTCCAGGAGGGGTCTCATGAGAGTGGAGTAGAGGAGCAGAATCCCTTCCCTCAACCTGCTGGCCATGCTGCTTGTGATACAGCCAAGGATGTGATTGGCTTTCTGGGCTGCAGGTGCACTCTGCTGGCTCTTATCCAACTTTGCACCCACCAGTGTTCCCAAGTCCTCCACCGGGCTCCTCTCAATCCCTTCATGCCAGTCTGTACTGATACTGGAGATAGCCCCAACCCTGGTGCAGGACTGCATTCTCACATACACAATTTGAATTCTGAGTAAATAAAAATATTTAATCTTATCTGGGCTGAAAAAGCCACACCATTACTGTTTTTTTGTTTTCAGTAGTCTGAAAATTCACTTGAATCTCTTGTTTCCATAGGAAACATCTGTCGCTCTCCAATAGCTGAAGCAGTTTTCAGAAAACTTGTAACTGATGAAAAGCTTGAACATAAGGTAAGCTATTGATTTCTGTTCCAAGAGATAAGTGTCTCTTAGCCAGTCAGAAATATAAGCAGTGAGGAAAGAAAAATAAAAATATTAATTTGTTTTTCTGTAGTGGAGGATAGACAGTGCAGCAACATCTCGCTATGAAATAGGAAGCCCTCCTGACTATCGAGGACAGAATTGCATGAAGAAGCATGGCATTCCCATGAATCATATTGCCAGGCAGGTACTGTATCTTAATTTTCTTAAAATCTGTCTATATATTTGTTTTGTTGTTACAGTGGAGGACAGACAGTGCCGCTGTCTCAGACTGGAACGTGGGGCGCTTCCCAGACTCAAGGGCTTTAGGTTGTCTAAGACATCATGGCATTGAGACAGCACATAAAGCACGACAGGTAGAAGAGAGTACATTTTCTTCCTTATTCATACCCATGCCCTAACCATTGCAATCACAGAAGGCACTTGACCAATGCATGGTTAAGCATCAAGTAGTAAATACTCTGTGCAGTTTTTTAAAGGACTCCAAAGTGGCTTAACTCTTCTAGTTGAGCTTAATGAGTTTTTTCTTATTAAGGTTTGTTGGAAATATAACTGGAAATCATTGAACCAGTTTCTGCATTATAGAAAATTCCTGCCTCCAAATGTTTAGTATTTTGAGCATTATTAAAATATTTTTTTTTAAAATGGTCTTACTCCAGTAATCTGTGATGCATCCTTCAGCAAGGAATATATTTATTTAGCAGGTCCAAAAAGAAGTAGAATTCCTCTTCATCACAAAAAGTTTCTGTGCTTGCATGTAGATCTTCTAAAAATACCTGGAGTGCTAAATTAGAATGAAAGCACTCAAACCCAAGATTAGTAGCACAGTTGGTGGTAACTTCAGAGGAAAACATACCCTTGAAGCATTCTTAAGTCAAAGGCAGGTTTGCCACTTAGTGAAATCCTACAAGTTTTACCTAAACTCGTATCTGTTTTCATTAACAAAAGAACATGTATTTCCGTACTGCATTCCAAAGAGATTGGAAGTAAATGTGTCTGCATCTATTTAAATCATTCAGACACTCATATAAATGCACATAATTTACTTCAGTTAACTATTCTCTGGATATAAGATATTCCTTTAGGGCTTGACCTTTACTTAGTTTGAGTTTACACCACTAGTTTTTGTATTGACAAAAAGATCAAGTAGTCTTGTTATTATCTTATATTTCTGTTCCCTTCAGAATTTTTCTAGACCTCACTGAGGTCATATTTACTTTCTTCACTTTTCAAAGACTACATGTTTAGTTTTTTGACTTTCAAAAATAAATTCTCTCAATTAGTCAATTGCCCTCTGCTGACCTCTCCTGATGTTAATCTCTGTTTATATGAAACAGAATTAAGCACAGCACCATTTCAGCTTTTTCAGTAATTTACTATTAGAATAATAACTAAAAAAGTCTGTTGTGATCTTTTCCTGTTACAGTGTCTGGATTTATTGTTTCTCAGTACTTATAGACATCATTGTTTGTCAATATACAAGCTAAATGGTACTGCAGTTATTCAGGCAATGTTTCAGTCATCACAGTAGTTTCCCATGTTTGTCTTAGAAGATATGCCTTGGAAACTTGAGACCTGTTCTTCTAGGTATTCCTAGAGTGACTTATGAGCAGTTAAATTAAAGCAAAGGACCCAAACCAAGTTGATCCTTTGTTTTGAAGCAAATCTATGTATCCTCCTTTGGCAGAGAAGGAACGAAAACACTTTAATGAAGACATTTGCTTATATGTTCTGGCAATTGAAAAGATTTTTCAATCAGAAGACCTTAAAATGTTACATATACAGGGAGAGAAAATTTAAAAATGAGGCAATGAAATGAAAGACTAACAGGATGAAAATTTGTCTAAATCATTCCAGTACACAGTTTCTTTTGTAAAGAAAATCTTCAAATCCCTGAACTGCAGGTAACTTTATTTTGCACTGATGTTAATAATGTAACTCCAAATAAATTTTTTTCCTTAACTTCTGTCACATGGTCTCTGCTGATTCTGTTGATTCTCTGAACTGCAGACCTGCTATGGTCTTGTGGTACTTCTGAAAAAAGAGGTACTTGACAGTGTAGAATAGGACTTTTCAGAGTTAGTACAAGTGGGAGTGTATTTGTTTCACTGTTAGAGACAAACTTAAGGATAGAATTTTGTATGACACGTGTTTCAGAACAGATTAAGGAATATTTAACACAGAAGCTGAAATAGAGAGTAGGGATTTATCTTCTGTTGCCTTCCAAGTACTGTCATAAGTACCTTGTGCAGTTATCCTCTTCAGTCCTGTGGAAAACTGTTACCCACCCAGTGAAAGGACCTTCTCTCATGTAATTTCTTGCATAATTATGATAATCATGATTTTTAGCTTTTTTAAAAAAAAATTCAGTACTGCAAGAATGGTTTATGTCAAAGAGAATACTAAATTGGTCATGTCCTACCACCATAAACAGTGATACTCTCAGTTAAAAGTGAAGTATAAAAATAAATGTATATATTTATATATAAAATTAAGTTATCATTTTAGTTAATGATAGGTTGCTGTATGAAATTCTCTAAGCTCGTATTCTTCACACACAGACCAGAGAGGTTTTAATCATTTTCACTTTTATTCATGCTGAGGCAAAAATTGATTTTGGTATGACTCATATCATGCATTTGCCTTAAATATGAAACTGAGATTAGAAGAAGGTTGTATTAAACACTGTTTCACAACTGGATAAATTTGAGGATTACTCCCTCTCTGTGGGTTTCAGACAGAGAAATTGAGATTTCCCTTCTGTAAATCCAGGGAAATGTTTCACTAATAATTTAATAATTGTTACATGCATTTTTTAAATGTAAAGTTATTGTTATAGGTGTAGTTTCATCCAAAGTTGACTACTTTAACTCTCCACTACATTACTTAAAATGTAGCTAAGTTTTTATGTCCTCAGTTTCACCCCCCAAAGTACTAGTTTTACTAGTTTTGAGGAATACCTTCTGTTCATTGGAGTTTGCTCAATTAAAGTGGTGGTTTGTTTTTTTTGTTGTTGTTGTTTTTTTTTTTTTTTTGTTTTTTGTTTTTTTTTTGTTTTTTTTTTGGTTTTTTTGTTTGTTTGTTTGTTTTTGTTTTTTTGTTTGTTTTTTTGTTTTTGTTTTTGTTTTTGTTTTTGTTTGTTTGGTTGTTTTTGTTTTTGTTTTTTTTTTTATTAATCTGACTCTCTTGTTAGGGCTTAAAAGCACAAGCCAAATCGTAACCTTGGTTTTAGGGCTGCATTTGCAACTGTATTAGTGCTGGTCATAGGGTAATAGCTGTCACATTGTCAAGTGTTCCTAGTTTATTCTTCCATTTGTCTGTACAACAAAGAAATCTGTGCCCTCGTATTTGCACAGGGGCAAGTGTTCAGCTGTGTAGAGCAATCAGAAGCAGCCTGCAGAAGTCCTGATTAGATTTGCCAGGAAAACAGAGCTCTTTCTATTGCAAAAATATTTGCATAGGTCAGAGGCACTGCATGAATACAGCAAATATTTTTACAGTGAAAATAAGTCTGCATGAGTTTTCGTCATTAACCCTTTCTTTTCATGTGCACTCCTGACATACCTCACCTCTTCAATTCTCTTGGTGTGTAATGTTTCATTTATGGCTTTATTCTGATAATTTCTGTCTGTCTTTTCTTACTCCCTGTTATGGGAGCTTAATCAGTATCTATTTGCTGTTTGTACAAAAATAAAAAAATAGTGGCTGTTTTGCCAACTAAACCTTTTTTTTTAATGCATAAATATTTTTTACAAGTTAAAACTCTGACTTACAGGATAATGTGTTTTGCCTTTTAGCCGTTTACTTGCTTACTTACTTCTGTAGCCCATCCTTTGTAGGATGCCTGCCAGAAAAACCTGTTCTGAGTGACCTTTCCAAGTTTATTGGTTGTGATACTTCACACAGGACCATGCATGAAAGGCAGTCTTAAAGTGAACTCTAATATTAAAAATTTTATTCCATTTCTTCATCCTCATGAACATCTGATCCAGATATCTTATACCAACATTGTGGGCATGATCTGGGAAGATTTTACCCTAAACTAAGGCTTAAATGTTAACTGAAATAAAATGACAACTGGCAAACATCTGCAGCCATCCTTATAACAAGAAGATGACATTAGTATTTAAGTCAGTGGTTTATCTGCTGCGTTTGCCTACATGACTGTGAACAGATCTCTGAATTTAATTGATATTAATGTTTTGGAGTCAATAAATTACAAGAAAGAAAAAGAGCAGATGGTATAATGGTAGGAAGATGTATAATAGAGCCCAGATTTTTTCACATTGTACTGCAAATTTTGTGAATTTATATGGTCTATAATACTGTGGATGCATTTGTTTTTAAGAGATTGTAACTCATAACATCATACTTCAGCTTTAAGTTTCACTTGGTATGTTTTATTGTGCAGTGGCAGATTTCTAGATTGTAAGTATTGCAATTGATTCCAGGTTATGTACATTTTTGTTGTCCTATCAAGAAAGCAATTATTCTGTTTTATTCTTAACCATTTTTATTGCATGGTTCCCGATGGAATGAAATGATTAGAAAATGCTTTCGTTTTAGTAGTTGAAAAGTACTAGAAGTGTTGCTTTTGATTGTTCTAAGTTGATTCATGAAGTGTAAAAGAAAAAATAGAAAAGGTTGATTAAATAGCTGGTTTTTTGGGGTATTTTTGTGTGTTTTTTGTTTGTTTGTTTTTTGGGGTTTTTTGTGTGTGTTTTTTTTTTTTTTGTGGAATATTTGCAGATATGGGTAAATAATTGTGGTCGAGTGTATTTAAAATGTTGTAAGTTACTGTAAAATTTGATGAAGGTGCAGTTCTATTCTTTCCACCTGTGTCTTTTTTAATAAATCAGAGCTATAGAATTTGAAAACACCTTTTTCCCCCTTATTATTAATCAAATGCAGTTTGTAGGCTAAAGCACCTATTTTTACTTCTAGATTACTAAAGAGGATTTCCAGACCTTTGATCATATACTTTGTATGGATGAGAGCAATCTAAGGTAATGTATGAAGAAATGGAACAAATTCATATGGATTACTTGTAGTGATGTCTCATAAGTCACTTTGAAGACAGATGTCACATTTTCCTGCTTAGCTTGTGTTGGGGTTTCTTTGTTTGGGTTTGTTTTTTTTTCACATGTATGTGAATGATGTGCTAATGGATGTATTCTTCACTTCTAATAAGTTTAATGAGACAGAAGTCAATGGTTTATTTGTGTGATACATGCCTCTAAAGGATTAAGGACATGGTAATTTAGTTACTTTGTGCTATATACAGCTGATGCCTGTATAATTCAGAATGAGGATGTACTTACTGTCTTGAGTGAAGTGATCAGTTTTTCTAATTGCATGGCAGTTAAAAGACAAAACTGGGAGTTTGGAAGGAGTTAAATATGGTACAGTTTTTTTTACTTTGTTTTATTCAAAGAGGGAACTTGGAAACAAGCAAAGTTGGGGAAGTCTTGTTTTATTGTTAGCTGTGCTCTAGTTAGGTAGCTGCGTAGTGTAAAAATTTGGATATCACTAGCAAAATTTCTACTCAATTACATACATATTAGGAGGATTAAGGAGCTTAATTTAATAACCTACAAGTGTCAAAGTGCTTGTAAGGGCTATTGTCAAGTTAGTTTAAAAGGGCCCAAACCCAACCACCACAACCAACAACAAAACCTCAATAAAGACCCTTTTAGTAGCACATAAAGTCTTCTAGAAGCAGCACCACTTAACTGAAATAAGTATGATTTTGTTGAATTTTCTAGAATGTCTTGAATAACCTTTCTTCCACAGCCTTCATGAATGAAGGGTATGTCACACTTGGCTTGGTTGCAGTGTCTCAGGCAATGACGTGACAAGGCTTCCTTCTATTTTCACTTGAATTCTTAAATAGAAATTTGAATTAACAATTTATATGATATGAGCTCTAGAGCAGAAGAAACATCAGAACTATAACAGGGATATTGCTGCTGCTGTGCTAAAGTTTTGCCTTTAGCTTGCACTGAGTTCAACCATTTTGCCTAGGAATGCTTATTTATAGCTCTGAGAGGGCAAGCTGATTCCAGGGGTTGAGGGAATGCCTATCTTACCAGAAAAAGATGATTTGGGACATGCCTGGTCTTTAGTACCAGAGCCATCTGACCTTCTCTTGTTCATTAAGTGGTATGCCAAAAGCCTTTAAGAAGATGGTCTGACATTTTTTTTTTTTAATTATAAAAGGCTAGAGAATTTATTTAAAAAGCTGTAAATTCAAGCAACAACTTGATAGAGGATCTCTGATTTTTCTTCAAGCCAAACCAATACTGTGGTCTCACTGCTATTTCCAAACTATCTGAAATTAATTTCTTAATCAGAACTAATAATTAGAATTTAATTTCTTAAAACTGTTATGGTTATGACTAAGTATTCACAAGGGGTTTCTTTGCCTTTTTTAATGGTGAGTAAGTAAAATGATGCTTTGGTATGGAGATGTGTAATATTAAAATAATTCAGTATGTTTTGGGAATTCATTGTTGTGAGGGTGATAGTTCTGAGCTGCCTTTAATCTGCAGATGACGAGAAGTGCATTTTAAGTGGCTTTGGGATAACAGATGACCATTTTTAAGCAAATAGAGAAAATGCCATCTCAAAACTAGAATGTTTTATCAATGAGAGGCAATGTAGAAAGAAGAGGATGTGACAACTGGTGAAATGCTACAGTATATCAAAAGGACAACAGGTGTAGCTCACTGATTTACCATTTTCTGTTACTGAATGTGGTAGGATTTTACACGAACTAGAGCATACCAGTCTGAAACAGTGGCTTTGGGCAGATAAGAGACTCTTACTCATACTTCTGGAAAAATACCCGGATAATTTCCACTGGTTTTTGTTCAATACAAGCTAAGGGTGAATATTATGAGTATACGAGGAAAGTACTAATGATTGATTTGAGGAAGAACTTGATGAACATACTGTTACAAAGTTTTTTTAAGCTGTGGGTCAATTGTCTGACTGCTTCTTTATGCTCTGAATTCAGTTTGTGTCTTCCATATTCAATTAAAAAGGACCCCACATAACAAGAAAAACAAAAACAAGAGCAGAATAAAGTCCACAGGATTGACGGAGTCCAGACACGTTATTTGCCTGCATTGTCTAGAAACAGTCGTGAACATATACTGATACCAAAACTTTGAAGGAAAATTCAGGGGAAAATGTATTTTCTCTTTTGCAGAGATTTGAACAGGCAAAGCAACCAAGTTAAAGACTGCAAGGCCAAAATTGAGCTGCTTGGAACTTATGATCCACAAAAACAGCTTATCATTGAAGATCCATATTATGTAAGTGTAAGAAATTCTTTGGGTGGCTTGATTAAAAATTGTGTGTGTGGTATATAATCTTCCCAGATGCCACAGCTGGCATGTGATACATAATCTGATGTTACACAAAGTGAAGTGTAAATTTTTTTAATGACTTAAGAAAACTATGTATTACTGGGATAGGAAAGGAAAATGTTATTATGCTTATAACAGTTATTTAAATTAAAATAATGCAGTGCATCTGTATTTTCAATATTGGGTGGAACCCTGTTTGATCAGCCTCCTTGCAAATAGGATGTGATCAGGAAAGTTAGAGACTTTCCTGACTACCATTGACACAGGTAGTCAAAAAAGTTGGATAATACCAGGCAAGAGCAAAAAATTAGACTTATATTCTTCAGTTTGAGATACAGAAGTGGATGAAAATGCTGTAGGATTCTGTAAAATCTTGTCATCATGGAGAAAGCTGAATAAGGAATTGCTATTCATTACCCAGGAAGTAGAGATTATCAAATGGTATTAGTGGGCAGCAGGTTCATAACAAAATAGGGGTTTGTTTTGGGTTTTTTGTTTGCACACTTCATTAAACTGTGAAGCTCAACATGACAGGTTAGTGTGAACATAAAAACAAAAAAGACTTAAAAGGCTCAAAAGTGAGTGGAAGAAATACATGAAGGAAAGTGATGCAGGACTGTTGAATAAAAAGTCACAGAGTTTGTCTGTGGAAATTCCTGAGCTCAGAGAGAAATATGCCAAAAATATCACTAATATTTGCACTGTTTTTATTTTTTCCTAATTTATGTTTTTTGCCAGTACTGTCAGTGGAGAAACCAGTTTGCAATTTGTATTTTCTCTTTAGCCAGTGCTGTTATTCTTACAGTCTTTTTCCTCTCTTCTTTTCTAGGGGAACGAAAAGGACTTCGAAACTGTTTACGAGCAGTGTCTTAGATGCTGTAAAGCATTTTTGGAGAAGTATCATTAATGCTTCATCATATAATTTCTAAAAGAAAATAATTAGCTTCTCCTGAAATATGTAAAGTTTACTTGATTGATGTATTTAAATTATAAAATCATGCCTCTACATTCAGTATTTACTCAGTTTAATTTTGTATTTTAATTGTTCTGTCATCTAAAGAAAAAATATAAAAAGGTTTTAATTGGATTGCATGATCAACCATTTTGTCACACATCAGTGTAGATACAAAATGTATAATTCAGGATAAATTTTTCTGTAATCTCTTCCAGTGTTTTCTCACAAGAACTGCAAAATTAACACCTTGCTTCTTTATATATAATGCTAACTGAACTGAGGTCTTGTTAGTCTGTCCTCAGTGAGTTGATTTCAGTCAATTTTCAGTGGTAGTCTATGAGATAATAATTGATGTATCACTTAGGTGTGTCATCCCAGTATCAGTAGGCAGCCTTTGGATGGAAGTCGTAAAAGATCTGCTGCCTGATAGAATGGGCTAAGTCTTCCTTTGATCTTCTGGTCAGTTCCTAGCACACTGACACAAGCACATGTAACATGGCATTTACTTTGAGGAGAAGACATTGCACTCTAAAAGCTGAAATGTGAAATCACATTTTGTATCTCACAGTAGTAAAATACTCAAGTCCATGACAAATTTGCTGTAGTCTCAGTTCCTATGTGAGAGTCAGACAGTATTTCAGGATTTACTCAGGAGAACGTACAGCCTGTCAAAAGTGTTCTTTGAGAGTATAGTTCAGTGTAAAGACAGTCCATCTGTAATACAGTACTAAATTAGCAGGCCAGTAAGTAGACAGTTCTGCTCTTGGACAAAATCTGAATGCTTTGTAAGTCTATACCTGCTTTTCTGAACATTACCCTCCCTGTCTGCCTGAGACATGTATATGTACCGAGATCAGTAATATAAGTGATACCATGATGGTTTTCCTGTTTTGAATATTCTCAGCATTGGTATGAACTACCATTACCACATTATCTGTAAAACTGGATCTATAAATTTTTTTTTCTTAATTAGCCTTGTTTTTGTCTCTTGCTGCCTTCCAAACTTGGAGTCTTTGTACTTGTCCTCTGCTCAGCCTTCTGGGAGAAAGATGGATTTCAACAGAAGAGATGCTGTTATTTTTGGGGAGTTTGGAATCCTGGTGTTACTCTGTATGTGTTTCAGACTTCACAATGGGGATTGTTTCTTGGAACTTTTGCTGTAGGATAGATGTTTGTGTTAATGAAATTTTCCGTTTTGTGCTAAAATTTCAATCAGACATAAAACTTCAGAACCTGCTTAGAAAAGGCAGATGGTAGAAGGAATACTTAAATGCAGAAATCAGAATCTTTGTGCATTGCATTACCATTGGTTTTGACTTCTGAAAAAACAAGCTAGGAATTGCAAGCTAATAGCTGTTTCACTTTTCAGGGACAAAAGAGTAATACACTATTTTAAATCCAATTAAGTACTGACTCTGGAAAAAAATTGACTTCTTTTATTAATGTTTTGACAAAGTAAATGGAGGAAAATGATGGGCAGTTAGGGACAGAATATCCCAAATGTGGTTTGATGCACTAACCTCAAAGGTAGAATTATTTAGGCATAATCTAATGTTACTCCCTGCCTGAATGACCCTTTCAAATAATCCAGTGAAAGTAAAATAACTCTTTAAGATTGAGAACATGATGGTTTGTGCTTTCCCATTCATGGCTGTGTAGGAATTCAGCCGCTAGTTTCCTGCATATTAAGGCTAAGATTGAAAGGTCTTAAATCTTTATCTTTGGGCTGCTGGGGTAACAAAGGAAATAAGAGGATATAGTTGTTTACCTTCACTAGGCTGAGGAATCTCCCTGTAAAGTTATACTAAGTCAGAACTGGTGTTAAATTCAGTTCACATTTTAGAAGTCTCAGCCTCGAGATGGATTTTCAGCAAGCAATCTAGTGACTTAATAATTCACTACCTCTACTAGGAGAATAAGCTGGTTTATTTTTATAATTAGTAGGTTTTTTATGGAAGAGGGAAAGGAGCATGATGGTATTTTATACAGATTTGTAGAAGCACATATAGAATACAGAACAAGGATTGCCTTTGGGAAGGACACTTGCACAGAACCATTATTTGAGTTCAAAGAGAAACAGTGAACACAGGATTAAGATACAAATCATGTATCATACAGATGACTAAGCGCTCACACATCTAAAATAACACTCATGAAAAATGTAATTTTGAATGAAAAAATACAGAACTGACTCCTATTTCTCCCTCCCTGCCTGCACAGCTTTTTATATTTTAAATGATATTTTAAATGGTAAAGTTAAGACTAAAAAAAAAGTCTGCTATAGTATAGGTGTGCTTTCAGAGCATGCCGACTTTTGCTAAATCTTGAGAAAACTTTCACGGGATTAATTTATTTATATTAATTGATTAAATCATTAAATAAGTTGCTATTTCCCTTTTACAAGGAGATTTAATAGAAGGTTTTTTGTTTAGATTTTGGATATCCTACTAGAAAAAAAAAGCTTAACAATATTTTAAACTCTTATGTTAAATATTAGCCTGTGGGTCTGGTCAGTGGAACCTCAGTGAAGCACAGAGTTCCACCACGTTTACTGTAAATGAGCAGCTTTAGTGAATCCCATAGAAGTTGATTCCTTTACCAACCAGGTTTTCTCCAAGCATGTATTACATCCATTGAGACATGGAACTCAGCATTTAGTCATCACTGAAAGCAAATAAAAATATGTCCTTCTCCCCTGCTAAATATAGCCATGTTCCAGGATGGGATTTTGTACTTCTGCCATTTTTTCTTCTATAGAGTTGGATGCTGAAGCCTCTGAAGTGTCAGTTTCCAGAATCTCAGCTCCTATAGTTCTCAGGGTGGGAAGGGTTGTGTTTGGTTTTACATTTTATGGTTCAAACTGAGGACAGAATGGAAACTATAAATGCCAGTATTAAGATAAAAGTACCTGTGGTTCACTGTATAAGGTTGGCCCTGGCTGGATGCCAGAGCTGCTCTCTTGCTCCCCTCTGCAACTGGACAGGGGAGAGAAAATAAAAAGAAAGGTTCATTGGTTGAGAGATAAGAACTGGGAGAGGTTACTCACCAAATAGTGCCATGGGCAAAACAGAGTCAAGCTGGGGACTTTAACTGAAATTATTAATTACTTAATTACTAACAAATTCAGAGCAGGATGATGAGAAGTAAAATAAGACCTTATAAACACCTCCTCCTTCCCAGCTCTAGCTCCTCGTCCAGTAGAGCAGGGAGATGGGAATGGGGGTTATGGTCAGTTCATCACAGGTTCTTTCTGCTCCTGCTCAGGGAGGAGTCCTTCCCCTGTTCCACCTTGGGGTCCCTCCTACAGGAGAGAGCTCTTGATGAACTTCTCCAGTGTGAGACCATCCCACAGGCATCAGTCCTCCCCAAACTGCTGCAGAGCAGGTCACTCTGCCATGGGGTGCAGTTCCTCAGGCACAGCCTGTTCCAGCCTGGGTCCCCCATGGGGTCACAAGTCCCACCAGCAAACCTGCTCCAGCGTGGGCTCCTCTCCCCACAGGTCTGCAGCTCCCTGCCAGGACCCTGCTCCAGCACAGGCCTCCCACAGGGTCACAGCCTCCTCTCAGGCATCCACCTGCTCTGGTGTGGGTCTCCTCCAGGGGCTGCAGGTGGATCTCTGCATCCCTGTGGTTCTGCATGGGCTGCAGGGGCACAGCTGCCTCACCATGGGCTGCAGGGGAATCTCAGCTCTGGTGCCTGGAGCACCTCCTGCCCCTCCTTCTGCACTGACCCTGGTGTCTGCAGGGCTGTTCCTCTCATGTTCTCACCCTGATCTGCTCTGGCTGCAGTTACAGCTGTGCAATAACTTTTCTCTTCTTAACTGTGTTATCCCAAGGAGGTTACCATTTCTGACTGGCCCAGCACGTCCATCCTGGAGCTGTATGGCATTGGCTCTGCTGGACATGAGGAAGCTTTTAGCAGCTACTCCCAGAAGCCACTCCTGTAGCCCCTCCACTACGAAAACCTGGCCATGCAAACCCAATACATAGATTTATAGATTGCACATAATTTTTTTCTTCCTGTTTGAGTCATTGTATTGTGACAACTGGATTTAATATCTGATTTAAGGAAGAAAGGGAAATGTGTGTCAAGGTTTTTGGAGTAACACTAACTCCTTAAAAATTCTACAATAATGAAATTATTTACTGGATATTTTCTGATTAGATTGCCTTGCCATATCATGAACAGACTGCACATTATTAAAAAACAAACAGAAAGCCCCTCCCCAAACCAAACCCAAACCTCAGAACATCTGTTAAGTCTCAAAAAATATTCCATTTTATAATGCTGTAGAGAATTTGAGCAGCCTTGTAGTCTGGGCATTCTGTAGGTTTGAAACACACAGATCTGTCCATCCTGGTAAATCCAGGGTGTCCAGGTTACTGAAGTACACCTTTCCTTCTTACTCTTTGCGGAAAGAAGTTTAAATGTGGATAAATGATATTTGCTACCAGTTATTAACCTGGATTCCGTGAACAGAAAGCAAACTGAGAACAACTTAATACCAAACACTTTATTACTTACGCTTATTTACAGTATTTACATATTGCACGTTCGCTGGAATGTTTTATACATTTATTATATAAAGTAAATTAATGGCAGCTTGTGTTTGTGTACAAAATCCATGCTCCACTGTCCCAAAAAATATGCCTACTTGGAATTACGTTCCTGTTTGTCATGCAATTTGTACTCCAGGGTACAATGTGACCCCAATGCAAGTCTGTTTTAACCAAACTTTTAAAGAATTGTATAAGCATGAAGGATATCAAGTGACCACAACTACTGTGGAGCCAATCTTTAGTAGTTCTAGATATACAAACAAACATTCCTTAAAACTGTATAATTAAGCAATAGAACATGAATTTTCTTGGTGAAATATTTATGTTTACATAATTTTTGGCAGCATTACACATCAATTGTAGTGTGTTTTTAAGTATGGAGCATTAAGTACTACTGGCAGTTATGCTACTGTAGAGAATGTCAATCTGCAAACTGTCGATGACATACAAAATGCATGTTAAAAGAATTATGGGAAGTAGTCTGTCAATCTGCAAAAATAAATCTCTTGTTCACAATGAAATTAGCTAAAAGGTAGTAAGTTCTATTTCCCTGTTGGTTTCCAAGGCACTTCTCTTGGTTCTTGGTGTTTCTTGTCATGACAATAACATCTGGTGGATTAAAAGAAAGAAGAAAATTGTCTTTCATCATTTTTATACTCACATACATGTGTTTGAGAATGTGTTTATCATAGTGAAAATAGTAAATAAAACTGGAGAATTCAGTAATAACTTTGGAAAGATCAATAGTGAATTTCATATTTAGCTCAGTTCATATCACTGACTTACATTAATGCTTTCTTTGTTAGTAAAGGCTAAAATTCTGGAAACCATCACTTTTTTTGATGGTTCATTTTTGGTAGACACACTAGGGAAATCCAGTTCTACCTATCAGAAATGTGCTCATAGTTCATCTGTTCCAGTGACTGCATCTGTGAAGTCAGAAAGTGAATAAACCTCAGGAATAGCATTAACACATTGCAAAATGCTGTCTAAATGTCTTGGTGTCAGGAGCTGTTGATGGGGTGTCCAGTTTTAAAGATCTAGGAAGGATTTGATGATTCATTGGGCCCATTTGTTAAGGAACTTGGATTCATATAAACAAGCAATAAATAGAAATAGCTTTTTTAGAGTTGTTTGTATAACTAGCCTGGAACATGCCAACACTGAGCCACCCCTAAACTAAGCAGGAGCTGCAGTAGTTTAATTTGCTGCCTGTTCTGTTACATCTTCCAGCAGAGTTTCTTGGAATGAAATCACAACCATGCCTACAACACTGATATCAAAATCACCAATACAAAGTTACAGGTTAATACATTGCTTATGTATGTATTCTGTCTGTGTTCTAGAAATGTTGATTCAAAGGTTGAGCAGTGAAGGTTTTCCCAACTGTACTCTTGCACACCTTTAAAGCTTGTAAGAAATTGTACTGTAACTGCAGCTATACAGATCTAGAAGTCTATCCTCTTCTAGACAGGTGAGCACTGAATGCTGCAAGTCTGTCCACCCAGTTTCATGTGTTTCTATGCCTATGTTCTTATGTAAAAGTAAAAAATGTACAATGTCTTTTTAGTCAGCAGGAACTACACAGTTGTAAGACTCTTCCATGCAAACAGACCCAGATGAAGCTTTGGTGTATTATAGCCATCAAAAATCTATCTGATACTAGAATTCTGCTGATGTGATATTTTTCAGTTAAAAACTTTCATATTGTCTGTCTGAACATAGGTAACTGTCTTCCCAATGATTGGTGTGAGTTCTCTGATACTCTGAGCTTCTCTACATTTTCTACTGCTTAAGTATAATTTGTAATGGAATCATTTGTATGCAAAGTCAGTTGGACTTGACATAATTCATTGAAAATCAAGCTATTGGTGCATACAGGAATACTCGTTAGTAGTATTTAAACATTTAGTTTTTCAATTTTTGAAAGCTGTTAGGAAATGTAATAATGTTACAGAAAATCTTAATGTAATCTAGGGGTTTTTTTGTCTTTGCAGATAGGACAATTACTTTTTTTTTTAATATCCTTCCTTAGAAGGGGAACCAGATGTAAATTTTGTCTTGCATTTTTATCTAGCTTATTTTCTTAAATATTTTTTCTCATTTTCATATGCATGCTCCTACTGCTCTCTATTTAAACTATAATTTTAAAGAGTGATGTTTAGAAGAAATTAACATGCTTCTGGTTTGATCAGTGCGTGGTACAATCTACAAGTTAAACACTGAAAATTTAATAAAATCTTTTTTCATTACTAATGGGAATATGCAGCTCACTGTGGGTGAAAAAGAGTGGTTAGGATGCTCATTTGTCATCTTATCAACACCTGCTTTTGTATGGGTAATTCAACAGTTTTGTATCAGCTAACTCACAGTTTTCTAAACCCCTGGTGCTTTCAGAAACCCTTGAAATAGAACTCAGATTTTCAGCATTGATAATTCTGTTCTACTTTTTAGAATTTTTTAAAATTTTAATTTAATATAGTCTGTTGTATACATCGGTCTAGGAATATTTGGCTAGAACTTAGCTGAAGGATGTTGTCTTAGTGGAGATCCTGAATGCAATTTGACTACAGCCTCTGTTGAGAACACAGGTAACTATACAACTCCCCAGTCAATTGTGCTAACTTTTAAAAGCACAAATAAAAGCTATTATAAAGGCATATTACAGCTTTCCAAATTTGATTCTGGTTATTACATGTGCATGATGATAAACTCTGTAAGAAAAAGCTAATGTAAATGAGAATAATTCAGTGGTTTAAATACCAATATAAACTTTAAAATACTGTGCCAGTAGTATTTATTAGCAGAACCTCCTCAGGCTTACATAAAAAATTATTTTCCCAAGTGTGCACACCCAGGTGGAATTCTGCTGTAATGTGATCACAAAAATCCATGCATTGAAGATTATGAAGCTTTTACTGTTCCATCTGGTGCTAGCCACAGACATGTACCATAAACACAGATGTACCCACATAGGTATGTGTTGTGACAGTAACATATCTAACTCTTGTTTTCACATATTATTTTCTTGTTTGATCTTAGCTCTGATTTTCAATGTCTTGTGTGCTTCAAAGCTGTGCTAATACAAAATGCACTTTAAGCACAAATAAAAATAAATTTATATTTTTTCTTCTCTCTAAATTGATCTCTAAACATGAGTAGATATCCACAGACTGAAAAATCCAACAAAACTACCAGTTTGCCAAAGTAATAGTCCATCTCTAGCCCAGCCCACTAATAAATCTGCAATGAAACAAAAATCAGATACTGAACAAAACAGGAAACCTAATTTGTTTCACACAAATTGAACTGATACAGTGGAAAAGCCTTGAGCAGAAAAGAGGCTTAATCTTACAGACACCTGTGCATCTCCAGATGTGTGTGGTAGAGGATAGTCTTCCTTTCTGCTAATCAAGGCTGCTTAAGGAGTCTACCACTACTGATTTGTGTCTGTGTGAATAAAAGAAGTGGACAGTTGTTGCTGACACTGAAACATGTTGAGCAAAGGTAGGTTGAGAGATGGACATTTTTGAATAGACTCCCAGCTTAAGATATGAACTACTTCAGTTGCTATTCCTTCCTATTATGTGTTACCAGTTCATGTTTACATGACAGGTTGTTAACATACAGATAAAATTTTCTAAAGAAAAGGAGAAAAGAATTTCACTCTGATGTATCTGCTTATTGCTATTGGTAATAATATTATTTACCTATTTGCAAAGTTAAACAAATTATGTCTTATTTATCCAGACTGGATAGAGAGAATGACTTGTAGAAACCTTTCATGAAATTGAATAGCTCCATCAGGTTTTCCTGCAGTCATGTTTTCTTTAGATTAAATAATCCTAATTGCTGTAATGGTTCTTGTGTACTGAGTTTACTAGGCCTTTGGTCATCCATGTTGCTCTTCTTTGGACTCTTATAAGAAGAGCCCATAAGTCTTCAAATGTGGTGCCCTTAATTAAATATAGTATTCCAGTAATAGTAATTATGTCAGGAGTTTCATAAACAATTATTCTATTTATAAATTACAGTATTGTTTGACTTTCTTCAAGTGTAACACTGCTGACTTGCAGTCCATGACAACCTTTATGTTTTCAACAGCACTATCTATTCACCAAATTCCATGTATTTCTGCAGTTGAATAATCCTACAGGACTTCATAATTCTGCTCTTTATCTGCTCTTTATCCTGGTTTTAGAGGACTTGGTTTATTTTCCAAGATTATTTTTAATTTCAAGGTTGTTGTGTATCATGATTGCTTGTCCTATAATACTGAAATACACTAATACAGTATTCTATCACCCAAGTTATTAATGAAAATACTGAACAATATCAAACCCATAATGAAGCTCTCTGACACTGGTCAGTACATTTTTCCAGTTTTGACAACTTACTTATGTAAGTTTTAACAACTTACTTATGTGTATTTTTCCAGTCATTTTTACATTTATCTTGATCCTATTTCCCCAGTTTGCTTATGAGAGTGAAGTGCAAAGCAGTGTCAGTGCTTAAAATAAAATAAAATATTTAATATTTATTACTTTTCTCACTGATTCCTTCCAAAAGATGTGCATTTTGTCACAGAGTTAAAGCATCTTGGCTTGACAGCATTTGTTACTGACAAATCTACATGGTTATTATTTATCCCTTTGTCTAAGATCATGTTTTATCTCAGGTAAAGTTTGAGGACAGAATGTAAATTAGTCCTTCTGTATTCCTATCTTACAGTTCTCTAAAAAACAGATAGTTTGGAAGTTCTTTTTGGGTTGATTGATTGGCTTTTGTTTTTATTTTGGTGCATGATGAAATTTCCCAAGTATTTGTGAGGAATAGAGGCCCATATAGGCAAAGAAAGAGGGAATTAACCTCTAGACATAAAAGGTGTACACAAGGAAATCCCAAAAAATCTGAACAGCTTTAAGTTAGTTTATCAATGCTGCTATCAATACATTTTAACTGAATGACTATAATAGCACCTGTGACCTATCTGCATTTATAAAGCTTTGATGTGGATAGCTATGTATATATTAACTCATACTACTGAGTACAGCACAGATCTACAGCTGCACACATAAAAGGGTGGCTGCTGCTGCCAATACAGGCAATTGTGTACTGAGTAAACTCTTGAAAAATAAGCCACAGCTGTTGTGTTTTGTTCTGTAACAACAGATTCACTATCTGCTAACTGTATGCTGCTATAAATAATTCACAGATGATGCACATGGACATTTATGTAATCACTTCCAGTAGGGGGTACCCTTTCCTTAATGCCAAAATTTGCCAGATTAAGCCAGTTACTTCAAATCCTCTGAGAGGGGAATACCTTATCTAAAAGACAGTTGTTATTATAGTCCCATGAATTTTCATGCACAAAACACCACATCCATTGCTTTACTGTGCAGTGGAATGTCATTTCTGCTAAGAAAAAGCTTACCTTTATCCTTCCATGCACATAGGGCTTACTGCCAATCGAGTAAGAAGCCTGGCACATCTTTTATAATCTGTATGGAAAAAATTAAAGCATGACTAGATTACCAAAGTAACCAAGTTTGCCTTTAAAAATCAAAATTGTTTTCAGTGTGTAAATTAGTGTCACAGCAAAGTTCAGTGAATACCTTAGTTTGCAACAGAATAAAAATCAACTCCTTTGACTTAAAAGAAGAGTGTGTAAAACTTGGGTAATAATTAAAAGCCATGTCTATGCAACTGACTTCTGCACATGTTCTAGCTGTAAACAAACAGCATGAATGTGCTTGGAGGTTCTCCAAGTGTATGTATGTATGTACAAAATTTATACATCTGTGCCTGTGCTTCCGTGCAGGATCTAAACATATGACTGTAGTATTTCCGTATTTGAGAAAGAATAAGCGATGCTCATCCACCTTTGAAATCCAGCCCTCAATGAGCAAGTCTGACAACTTAATATTAAGTGATGCCACTCTCCAATAGATTTTCTTCCTGGGAAAGCTGTTAAATTAGACAAATAACATCTTCTAGTCATACAAATCTTAAGTCTAGCCCAAGTAAATGGCCACATCATAAACATTCATAAGAGTATGAAGTTTCATCTTAAAACTAGTAAAATTGTTTTTTCCACAGAAGTCCCATTGTTAGTTGTTCATATTTTAGGTACCCTTAACTTTTTGATGGATTCATAGTAAGACACAGAACCAATGCAAAACTAAAGAAATTTTAAAAAGGGGGTTTTTTTTCATTTACATGAAAAACTAAAAGCAAATATTGTGGAAGTTGGTTATGGACAGACAGAAAAGTAAGCTATTTTTCAGGTACCAATGCTACTATTACACTGTACAAAGCACGAGAAAGTATTCCAACACAATGCTTTTGTATTGGCTACCACCACACTGCAGCATCACAGACACTTTTAGTTTCTTTGCTGTTTGGCCTTCAGATTTCTACACAGAAGGAACAGTGTAATTTGAAGTCAGGATATTATCAAAAAGTAACATCTTTCTGTGCATGAAGAATTAAAGCAGGCTGTTCATCTCATTTTCTTAGAAGAAAGTTACTTTAAAGAGATGCTAGTCAATCCAGCCCAGTAAGTGATGTTCACTTTTGTTAAGCATTATTTCATTAATGTGTAACTACATCTAATGTTTTCTGGAGATGAAATTTTAACAATGCCCAACTCACAGCATAGTTGTGGTATAATTGCCACTCATACAAATTATCCTCCATTATCCAGACATTATACTGGTGGATAGGTCACCTGTCAGGAGGAAAAAGCTGATTTAGAGCCTTTAAGGCCAACTAGTTTTTAGCTTCATAGCTTGGAGTACTCATTAGTGCTGAGCCAAGTGACATTTGTGTTGTGATCCTTAGGAAAAAGGTGATATGACTGTTGCTGGTTCAGAACAGACAAGTTATGAACAACTTACATCTCCACCCATGTAAACAGAGTGTGATCTGGTTACCTGTCATCTAGAAATCCTTGTCTTTCCAAGGAATTCCTAATCTGAAGCCTTACAAATAGAGAAAATGTTCACAATTCTTACCAAATATGCCTTTAAAATGCACTGGGCTGAAATATTTATTAATACTTGAAACTTGGAATCTGTAACTCTTGTTTCTATTCCCAGCTCTGCTACTGACCCAAGTGATTGACCTCAGACAAGTAAAATAAAGTGTGCTTCCATTCTGAAAAGACTGTACAAAAATAGCATCTGCTTACTCAACAGGTCCACCTCAGTATGAATCTGTGGTCACATCTACTACTGACTGATAAATGTCAATGTTTGATTTTTACTTAATTCTCTGTGCTGGCAACTGTGATAAGGTAGCATAAGCTGCATTTGCTTAGTTGTGTCCCTCAACACTTTTTTTTTTCCTAAGCTAAGAAGTTATACTTTTATAATTCACTGTATTATAAAATCAAGTGTTGCAAAGATTCATTGCCAACATCACTGGTAGCCTGGTAGCTGAATAGTCAAAATAGAAAATGCCTATAAAACATGTCCTACATAAATAATCAATGAAAAGTAAATAACCCAATAGGATTTGTGATCCTATCTTGAGCTTACAGCACTAGAAATTAAATATGAGATATTTGTGAGAGGAGTAAAGTTCCTAGGAAAAGCACACACTTGGTTTGGAAACCATGAGGCAAATACATCAGTACCTAAGGATGCAGTGTTTACAGCCATTCTACATAGTGTATTTGCAATGAAAAAGTTTTATTTCCATTTTCCTCTCTGTAATGCTGATGCTGTTCTAGCAATGCTAGAAGATACTTAGTACATTTTACAGCAGTCCAAATTTTTCTTTGCAGGGAATGCATTCTGACATTGTATCACTACTGATAGTTGATAGAGCTAATAAATTTTAGAGTTTCCTCTTGTTTTAGAGAAGTGTCTGCTTTTGTTACTTACATGCTGGGATGGTGCAGTCCCTTGTATTGTGATAAAGCCGATGAAAGTGTTTGCTACATTTTGGGCTAAAGTAGAGTGGACCTGAAATATAAAGAAAAAAAGTTATGAATCAACACAGTTCCCAGGTAGAGCAGCGTAGCTTACAATATGTATGTGAAATGCAAAACTAACATATACCTGTTAAATGCTTCAAGAACTTGTCTTTCATTCTCAGATCTCTGGGAACTATTTCTGTTGGACAGAAAAAAGAATAGTTACTCTGCTGCACTGGACCTATGCTTGCCAAGCATAGTGTGAATACTCTGTCCAGCAACATTCACCACTATGTCTTGACAGGTGCATGGAGGTGAAAAGTCCTTTGCACAGAGTAGGCCAAATGCCATGCATTCACTTTACATAGGGAGACCTTGTAAAAGGCTCTGTGAAACACAGTACTGACAGAACAATGTCTGTTAGGTGAGAAATCATTAATGATGATGGTTATTAACTAAGAGTCAGATTTTAGCTCTCTATAAACTACATTATCAAGTTTACCTAAATTTAAATTCTTTCATATTACATGAGTGGTAACAACCCAAAGACATATTCGAGTTTGGGGTTGTGTCTTATAATTCTCTTACGCAAATGTAACCACTATTCTGTCCCAGGTATGTCTGTAGAAGCACTGCTCTACTGTAATCATGCAATGGGATTGATCTACTTACAGGAATCTTCCCTCCCCCTCCCCCCCCCAGCAGTAAATAAAATTCACAGGAAATGATTCCAAGCAAATTGCTCTCTTCTGGCTCCCTATGTTTGTGGTTTACCGCCTTGTGTTTTGTGTTCAGCAGATGGCAAAATGAAACTGGTTTACTGAAATCCATTTTAGCCCTAACCCCTGCTTGTGACTTCCTGATTTACAGCTATCTTTGATTGCTTTCCGTTACAAACTCTATGCTGATAGCTTAGTGCTGATTGTGTATGATACACTATATGGTGCTTTATTTACTTGACCATGAATGCCTGAGCAGCCTTTTTCATTCCCCTGGCACCTCTTATCAGATATAAAGCAGAGAGCATTTCCATCCAGATCCGATTCACTTGTGAATTTAGACACTTCTCGAAAGTCATTCTTCATTTACTTCTAACTTTAGTCAGTGTAAGTAAAATTGACCTTATCCTATTTGACCTAATTATGTCATGAAGAGCATTAAAAACACACATGCTTCACTCAGAAATTTCCCATGGGACAAGCTCACTAGGAAAGTGATGCCAAAACTGAAATGAAAGACTCTAACTAGTAGTTCCTTTTCAGAGTTGCTGGGAAAAACTCCATTATAATAACAGAATGAAAAATCCTGCTTCAGAATCAGTAACAACACTACCAACTAATCTGCTCTGAAGCAGGATTATTAATTTTGTAGATAACTGTTCCACACAAGGCAGATGTTTTGCACCAACAGGGTGATCAAAAACTATGCCCACATTCCAAGATGAGATTTAGAGTTGTGCAGATCATGGTTCCCTGCTTAGTCTGGCCTCTGCCTCTTAAACATTCATAAAACAAAATGTTCTCTCCTGTGTTGACCTTAAGTAGAACAAAATTGTCTTCCTCTATGCAATCATTAATCATCCAAATGGACATCTTCATGACAACCACCAATAAATGCAAATTATGAGGATATTTGAGTATGAATGAGAATGACAAAAAGGTACAATGAAGCTTTATGAGATCAATAAGAACAAAATAAATAGCATACTATCAAAATGAAAGCCATTTTGGGAAAAGGTGAGTAGATACTTGCTGGAAAATATTCAGAAAGTCACTTTTAGTTGGAGGGGTCAGATGAGCAACACGTAGGGAGTGACAGGGAACACTAAGTTAGATACGGCAGCAGGAGAAACTAAATCAATTTTCAACTGAGTGCACAGAAGTACATCCCCAAACTAAGCAGGTTAGAGAAGAGCCAGTCAAATGAGCAGAAAGATGATTGCAGGAGGGTCCCAAACTGGTCACAGCCTGCACAGTGACAGAGGAGTACTCTCAGTTCCCTAGTATTTCAAAGGTGCTACTTCTGGAGTACAAAAGGAACTAACAAGCAGGGTGAACAGTTCTGTGAAGCTGAGCTGCAGGGAAGACTTCCGTATATAAGGTCTTTAAGGATGTAACTACAATCCTGCAGGAGAATCCTTGCTAGGGTCATTTCCAAGAAACACTTAAACCAAGCACATGATAATAAGTGGTAACCTTCCAGGAAAAAGCATTTTTATCCCTTGTTTCTTTGATCTCAGCCCATTTCACTCTTTTCCCTTATTATTAGGTTTTGTTCAAAGCCACAGGAAGTTGGACTTTCAGTTAAGTACATTATCTAGAAAGTAAAACACTGAGATGTGAATGGAGGTTTTCTATTCCAAATTTGCCATCTGTGTCTGTTTCTGATACCAAAGGGAATCTGCAGGTATTTTGAGTGGTGAATTCTTAATACAAAATTAGTAACCTAATGCACTACCTCATTCACCAAGTCACCCTCGGGGGAAAAAAAAAAAAAAAAAAAAAAAAAAACAACAACAAAAAACTGTGACTTACCAACTCTCTGCTCGTCCTGGTATCCTCCGTAGTCACCCACTTCCCTTCGATCCAAGTTATAGTCATGCTTGGAGAAGTACTGCAACCCATTGTCCTTCTCCAGGTGGTACCTTTTCAGTTCGTGAATGATCTCCATGATGAGGTTTAAGAGACTTTGCTTGTCCTTCAAATCTGTGGAGTCCGTTTTTTCTTTGCAGTATCCTGCTGAAAGCATCAAGAGTACCAGCCCCAGCAGCCCAGAAGACCTCAGTCCACTCATTGCAGTCCGACCTGAAGAGTGCATGAAGGGATGAACAGGAAGGATCCGCTGCGATGTGAGCTCTCCTGTTCACTGGAAGAGAAAACTGGGGGTGGGTCGAAGGTGGGGAGACTCGTGGGGGTGAAATCGGAAACATTAGCGGAGAAAAGAGCGGCGACCGCTGGCTGGGCAGGTTACACAAGGCGGGGCACAGACCGCTCCGGGCCGCGGGACTGGCGGAGCGGGACGGGACGGGACGGGACGGGACGGGACGGGGGGTGCGCGGAGCTCCGCCGCTGTCCCCGCGCCCCGCAGCGCCCGCCCCGCGGGCAGAGCCGCCCCAGCGCCCCACGGGCTCCCCGGAACCGGGCCGCGGGAGGGCGGGGGCGCAGCCCCGGAGCGGGGCCAGGCCGGGGGGCCGGCGGAGCAGATCCCCAGCCCGGACGGGCGGTCCGCCCCGCCTCTCCCCGCCCCGCCGCCCAGCGGAGGAGCGCGGCCCAGGGGCGACAACTTTCCCCGAAGTTTCTGCCGGAGAGCCGCGGCATCTGTGCCCAGCCTTGCTGCAGGGCTCCGGGCTTCGGGCAGCAGCGGCGGGACGGGCGGTGCGCGGCTGGGGGGGGCAACCGGCCGGGGCACGGCACAGCCAGTCTCCCCTTTTTCTGTCCCTTTCCCCGCTCCCCTTCCCCGCAGAGCAGCCCGGAGCGGCGGCCAACATCACGCCCAGACCCGCTCGCCTTGAGACGGCTGAGCGCTCCAGACACGCGGCCGCTCCGTGGGGCGGCTCTGCCCTGCCCTGCCCTGCCCTGCCCGGCCCTGCCCTGCCCGGCTCTGCCCTGCCCTGCCCTGCCCTGCCCGGCTCTGCCCGGCCCTGCCCTGCCCTGCCCTGCCCTGCCCGGCCCGGCCCTGCCCTGCGCTCCCCGGTGGGTCCCCCGCGGCTGTCAGCGCTCCCGCCGCACGCAGCGCTCCGGCCCGCGGGGCGGGAGGGATGGAGGCGTGGGGAGGGACGCGGAGGGGAAGGAGGTTGCTGGCGCTCGCCGGCCGCTTTACCTGTGTCTCCGTCCCAGAAGCCGAGGTGTGTTCCCCCGGGAGGCGCTCCCCGGACGGCAGCAGCCCGCGGACGGCAGGCAGTCCCGGTATTCCGCGGCTGGCCCGCCCGCTCCCCTCCCGTCCCTGCGCTCCCGCCGTATCCACAAACTACTCCATCGCCGCCAGCCCCAGCGCAGCCGCTTATATAGGCTATAGGATGGACATGAGACGGCAGATAGTATCGACTTGGAAGTGGGTGGAAAACAATAAAAGTCCACTTGGCAACCTCGGGAGCGTCGCTGCTTGCACAAGCCCCCCCTTCCCGCCCTCTCTCCCCTCCCGCCCCGGTCCCCCCGTCCCTCCCCCTGCTCGGCTCTCCCGGGCAGTCACTCCTTCGCCGCTCTCCGACGTAAGGAGACGGTCCCAAGTGTGTGTGTTTGGAGCGGGAGGGGGCGGCGGCGGGAAGGTCGGGGCGGGGGGGTGCGCATCGCCCGGGCCTTTAATTAGCACCGCGCTGAGGAGGCACTGAAATATTGATGTCCCTGGCGCGGCTCTGCCAGGCGGGTCCCCGGCCCGCGGCCGCAGCCCCGGGGGGCCGGGCGGGGAAGCCGCCTGTTTACCGGGAACTCCGGCCCGGCGGCGCGGGGAAGGGGAGGTGATGGGGCGGGGGCGAGCTGCCGGGGAAGGGAGGGGCTCTTTCTGCTCCCGCCGGCCGGGAAGCCCGCAGAGACGCGGTGGAGCGGGTCTGGGCACAGGGAGGGAGCAGGCGTGCCGCCTCTCGCGCCGATTCTGGGCACGGGCGGTCCCGGGTGGCCGGGCGGCTTCCCGGGTTCCCGGCGCGGCGCTGCCTGGAAGCGCCCCCAGCGGGGCCGGGAGACGAGGAGGAACAGGACGACGAAGGCAGAGCCATCGCCGGGAGCGCCGTGTCCGCTTCCGCAGCTGCCGGCCCTCAGCAGGGGTGACAGCCCGGGCGAGGGGCAGTGCACGGGGAGCGCCGAGCCCCCGCACCGAGAGCCCTTCCCCAGCACACACACGGGCTGCCGCCCTGCCCGCCTGCCCCTCGGGGCGCGCCGGGGGAGCCTCAAACCCCATCCGGCCGAACTCCCAGTGTTGCCTCTCCTGCGGGGATGAAGCTGCCCCTCGCCAGCCGCGGACGCGGAGCCTCCCCGCGAGCCGGGGCCTCTTCCCGACCCCCGGGGCGCTTCCCGACCCCCGGGGCAGCTTCTCGACCCTCAGGGCCGCCTCCCCGGGGGCTGCGCGCCGCGGGAACAGCGACCCCCAGCGGCCGCCGCTCCGCGCGTGGCCCCGCCCGCCGGCAGGCGGCGCTGAGCGCCCCGGGCCCCTGGCGCTGGGGGCCGGCCGGGCCTGCCCCGCCCCTGAGGCGCCGCGTGCTCGCCTGGCGGGGCCCTGTGGGGTGCGCCGTGGGGCTGCCCCGCTGTGCTTTATCCTTTTGGTCGTTTATCTTCAAAACCAATATGTGAATGCCGCATGTATCTAACTACAAAAGTCTTAGCCTGTGCTGTCACAGTGAAGGTACAAAAACATTAAAAAAATAAAAATAAATACACACCACATGATGAAGAAAGAGACCCAGAGGCAAGACTGAGCAAGACCGCTTTGTCAGGTTTCCAGAATCCTTCCTTCTCTTGGCTTCATGGTTTGTTTCCAGTCACCTTAAGACTCAGGGGAAAAAAAAAAAGAAATTGAACAATCAGTTCAACAGCGAGAAAGAATGTCCCTTTGCATGACATAACTTGGTATGGCTGTATTTACATGTTAGTCATTCCAAATATTGACACATTGAGGTCACCAATTGGAGACAGGGAAGATGGAAAACGAGGCAGGCAGAATATAGCCTGGTATTCTGTTACTGAGATTACATTGCAAGTGTTCCTTCACACAAATAATCTCTTTGGAAAACGGTAGCTAAAGTTGCAAAACTGAAAGGGGATTTCAGGTAAACACCTGGATGGATTCTCCTCTTCCTTACAGCTACAATTTCCATGTCGTTTTTGGTCACCATTGTGTATGAAAGAAGCGAACTGTGTTTTGAGTACACACCAGTTCAAGTCAGGAGTGCTAGACTGTACCTTTTCTACTGTCTTAGATGTACCCAGGCATGCCTGTTATATCTGGCATAGAGAACAGCTGTTAAAGAACAACAAACAAATTGTTGATAATTATGGTTTATATAGTTTTCTTCCTTTTGAGAAGACAGTGGACATAAGCAGAAACTGCATTAATCCCTCTTATGAGATAATTCTACCACGACTCTGAGAATGGGATAGCTGGAACTGCCCTAAGACACACCAAGGACAAGTCAATGTCATAAACAGTTGAATTCCAATGTTCAGGAATACTCCTTTTAAATTTACTAATATAAACATGGACTCAAAGTACAATGAAGGTATTAGCTGAAATATGAGGTAGTTGAACAGTTGTCTTTTTCTGCATGCAGACTGAGACAAGGGTCTATTCTGATTTGTTTACATTGAATTAGACAAAGGTATATAATAGCTCCCATGACTACAATAGAATTAAATTCAAATTCCCACTGATAGGCGTAGGATGATAATTTAATATTACAACAGCTCATATTTTCTTAAGTATATTTTCTTAGGGCTCCATCTAAGCTGGCCATCTAGATGGCAACTGCCTATATGCTACCAAGCTCCTACTCTGCATATATATTGTCAAAACTACAATCCCTAAGCCTTCCATCCACCCTCAGTGTTACTCCCGAGGCTTCTGAAGTGAGTAGGTGCACTGTTTGCCATGGCTGCTCACAGGTTCTTGGACCTCTTCCCTGGATGCCGGGAAGCGCCTTACTCTTGTCAACACTAAACAGTCAAGATGGTGAAGAAAGCATTCTTCCAGGAATTACAAGATGTAAGTCTTAATCTCTTCAGGCAGAGATGAAAGATGAACACACTTTCCCTGCCAGGACAAAAACCTGCGTGTTTTTCTTGAAAGGAGGTAGAGAGGGCCATATAAAACTCAGTTTCAAAAAGCAACACGTACCTGGGAGAGCAGATCCCTAGAGCTAATGCTATGCAATTAGGTTTTTTTGGTTTGTCATGGAGGAGTGGTTTTCATTTAAAAGTTATGGGTGTTTTTTTGTCTTATTTTTACAGGACATCAAGTTAGTTAACTCTTCCACAATCAAAATCTATGCATAGATTGATTTACAATGTTATTAAAAATGTGGTGTCTTTAAACATTGTGATCCTCAGAATAAGGACCTCAAGAAGTAAGCATACACAAATGAGATCAAATGCAGCATTTGGTGGATAGTTTTAGCCAGCGTACTCTTTCCCGTTCCCTTGGTTATGAAACAAAGGTACTACATTTGGGATTTGGAACAAATGCCAGGCAGAATTTCTAGTTTTGTTAAATAACACACATTAGTCACTGTTTTCACCAACTCCATTCTAGTATTCCATTCTAGTATGTGATGCTAAGACAGAAAAGCAAAGATATCTTGACTTCCTTTACTTACATGATGTACATGAAAACAAGAAAATGTGTTCTCATTGGTTCTGTTGTCTAAGACTGGTGAAATTTTCATGCTAAGAGCTCTACAGTTTTAAGCATGCTCTTGTTTCAGCTGATTATAACAGACATAAGGGTTCCTATCTATATTTAATAAAAGCAAGTGCAACATTTTCTGAAGTGATTGCAGAGCAGAGCTGATTGTCTAAATCAGGCTTATAACCAATACATGAACTGAGTGTATGCTTAGAAGAAAATTCCAATGGACATTTATATGGCTAGGTTAAAGAAATGCTTCCTGCATTGCTCTTTATTGACCTCAGGACTTTAAAAAAAAATTGAAATACCTTTTTTCTCTTAAACATTACATCAACTTACAAAAGTCTTGGTTTAAAAGCCAGACTTTTAGCTCTTCACAAAAGAAAAGCAGCATTTAATCTTCAGGTCACATACCAATCCCTGTAGAGGTTAGTATTATGGAATGAGATGGGGCTGGTTATTCTTCTGGGTTGAGTGGGTATCGGTTGACATGGCAATTCAACTCACAAAATGTTGACCACACACATGGAATCTGCATGTGTGATAGTTACATTTAAAATCTCTATAGAAAAATGCATACATTACAACCAACAGATGATACTTTCCAAAATCTCTGTTCCAAGTTAATGAAAATGCAGAATGTTTTCAAGATAATGTATTGTACATAAGTATAAAATAATATTTATGCACCTGGCTCAGTCATCTCTGTGAGCCTTCAACTCTCAGAGGCAATGCCCAATGACAGCTGCTGGGGAGACTAAAGATGAGGCAGTAAGAATTCCTATAGCACTGAAATCAGCCAGAGAACATATATAACTAGAACAAAAACTTGAACAGATGTTAGGAGTATTAAAGCCAATTGAGCATTTTAAGGGCTTTCCCCACTTCCTACCTGATGCAAATGCCAACAAGATTAAAATCCCATTAATCATCACTGCAACCAAAACTGAAGAATTTTGATACAGTTCCCAAATGTTTCATCACAACTCCAGCCAGAGCCGGCTTGATGTTTGGTAGTAAGTTAAAAAAAGAAACCACAACAAAAATTCCCAACCAGATTTTTGGCTAGAACTTTTCTCTGCCTGTAAATTCAAGGCTAAAGACAGCACTGAGTTGGCAAATGCATCAATTATTGAGGCAGTTTTAAAGTTACGTTCAATTAGCTTTGCAGTGCTGCAGCAGGGCAATGGTGCTGCACCAACACAAGCTCCTTTGGGAGTCCTACTGAACCAGCAGGAGGAAATTTAAGTCTTGAGAGGATAGTCTCACTTTTTTAGATGCTTGTCATGGTCTTCAGAGTACCCCCTGAAATCTCCATAGACCATCCCTCTGAATTATTCTGTATTTAGGTTTTCAGAGATACTTTGTTTTACACAGTTAAGATAAATGCCCCAGTGAAGCAAATCAAACCTCTCAAACTTTTAAGCAGGTAAGTGAGGGTAGGGGTTAATGCCATTCTATGAAACTACCTTCCATAGCTGCTATGCAGCTCTGAGCCTGCTACATGTGGGTTCACTGTGGACTCCTGTCTGATCACTTAGGGTTATGTAGCTGCAGCCACAGAAACTCTTTCTACATCAAATTAAGATTACAAGTAAAAGCCCTAGCTGATGTCTCATTAGCTGATAGAGTGCATTACATTCTCTGGCCTACTCTGGTCTTTCTATGCCAAAGGAAAGAGGGTGTATGTAAGAACTTAGTAATTTTAGAAGCAGATTATCTTCATCTTTCATCACAGCCATGGTTCTTAGCTCGAAGAGACAAGTGGATCACATGTGTTTTTTAGAGCCATGGCTGATAAATGATGACATGTTTTGATAGTGTACTCTAAATCTGAGAATTTTATCTCACATTGTCTGTGCACCACTTCTTAAAAAATTTATGCTGAAAAACAAATGCCATCTCAGGCAACATAAGGATATCCCGTATGACTCACCATCAGCATATGAATGCTAAGCACAAACATTGAGAACTATAAAAAGCTGAGGTACTTGTTTCCTTCTGTAGGTCATCAGTAGGCAGGCACACTGCTGGTTTAGTGAGCAGGCCTCATGACTATCCAGTGGAGAGCTGGATGACTTTTTACTCATCAGATGTAGAGCAGGCCCATTGGCCAGACTGTATTCCAGAGAGCTCTTGTAGGCAAGCACACTCTTTGGAAGATCATGTGTCTACAAAAGCTGCTGAAGAAGGAAGCGGGGTTAATCCCCTTCTAGGCAGCTATTTTTTCAGGCCGTAAACAGTTCTACAGCTACTATGCAGCACTGAGCTTCCTACACATATTCACTGGTGACCAGAGGTTTTTACCTTCCAGAAACCAACGCAGCAGTCCCGAACTGTACCCAGGCAGCCTCCTTATGACTAGCTTCATAACGGGATTAAGCTGTCTCCACAGTAAAGGCAGACAGTTTATTCAACAGCAACAGAAGACTATGAAGAGCTGTCTCTAGATTTCAGAGTCCAACTTGTAGCTTTTCTTGATTCCACACTTGATGCAAAAATATTAAAGTGCAGACTATATTTTCAATGTAGCATATTGTACATCCACAAGCCGAGCATTGTGAATGTTGTCTCTTCTTGTATGGAAATTTGCTGTCCTTTAGAGGAGAGAAAACATCCTGGTTCAGCTCAACTGCAGGAAGCCAAGGACCTGAAATACACAGGATACATCTCCAGGAATAAATATAATGCGCTCAAGAGCACTGATAAAGTCTGGCACTTAAGCCAGCTGGCACAGGATAGGCCCCATCCATTCTGTCCATCCTTCGTACTGCCAGCAAGAGGACAACCTTACGCAAACTACTCATTAGGAACACTTCCTGGGAAGCCTCGCTTCCCAACAGTACACAGGGATCGATCAGGAGGGTTGTCACAGACTAACCACATTCCAGGGACTGCCCTATTTAACAGTATTGACTGCTGGGTTCCAGTGCCAGGAAACCTCCCTGGCAGTTTTCACATTTGTCTTCCGGTATAGTCACAACCTGTGGGTCCCACCTGTGTTGCAAGGGGTAGAGACAAAAACTTTGGGCATTCTTACCAGTTGGTAGAACTGACATAACCTTTTTTGCATCGTGTCCTAAATGGGAATAAAACAAGTGTCAGAATCTGGGAACTGTAGCAGCTTCAAAAAGCAGCCTCAACACTTGAAATCACTTCAAAAAAGTAATTACATGTTTTATGGTCAGGCAGCTGTACACAGCTTCCACTGGAGGCAGCAAAGAATCAATGTAAGTTGGGTAGAACCACACTGAAATCAACTTAGTTGCACAACTTAATAAAAAGATTTTTTTCTTTTCCCCTCAAGTCCACCATTTTTATAAATGCAAAATCATTTAGATCTTGTATGGCAATAGGCCAGAATTATCAATATTTTTAGCTTTAGTCTGAAGAATAAAAAATAATTTTATATGACATTACAATCTGGTCTTTCTCCTAAGACAGAAAATGCCTTTGTCTCACATTACATTATTTTTAAACAACTATATAACATACTGTATAGGTTTTGCATGGCCTGATTCTTGGTAGTGGGGGGGCCCATGGAGGTGGCTTCTGTGAGAAGCTGCTGGAAGCTTCCACCATGTCTGGCAGAGCCAATTCCTGATGGCTCTGAGGATGGACATACCACTGGCAAAGACCAGGCCAATGAGAGAGGTTGGTAATGCCTCTGTGATGACAATTAAGAAAATCATAACATTGGGAGCACAGTTGTTTCCTACCCAGGGAAGAGGAGAAGGTGAGAACATGTGAGGGAAAACAACACGGAGACACCAAGGTCAGTTTGTGAAGGAGGGGCAGGAGGTGCTCCAGGCACTGGAGCTGAGATTCCTCTGCAGGTCATGGTGAGACCATGATGAGGCACTGTGCCCCTGCAGCCCATGGAGAACCACAGGGGATGCAGAGATCCACCCACAGCCCGTGGAGATCCATGGAGGATGCAGAAATCCACCCACAGCCCATGGGGATCCACAGGGAATGCAGAGATCAACCCACAGCCCATGGGGATCCACAGAGGATGTAGAGGCCCACCCACAGCCCATTGGGGAGTGCCTACACCAGGGCAGGTGTTCTGGAGGAGTCTATGACCCTGTGGGAGACGTGGTCCCAGGCTGGAGCAGCCTGTCCTTGGAGGACTGCACTCCGTGGAAGAGACACCCACGCAACAGCAGTTTTGGCACTGTGTGCCCGAGGGACAAATTCATGCTTCAGCAGTTTTGGCAGGACTTCTGTTCATGAGATCAGGAGCCACGCTGGAGAAGTTCATGGAAAACTCTGCTGTGAGAGGGACCCCAGGGTGCAGCAGGGGAAGGACTCCTTTCCTTCCCCTGGGTGCAGGGTGCAGTGTAAGAAAATCTCGGTGATGAACTGACCAAACCCCCACGCCCTGTCTCTCCCACTGTCGGTGGGAAGGAGGGAGGGGATGGGGAGAAAAAGGCATTTTTAAGGGCTAACTTTACTTACCATTATCCTCCTCTTATTCTGTTAGTAATAGATTCACTTTGCAACTTTTAGTTGATCCTGTTTTGCCCTTGAAGAATTTTCTTCTAGTCCTTATCTCAACTCATGAATCCTTTGTTATTTTTTTTTTTTCTCTCTGCTCAGGTGTAGCAGGGGAGGGTGAGCAAGCAGCTTTCACGGGTGCCTGGTGTTGGGCCAGTGTCAAACCATGACACATACCTAATGAATGTTTTGCTGGTATGACTGCTCTTTCAGCCTCTTTCTTGACCTTCTCCCCTTCTCAGTCCCTACCAAAACCAATCATATATTCTTTCATGGAGAAATTTTCACACATAAAAGAAAGATACCGTTTTGAGGCCAGTCAAATAATTTGATTCATTTGAGTGGTCATTAAGTAGTAGCAGTAGTAGTAGTATTCACTTCTGGTTTTGTCTTATTCTAAGCTTAAATGTCAGGTGTGTTACAGTTTGTCTCAGAACTTTAATGCCAAATGGGTCTGAAACTGGAAATCTACTTGGAGCAGACATTCATACCAAAATGGAACCAATCTTTATGGGTTGTTTTATAGTTGGTGCTGCAGTGTCATATTCCAAAAATTACATTATAAAAATATTTCCCAAAATTTTCACTCTATTCAGCAAAGAACAACAACAACGTATACAGGTATGAGAAGATCTTGTATTGCTGAATTATTACCTATATGGTTAACATAAAAGATAAAAATGGAATTGATGATTCACTGTTTTATGTCATTGATTTAAATTTTACGTTGAGCTCAGCCTGAATAGGAGAAGCAATTGTTGTCCCCTTTTCCAATTGGCATATTCACCTGGGGAAGTCGTTATCCATTTTTCTAAAGATGTAGTGGAAAATACCACAAGAGAAGGGTTTCTGTCTTAAAATATTAATTTCTGGTTTAGATATTCATTCTCTTATATGAAAATTTTGTAAAATGTTCTTCTGATATACCAAAGAATTTGTCTCTGTGATTGAAGGAATGAAGATGGACTTCAGTCACAGCTATCAGGTACTGCACATAGATATCAATATTTATGCCCATCTTCTTATTCTGCAGTGCTAGTTTAGTTGAAATACCACTTTAGTAGTGTCAGTTAAGCAACAAATTGCAAGCAGATATTTCTGTTAGGGGCTGTCATAGAATGAGAATGTTCCCTGAGCAGTGTTGACCAATGCAACTGTGAGCTCTGCAATTATTCTATTTGAAAATATGAGATTCACAATAAAGAAAAAACTCCTCGTTTCAGATGGAGCTATTTATCACCTTTTCTTTGTCCATTCCTCACACATTAGAGGAGCAAGAGGGTAATACTCAAAGGAAAAGGATCATGATCTCAATAGCAATGATTAGATGCTAGATAAAATATGGAACTTCCATTGTCTGAAAAAGTCTAAATATTTCAAAATATTTTAGTTTTGATCCGAGACAATCTCACAGACAAATAAAAACCCTTCAAAGATATTGACAGTAGAAAATAAATGTTAAAATAATTTCAAGAAATCAGAATTTCCTATGATTTTCCATAATTAAACAGTGCACATGTCTCATTCAAAAGTGGGAGCATTCTTGGGATCTTTAGGACTAGCACAACGAATATGTGGAACAGGATGCCTTGAAGATGTTTCCAGGTTCTTTAAAGCTTGAATATAGATTTCCCAAGGCTTCTATGTTCTCGGCTGCATAATATTCTGCAACTCCTGACTGTGCCAAGAAACTTGAGATTGGCTGTTCCATCTGTTAAGTGCCCAGCTGCTGGACTCTGAAGTGACCTGTGTAGTGCAGCCTTCTAGGAAGTAGCATTTGTGATTTGTCAGAAGTTAATAGAAAGCAGAATACTTGTTCAGCATTTCAACAAAGAAGTGTTCCTCGAATGAAATATTGCCATGTTTAAAAATCTCTTACTATCTCTCTTCATTTCTCAGTCAGAGAAACTGAATAAAGGAAAAAAATTAAATGAGCATGATCCATTTAGGGTGCTTCTTAGTAGCAGAGCACTAAATATTGCCACTGTTTATTTGTTGGGGCTTTTTTTGTTGTTTTCGAGACAAGGTAAAACTCACTGTATTGAACAAGCAAGTCTTTATGTAGGCAAGCAGATATGTATTGAACAGAAAGGCATGAAGAAAAATCAGAAAAAGTTCTGGGGTCTTATATTCATTTTTAAAAATCAGTATTTTCATAGTATTAATCTTAATCCATATTCAAGGTGAAATGACCCTTTCACCAGTGTATCCCACAAGGATGGCAAGCAGTTTTGTATATCATAGTTTAGAAAGTAAACATTATCCCAATATTGATAATATGTGTCTGGAACAAATGGATGCTTTGATTAGTTGCTCCAGATAATATGAAAAGCAGGTACATTTTTGTTGCGAAGTTGAATGATTCCTTTTTATCTTACCCAAAGGAATACATAGAGAAAATCAAATTCTGGTGATATTTAATTCAGTAAAACCACATTAACCTGGATCCTAATTCTCTCAGTTGATGAAATATCCATATACTTTATGACTCCAGAAAAGGTCCTAATGAACTCAGCATAATTAACTATTCAAACATCAGTGGATTAATCATGGATTGATGGAAGATTACAGCGGATAAGTTACTGAGTTTGCCTATTTTCACAGGTTTTCATTTTATTTGAGGCAAGAGCACCTGACTCATGTTCCAGTTTATGTAGAATGTTTCTCCTCACACTTTCTGTAACCCTTTAATTATTTTTAGGTTCCCTCTTTTGTGGGACTTCCATCTTTTCCCCTACAATTTTTGTAAAAGAAAACATCAAGAGGTCATAGTATGACAGTGAGTCTCACCACTGCTGTATTTGGATTTCCAGTTATGTATCTCTTGTTAGTAAACTCAAGTGCCAATTCATTGTCATTTTCCTATAGGATGACATTGAGTTATTATATTATCTTAATGGCACATATTTAATTCTTTAATGATAAAGTATCGGTTTGGTTAAAAGACTTTTGTAAACAAAAATATACTATCTAAAATATTATGTAAATATATATATATTCCTTAAATTATCAATATTATCTATAGATCTACATTATTTTTAAAAATCCTTTCCATCTTGTTTGAAAAATTGTATTTTTTAAAAAAATATTTGTTGACTGAGATTAACTACAATTCTGTCTTTTAATTCTTTATTTATTGATTCTGAATTATTTTTGATTAATTTACTTCTGACTGGAATCAGACTAATCAATTAATACTCCATTTCCTCATCTGGAATGGTTACAAAAAAAATAATCAGTGTTTTCAGTTTTCTACAGTTTTATTGTCATTGTAATAAATAAATAAAATTCAAATTAGGAGGGCAGATATTTCCTCAGCAAACAATTAAGTGTTACTGGAAACATCTTATGCACCTGTAAGATGCATATTTGGTTGTAATGTTGTCTAATATCTTTCTCAGTTGCTAGTGAATTAAGAGTTTTTCCTTTATTCTTATGTGACCCATGTATCTTATCTGGCTTTCTTTTAAAGACAGAAGAAAAGTATTAATTGAATAAACGTTCCTTTTCTACACTATTAATAATTTAACAATCCATGTCTAGTTAAAAGGCCGTTTCATTGCTGTGATTCATTTCTTCTTCAGTGCATTAGAATTCCTCACTCTTAGCTGTGCTGCAGATGGATTTTTTTTTCCCATTGTTGTTAGCTTTCTTATGGTCCAGGTGGTTTTAGTTCAGATGGGGTTTGTGTTGCAATATTACTAGCAAAAAATTTGCAAAGGAAAGTCATACCTTACAATTACATAACACCTGTTGTGCTTTTGTTTGAGAAATAAGCACACATCAGGGAAATCTGACTGATATTGTCAACAAGCCATCTCAAAACCTCCTAAATAAATAAAGCATCCACTGAATAGGAAGCAAAGTTTTTACACATGTAGATGTATAGCCAACAGAAAATGGAAACTGGAGTAAACAGTAAAACTTCACAGTGCAATATATTGGAGTAAGCAGTAAATTTTCACTCTCTACAACTCCCTGAAAAGGAGGGTGTAGCTAGGTGGGGGCTGATCTCTTCTCCCAGATAATCAGCAATAGGATGAGAGGACACAGTCTTAAGTTGTGCCAGGGGAAGTTTAGGCTAGACATTAGAAAAAATTCCTTACAGAAGCAGTGGTTGGGCATTGCAGTGGGGTGCCCAGGAAGGTGGTGGAGTCACCATCCCTGAGGTGTTTAAAAAAGATGGGATATGGCACTTAGTGCCACGGTTTACTTTGATAAGGTGGTGTTAGGTCATACATTGGACTTGATGATATCCAAGGTCTTTTCCAACATAGTTAATGCTGTGATTCTGTAAAATTACAGATAAAGCCCTTCAGTAATGTGTGCTGAGATCAATAATTTCCAGCATATTCATAAATGAGCCACTCCTTGGGAAATGTGACAGTGTTTACTGATATTAAAGTATTCAGGAAAGCCTGACCATGAAAAAAGTAAGAAAGAGCCATATAAGACTGCATGGTCACTGCAGTGGCAGGTGAAACTCAGTACAGATAGATCTGATGTTCAGCAAAATATATGGGCAAAATAATACAGATTTTACAGAGAAAGGAGATTGAATTTATTACTATTCTGAATGTTGTCTCTGAATTAAAATTGATTGTTCTGTTAAAAATGTCATCCTGTTGCTCCAAAATCAAGTCAATATTAAGAACTATTTCAAAAAAGAACAGACAAACATGGTGGAAATCACTTCTTCCCTCTCCACGGAGCATGGTGATCTTGTCTGCAGCTATGTTCCTACCCCCCTATCCACTGCAGAAATATATTAGCACTAGATGAGGTTCTGAAAAGAACAGAAGGTTTGACAGAGGTGATCAGATACTTGAAATAGCTTCCATACAGGGAACAGCTAAGTGCATTAGGACTTTCAACATGATAATTATGATTGATGGCAGGTGGTAAAGGCTTATGAAATCAAGAGTGCTATTGGTAGAGTAGTAAATAGGGAATGCTTGTACCTTCCAATGAAAGGTTTGGGGGGCTTAGATTCAAAACAGGTGATAGGAACTGTTTCTTACCCTCCAGATGATAAGAGTTTAAATATATTCAGAAGTGAAGATGTTCTAGACAATGCCATTCTTGCCAATGCTGTTGTTGATATTTGATAACAGCTCAGAACTTACAAACCAGCAGGAGAGAGTATTGGATAAAGAGTAGAAGGCAAGTCTGTTCTTGTAGCATGTTGAGAAGGTGCTTGTTTTACTGTGGAATTACTCTTGAAGTGGTCATTCAGGTGCCTGGAATAATGTAACCAAGCATGGCTATTTGCCAAATGGACTGGCAACATATTCATAACATGGCAAAGATTTTTTCATGTGAAGATACTGAGGAGTCTGCAGATGGTTTCCATGTCATAATGAATTTGATGAGAACTATGGTGTCACTGAATATGCTGTAAACTGATTTTGGCTCTAGGGCATCCAGTTTCAATGCAATCTCATATTTGGTGAATAAAAGGGCAGCCTCTGCTGGGTACAGAAAGGCATTTGCAGCTTGTTTGGTCAGCTTTGTGCTTCAGCATCTTGGACTTTTCTAGATAGTATTTCTTTGAACACTATTTTTCAGAACTGGTTAGAGGCCTTCTTGACTTGAAGGTGCCATTTGGTAAAGAAAGCACTGGGAAATGATTTGTGATCCATCCTGCAGGTCCTTTGACACTCTTTGACAGTTCTGTGTGATTTCATTTCACTTTCCTCTGCATGGTGAGCAAAGGATCCTTGTGGTTGTTCTTGTTCCTGGCAGTGTTACCCATGGGAGGAAGATTTTCAGTCTCAGTTATGTGTCTCTTTTTGGGCCATCTTGGTTGACTTTGGTGCAGACTGTAATAGACATATGTGACAGTGGCAGGAGCAGCAGATCTTTTTTCTGGGTTTCAAATGAAGTTTTTGATGCTTTCAGTTTGTTGGAGTCTATTAGCTGAAGACTGTAATGATTTTGATTCTTTTTCTGATTTCATTTTCTATTATTCTCCTCTTTTCCTCTTTCAAAGGGACTCTTCAGGAATGTCTGTGTCTTTCCTTTTCAATTCCTGCTTCCTTGCACCAGGTAGTTCCTTGGTTTCTGCTCTCTTCTGGTGTCTGTCTTTTCTGGAGGACCCAGGAACTTCTGACAGGTGATGGAAATCTATTTTCACCCGAGATGATCACAGGTGAGCCCTTCATTAGAAACAACAACCAATAGGGCAATTTTTCCATGTGGAAGTCCTGACACCTGTGGCTGCTGCCTCACAGTGGGCACCAAAAAAGACCAAAACCCCATGCTTGTTAAATCCAGCTTTCACCCTACTCAACCATGTATTTGAATTGTACAATACTTGTCTCAGATTTTTACAGTCCTGAACCCAAGCCCATTTCCAGATAAAACTGTTTGCTTAATAGTAATCCAGGATGCCATCACGTGCACTATAATCTATTTTGAGTTGTTGAAAGCCAACTATATTTCTTATATTATATGACCATACTTGCCTCAGAAATAGACGTCATAGCTCCAGACCTACAGGCATCTCTGGATGTCTTGAAAATCTCTCTTAAAAAAATTGAGCTGTTTCTGTTGAGAAACCTTAATTGGAAGCATAACTAACTCTACTCTAGATTGAAGACGTGTAACAATTACGATCTCTGACCTTCATTATATTCTTTTAGATGACAAGTAGCCTTATAAACCACCTATGAATACTTGATAGAAAAGAAAATAAAACCCGTATTATGCCTACTGGTTCCTTGTTTTATATTTGCCATGCGAGGTTTGCAGGGTTCAAGTTTAATCAATCCATTCTTCCTGTTCTGAATACTTTCACTTTACCAGCAGTACAGTGATGATTCACAAGAACTAATTTTGTTAGTTCCCTCAAATTGAGTTCATGAGGGGTTTTTTTCTGAATCTAGCAAATTGACTGTACTCTATAATAAAATGATACATACATGCTTGTCAATTCCTACCCCAGTGAAGGAGCAGAAGAGTTTGCATACCAATTTTTCAAGTATTTGTGGATTTTAAAAGTGTGGGACTGCCATTGTGTGTGTCCTGATTCTTCTGTAATAAATTATGTCTACTCAAGGAAGAAGGACTTTGTTGTTGTTGTTCCCCGAGTAGCCTTGCTGCATTTGCTTTGTGTTGAAACACTGATCAAGAGTTGTTCAGTAGAGTGATACCAGTGATCCTGTGATGACCATAGGCAAAGGCAGACCACCTGAGAGGAAGAATGTCTGCAGCAAGGCTGTTACTAGTGGAAAAGGCAGATTCAGAGTTCCTTGGTAAGAAAACCAGGAGGTACCAGCACACCACCAGCAACAGCTGCAGCAAAAATACCTACAGGTGCAGTTAAAGGTGGCAGCAGCAGACCTGGTAGAACCTTTGAGAACCTGTGAGCACTTGCAAGAACTTATGGTGCAAGAGCAATTGCTATAGGAGGAACATTAAAAACAAGATGTGGGCCTGAGAGATTTTTAGCCTGGTAACAGCTGCTAACTTTTTCCCAAGGAAAATTTCCTCAAGAAAGTTTTTTCTCAAAACAGTCTTGGCAAACAACTATCCTTTCTCAAAAAAATCTTTCTCCAGGTGGCATTTTGCTGTTTCTTTAGTTTAACCAATGGAATTAGAGAGGTGTTGTTCCTATTCACCAATCATGTTAAGTCCATATCGGAACACCTTATAAAAGGTAGTAAGAATTTAGACAATAAACCCTTCTTTTTCTATGCCCTTTGCCTTCTGAAATATTTGAAGTCTTTCATGTCCTACAGCAACAACAAGGGACTCCAGAACCAAGGAAAAGATTAAAAGCTGCTGCTGTGATCCGCAGACCACAATAAAAAGGAAACCAGCACACAAAGTACAATGATGTCGAAACTCACAGGGAATTGTTGTATCCCAATAAAATCAGCCCGAGGGTAACCTGGAAGCATCTGTAGGGCTTTCAAGTGGCTTAATGTGGTCCAGACACCTTTAGGTTGTCAAACTATCCAGTTTATGGAAGGTAGTTTGGAAAATCCCAGATTTGCTGCAGGAATTCATGCAAGGAATGTAAGGTCACATGTCAAATGTGGTCTAGCATTGACTTACAGTGAAGGCTAGATCTTACTAGTTACTTATCTGGACATGAAAAGCATTCTCAGGAGCTATTAGAATATCCATAGATCAACACGGTATTTTACTTCTTTAAGAGACATTAAGTTGTTGATCTTCATGGAATTCTGTAAGGAATTCTTCATGGTATATTGTGAAGGATGGCTACAATATATAGGGCCTGGATCTATTATGGTCAGAAAGTTGTTGATGCCTTAACTGGCAGCTGATTTTTGGGCATGAGGCACAGTAACAGACATGAAGATTCTGTCCTCAGGATAAGAGAAAAGATAAGCAGCTGCCTCAGAAGTTTTCATAGACATTTGTTTTGTGATTAAGGACATGCATGTTTTTTGGACACTTCTATATAGGTGGTTGCAGAACTTCTGAATATGGAAAGCCTACAGCATAGAGTAAAAGAATAGCAAAAGATGGGTGTTAAGGACATGGAAGAGTTAGATCTGGAATATATTAGATCAACCATATTAGTTACAAAGTGACAGGAGATCTGACTGTGTATTGACCATGCCACAGTTTTGTTTTGTGTATGTGGAAGTTTTTGATGTCTTTGTTTCAGATGAAGTATCAGCAGGCTAACCTGGGGGGTTTTCTTTCGCATGGACTGCAACAATGCTGATAAATATCAACTGGGAAATGAGTTGTGAGGCTAATTTGCTTTCTTAGGTGCCTCTTTTTTGTTAGCATTCATTTCATTCATTCAGCTGTCGAGCTAGGAGTTTATTGCTAAAAAATTGGATAGGTGTTCCTCAGCCACTCTTCTTGTCAGAGCCCTGAGTGCCAACAGTAACCCCTTCATTCCTTTCCCTTCTTCAAGATGTTTGACCACCTGTGGTCAAGGCCAGCTTGATACAATGCAGCTGTGGAACCTGGGATCAGATTGCTGCAATAGGATTTGTGAAAGATCTGTGAGAAGCTGTGTTGGAGGCTTCAGCTGGCTGAGTAGCTGAATTCCAGTTCAGGCCCTTGTCCCTGGTCTTTATCAGACCCTTACTTCTTTACTGTACCAAAGGGTACTTCTAGTAGGTAGATAAACAGCTCTAAAACATTTATGTGTATCACATTCAGCACATCTCATTTTGAATTTGTATCTGTTATGCTTTTAACTAGAACCTTTACTAAAACAGTAAAGAGATTTTTCAATAAATCAGTAACACTGAGAATTCAATAGATGGGAATTACAGACTGGAAATTACTAAATGGAACCTACCCACCTCTGTCATTTCAAGTTTTGCTTTTTTGGCCCTTGTGAGCTCAGGAAAAGTCAAGTTTTTACTGTACCTTATTTGAGAACTTCACACCTTTTCCAAAAGCATAGACAGGCAGGAGATTTCATTCCTTCCTAAAACCTTAAGTAAAATAATAGTGCTCACCACATTATGAAGTGTTATAAAGTGGCACCAAACAGTTAATAATGCAGTATTGGAAGAAAAGCTTATAGTCTTGGAATAAAAGCTGATGCCAACAGGAGTGGGGGAGTCATGGCTCATTCTCTGGCAGTTATGACTAATAGATTCAAAGTGAGACCAAAGATTAGGAACAGTGATGCAATGAATGCGGGCAGCAGAGATAATGAAGAACTTGATACTGATGATCTTGTAAGCCATGCAGACCTAAGATGAATTGAAGCACTTTGTTATTGGTTAAATGTAAATATATGCTTTGATGCCAGGTTAAGAAGAAAAAGGATACAGTCATTGTAAACCTAGCCTTCATCAATTTTTTGCATGTTTATCAAGATATACCTATAGCCTCAAAAAATCAATCAACCCTATTCTTAAATTTAATCTCAAAACTGGGAGAAGGGAGGACATAGAGGTGCCAGGAGAGCAGATGAAAGCACTGTGGCTATATCCTGAAATTTCTGTGATCTCCTCTCACCAGTAGTACTACCAACACCGAAGTCAAATTTTATTCTTAGATTTACCATCAGCCTACAATAATCTAGGAATTAGCTATAAGATACAAGACCTTGCCAGTTCCAGCCCAAGCCCCAGTTTGCCAAGTGGCATTCCTTGACAATATAATGAATTTTGCCATAACCACAATCTTTTCCTTTGTCTTAACTGCACAGTAGGAGGCTGGGGTCACCACAGAGCTATCTCCTAGAAGCTACTCTTTAGAGGCCCCTTCCTATGGAGCACACTGCTGTTAACAAGTTTGAAAACAAGAAGAAAGATTATAGTAACAATGACTACAGAGTTGAGATAATGACTATCTTTTCTGAGAAATTTGTGGGACCAGACAATTATAGCTGAGTTTGGTCTGAATGAGAAGTTCAGTTCTGCAAGGGAAGGGAGCATAGTTCTTTGTAAAAGGTAAAGTCTGGGGCTAGTTTTATGGTATGGGGTAGTACTAAGAACAGTGGGGACTGAAGTCTTATAAGATGTAATTTAAAGAGGTGGAATGAGGGTGCATGTTACGAATTATTTCTTTTGAGTCTTTATGATGATTGTGTTGGAGAATTTACTGTTTGAATGAGGTTTAGGAATAGAAATAAGTGAGAAGACCACAGAAAAAAATTAAGCCTATTGTGAGGCTGAGGACACAGGACCAGAAGGTTCTGTAAAGAAGTTTATGGGCCCTGAAAGCATAACTGAGGAAATATAGGTTCTGTGCAAGAGATGCTGAAAATTTCTGGGAATTTTGTGGGTTTAATTCTTGCAGAATTAGGGTGATCCCACAAGTGGCTTGGATAAATGGTTTTGTTTCTTGTTCAGATGTGCTTCACATAAATTCAGGATGGGTGTATGATTGTAAGGGAGTATAACGGTTCATCAGCAGCTGAAAAAAGTTAATTAGCCCAGTCTGTATAGACTAAACCAGCTGGTTTAAAGGAAGCTGTGTTTAAGGGTAGAGTAAGGGTGTATGTCTCAGGAACTAGAAGATACGATGTTTATACTGGAACTACAAGTCTCACAGATCTGGAATAAATGTTTAGCAATAAGGGTGAGTGAGTTTTCTTTAGGTTTGAAGCAGATTGAGGTTGTATATCTTATTTAAAACTATATTTCTGCTTGTTTCATGGTGCTATAAAGCAAGTGCTCTAGAGCTAAACTGGTAACAATATAGTTGAGGATCTTCTAAAACAAGATGAGGAATGGCCTTGGAAAGCCTGTCTAATACTAATGTGGGCATTGATTGTTGGTAAAAGGAGGTTATTTATTGCAGTTAGGATTTTTAAAGACAGGAGGTCAACTAAAAGAAATTCGTTTCTACAGTTTTCAGATCTTTTCTGCCTTTGTGCGTCTTCCAAAAATAGTCTTACCAATTTAACTCTTTCTGTCCCTTGACTCTGTGAGCCTTAGGGGTTACACATAGCCCCCATTTTCAGTATGTCTTGGTATGAATCTCTGAGCTAAAATGAAATATAAACCAAAAAATAGACTTGTTGGCCAGGTCCATCTCACTCTGACCTATTTGATGCTGCTAAAAATATCATCCTAGGCCTGTAAATCACACATTAAAAAAAATAGTTCCTGCTTTCAAGGTTAAACTGCTACACAAAATATAAATTTTATTTGTACTCTATAGATGTGCACTATACTATATTGTGTATAGGACCCATTTTAAGCCTCTGATACTGTGCATTCTAGAGTGCAGAGCGTCAGGAACCTGAAAAAAAGAGCTTTTTCACTTCTTCATGTTCTCAATGTTAAATCAAAGCCTTCTTCAGATATACTTAATTCATACTTGTCATACATAACATTGCTGGTAAACCCTTCACATGCTGGTGAATTCTGCTTATATTCTCAGAGCTGAATTTTATCCTTTTGATAACTGAACCCAGAACTCAATGACGTGTAGACAATTAACCAAAACCAATTTGCTGCTCTAGCACCAAGTCTTTCACAGCCCTTTGTGCTTTTCGAGTGCTGCCAATAACACTATGCTCCTCCATCCCTCCTGGAGTGATCTTACAGCTTTTCTTAAACTAGTTCACATCTGCTTCCAAAGTAAGCAAAAGCCATTGTCTGCTTATATACCCCTGGATATGTTTTCTAGGCACTGAAGAATCCAGAAATTAATCCAGATCTTCAGCCTTCTCTCCTGAGATGTTAAATCTATTTCTAATCCAGCCTTAGCCTTACTAAGAGGCTGAATTCCCTTCCCTAATTCATTTAATGCTATTTTCTCATGTTCTCTGGTATCTGTGTTCAGAATCCAAAAATAAAACTAGATCTTTAGTCCAACTATAACTGTAACTCCAAATTTAGGCAAATATCTCAAAAAAATAAAGAACTAGCTAGAATTATTGTTGGCCTTCACTGTCGTACCAACTTTACAGGCCTTGCAAATGCAAATAAATTAGCTTTTCATATTCTCTCTAGGACCTGAAAATGTGTAATAGTAAAGATTTTTCATGTCTAATGAAAAATTTATTTTAAATGCACTTTAAGCATTTTTGGTGCCAGCATAAATCTCTGCTGGTACCAAATCTGGCACCAGTGGCAGGAGTTTGCCAGTGCTACTCCAGGGAGCGCAGTGCTAAGCCTCATTTCTGTTCTCAGCCACAGGACTTGTCTGATATGTGATCTATGGTAAGTTTACTTCTGAAGTGCATCGTGAGGTTCCCTCCCAGTTGGAGTCTATTTAAGAAAAAAAATGTGTGAAGCAGAGGTTATCTTATATTTACATCCTTATCATAGATGTGTATATATCCTCATTACAAAATACACAAATCTCTTTTTCCTAGTAATAGGATTGTTTTAAAATATTCCATGTTCTGAAGTCAAAACTTCTCACATGCATTAAATAGTAGACTTAGCCTGCCAAATTCACTGTTTAAACAAGGTTGCTGCTCACCTTTAAAATAAAAATTCAGTACTCAGTTGCCAAACTTAATTAAAATTGTGTTATGTTTTCTGTGTCAGAGTTAAGTTTTTTTCACTGATCCTTCCTTGTATTTTCTATTCATGAGTGAGTTATTAAATAACATAACATGCCCAAGAGACTTCAGAATACAAATTTGATGCTTACTAAAAATACTTACATTCTTTTGCTTGCTTATTAAAAACAAAACCCTCACTAATCTCAGAATTATTGGACAAAATGAAGATCTGGATGTGATTGGTTTTTTTTCTGCGTGAACTTTTTGAAAATGCTTACTGGATAAAATGTCAAGATGAAATGTTACCTTTTATTTCACTATGGTGGAGTATATACAAATACGTGTGCGCTATGATAAAATACCAAGTTTTAAAATATTTCCTTAATTACCCTAGATCATGTAACTGAACTAATTTTGGATTTATTATCTGACAGTTCAAAAAAACCATTATTTTTTAAATAATTGAGAACTAGAGCTTTAGATTCTGGGATCTTAATTTATGTTACCAATGTATGTTTATTACCATTTATATATAAAAAAATTACTTACTGGTTTGTTGAACTAAATACAAAGTTGCTTGTAGACTTTATGAAATATTACAAGAATTTATTAACATTTCTTTTTCTTCATTTTTTTTGTTTGTTTACAATGATTTCATTTTTAGTTTTCATTTTTCATTCTCCACCTGCCTTCCCTACAAATTACCCTAAACAACAGAACACAGTTCTAAGAATGACATATTTAATATATGAGCTCAGTCCTAGCATACTAATAGGTGCTGAAATGCAAGTCTTCTGAACACTGCTCTTCCACCCACAATTTCAGTATCAATAAACAAATAAATGTTAGCACAAATATCTGTTAATTACATACTTAAAAATAGTTGCATGTATCATTGCATGCTTTGCTTACAACTGAATAGGAAATAAAAAATGATCATATAATGAACATAAAGAATTAAAATGAGAGAGCACAGGAAACCTTAATGTAGATATTTCCAAGTTTTTGATTGCGTGACTTTGAAACCAAAGTAGAGATATTTTTTCTGTAGCTGTTTTTATATATCTGAAAGTAAGTTATTCATTTGTATTAGTTATTTCTGAATGTTTAAATAGAACCAATAGAATTCATTTTAGGGAGATCTGAGTTCTGTTTTAATATTTATTTTATACCCCAGAAGCGCAGTGGGTGTTTCTTTATGCCTTTTTGCCTCTGAGAATGGTGAAATTTAAAAATAGTTGGGGTCTCTTTAATTGTCCCTTACCTACAAACTCTGGCCTTGAGTGCATTTGTAAGACATATAGGCCTCATAAGACAAAAATTTCCTTTTCCTTTCAAAGCTTATTACAAAATTCCCTGCAACCTTCATAATCCCTCTAGACCTGGGAGTTGTCTCTAAAAATATAATCATAAAAATGCTTAATTTTAATATTTCTCCCACACTTTCTTCAATAAATACTTGTGCTTTTTAATGCAGATGAGTTGAAATAATTAAAATCATCACAGTCTTAATGTGCAGAACTCTCTACTAACAGTAAAAACTATCATAATTAGTCCTTACATATAAAATATTTGTATTAGCTTTACCAACTGCCCTACCTCTATGTAGACAGTTTTACTTCTCAGATTGACCCTATCAACTATTTTGTATTTAAATTCACATCTGCCCCAAGTTTCACATTCAGTAGCTTGGTGCCGTTTTTTTAAAAATAAATTTTTTTCAAATATTTTCATGCATTCATGTATTTCTTCATTTATGAAGACAAAATTTAACAGCTTAAATGCTTAATTGACATCCAGTCTTCCTTTACCTGCACTTTTCCCATTTTGTACTTGCTTAAAACATTTAGATTTATTTAGAGAACTCTGAGCATAAACTTTTACTTGTGTTCCGTTGTGTGGCTTATGTAGATTCTGAGCTTGTGCAAGGTTCCCTGTATAAACAGAAGCCTTTACAAACATGAGCACAATTTTGTGCCAAGCTTAACCAAGCTCAGTCCAATCCTTCTTTCCCTCTGTATAGTGGCACAGGGTTACAGCTCCCATCAAGATGGCCGAGAACCTGAATTGTATGCCACATTTCCATGACAATATTATTTTAAGACTGCTTTGGGTGATGTTGATGAGGCATTCTCCATCATTACAGAAGCTGTTTTTCCATTCTAGAAATGGTTCAAGATTAAGAGAGAGGGAGACCAGAGGATGGACTGTCCTTTCATAGTTTAGGGACCAGGCATCTCTGCTGAGAAGGCAACTCCATTTTATTTTGCTCTTTGTTCACCATTTAGATTTTATATTAGATAGTTACCTGTTCAATAAACAACCCTCCTCATTTCCAGAAGATTGTCCTAGCTACCTGGTATCAATGTTATGTGCTTACTTCTTGGATGAAATCTTAATTTTTTCAGAAATTTGAAATCATGGATGATTTGTAAACCCTTCAAGGTAGAAAAAGTCTACAGGAGATAGGAAGAGTGTCCTTTCCTCCTCTTAGACAATGACACCTCTTAGAGAACTGCCTGAGTCACTCTAAGGTAGGGTGTGTGTGTGTGTGTGTGCGTGTCCTTACGAGGCCCATTCAAATGGAGGAAAAAATCCACACTTCACAAGGGATGTGTATGCACGTCTGCAGTAATCAGGAAAAGACAGAGAGGTTGCATTCTTAGTATTTCTCCAGAATGAGACGTTAAATCCCTCTTAGCACTTTATTGGAATGGAAATAAGCTCACCAGGGACAATTTAGGCTATAGAGATGTTAATAAAATTATTTTCCTCATAGTTTTTTTGGCAGCTCAAAGGAGGTCATCCTGCCCCTCTACCCAGCCTTAGTAAGGCTGCACCTGGAGTATCCAATTCTGGGCTCCTCAGTACAAGGAGGCCCAGAAGCTCTTGGAGTTGGTTCAGCAGAGTTCTGCAAAGAGGATTAAAGGACTGGAGCGTCTCTCTCACAAAGAACAGCTGGGCCTGCTCAAACCTGAGATGAGACAGCTGAGAGGGCTCCTTGTCAATGTCTGTCAGTATCTGAAAGGAGGTTGCCTTTGATGTCCATCCTCTGATGGATCCAGGCTCTTATCCATGGTGCCAAGCAGTAAGATGGGAAAACCTCATGGATAAAGATAAAGGCAGTTTAATAAACTGGAAAGCAACGTCTGGGCACAGAAGCAAAGTAAAACAAAAGCTTTATTCTCTGCTTCCCATCAGCTACTTCCTGGGAAGCAGGCCTTGAGCATGTATAGCAGTTGCTCTGGAGGACAGGCATTATAATAATGAATGCTTTTGCATCTGAGTAGACATCATGTGGCATGAAATGTCCCTTTGGACAGTTTGGGTTTGCTCTCCTGGTTGTTTCCCTTCCCAAGATCTTGCCCACCTGGAGAGACAGTACCGATTCTGTGCCAGCCCTGGTCAGCAGTAGCCAAAACACTGGTGTGTAATCAACACCTTTCTAGATACCAATACAAAGCACAGCGCTGTGAGGACTGCTGTGGTGCAAATGAGCTCCAGCTCAGTCAGATCCAGTACACTGATAAAGAATGAACTTCATTTAAAGAGAACTGCCTCAAAATCTGGACTAATCTGCCCTAATTTTTATAGATGTGATCTCTGTCTTTAAAGCTGAACTTTGTGTATCTTTAGTTGTATTTGACAGTGTAAATGGGATGAAGTCATTTTGATTAAGGATTCTAGTTTAAATCTGAAGAAAGGTTCTTGTGACTTAAACCTTTTCTATTGTGTCAGTTATAGTCCTCCTAACTTTAAAAGGATGCTATCTCTAAGAACATCTGTTCTTTCCCACTATCTCTTTTTTCCACCCAACTCAACAACACTCATACAGCTCATCCTTAGCTGTAGTCACAGAGAAATCATTCAAAACATCAGAGAACAAAAGAAGCTAGATCAGAGTCTAAGAAGTTGCAACAGTTAAGTTTAGCACCACTTCATTGATATATCTTCAAAACAACAGTATTGTGGATGAGACAAAGTTATAAAGTACATATGAATCATTAGAATGAGTGCTTTCTTTTAATGGCCTAGAGACTGCACCCAGTCCTCTAATTCCTCCTGCTTGTTCCCCATGCTACATGAATTAGTATACAGCCCATAGTTGTGCTGATTTCCTAGAAGTGTGACATCTTCTATAATGCTGCTCTCTCATCATTCCCTTATTTATGGCATCATAAATAGTGTCTTCAGCCCTATTTCAATGATTAACATCATGATTACCATGATGATTTTGATTACCATATCTCTCCTGACCATATCACCCTGCATCCTTTGCTTGCCACCCATCTCTGATTTCCTTATCTGATGGTTGATCACCACCTCCTTTCTCCATCTTTCCTAGCTCTCCTCAGCAGGTTGGCCAGCCAGCTGGCAAAGACAATTTTGCCCCACTTGCTCAGGTGGTCCTCTATTTTCCTAGGAGTCCTCAAATCCTCAAAAACAGTTATGAAAGCTTAATTCCTGATGATGATACCAGGTCTGCAAACAGTTGTTTACCCGTAGGATCTTTCCAATCATCTTTGAGCTCTTCCCTCTCATCCAGAAGGGTTACAGAGAAAGAACTCTGGGCCATCATGGCCTTGGCCATTTCCACAAGAGTCTTGTAGTCATGCTTGGTATACTCCAAGTCTTCCCTGGTAATGTCATTACTGACCAGCATGTCCATTCCAATGGAGCAATCAGGAGAACAGTCTAAGGGCTGGACAAGCCATGACAGTTTCCTGACAACATCCTTCCTGTGTCCCAGGCCCCATCATACAGTGGGCAGTGCAGTCACAAAAAAAATCATCCTAATTTATACTGCAGAGCCTCACTTCTCTGGGCACATTGTATCCACACTGAGTTGTAGGCAGGCTGTATCCATAGTGACAGAAAATCATTAAGGTGTCTAGAAGATATGCAACCCTCAAATACATACTTTAAAGATAATCTCCACTAGTACAGATAGTGGCTTTGGCCAGTCTGAAGAGGGTGTCTGTGCTCAGAGCTGCTGGTTCCATGTTCTCCATGTAGAGACACTCTGCAGAGTTCCCACACCGGGGCCCTGGCAGCAGCGGGGGCTGCAGGGGCTCTGTGAGGGGATGCCAGGGCTGCCCTGGCCAGACACAGCCAGTTCCAGCCAGACACAACCAATTCCAGCTGGACACAACCAATTCCAGCCAGACACAGCTGGTTCCAGCCAGACACAACCAATTCCAGCTGGACACAACCAATTCCAGCCAGACACAGCTGGTTCCAGCCAGACACAACCAATTCCAGCTGGACACAACCAATTCCAGCCAGACACAGCTGGTTCCAGCCGGATCCAACCACCCACCACAGGGGGCGGCTGAGCCATGGCTGGGGGCACTGTGGGGACTGCGTGTGTAAGAAAGGGAAAAAATGCTGCACAAAAGGTGGTGAGTGAAAAACAGATGAGACAAACAACCTTGTGAATACCAAGCTGAGAACTGAAGGAGGTGGAGGAGCTGCTCCAGGCCCCAGAGCAGAGATTCCCCCAAAACCTGTGGAGGGGCCTGGGGTGACACAGGTGGTTCCCCTGCAGCCCATGGAGGGACTGTGCTGTCTGTCTGTCCATGGAGGACACCACGGGGAGCAGGTGGATGTGTTCTGAAGGAAGCTGTAGCCATGGGTATATGCTACTCTATGCTGGAGCAGACTCCTTAAAGGAGCTGCAGCCAGTGGGGACACCATGCTGGAGCATGTTTACCCTGAAAGACTGGCAAAGAGGAAAAATGGGAGAGGGAAGGAGCAACAGAGAGGAACTCTTATGGACTGATCACAGTGCCCATTCTCCATTCCCCTGTGTCACTTGGGGTTGGGAGAAGGACATAAAGAAGTCAGGAATGAAGTAGTGAAATTGAGCCTGGGATAAGGGAGAGTGTGTGAAGTCTTTGTTTCTCACCTTCCCACTATATCTTGAATTTCCAGTAAATTAAATTAATTATGCCTAAGCTGAGTCTCTTTTGCCTCTGATGTTAGTTGTTAAATGATCTCAGTGTCCTTCTTTTGATACATGAGTTTTCCACCTTATTTTTTCCCCTTATCCTGTTGAGGAGGGAGAACGAGCAAGCAGCTGGGTGGGGGTCTCTGTGCTGGCAAAAGTCAAAATGCCACAGTCTTTGTCTTCCTGCAAGATGCACATGGAAACAAAGTTGTGCACATGGCAGTCACAGCAGGGAAGCCCACATAGGACAAATTATGTATTTCCAAAACTTAACTTCCTATAAAATTCCCAAATAACCACATGTGTTATATAAGCAAAACACCATTTTTATTTTACTGTTGCACTGATTGTATTGATGTGTTGCTGCTATTTCCAATTTTTAATAGGGAGATAATTCCTAAGGAAGTATTTCTATCTTGAATTAAGACAGGGTTTCTTGTCAGGCTTCACTATCTGTCATAGGTAGATGAACAGAAAGTTGTGGAATAGAGAGGAGACAGTGATATGATTAAGCTGATTTAGCTATCATCCATGAACAGATGACCAACAGGTTGCAGCACTTCAGTATTAAAGTAGATTTGAGGTCCAGTATATCCTTTTGCTCTTGCCATTCTGAGTGAAATAAATAAACAAATGACCACCAGAAACTGATTAGATGTGTAAATATAGCATTCCAAAGAGATGTCTGACTTGGTATCCGTAACATAAAGGATGATTTATTCTGAGGCTCACCAGAAGAGCAAGAGCAAATTATATGGGTCTAAAAATTATTTCATTTGAAATTATAGCAAAACCCTTGATGCTAAGTCACAAAACAAGGAAATATTAATACATAAAGAGATAAAAGTTTGAATGAAATGCAGACATCATAATCAAGCTATTATGTTTTTAATTATGGTCATAAGCATATTAAGATGGGCAATAAATTATTCTGGAGAAAAATGTTATGTTTATTATTTAAATTTCTTTGAAATATATGTATTTCAGTGCCGATAATAACTTCTTGTGAAAATATTTCATTTATGGGCTTGAGGTGTAGATACAGTGTGACTCTGGCGACATCAAAGCTAGCAGTTTTCCATTTAGTAGGAATTTATTTTCTTTCTAGTTGTCGAGGAATGAAGGGAGTAGTTGATACTCAAACAGTTCTCTTAAATTTTTCATGTGACTTTATTAATTATTTCAACAGGGCATGTCAACCTCTGTATATTTAAAATTTCCAAACTAATTTTCCTGCATGGTATCTATCATATTCCAACAAAATTACAGAATTAATTCAGTCTGGTATTCGGTGTAATTATATCAGAATTTCATCCAGTCATTCTTGTGTTAAAATAAAGATTTTAATAATATCTTGCTCACAAATGAAATGTATTTTTTTTCACTTTTTCACAGTTTTGACAAAGATAGCTTAATTGTTTGTATACTAAAAAAAGATATACTACATATTGGAAGAAAATCAGTTCAAAAGTATACAGATAAACAAACGTGAGATCAATAATAAATAAACATGATATCACCAATATTTCATGTTATAATAGTCTGAAGGTTTTCTGAAGTGTCCTCTCTTTTCATGTTAGGAAATTATTTGAGGGCTCAGAAAATTAATAGGTATCATGACATTTTTCTATTTTTACACAGGAAGTTTTAACATGAGAACAGTGAGAAACTGCTTCCAGTTTCTTGCTTGAAGGAGGGACACAGCAATTTGTAAGATTTCCAAGATGTAAACAATATATATATTTCAAGACATATTATCTTGGCAAATGACAACCTAATGGACAAAACCTTACCAAGTATAGGCATATGGGAGTGTTTACCTTAAGCTTAATGTTAATTCTATACAAGCTTTTTGCTATGTTTTCATGATGTTTTCTGTTGCAAAAGAGTAACATAAACTCTGTATGTCAGCGAGACACCTCCACCTAATGCACAACTGTTCTGTTTATGTCTTTGAATGTCTTTGCATTATCTTCCTTATGTTCTGTCTTGCTGCCTGAAAAATCACTACATTTAAGATGTGCTGTTTCATCCAGTAGCAGACAGTTCAGGGTTTGCACTGAAAATCAGGATATCTAGTTTTTCTAAGCCACTCTGTGACAGAGGCCAAGAGTGGGTTCTTAGGAAATAGTATTCCTAAATATGACCTGACATGAACATTTTTCATAGAAACTTTACAAGGCTCAGTGTCCATACCATTATTTTCAATACTGTTAGAATAACATTTCTTCCAAAAACAGACCAAAAATTTGAGCTCATTTTTATTTCTTTATTATCCAGAATTTCCTATAGCACTGAGTTAGCATTGTGAGAAAATAGTTTTTTTTTTTTAAATTCAAAGTGGTAATATGTGATCACTTTACTTACTTGCAAGTATTCATTTGTGATTCTCCACTTCAGGAGGGGTACTGAAATGTTTAAAAGCTGTTTTGGTTTGGATAGACAGGTATCTGCCAAGGAAAATTGGAGTCTCCCTTGGAATGTAAGCCCCCCCTCTACCTTTTCAAATTATTATAAATTTGCAATTAAAAGGCTGTCAGGCAAAGATTTTGGGAATAGGTGTTGCAGTTCTTTGCTAAAGATATTAAAAATACAAATGTTGTAGTACAGAAGAATAAGCAAACAAACAAACAAACAAGAAATCCTAGAAAACCCTGACAGAGTCAGAAATACAACCTGATGCCCTGTTGGTCAGGGTGTTGGAAACAGCCCAAAGTCAGCCCTCCTGGAGTGGCAGACGTGGTTTTGTTGGAAGCAGAGATGGTCCTGTGGAGCCAAGGGTCCAGAGATGAGTCCAGTCTTCCTTTGGGAGTGCCATGGGAACACGGGATGTCTGGTGACACTTGTGGCTCCTTTTTATCTAGATGGAAATGGTTTGGCTCCTTCTCCCAGGGTGGAGCATCTCACAATAGGATGATGAAATGTGTCATGTCATTGGTGAGCTTTAATGGCCCATTAACAGAAGATATTCCCATGGGGGCAGTGGAAGAGTGAACAGAGATAAGAAACACTGCTCCATCTGGTTTTAACAGCTGGCTTGGGAGGCAGTGGAAGACTGTGCAGAGATACGAAACAATACCCCACCTGGTTTTTAAGAGCTGGCTTGTTATCAGAGAAGGCAGTTACCCCCTCCCTTCTGGAGTTACAACAGATGAAGAAAAATCTCCCCAGCTGAGCTTTAGCCGCCTCTTTGTTCTGGTCAAGTACTCTTAAGTATCCAACACTTAGTCTCCTTGGTAACTTACGGGGAAAAATTCTTTAAAGTAAAAAAGGAACAAACCTAACCCCCAACAAAAGCACATAGGCATGCTCCTGATGGGAAAGAAATTTCAGCAAATGTATATCAACCTCAGTCATTACCACCATTCTAATTCCTCTTACAGATTTATCCTTAAGAGGAATTATTAAGGGAGCCAAAAGAAACTCATCCATCTAAATCCTTTAGGATTTTTAAAGAGTATAATGAGCAATTTCATTTCCCATATTGAGACACTGTGTGGTATCTCCTTATATTCCTCCATCGTGGCACTTCACCCTTGTCAGAAATGGATGGAGGAAACAGTATCTTCTGTCTTTGCAGCTTCTAAGCAGTTAATCTCATTAACATTTATATAATGGCTGATCATAACTACTACAGAAACAGAAAATACTAATCCAAAGCTCGCTGAAGTTATTGGAAAGAGTTCCATTGACTCCACTCACTGGGTGCTATGTGGCTCATAGGCTTCAGAAAGGCAGGTACCTGACAGCCTTCTTAAGAACATTTCCTTTTATATGTTTATTATATGATTGTGGTGGTGCTTAAATTCATTTCCAGTTGGGTTTTCACTGCTCCAGTTTGGTTTTATAAGTTGTGTTTTATAATTTTGTAATTATTACTATTGTTTAAGATGGCCTCTCCTTCCCTCTCCTTCTCTCCTTCCCTCAGACTTTCCCGCCAAAACCTTGGTTGTCCTGGTAACCCTATCCCATAATAGTTGTTTACCACTTTTCTGTTAGGTGTCAATCTTTAAGTTATATAACTTCCCCACCCCCTCATCATGTATTCCTCCTCCCCAAGTTACTTATTATTGGTTCAAAAGTTGTGCATTCCCTCATTATACATTGGCAAAAGGTTGTGATTGGTCCCACGCAATCCCACCCCTGTAACCCACTCAATAAAGAGCCGTGGCATCCCGAGGTCAGCGTCTCTCTTGGAGCGCTGCCTTGGGGAACACGCACCCCTTGGTTGCACATCCTGAGAGTCCCGCCTTTCTATTCTGCGCACTATCCGCACCGTGGTCGGGTTTGCTCACGCCTCTGGCAAAGTGGCCCCCTGGTTGTAGTGGCGGCAGGGCTGGCCGGAGCTGCACCCATTGGAAAAGCCGAACCACTGCAGTCTGGCGCCCAACGTGGGGCTGTCATGCGTGGGCAAACAACAGACGACCCGACGGCGACGGCACTGACGAGGCGCACTCAGTTCGAGAGCGTCGCGGGTGAATCCGGTCGATCGGGACCTTTACGGATTTTTCATTGACGTCGCGCCTCCTGGTGGAAGCAGCCTTCAGGTGCGCTCCCGGGAGGACGAAGAGGGTAGCTTCGCAGCACCCAGCGGAGTCCTCTTCGGTGCGGATTGATCCCAAACCAAACCGCCGTACCCACGCAGGAACCAAGGGAAGGGTAAGGGTGAGCCCCTAGCCCTCACCCTACCCAAAAAGGGGGATCCAGCCCAGGAGCTGCTGTCCTGGGGGGATCAAGCCGCGCGGCACTCGGGGGGGGGTTGTTTTCCTCTCTCGGGTTTTTGTTTAAAGGTTCCTGGTTTTATTTTGTTTTGTTGGTTTGTGTTTTGTGTTTCCGCGGCTCCGAGCTGGTGCGCCTGAGCCCAGCTATCGGGAAGCCGCGCGCGGTGATCGGGAGCGACACGGCCGAGTCCGTGGTCTAGTGGTTAGGATTCGGCGCTCTCACCGCCGCGACCCGGGTTCGATTCCCGGTCAGGCGGGACCGGGACCGCGGGAGCGGCGGGACCGGAGCGGCGCCGTGCTCGTTCCTTGGCCGGCCCGGGCGCGGGAGACCGGGGTTCAATTCCCCGACGGCAAGCCGGAGCCCACCCCGTTTTCAGTCTGTGCACGGGTGACAGATGCAGTTTAAAGCGGGTTTTTTTTGTTTTACGAGGCACCTCCAGGGCGGAGGCAGTGGGGGGGACTGCCTGACCGGAGTTTTCGTGCTTGGATTCGACTTTTAGTTTGTTTTTGTGTTGCGGTACGGTTTGGAAGTTAAAAATAGGTGCCAAGCTCTCGGCAGAGCAGAAAGGCGTGTTTCGTTGTTTTGTTGGCGTTCTCAGTTTTAATAATGTTAAGTTTTCCGAAGGAGAGCTGAAGCGGTTTGTGCACATGCTCTTTCTGCATTTCCCCAAGACTACGCCGGAGGTTGTGACGGAGCTCCGATTTTGGGAGCCTGTCGTTTTAAAACTTACCAAATTGGCCGCCTCCGGAGACGAAAAAGCGGCGAAATATCTGTTCTGGTCCCAAAAGATTCGGACCGCCGTAAAAAATATGAAAGGAGTGCAGAAAGAGCGGTCTCCTGGAGAAAGTTCCGTTTCCCCCCGTTGTTCCCGTTCTGTGTCCCGCTCCCCGTCACCCCGCCGCGGCATTCTCAGGGACGCAGCGGGCATACCCCAGCCCGCCAGCCCTGGCTCCCTCAAAATGCCGACCCCCCGCCCGGGGCAGACAGGGCAGTCTGCCCGGGACATCCGACGGAGCCCTGGCCACGCTCCCGAGGAATTTTCCCTTCCCGAACCTCCCTAAACAAACCCCGAGTTCGGTTCAGCGTTAGCGGAGGAGAATGCACACAAAATGCCCGCGCGGAGCCGCATGGCGACCGCGTGGCAAGCGCACGTGGCGCTCATGCGAAAAAGCCGCATGGCGACCGCGTGGAAAGCGCGCATGGCGACCACGTGGCAGGAGCACGCAGCGCCCATGCGGAAGGCGCACGCGGCGGCCACGCGGGAGAGCCGCGTGGCGGCCACGCGGGAGAGGCGCTGGCACGCGGCGCCCGCGCGGCAGAGGCGCGGAATGGCGGCAGCCGCATGGCGCGATCGTCCTCTTTGTCCACCCTGCCCGCCATCCCGCTGCCGGAGGCGCCGCTCGCCGCCGCCGCCATGGCCCCGCTCCCATTCCCTTCCCCCTCCCAGTCTCCCAAGTTTTCTCCCACCAACCCTTTTCTGTCCCCTTCCACTCTTCCCCGAGGCCGTCCCTCTCCTGAAACCCCTCCCTATGACCCCCCCACCTGCCGCTCCTCCCAAGTCTCCACCCAAAACCACTCCTCCGAAGGCGTGCCTTTCCCAGACCCTGACACGCCCCCCTCCTGTCGCAAGCCACTCCCCTCGGTGACGCCCAAGTCCCGCCCACTGCCTCCCGGTTCCCACGCCCCTTCTTCCGGTTCCCACGCTTGGGGCTTGGAGGGGGAGGGGTGGGATCCAGGAAGTGATGACCCCCATGTCCCTTCTCTCGCTCCAGTTACCTACAGGAGGGGTAGGGGAGGGCATGAGGAGGCAAATTGGCAGCAATTGTCCCAGAACGTGGTCAGGGAACTCATGAAGGCCCTCAAGGAGTACGGCCGCATGAGTCCGTACTTCCTTGGCTTGTTGGATGGCCAGATTACCGGGAGTGATGTAGTCCCACATGACATCAAGTACCTATTCAAGTGCTTGCATTCCAGAACTGAGTATCAGCTCTGGTTTGCAACCTGGAAAAGGCACTTGCAGGACGCCCTCCCAGGGTGGTCAAACGATCCTGACACGGCTGTAGACAATGAAGGAAACATGATTACGCTGTCACAAGTAATGGGTGAGGGAGAATGGGAGATGCCACAAAAACAAGCTGAAAGCCTCCCAAGGCCGTTGTTGAAACGAATTGCTCAGGTTGCTGTGAAAGTGTTTTCCACCATGCGGCCTTCCGGCCCCATGGAATCCTATTTAGATATTTTTCAGGGACCTCAGGAAAACTTCCTGCTGTTTGTGGAAAGGCTAACGGTAGCCATAGAACAGCAGGAAGAGGACGAAGTGGCAAGGAACAGGCTTGTCACGTCGCTGGCGTTCAAGCACGCCAATCAAGTCTGCAAACAAGCCATGCTCACCCTTCCACGGAATCCCAAGCCGACATTACAGGACTATGTCGAGGTGGTAACTGAGGTAGTCCCCCTGATGACACCGGGAAAACCAGAAAGGCCGGAACATCGAAAGAAAGCCGTGAATGCAGCAACCGCAGTGACCCCAACCTTCCATCAGGACAACGCGGCCGTGGTACCAAAACAAGGGAGACAGTCATCTAGAAATGCAGCTGACAGGCCTTGCGCCTTATGTGGCAAGCGAGGTCATTGGTGGCAAGCATGGCCCCTGAGACAGGAGTTTCAGGAATTTAAACAAATGAAAGAGGGAGGAGGAGGAAATGGGAGGGGAGGAGGCTCCCAACAAAAAAACGAATAAGGGAGCGCGGAGCCGCCCAGTGCGATGACCCCAATCGGGCGGTCCAAGCCGGGGGAGGGGGAATGGGGAATGTTGATTTGAGTCGCACCGGACATGACATTTTAACGAGCTTGACTTTTTCTTCCCAGAGGCAGCAGAGGAACCCTCTGCAAAGTCCGAGAGGGAATTCACCGGACGAGACAAGAGACTCCCCTTTGAAGAGTCTTTCACCTGATGATCCTGACCCGAATGTGCCTGTTCCTTTCGCAGGAAAGTCCTTGACGACAACAAGCGAAGGAGTGCCCTTTCATCTTCAACTATCTGATACCCTGTGGATCCGTGATGATGAGTGGCACCGCGTGGCGGTATCTAAAAATCGGGGTACCTGGCACAAAATTGGCACAACATATGTAGTCGTGGGGGATTGTAAACATACCCCGCCGGAGATCGAGATTGTTCCCCAAACCACTCCTGCGGATCCCGAGTGGTTTGAACTCTGGCTCCGCTGCACGAGTCCACCCATTTATCTGTCAAAGGGACAGATAGTCGCCCAGGCAATACCATCACTCCCCGAAAGGGTGTGTCCCGAGGGCGACTGTAAGACCTGCCACCCCCAGATAAGCACAGTCATGAACATTACACATGACAGACCTGAGGAGGTGTGCAAACTAAGGGTGGGCGGGGAGACCACCATCATCAAGGGTCTCCTTGACTCGGGGGCGGACGTAACGGTGATCCCTGAACACCTATGGCCGTCACGTTGGCCGCTGCAAACAGTGGTTGAGCAAGTTGAGGGTGTTGGAGGCCTTCAATTGGCCAAAAAATCTAAAAACATGGTACAAATTAAGGGGTCCAATGGGCAATTGGCCAACATACAGCCCTTTGTTTTGAACTACAAAGCACCCCTGTGGGGGAGAGATGTCCTGGCCCAGTGGGGGGCGACAATTGAATTCCCTGACCCTCCACAAAATTTTTGGGCTGCAGTCACTGAACGGCGCCCCACCCAAAAACTGAATTGGAAAACAGATTCTCCAGTTTGGGTGGAGCAGTGGCCGCTTTCTAAAGAAAAATTAAAGGCGCTGAATGAGCTCGTGGAGGAGCAACTCCGAAAGGGTCACATAGAGGAGACCACCTCTCCTTGGAACACCCCGGTGTTCGTGATACAGAAATCCGACAAGACCCGATGGAGGCTTCTCCAGGACCTCAGACAAATTAATGAGGTCATTGAAGATATGGGATCTCTCCAACCAGGGATGCCTTCCCCAGCCATGTTGCCCCAAAATTATAATCTGGCAGTAATTGACATCAAAGACTGCTTTTTTAAAATTCCTCTTCACCCCGACGATGCTCCGCGGTTTGCGTTCTCGGTTCCTAACATCAACCGAGAGGCCCCGAGGAAGAGGTATCAATGGCGAGTTCTTCCCCAAGGGATGAAAAACTCTCCCGCCATTTGCCAGTGGTACGTGTCTTCCTTGCTGACCCCCGTGCGTGCAGCTGCACACCAGGCCATCATCTTTCATTATATGGATGATGTGCTCGTGTGCGCCCCCAGCGACGACCTGTTGACGCATGCGCTTGACCTGACAGTGGCTGCACTGGTTGCTGGAGGGTTCGAGTTGCAGGAAGCAAAAATTCAAAAGATGCCACCATGGAAATATCTTGGCCTCGAAATTAATAAGCGGACCATTGTTCCGCAAAAATTAGCTATCCAAACCAACATCAAGACCTTAGCGGATGTGCACCAGCTGTGTGGGGCTTTGAACTGGGTGAGGCCTTGGCTGGGTCTTACCACCGAGGACCTAGCACCTCTTTTCAATTTATTGAAAGGGGGAGAGGGGCTGAGTTCCCCTAGGTCACTCACCCCGGAGGCACAGAAAGCACTGGAAAAGGTTCAAGAGTTGATGTCCACCAGACAGGCAAATCGATGCCATGCTGATTTGCCTTTCCGCTTTGTCATTCTAGGAAATCTGCCGCACCTCCATGGAATGATATTCCAATGGGACAACGGGGTGACCAGCATACCCCGGAAGGACCGAGGCGAGAGAGATCCTCTTCTTATTATAGAATGGGTCTTTCTCAGCCACCACAGGTCCAAGAGGATGACACGCCCACAGGAGTTGATGGCTGAACTAATCCGGAAGGCCAGAGTCCGCATTAGAGAACTGGCCGGTTGCGACTTTGAGGTGATCCACGTACCAATTCGGTTGAATTCGGGCCAAATTTCAAAGGCAATGTTAGAGCACTTGCTTCAAGAGAACGAAGCACTTCAGTTTGCCCTGGACAGTTACACTGGTCAAATTTCAATCCATCGGCCTGCCCACAAAATTTTTAATTCGGATGCTCAATTTAAATTAAATTTAAGGAGTGTTCAGAGCAAAAGACCGCTCGAAGCCTTGACAGTTTTCACAGACGCGTCCGGAGGGTCCCACAAGTCAGTGGTGACTTGGAAAGATCCTCAGACTCAGCAGTGGGAGTCTGATGTTGCTGAGGTGGAAGGATCCCCTCAGATTGCTGAGTTGGCCGCAGTCGTCAGGGCCTTCGAAAGGTTCTCTGAACCATTTAATTTGGTAACCGATTCGAGCTATGTTGCGGGTGTGGTGTCCAGAGCGGAGAACTCAGTTCTCCAAGAAGTGACTAACATTGCTCTGTTTAAGTTGCTCTCGAAGCTGATAAGGCTAATCTCCCACCGAGAGCAACCGTTTTACGTGATGCACACCAGGTCGCACACGGATTTGCCGGGGTTCATAGCGGAGGGAAACAGGAAGGCTGATGCTCTTGCTGCCCCTGTCGCGAAGGCCCCGCTGCCCGACGTTTTCCAGCAGGCAAAGCTCAGCCACCAACTCTTCCATCAGAATGTGCCAGGTCTGGTCCGAGGATTCAAACTGACCCGAGATCAGGCCAAGGCCATTGTGGCGACCTGTCCCAGCTGCCAGCGACATGCAGTCCCAACCCTGCATGCCGGGGTGAACCCCCGAGGGCTGAGCAGCAACGAGGTTTGGCAGATGGACGTTACTCATGTCTCCCAGTTTGGGAGGCTGAAGTACGTCCATGTGTCTGTGGACACCTTTTCTGGAGCAGTCTATGCCTCCGCCCACACAGGGGAGAAAGCAGGGGATGTCATTAAACACCTTCTCCAAGCCTTCTCTTTCCTAGGCATCCCTAAGACCATCAAATCAGACAACGGGCCAAGCTATGTTTCCAAGGAGTTCCGCAACTTCCTCCAGCAATGGGGAGTAGAACACAAGACCGGCATCCCCTACTCCCCGACAGGCCAAGCAATTGTGGAGAGGACACACCAAAACATCAAAAGAGTCCTCAATCAACAGGGACAAATTCTAAAATTGGAGTCACCCCAAATTCGATTAGCCAGGGCCTTGCACACAATTAATTTCCTAAATTGTTCATTCGAATTTATGAATCCCCCAATAATTAGACACTTTGGAGGGAACCCAAATTTAAAATTAGAGTCCAAACCGCCAGTTCTCGTCAAGGACCCGGAGACCATGAGAATGGAAGGTCCACACGATTTAATCACTTGGGGACGCGGGTACGCCTGCGTATCGACACCCACCGGGCTTAAATGGGTGCCGGCCAAGTGGGTGAAACCTTATGTTCCCAGGGCCTCCAAAGAGTCAGATCATCAAGTGAAAAATGTCGCTTGGCGAAGAAAAAGGAAGCCCGTTGGCCCGGAGGAAGAGAGGTCCGCTCCTTCCTTCCCCATTCCTCACTGGCTTTTTGTTGATTAATTTATTTTGTTATATTTTAAGTTACAGAAGAGACCAGTCGGATGCCAACTGAGAGCCCCAGGAGGACGGTGCATCTTCCATCTCGCGATCGTCCTGACCGTCCTTAGTCAAGCCATGTCCTGGGAGGTTCCGCAGCCTAAGGCAAACGTCTGGAGGACCCTCGCCAAAGCCATGGGGCAGGACCACATTTGCCTGTCCCAGCGCTCAGCGCAGGACCCTATAGCGTCCTGCCTAGTGGGGATCTCTTTGCAGGAATCGGAGCTCCCCCCCGATCTCCTGAAATTAAAGGCGGAGTTTAACAGCCGTCTGCCTCCACCCCCAAGATCTAGTCGCCGGCACCGTGCCCCCCAGAGAATCTTTCCCTACCCCATCATCAACCCTTTGATTTTATGGCGAGAATGGGTCTCAGCCTACCTCCCCCGAGCCCAAAGCGAACCTCAAGAGCTGGAACTCCTGGGTTCATCCCCTGCCCCAAATTGCATTCAGTTTGTGTTTACTCCCCCCCAATGGGAAGCCAAACAATACACCAATCTGCTGCAAGTCAAAGAGGCCTACTACGCCACCCCGTGGTGTAGGCAGGTCGCCCATGTAAAAATGGCTTCTACCTTTGGTGTGGTCCCTCTTTCCCTCCCCAAAAGTGTCTTTTTAATTTGCGGTGACCGAGCGTTCACAGGCATCCCCTCTCGGCTTTTAGGAGGCCCATGCACCCTGGGCAAGCTCAGTCTGCTGGCACCAAACAAAACCACAATCATGAATTGGATACTGAAAAATTCCACACGGCACGCACCAGTCAAAAGGCGAGATCTGGCAAATCTCGACCCTGACTGCAAATCGGACGTCATCCACTGGTCCAAGGCGAAAGTCATAACGGTTTTTCTCCCTTGGGTTTCAGTGGCAAAAGCTTTGGGTGAATTAGGCCAATTGGAATGTTGGGTGTCTAAGCAGGCCAACCTGACTTCAGCTGCCCTGTCAGACCTCCTCAAAGACGAGGAAATAACTAGGCAGGCCACGCTGCAAAATAGGGCAGCTATGGACTACCTCTTACTCCTCGACCACCACACGTGTGAGGAGTTTGCGGGTCTATGCTGTTTTAATTTGTCCTCCAGAGCGGAAAACGTAAGATCCTCCATCAAAAAGATCCAGGACATGGTCCATGAAATCAAACAAGAGACTAAGGACTGGTTTGACCAACTGTTTGGAAACTGGGGACTCTCAGGCTGGGTCAATTCTGCAGTAAAAACGGGACTCCTAATTTTGTTTTTGTTACTCATCATTGGAATTGCGTTTGGCATCATCCGACGATCCACTCAAAAGACCATCACTGCAGCCACCTCTTCACTCAGCGTGAACAACGTCTGGGCCAGTGTTCCTCCCGTCGAAGAGATTGAGATGCAGCAACTCCCGCCATGGGAAGACGAGGAATACCCTGACCCAGAAGACTTTTACACCGGAGACTGATGACGAGAGGTGGCTCACGGAACAAGAACAGTTTCAGGAAATCTATCCCCCGAACAGATACTACTAAAATCCATCAGAAAAAAATAAAAAAGGGGGAGATGTGGTGGTGCTTAAATTCATTTCCAGTTGGGTTTTCACTGCTCCAGTTTGGTTTTATAAGTTGTGTTTTATAATTTTGTAATTATTACTATTGTTTAAGATGGCCTCTCCTTCCCTCTCCTTCTCTCCTTCCCTCAGACTTTCCCGCCAAAACCTTGGTTGTCCTGGTAACCCTATCCCATAATAGTTGTTTACCACTTTTCTGTTAGGTGTCAATCTTTAAGTTATATAACTTCCCCACCCCCTCATCATGTATTCCTCCTCCCCAAGTTACTTATTATTGGTTCAAAAGTTGTGCATTCCTTCATTATACATTGGCAAAAGGTTGTGATTGGTCCCACGCAATCCCACCCCTGTAACCCACTCAATAAAGAGCCGTGGCATCCCGAGGTCAGCGTCTCTCTCGGAGCGCTGCCTTGGGGAACACGCACCCCTTGGTTGCACATCCTGAGAGTCCCGCTGCGGTGGTCAGCTCCAATGGAAGCGGCTCTGGCCAGCCCAGCTGCCACCACAACCAGGGGGCCACTTAGCCAGAGGAGCGAGCAGACCCGACCAGCACTGCGAGTATGCGAGGAACAAAAAGGCGGGACTCTCAGGTAGCAGAACCAAAGGAGTGCGTGTTCCCAAGGCTGCGTCCCGGAGAGACATCAGCCTGGGATTGCCACGGCTTTTCATTGAAGAGCAACAGGGGGTGGGAACATGGGTGGTCTCTCAAGGGACAAATCAGGAATACTTAACAAACTTCAACTGTGGGGTGATCAAACTTTGGGCCAATGAGGAAAGGGTGGTTACATAACAGGGGGTGGGGAAATTATATAACTATAAGATTGACATGTAACTGAAACTGGGTAAACAACTATTATGGGGTAGGTGTTGTCATAACAACAGGGAAAAGGCGGGAAATCATGAGGGAAGGGGAGGCCATTTTGAACAATAGAAATAAATGTAATTTATAAAACATAACTTCATAACTTGAAACCAAACCAACCAAGTCCTGTCAGAACCGCGCCCGCGCGCCACCACACCCGCCTTTCTATTCTGCGCACTATCCGCACCGTGGTCGGGTTTGCTCACGCCTCTGGCAAAGTGGCCCCCTGGTTGTAGTGGCGGCAGGGCTGGCCGGAGCTGCACCCATTGGAAAAGCCGAACCACTGCATATGATGAAGGCTTTTTTTTTGCAGGGCTAGAATGTCTGACATCAGCTCTTGGATGTTACCCTCAAAGATACTGCATGAGTGTAAATAATGGCATACTGTGAAGGCTGCTTACCTAATGGTAACACTGAAAATATAAAACTGTGCTGAGACATCAATGCAAAACATAATATGTCATTTACCTAATGTATTATTTATCACAGAAGCCAGACAGTTAGGGGCACGATATCTTTCCAATCTGTTCAACTGTATTATCTGTCAGCTGGAATGTTATAAGCACAGAATCAATCATCACAAGCACAAGATAGCTGACCTTGTAGTGTGTACATGTAAATGATTTAGCAGCTGCCAGAGCTGTAAATTTACCTTGAGGTTTATCAGGAAATTTACAATGCCTCTAAATAAGGGAATAGTGGGCAGGTAAAAGGTATGAAGAAGAATGCTTTTACAGTGGTGTTCTTGCTTGTCCTATCTTGACACAACTGAACCATCCTCTAGGGCTGGCTGTCTTTAGCTGCACAATAGTAAAAAAATACACATTTAGTATGTATTCCCAGCCCAGAGTCCAACACAGAACTCACAATGTTAGTGTTTGTCCTTCAGAAAGATGCTCAGCAAAGAGGGAAAGAGATCAATTCATATGTTACTTACTTATGAGCCTGGCACAAGACTTCCTAGGCTAAAGGTTACAACTTAAGGATTTAGAGGTATGCGCACACTTTCAGAATGTGAACAACATACTTTCTTTTCTTCCTAGAATTTTAACATGTTACTTCAGTTTCTTAGTAGAATATCCTGATTGGCCAGCCATAAGACTGAACAGATGTAAGAACCTTACCCATTCTTCCAGCAGTTGTGCCAATAACTAGACAAAAGCAAAAAATTATAGCGTAAAAAAAATTAAGGGTGTAAGCACACATATCTACTACCCAGTAATAATGTCCCTTTTGCCTACTAGGATGCTGGTTTGAAACATTAAACAAAAAGTTTGCTTTTGACCTTTGTTGATAAATGGATCAAAAGAGGAATCCAAAGTTATTTAAAATTGCAGATGGAGAGAAACCTCCCCAGGGAAAAAGTGTTCTGCCAGCATCTGCTGGCAAGTAAAGGTAACTGCTAATCCCCAGTTGCAAGCAAGTTATGTAAGGATTTGAGGCATTTTTAAAATTCCAATACGTTCTCATGGTCGAATTTTTATTCAGATTGTAAACCTGTGGCAAGAGATCTCAGTTCATGTGTTGTCTGTAAAAAATGGATTTGTTACCTGATGTGCAACAAGCTAGCAATTCACACTTATGTGAGACATTTGTTTTTCATTTCAGACTTGTGCAAGCCTGCATGTTTGTGGAATTCCTCAAAGCAAATACACCAACTATAAAAACTTTTCACTATTTATACATTTTGTTAAACAAAGGAGTTAGTGTTCACTGGCTGCAAGTTACTTAGTTTTCTTATTAATTGGTATTCCGTCTTCTGTTGGTTAATGATTCTCTCGCCTCCCATGCTAATTAGTCCCCATGCTCAGTGTTTCTCTTCTTTTGGGTCAGTGGGTTTCTTGTGTCAGTGGCCCTGAGTCAGTGGTTGCAGATCTCCCCCTGCCAGAATTACCTTTTACCCAGTTGGAGCTGCTTTCAGCATAATTTCTGAGTGGGGTTTATTAGTTTCTGCCTTTTTTTTGGAAGTTCTGCCTGTCGTTTTTGTGGCCCCCTAAATGCTGCAGCCTGTGATAGGATCAAATTTTAAAAGACTAAAACTGAGAAAATGTGAAGGAGACTCCAATTTCTTATCCCTGTCATGTTAAGAATTTTGTCAAGCCCCTCAGGTTCCTCTGCAAGGAAACTCCGTTTCATTTGCTGGAAAAAATGGGCAGAGGTGTAAGGTGGTAAGTACAGCAGTAAAATGGTGATGATGGTGCTAACATCATGACTGGGGCAAGAGATAAAACTTTCCAGCAGCTGGACTTCTCCATCATAGACTACAAAAGAATTAGGAAATATTCTAGCAGTTATATATAGAGATTAGTTATTTTGCCCATTCAAACACAAGAAAGGTTTTTTTCAAATGAGGAAATATTAATTACTGAGTAACCACACAGTGTTTTTTACTTCCTCAGTTTTCTTCAGGGGGCTTGAGACATAATATTTATAGCCTTTGTGGGAAGAAGTCACTAGAAATTCTATCTCCAAATGGTATAAAGAAAAGATACATAATTGCAGTTACACTATCTTGGTTTAACCCCAGCTGGCATCCAGGCACCACACAGCTGATCACTCCAGTGCACCAGTGGGATGGGAAGAGAATTGGAAGAGTAAAAGCTAGAAAACTCATGAGTTGAGATAAAGACAGTTTAATAGAGAAAGCAAAAGCTGCACACACAGTTTAAGCAGAACGAAGAACTAATTCATCACTTCCCATCAGCCGTGGGTGTTCAGCAATCCCCAGGAAAGCCAAGCTTCATCCTGCATAATGATGACTTGGGAAACATCATCACTCAAAATGTAACCCCCTTCCTCCTTGCTCCCCCAGCTTTCTATACTGAGCATGATGCCACATGGTGTGGGATATCCCTTTGATGAGTTGGAGTCAGCTGTCCAGGCAGTCTCCTCCCAGCTTTCCAAAAAATGGGAAATGCACAAGTCCACAGGATCTGACGGTGTATTCCTACAAGTGTCAAGAGAACTGGCCAATGCCCATGTAGGCCACTTTTAATTATATTTAAAAGGTCATGGTAACTGAGGGAGGCTCATGAAAAGTGAAGGACAGCAAATAACACTCTTATCTTTATGAAGAGCAAGAGTGAATATCCACAGAATTACAGGACAGGCAGTTTCTCTTCAATGCTTCAGAAGGTGATGGAGTAAACACTCCTGGAAACCATTCCCAAATGTGAAGGACAGAAAAATCATTTAGAGTAGTAGGGGAAATAATACCTTTCCAACCTCATGGTCTTCCAAAGTGAAATGACTGTCTCAGTAGATAAGGCGAGGGCAGTGACTGTTGCCTATCTTGACTTTATAAGAATGTTGACACTATATCTGTCACATCCTAACAGAAAAATTGATGAGACATAGGGTAAAGAAATAGACAGTGAGGAGGACTGAACACTGCATTGCTGTACTCAAAGGGCTTGTGGCTGGTAATGCAAAGTTGGGCTGGCCACTAGTAACTAGCAGTATACCCCACAGATTGATACTGGGCCCGCTTCTGTTTGACATTTACTTTTATGATTTAAATGGTGTAGCTGACTACACTCTGCATGTCCACAGGCAATATAAAAGTGAGAAGAGTGGTTGGTTCCACCAGCTGGTTGTACTGCCCTTCAGACAGACCTCAGCAGGCTGGAGAAAAGGGCCTGGAAGGACGCCATGATTGAGTCCCTGGTGCTGAAGCAATACTGGAATACTATGTCCAGTTGTGTTACCCCTAATACAAGAGAGAACATAGACATACAAGAGAGAGTCCAGAAAAGGGCCAGAAAGATGACTTAGGGCTTGCAGTATCTGTCAGATGGACAGAAGAGTGTAAGAGAACTAGAACTCCTTAGCTTGGTGAAAAGAAGGCTCAGGGGGATCTTACCACTGTGAGGAAATGGAGAAAAGGGGAAGTATATTGTTCTCATTGGCACCTGCTGGCAGGACAAGAAGCAATGGGCAAAATTTGAAACACAGAAAAAAGATGCTTAAATATAAGAAAAGAACTTTTTATAGTGAGAGTCAAATACTGCAACAGGTTGCCCAGAGAGGTTATGTAGACTTAATCCTTGGAGATATTCAAAACCAAAGTGGACATAGTCCTGATTTACCTGCACTACTTTGAGCTACGTGTTGGACTTGACAGTATCCACAGGTCTTTTGCAATGTCATCCGTTCTTTAATTTGTTTATTCTAATTCTACCCTGAGTATTTTTATCCTCTTTGGCACATGATTAAAACAAAAATTACAGTTTAAAAACAAATGGCATGCACTGATGATTGTCATAACGTAATTGTTCTTGAGACTATGAATCCCTGGAAAGAATGGTTCTCCAACCTTTCCTTAGTCTATCAAACTGATGATATGAATAAGGGTTCTATAGGTTGATGAGGTTTGGAGAAAAGATTGTCTAAAATGCAGAATGGTTTAGTATATATTAGCACATAAAGTGGTCAAATACTGTTTACAGATTTTTGTAGATTACTACTGAAAATTGAGAAGTGACTACAGAATTAATTATGTAATGCTGCATTAATTATGTAATGCTGCCCACATGTTTATGTTTTCATATTGAGAAACTGGTGCAGATATGTTGTAGATGTATACAGTATCTTTTGTTAGTGCACCTGGTTTTATTAAGGATGTTTATTCTGATTAAATAATAGATGTAATTTCATTCATTTATCTCAGATGACTTGTGGGCAAAACTTTGAACATACCATTTTCAAGCAGAACTTCAATAATCTAACCATTTTTTATGATTTTTTAGCTTTGTTCTTAAGACGGCAGGCCCTAATTTTAGCTAATGAGAATCTTACTTTACGGGCCTTTTAAAATCTTTTTCATTAGCAGCAAATTAACATCTCCCTAGATGGGTGGCCACACACTCTGGCTATGTTCTGGGTATTTCTGCACTTAACTAGACAAGTGCAGTGTCATAATTTAGAACAGATATTTCCCTACCCAAATTGTCATCAGATTCCAGAGAATGCTTCTGATGCAATGTAAGATATTCAGTCAGCAAGAGATATCAAAAGCAAGACCTTTGTTATTTGTTTATTAATTGATAATATTTTTTTTTGGGAATGACAGTCCTGATGCCCATATATAAGTAGAAAGATACATAGTCTGAGGGTCAGACTGTACGGTGTGCACCCCAATAAGGCAGCATGTTATCAGCAATGAGAAGGTGCCTGAAGGTGGACTCAGAACATAATGCCTGGATATCTGGACCTCTGAATACTCACTCATATGTAGAGTTGGTCTTTGTAGCTATCCTGACAGCAGGCAATCTGTGGATGCACAAACAGAAAACAATTGATAATCAGAGAGGTGCTTGCACACCTTTTGAAAGATGCCTGGGACAAGGAGGAACTTTGAGCCTTTCTAGTGAGGCCAAGACATCTGGAGAAGTCATGGGATTTGATGCTGGGATGGTCACACCCTATCCTGTTCATTTAGCCCTCAAAAACACTGTGCCCTGACAAAAACATAATAGCATGATTTAGCTACTTTTCTCTATCCTCTGCTGACCTGGACCTGCCTTCCTTGGCCTCACCCATCCAGTCCCTCTTCCAGGTCTTGCTCTCTTTCTATATCTGTACCACTCCCCCAGCCACTCATACTCCTACTGCTGTGTTCTCACCTTTATCTGATATTCTGTGTGCTACTGCTATATCTCATTAGTTCCTTTAGCTTCTACCAGCCCAAAGTGATGCTGTTTTGGTTTTGCCTTCTTTTATATGTTCTCTGTATTCTTCACACATATACTTGTAACTCTGTCACCTATTTTATTAGTAGCTACTTTTCTATGGCCTTTCCCTAAGCAGAAAGACAAAACAAATTCCAGAGCTCCAAGCCCTGGTGGGTACAAGGCCCCATTGTTATCTTGATTTTTCCTGGGAATCAAGGCTGAGAACAACTCTTTGATATATATTTTCGTGGACAAAACTAGTTCTGAGGGGGAACTCCAGAGAAGAGGCTTGACCTGGTGGGGAATTGGATCACCACTTTTCCTCCTATCTGGTGCTTTTTATCAATTATGCTAATTTCCTAAAACCTATAAAAATGTATTCACCCCTGAGGGTGTCCTTTTGTGGACATGTTTACATAACTGGTCCTGAAGACCTTCATTAAAGATCCACTTTTATATTACCTCCTTATTAAAATTATCTCGTTTCATTTCCAGGTTGGGTAAAAGGCAACAAGTGCGTCACATCTCTATCTGGAGTTCTAAAAACAAATTCCTGGTCATGCTCGTTATGTAAAAAGGGGAAATTTCTTTGACCCTTAGTGTTTAATTTGTCTGTCAGTATCCCAGGAAAGCAAAGACCCTTGTGCCTAATGGGTCTGTCAGTGTCCTGCAATGGGGGCCCTCCACTGAGCAGTCCTGCTGGATGGGAGGGCAGCACCGGCTTGTTTAGGGAAATGCACGAGCAGCAAAAGGGAGACTCCTCAGCAGATGTTCCTTTTTACTCCAGTATGTTTCCTGCCGCTGGGGACTGCTAGCCCATGTGAAGGTCTCCTACCAACATTTTATGGAATATCACTCATAATTAATATAAAATTGTGACGGCTTAAAGTTCAAGGATTGCTGGTGGTAGTATCTAATTGCAAAAATGCATTCAAAGCAATATGTGGACAAGCTCTAATCCCCAATAATATGTTCAGTGTGCAGGGAGTGTGATTCTTATCCAACAGGCATCCCTACAGGGGAGAAGACAGGTACAGCACATTAACTGAACCCAGCAGTTAAAATGGAGTCTTCCCTAATATTCCCCCATTCTCAACTTGATTTTACACTATTTCTCTATGTTTAGGTGGAGCTTGAGTGACTCTAGTCATACATGTCTTCATTACTGATTGGTGTAAATTTTTTTTGCTCTGCTTTTAAAGATACAGTCAAAAGGAATTTAGAGCACATGCCCAGTGAGGGGTGGTTGTACCGCGGAGATGAGTAACTTTGGGATGGAGGTGTGTGTTAATATTACAATTGGGGAACAATGAACTAAGTTCATCTGAGGAGAGAGATTTCACCACAGTTGTTGGCTCAGCACCAGGACATCTCCTCTCCTATCTGCCCTGGCTGATAGGAGTTATGTGTTATGTGGTGTTATGGTTTATCAGCTGCAAAGTACCATCAGGTTCCTTTCCCTTCAAGGATATCAACAGTCTGGCCACGGCGTCTCCACTGCTCCACCCTCTCTTCCACCCCCTTAGCAGGTGTGTGTGTACAGGGAATCACTGTGGAATAGGTTTCGGGCATGCCAGCTGCATTCCAGACAGGGAACAGCAACTACATTTGACCTTAAAATTCCTGTACCATTATAACTTCTGTTAGGATGCAAATATAACTCCTCAGTGTCCTCTAATTAAACCCTAGGCATCTTTCCACACTTGTTCTTTTTCTACCACAATATTAGTTCATCCTCTCACAAAATCCTATGCTCGGGTCAAGCCTATTTTGGAAGCTGAAGTATTCCAAGTTCATCATTAATATCATGAAATAAAAGGCAGACATTTAAGAGTTCAACATAGCCCATGTGGAAGTTATTTCTTGGAGAATTTAAAACACTGGTTTCTTCCTTTAAAAACTGGAGGTTTTCTGAGTTGGAAAATTTGAATATTTAACAGCATTTTAGAGAAAGTATTATAATTATTACCTGCTTTTTACTGCAAGGACTGGAAATTAAGGTTTTAGGGATCTGAGTTACAAAGGAGATAGTTAAAATGTTGAAGAAACCAAGTAAGTGAGTAGGCAAGGCCAAAATATTGTAGTAGTGTTATTAATTGTATCGGGATAAGGGTACTTAGCAAGACCTTTTCTCCCAAAGTTCTTTTATTCAGTCTTAATAAGTTTTCTTATTTTGTCTGAATCTTTGTGATGGTGCAGAAGACAAAGTTCCTAAGAGACTAATCAATATTAGTAGTAATACTAGAATCCTGTGGTATTCAAATAAAGGTTAAACTAATGTAAAATCACTAAAGAATCCCTTCCTTTTTAGTAACCATCTTAAATTTTCTAAGAAAATTTATGTAAGAGGCAACTTCCTTGTAAACACTTTTGACTGTCTTTGAGTATGAGTGCATAACACACTGAATGTGGGGAGAAAAGGTGTTATGCTGTTGTAAATATCTGGTCTTCCATGCCAGATTTCAAGATGAATTTTGTTAGATAGTTTTTAAACAGTAGTCAGACATGAATGTCACTATATCTCCATCCTTGTGTTATGTGAATGCAAAGGGACAGTTGTGGGCACAATTTAAGGTTTAAATGGCAACTGCCAGGTGTTGACCAGCCCATAACTTTACTAAGATATATTTTCTTAATTGTATATTTTTAATATGATAGATTTTTAATCTGAATATAAATTCCATGCCCATACCAAATATGGCTAATTGTGATCTTATTATAGTGCCATAAATACAGAAACTCCTACAGATCTGTCTCCTAAGTTTTACCTGCTGTTTGAAGTCACCCAACATGATCTTTTATATGCATCATACATGAAGGAAGAACAAGCCTGTCCGTCATACAGTATCTCATGCGTGACCAGAAACTCACCTGGGATTTCCTAGTGTACTCTTCAGCTGTTCTCCAAAGAAAATTCATTTTCATTTACCAGCCTGCTTAAACACGAAGATGGCTATGAAGATTAAACTTCTGTCTTAAAAGAAAGATTCAGTAACATAATTATATGAAGCTGTATGCAATTCCGAAACTGTACCATGGTTCCTGTGGAGTGATAGAAGCATCAGGTTGTTGTTCCATGTTGAATGAATTTCAGCTGTATTTGCTGCAATACTGAAACACAACTCACATGCTATTAATGAAAGACTCAGAGTAACATAGCTCTGTTATCTCATTTTAAAAATATCTGTGTCTGTTAAAATTAAAACTGCTCTTTGTTTTTAATTTACTCTGTGTGAGTCTGCTTTGTCAGTCTCTCTAACAAGACGCCTACCAAAAAACATTCAACAAAGACAAAAAATTCCATGTTTCATTCAAAATAAAAATGATCAAGTTTCAGGATAAAACATTTTTAACTCAAATAAAGTCTTAATCTAAGTAGAATATGACTTTTGTTCTGTGTGCCATTGGTCCATATTTGTGCATACATAAAATATACATTTCCAGTAACAATATCAAACATGAACCTATAATTCAGAAGCCTGCATTTGTATGGGTATCCAAGTCAGAGTTTAGTAGTGCTGAGACAATAAGAATCATACTGCTTGAAACACTTTATTTGGAGATTCAGTATTCTCAACAGATCATATTATTATTATATTCCACTCCCTGAACTATGTACAAATTAGAAGAAAGACAAAGACAGGAAGTGGATATTGTGAATTTCAGCATGAAGGTGTTATACATATTATGTATATACTTGAACATTAACATCATTAAAGAAATAGTGGATTCTTAGAATTTCTTTGTGGAAAAGCATTGTGCTGGATTTGACTAGGTCTCAAATCGTGCTGTATTTAATTTAATCAATGACTTTCCAACAGTAAAGACACAATCCTAAACCCTGTATCTCTTGAAAACAAAATTTGTTGATTTCAGGTCTCTATGTCAGATTTTGAGTAAAGGATCAAGAGTTGGTATTTTTCTCTACTCAGCACGTCTAGGTGCATATTTCAACAGAACACGTTGGGAGGACTTTAATTTGTATAATTTGTTCTTTTAGTTTAGAAAAACAATACAAAATAAAATATTTTATCCGTGGGTTGCATGAGATAAAGCCAACTCTCAAAAAGTCAGGGCCAATTTACTGCAATTTGGAGAATAAAGTAGTGGGAGTTACTATGTAACAGATCTAATAGAGTGTGAGAGAGCAAAACTTACTTATAGTTTTTGTTTCGAAGTTCTGAAAATTAATCCTCATCCTCATTTAGGAGACATTCATGTAATAGCATAAAGCCTCTTAGTCCTTAGGGAAGTGCCATGGACAGCACTTCCCATTACATCAGAGACTGAGCTGTCTGTACGCTGAAATCAATACAGCCAAGAAGCTGATTTGGTATATCCCCTTTCTCAGCTGTGATTCATCATTACAAGTCATTTTGCTTTCAAATTTTTTTTTTCCTAGTCTGACTGTTCTGAGCAACCAAAAATACATGTTAGGAAAACAGCACTTTATCAGATTACTTTTCCATTGAGAAGCCAACACTGTTTACCTCTTTCCTTTTTAGCATGGTCGACAGAAACTTGAGAAAATAAATTTCAAAAATCAGGATATGTCCCTTTTTTTTTCCAAACACTGCTAACAACAGCAGTTTACTTACAATGTAGCAGAGAAATTTGCAGAACAATGGTCAAAGGATGAATGTGAGAGTAAGACAAAGAAAAAGCTTGCTATAAAACCAATAAGATTGATCTTGTCTAATTCCAGCCATGTAAGAATTAGACTTTTGAGTTAATCTATTGGTCTAGGATCTCTCTGCAGTCAGAATGGACAAATAATCACCTCATGGTGGTGGTTCCACTGCTGATATTTAGTGATAGTGTTCAAAATTCAACTCCAGATTATACCATCAGATACCTATTTTGTGGTGAGCTGAGTGACTTCTGATTTTGGTTGATTCTGTTGACTAATAGTCCATTGAATATAAGGAAAATTTAATAAACGCCATACCTACAGGCATTTATGTGTAAATACCTGCATTTAGGTGTCTTAATTCTGAACTGAATTCCTTCAAGGCTGGTAGCAGGTAGAGAGAATCTCTGCAGAGACCTCTATTGTCAACCATCTGTGTATGCTGCCACCTACATGTTCTTAATTCATCATAAAGGTAAGACAAATGTATTATTTGAGTTTCAGAGAAAGACATTTCATCTAATGCACTTTCAACAGATTTGAGACGGGCTAGTAATGCACATAGGGTTGGGTACCTCAGTGCAATAGATTCACTCCAATCCATCAAACCATATCTTCAGTTGGAAGGGACTTTAAAGATCACCCAGTTCCAATGCCAAACCCAATCCCTCTGGCTTGAGCAGGGGCAACTTCCTCTAAATCAGATTATTCAGAACTTCACCCAACCTGGCCTTGAACACCTCCAGGGATGGGGAATCCACAGCTTCTCTGGGCAACCTGTTCCAGTGTCTCACCACCCTCAAAGTAGAGTATTTTCCTAATATCTAAACCAAACCTTCTCTCTCTTACTTTGAAGCTATTCCCCATTTTCCTGCCACAACACACCCTTGTAAAAAGTCCTAGTCCATTTTTCTTGCAGGCTCCCTTCAGGTGCTGGAAGGCTGCAATTAGGTCACCTCTAAGCCATCTCTTTTCCAAGCTGAACAATCCCAATTCTCTCAGCCTTTCGTCACAGCAGAGGCACTCCATCTCTCTGATCATCTTTGTGGCCTCCTCTGGACTCTTTCCAACAGGTCCCTGTCCCTCCTGTGCTGGGCCCCCAGAGCTGATGCAGCCCTGCAGGTGGGGTCTCACCAGAGCAGGGCAGAGGGGCAGAACCCCCTCCCTCACCTCTGCCCAAGCTGCCTTTGGTGCAGCCCAGGACACGTTTGGCTCTCCAGGCTGTGAGGGCACATGGCTTGGTCATGTCCATCCTCTCACCTCCCTGCACCCCAAATCCTTCTGGGCAGGGCTGCTCTGGATCTGTTCATCCCCAGACTGTGTTGATACTGGTGGTTTTCCCAACCCAGGTGCAGCACTCTGCCCTTGTTAAACCTCCTGAGATTCCCATGGACCACTTCTCCAGCTTGTCCATGTCCCTCTGGATGGCATCCTGTTCTTCAGGAGTGTCACTGCACCACAGCCTGCTGTTATCTGTAAATTTGCTGAGGGTGCATCCAACCCCTTTTTCTATGTCATTAGTGAAGATATTAAATAATATTGGTTCCAATATGGACCCCTAAGGGACAACATTTTTCACTGATGTGCACTTGGATTCTGAGTGTTTGACCACTACCCTCTGGATGTGATTGCCCAATCACTTACTCATGTAACAGTCCATCCATCAAATCCATCTCTCTCTAATTTAGAGAGAAGGATGTTTTGTGGACTATGTCAAAGTCTTTAAACAAGTTCAGATAAATGATACCTGTAGCTCTTGCGTTGTCCAGTTATGTAGTCACTCCACTGAAGGAAGGCCTCTGGGCTGGTCAGGCAGGACTTGTCCTTGGAGAAGCTGTGCTGGCTATCTCAAATCACCTCCTGTCCTCTGTGTGCCTCAGCATAGCTTCAAGCAATAATCTTGAGTTAGAGCTGATTTTTATTCCTCAGGTCCCTGATTTAAGTACCTAAACCAGAACTGGCCCTCCCTGAATGGGAAGAGACCAAAACCCCTCCATTTAATCTCATTCTTGTTGCCAGAAGAATGCAAACCACTTCTACTTGGAATTATTTACTTACTATTTTTTGAGCAGAAAGGAAGGAGGAAAAGGCAAAATTAAATCATTATTGCAGTGATCAGACAATTTATTTGAACTATGAGAGAATTTTTTAAATCCTTGCTTCACTGTTTTGGTGATTTAATTCAAGAAAGGTAGATTAAAAGAAAGGTAGATTTCTCAAGAAATCAGCTAAACAAAGGAGAGCTTTTGAGGTTCTGATGCTTGATTCTATATGCCACAAGTTTAACTAATATGTAGTGTATAGAATTAGTGACCAGTAGATCTGCAGAGCACAGAAGTTTGTAATATCACCACTCAGATAGAGGACAACTGTGTTTGTGGAGCACTAATCTCGAGGAAACCTGCCCTTGCTTTTATCTCCCACTGAGTTGCTTTAATTTGCTTGCCTATGCACATCTATGTTCAATGACTGGTATGGCACAAAAACCTGCTTCTGATACATCCAGTGTGCTCATGACCTTCATGGTTCTGGTCAAATTACCCTCCCAAAACCTCAGGAAACTCACCTTTGAGTGCTCAGAGTGCTGCAGATGGATGTGGGCCTCCACTTCTGTGTTGTCTCTGTTGGTTCCATGATGATAGCTCAGATAATCTTCAGCATCTCTGTATAGGCACCTGAATCATTCCTGAAATACCTAAAGCTGTTCTTCTAAATCTAAGAAGTGAAGAGAAAATCTTCATAGTGAAAGGAAAAATATACTTAGGAAGGGTGACTCAGGTAACTAACTCATCTTAGACACCTATTTTATAATGATTTGAGTAATTTGGGGAAGATACTCCTTATATATAATTATATATAAAGGAAGTAACAGAGTTCAACTTAAAAATCTGACTTTTTAGACACAGATTTTAGGTGAAATATTTTTTGAGTATTTGTACTCAAAAATAACACTGTAACTTAGCATCATCATGTAAATATATGTTGACTTTTACATTTGGCCTTAAGCTCACCAAAGATGAGCCTAATTTTCCAACTGATTTTAATAGCTGTTGAATCAATCTGAATAGATTGAAAACTTTGGGAGATGGCAGGAATTCTGAGAAAGGAAAAAGGATTTTGTAGATGAAACCCTTCTTCCTCATAAAAAACCAAAACCAAAACCAAAAACCAAAACAAAACACAACAAAACAAAACCAAAACAACCAAACTAATAAGTGAAAACACTTTTACTTCAAAAGGTATTTGTACATAAATTGTTGGGGTTTAGAGTAATAAATTTCATAATTCTAGAATAGAAAGTAAAGTGTTTGTTTCTTCTAAAATCTTACTATGTTTGATACTGCATTATCAACAAGAGACTGAAAAAGTCATTGACAATGCACATCTATACTCCAGAAACAGAAGTTTGCAATGGAAAATCAGGTCATGATTCCACAGGAGAGTGTGTAAGAATGAGCTGAAACTAACATAAAGTCTGCTCAGATGTTTCTGGTACATGCTGAGATGAATTGCCCATAGAAGAGGCAAAAGAGAGACTTGACTTTTGTCTGTGAGTAGCTACATAAGGAACAGAAAACTGCTAGTTGAAAACTTTCCAAATCTAGTAAGCAAGTTTATAACAAAATCTAAAGATTAAAGCCTGAGGTGAGTAAAATTTGGATTATGATGTAATGCATGAATGAATTAGGTACAAGAAAAAGTTTAGATAAAGAAAAGATGAAAATTCAGGTAAACCTGGTGGCCAAAGATTTGCTAGATTTCAGACATCACAGTGGCCTTCTCAGTATTGGACTATTGACATCCAGAAATTGCATAGTGACTTAAATAGAGCAGGACCATTGCTGATCCTGTAGAAAACATGGCTTTTTCTCTGTGGGACTTGCTGGTGATCAAAGAATTAATCCCAATGACAAGAGTTGGGAATCCCAAATAAAATTATATACATTTAATATTTCTTCAAATCTCTCTGGGAATTAAAATTGCCACAGTTGCTATTGTGGTAAAGTGGTGCTGTCTTGTCTCCTCAATTTTCTTGTAGATGAAAAGCAATTCTTGTTCAAAGCTGAAAAAGCCAGAATTTTAAGTGCATGTTAGACTCTGGTACATTGGGTATCTCCAGCAGCTCGTTCTAATTTGATGTAGGATCATTCTGCTCAGCTGACTCCTTGATTGCTTGCTTGCTAGAAAGAAAAGTCTTCTCTGCTTTAGATTTACTCTGATTCTGTCACCTGCCTTTATTTTCATATCAAGTCTCGACAAAAACTGGAACAAAATAAGACCTCTTCAGAGCCCAAGTATTGGAAATCCTTAGCTCTTTTTGTGGCCATGCACTTCAGCCTTGTTGCAGCTGGAAGAGGCCATGTGCCTTCTATGGCCTCATGAATCTATCTGGCTTTGTTGGAGCAAGTGACACTGCTGATCAGATAGAAAAACTTCATTAATAGAAATTATTTGTGGGGAACATTCTGGAAATTCAGTTTGAAATTGTTTGCTGTTTTGTTTGCTGCTCAACTGGAAATTTTTCATGGCTGAGCAGACAGGGTTTATGAGCATATTTTGAAAAATACCATAAAGATGCACTGCATTGTAGTGTAATTATTTATTTATCTCATGGTGTCTACTAAATTCAGAAGGTCATTGCATACTAGATCTAACTGTTGGAAAAAGAATTGGATATGTAAAAGCATTTTTGAACATTACAGATAGAGGTTACACAGTCTGAGGATTTTACTTATACAGCCACAATACAGGACAAATGAGAAGAGACTACAAAATCTAGGAAGGTTTTATTTAGCAGATTTACTGAGAGAAAGCACTAAGCAGGAATTTCTTAACATATATGAATGGACCTGGGTAAACTTCTCCTCTATTTAAAGTACTTTAATGGTGGTATAAGGACAACCACGTGTTTTTACCAACTTGAGTCTGAACACAGATTATTTTCCAATTTTCTATCACTTTAAGTGGAAAAAAAGATAATATGAATCACAAATCATCCCTTTGCAATTAAGGGATGAGACTACATTTTGGAAGATATGCAAATCTAAAGTAATAACAACAAGCAATAAAGTAATACAGTCGTCTTCATTAACATTAGGCAATAGCAGATTACTCATCTTTATGCAGGCTAGCACATGAAGCATGTGCTTTGTTAGCAAAGAATCAGCAATATGTTCTGAAAGCAAAGAATCAGTAAGGATCAGAAAAACAGTTACATTCAAGATTAGCATAAGTTAGCCTGTTTATTAATCTTTTATGTTTATGCAGGTAAATGAAGGTTCACGGGGCACATAGATTTGCAGTATTTGTAGCGCATGTAGAATATTGTTGCAATCTCATTCCCCAGGTATTTCTGAAAAAAGAGTGGAAAACAAGTGCAAATCCTCAAGTTTCTTACTGAAAAGATTTTATTGATCACTGTCTGTATCATTAATAAAGATATTGAATAGTACTGGTCCTGATGTGGAGATACACCACTTGATACTGTTTTGTATTTGAACATTGAATCACTGACCGCAGCTCTTCATGTGCATCCATCCAGCTTGTCCATTATCCATCAAATATATCATCCTTCAAATCCATCTCTTCTATTAGAGACAAGGATGTTGGGTGAGACCATGCCAAAGCCCTTACAGAGCCACCAGTTGCTCTTCCTTAGCCACTCATGCAGATGCTCCCATCATAGAGGCCAGATTAGTCAATCCTGGGCACCCTATTCAGGGGACCCTACTCTGAGATGGAAGTAGGACTAGGCTATCTCCAGAGATGCCATCCAAACTTAACACTTTTATGATTTTTCAACTATGCTCGTAATTTTGGAGAGTTTCAAATTAAAGGGCAATATTATTTCAGTAATGTCTTTTTTTTTTTTTTTTCAATCCAGAGGTTAAATTGTAAAAGTGCCTAAACAAACACATCGTCCACAAAGTTCTTTGAGAACTGTAAATATTTTTATATTTCAGTAGGCTGCTGAATGTATGAGTGAAAAAGTCTTTGTTTCAAATATGAATTATTTGATGCGGTCTGACTGAAGAACCAAAAATATGTCATTTACTCCCATGTGGAGAAATCCAAGTTATTTGGTGAGGCTCTTTATCAACAACAATGCTGTGAATTGGAAAAACCTAAATGTATTCTTATTGCTTGCCCTGTTGATTATCATCTCTCAGCAACTGCTATGGTTATTAAAAAATAGATGTTGTAAATCAGGATAGACCACATTAGTGTGAAAAATCTAATCTGACAGTCATTGGTTTCAGTAGACTTCCTCTAAGATGGTGAGTTTTCCTTCTTCCTTATGTAGACAACCCTTTGGACTGAGTTTTGACATTATAAGGAAAAACCTGGACACCTGAATTTGTTATCAATTTTTTTAATCAGCTACTTTATTTCACTAGTGATCAACTTTCAAAAAGGAATCAAACACAATTTGATGTGAACATGTTAGATCTAACTGTCAAAGAATCATCTCTGTTCTCTATTAACAAGAGCTGTTACAATTACTGATTAGCTCAGCTAGTAAAATGGATTGCTTTTATTATGCACTTTGTCCCACGAAATGAAGGTCCTATCTCATGCTACCATCACTTTTTCATAGTATTGGATTTCCAAATAAGACCTGTGGTTAGGATCCAGTATAAAGCATAAACTTAGCAAATGCAGAGAACAGAATTTTAAACTATAATTTTACTAACCAGAAAGAAGATCAATAAGAGAACACTTTAACCATGTACAAGCAGAAGAGCAAAACCATGGTACTCCTTTAGGAGAAGTTTAAAGCAGACCCTTGGCACTTTTAAAGGTTGTAGTGGCTCTGGGACTAATAGGCCCAGATTTACCTCTCCTAATTTCAACTGCTTATCTGAGGAACTTTGCTGTTCAGTGAAGAGAGGAAATGACAGATATTTTCAGAAGGCAGTTTACTCTGATCTATGTTCTTAGATAAGACTGGATTACTGTAGATGCCTATTTCTTCTCATCACTGGAAGTGGAAATCCTTGGTGATTAGATAACTCAGCCATCTGATAACAGTCATCTTAGCTGAGTGTATAAATGTAAGGAATCTAATGTGCTCCTAAATTTGGGTTAGCTGTGAAGGTGAATTTTCACTGGAATTGAGGTTGTTCCTCAAGTTCTGCCAGTGAAGGGTCTGAAACAAATGCCATCAGTGTGGATTTTTACCTGCATCCATCTTTGGGATGCCCATCTCAGTGGGTGTAGAAAAGAGGAAGAGTCTCAGTCCCCAACCCTTCCTCCTGCCAAACCAATTCAAGAAAAGAGCAGGGGATGCCTTACAAATCAATTTACATTCCTTCAAGTGTCCAGAAGTACTTTCTCCATGGCTCCCAAAGACTGTTGTAGCTCTACTCTTTCATTATTTTCTGCACTGACAAAATGCTACAGTTCTTTCTTGTTTCTGGAGATAGACAGGAAATATTTTCCATGCTGTAAAAATAATTTTTTTAAAAAAGATGCTGCCATTGTGAATTACAGCTCTGCAAACAATTATTGTTCTCTGCTTTGAAAAGACTGCTACTCTAACTTGCTTGCATTTAAAACCTGGAAGAGATATCAGAGAAGCTATGGTTTCATCTGGTACCCCCCCTCCCCCCCCCTTTTTTTTTTTTTTTTTTTTTTTTTTTTTTTTTTTTTTTTTTTTTTTGTTGGGGGGGGTGGGTTGTATGTGTGCATATGTGGTTTGGGAGTGGTTTTTTTGTTTGTTGTTTTTTAAAAAAATCTATCCTTAAGGTAATTTAATGGTAAGTTAAGGTAAGTTAACCCTTGATGGATTGGACTGGGCTGCTAACTGTGCTGATCTCTAATTTTTGCTATTGGCACATTCAACACAAAGATGATGTCTACTGTTCTGTCTATATCCTTATATTGCCACTACTGTCAGTATGGTAAATTTGTACTGCACAGCAATTCAGAATAGGAATAAAGAACAGAGAAGATAAGCTCAGTTATATTTCAGAATTTTCTAGTGCATGATTTGAATTATTCAGTTCTTGTGTTGTTTTTAAGCTTATTTCCCCAAAACATTTAGCAGTTCACAATTCGAAAGCTAGCTCTTGCATCTATAAAATTTCATGTGCTTGATTCCCAGCTGTTTCAGCAATGTTAAATCACTACCCACTCTTGAAAATTTACACCATGCTTTAACATTTTTAATTCTGTAGCTTGTTATTGGCAAAGAGAGGTGAAATTTGAATAAGTGTGGGATCAGCTGAATAACCAAGATGGGAATCAACAACAGTAAGATTTGCATAGATCTTGAGTTACCTGAAAACAGAGATAAAGATAATATGTAATAAATAATTAAATAAATAAAATTATCTTCAAAGTCAGAATTACACATTGAAATGTTATACATAATTGAATAGTTTTTTCAGAATTTTTAGGTGTTTGAGAGTTTTCTTAAAATCTTGCTTCAACAGCTGTATACACTTTAAAAAAGATGTAGCCTTCTGTTGTTAATGAAGACAATGTCAAGAGAGCAAAAAGACATGAGACCTGAATAGCTTTTACAGTCTTCCTCAATCCAAAATTCTTTAAATTACTGTGGAGTTATACTCTTCAATAGAATGGGGTGGATTTTGGAGAGGAAAGGTTACTGACACTATTTTTTTCCACAGAAGTTTATTAATTCTGATGTAGTGACTACAGATACACAGAATGGTTGGCAAACCATCTCTACCAGGAGCTGAAGGGCCAGTGGGCTGCAGCCTGAGAACACTTGAAAATGCTCTCAGAGTTACATGCAAAGTGGTTCATGTGACAAGAATAATCCCTTCTGTCAATTATACAAGCTTTCTGATGTTTTATACAGATGATACCTTTTCATTTCATAAAGTTACCATTTCATCCACATTCTGAGTCCCTCAGAAGTTCTGGGTAGATATGGTAGAAGAGATACAATGCTAAATATGCTTTGTAGACTGTGTCTCCTCTTCAGTCTTTCCTGCTAGCTTTACATGCTTATTTAGAAAAGAGGGAAATAGATCAGGAAAAAAAAAATTATAGGAAATGTATCAGAGTAGTACCCTGCAGAAAAAGAGCAGCAGCATAGAAGGAAGGCTTTTTGTGATTATCAGCAAAGAGGGAATAGGTACTGTTTGCTGATAGCAGAAACATCCCTTTTATTAGTTCAAAACAGAATATTCAACTTTTGATCATCTAACAAACAGAATCCTTATCAAAGATATTGTATTGCTGGACCTTGTCCTTCTGTATTGGAGGTTTTCAGCCAGAATAGATGCAGAGGTATGTTTCTAATAAATCAGAAATAACTTAAGACATATGATTTGCCTGTTACGCCCTCTATTGAGTACTGACATACGCAGCCATACTGGGATGAACCTGTCTTATTCTAGAGTTGGACAGCTTTCGAGCAAAATGTCTTCTTTTTGGCTTTTTGAAACTTCATGAAACTATGAAAATCTCCTGAATTTTCTGATTTTAAATCAATAGTTTGTTAACATATTTTAACCAAAACCATGCATAATTTTTTATTTTTTTAGTCTAGTTTTTCTTGCTCTTTGCAGAAGAGGCCTGTTATTTTTCAGGAGTGAAATCTTTCTCTAGATTTGAAAGTGACTTATTTCTCATTTCTATATGCAAGTTCATGAGGTATCATGTAGAAAATAAGTATAAATAAGAGTGTTACAAAATGGCAAAAGGTGTAAGTGAAGAACTTTTAAGGACATAATTTTCTTAAAACTCCCTTTATTTCTTTTGGCTCATGCTATTTCATTTTATTTACACAGAAAAAGAATTACCACACTAGAAACAAGGAATGAAGGCAAGTAAGGAATGAAGGCAAGTAAAGAATGAAGAATTAAACTGTCCACCAAGTAGAACAGATTTCCTGATTAGTGAGCCCAAGAACCTTGTCTTTACCTCCTAAAGAACATATGGAAAAAAGCTTCAATTCATTCCCAATCTTTAACTGTTTGTGGTATCATTTTTCTTTCTGCATCATCTGTTTCAAATCATCTATAACCTTAGGTCATCTAGGAGGTCAAGCAGAAACAGAACTTTACTTCTAAGATTTAAACATCTACAGTTTGGTCTTCACCACTGAAACCAGCTATAGCTTTGTTTTCAACTTGGACAAACTACCTTCTTCACTAGAAAGCTGTCAACTGCATTTCTAGTATCAGAGGTTATCTAGGTTATGGTTCAGTGGGAAGCTGAAATAATGATATTTCAGTTTTTTATTCTTTTGCTACACTTATTAGATAATCACATCTGGTTAATTTAGACTTTGGTCCAGATCTTCAACTGGAGTATGAACCAACAAATCCAAACACCAAACCTCAGAACTGATTCTGCATTTCCAATCTAAAGGGCTTAAAGGCTGGTAGTGTTTCAGCTTTCACTAGTTATTCTTCCATATCAAACAAAGAAACTGGATGTGCCATCTTCTAGTTTCTAGACACAGCTGAAAGAAATGAGAAAGAACAAATGTGGGGTGGCTAAGGACCATTTTTCTCCATTTGTCTTCATGGGTCAAAACCAAATGAGTACTCTGCAATTTACAGCTTAATCAAGAGGAGAAATCACAGAGAAGACACATTCTGCTGAAGCTTTAAGTTGCATCAAGAGCTGAATGAGAACTTAATCCAGTCCTCAAAATAAGCACAGAAGCTAAAATCAGCATAGTTTTGGCATAATAAAGGGGCATTTCTTTGCTGCAAATTGTTACAGAAAAAATACAAACTATTTTTCTGAACAGCATTTACAAATCCAAAAGTAGATGCTCATGGTTCACCAGGTTGTTGCAAAGATGCTTGAAGATGTGGTCAAGAGGTAATTTAATGGGTATTCTCCACTTATGGAGTGGGTTTAGAAACTGTCCATTGTCTGAGCAGACCATGTACAAGATGGCTCTGGGCTGATCATAAATTAGGTACTACAGTACTGATACTCTGGTAAGGAGAGCAGAAGAGCTGTGTATGCATGTCTTAAGAAGCCGCTGAGTTTTTCCACTGAGGAGCCTGAAACTGACCCATGGAAGTGAATTCCTGAGTCTGACCATTCATTAACTAAAAGGAATAAATCCAAGTCACAAGAAAATAAACCCAAGAGATAAGTGGATTAACAGGACATTTATTCAATGGATACTTGTGTCAGTACAAAAAGAAGCAAAGGAAAACATTTATTGTCAAAATTAATTTTGGGCTATATGCTTTTATACATTACTTTTTGCTAATTCCTGGCTATTTGTGCTCTCTTTCATCTTAATATAAAAGCTTTAGGTTTGTTTAATTTTTGTTTGTTTTATTATATGCACAAAAATATACTCTTGAAAAGAGGAAAATATTGACTACCTTTGGCCTTGAGAGGAAGAGTTTCATTTTCCCAGGTGCTTGAATGAATACTCATCTGGTTTTGTTTTGTAATTTTACAAAGGACTCACAGATTTTGAACCTGACCCTTCATCCTGCTGACAAAACTTGGCAGAATTGTTCCAGTGATATAATACAGAAATGCAATGCTGAGTTGTACCTCTCCCTGTGATGTAATGCACCTACAGTGACCTTACAGAAAGTGACTCATAATATAAATTTGTCATAGACTTAGAAAAAAAAAAAAGGATTGCTTTTATCTGAATGAAAGTAGAGGCAAATCATTATTCTGCAAATGCAGCTATCTTCCTGCATTCAACAGGACAACAAAAATTATACTGCTAGCTTTGCTTTTTCAACAGAGGAACATTATGTCGTTTCATTTCATTTCATTTGTAGCAATGGATGTGTTTTAAGCTTATTTGGGATGTTGTCATGGTTTAGTCCCAGCCAGCAACCAGGCCCCAGGCAGCCACTCGCTGTTTCCCCAACCAGCAAGACTGGGGAGAGAACAGGAAGGGTAAAAGATAGAGAATTCACGGACTGAAACAAAGGCAATTTAATAGGGAAAGGAAAAGCCACACATACAAGCAAAGCAAAGCAAGGAATAAATTCATTGCTTCCCAAGGGCAGGTGGTTGTTCAGCCATCTCCTGAGAGCAGGGCCCTACCACATGCAGCATTTACTTGAGAAAACAAATGTCATCATTTCAAATGTCCCCACATCTCCTTTCTTCCCTCCACTTTATATAAGCATGATGCTCTGGGATATCCCTCTGGTCAGTCTGGATCACTTGTCCTGGCTGTGTCTCCTCTCAACCTCCCATGCACTCCCAGCACTCTTGCCAGCATGGCAGTATGAAAAGCAGAAAAGGTCTTGGCTCTGTGCAAGCCCTGCTCAGCAATAACAAAAATATCTCTGTATTATCAACCCTGTGTTCAGCACAAATCCAAAACACAGCCCCGTACCAGCCACTGAGAAGAAAATTAATTCTACCCCACTCAAAGCTAACATAGATTTCAAGAGAAGAAGTTGTACTGTTATAGGCAAAATGAAACAGGGAATGAGGATAGCATCAGACAGAGAGGAAGAAAATGTAATATTAGGACATAAATAGAATATGGAAATAAATATCCCATAATCAGGAGAATATCAGGTAATAAGTCTCCCCTAAAAATATCCATGAAAATTGGGCAGTATGTAACAAAGAAAACCTTATTAATTCCATCATTAAAATTCTGAGTGCCTGTTACTATTGATTACTGAATGATAAAATAAGGTAAAAGTCATTCAACTAAAGACACAGTTCAGAACCAGGATTTCAGTGGAAAAGCTCTGACTGCATTTTTCTTTACACTAATTTTTTCTTGTATGCTTTTTGTGGTGGTTTAAATTATGCATACAGTACAAAACCCAGGTAAATATATTTAGAAGTACAAATATGGATGTGTGTGGAAAACTAGGCCATAGTATAAGTGAAATAAAGACAGATTAAATTATAGCTGATTTTGATTCTGAAGCAAAAAAACAGTTGCATACTCAGGTGAGTTTTGCATTCCATTAAATCTCTGCTGCAATATCACAGTAACTCAAAGTATCTATGATAAGGTTAACTCTTCATTCTTGTCTCCACATCCTTAGATTATTGCATTATACTTTAACTGCTCGGGAGCTTTTTTTTTTTTTTTTTTTTTTTTTTTTTTTAATTTTAAGTATGTGTCACACCATGTCTGTGGTTATAGTCATATATGTCTAAGAAACATATAAAAATGCATCCCAGGATATGTAGTACAAGTTTCTGGAAGTAATTTGTAAGGTGCACTGCTGCCAATTTCTGCTCTTACTTTTTGTCAAGGTCTTTGGATTTCCTTTATCCTGATGATGATACCAGCCTTCTTTGTTCCCATTTCCCTGTCTAGTTTTCTTATATTACTCATTTTTTAATCTTTTGCTAGCTGGAACCACACCATGACCTACTTCCTATTTTCCTCAGTATACTTCACTCTATATATACACACACACACACATATATACAAATATATATATTTGTGTACCCTTGAATTGTCTGTTCTAATAGAGCTGAATTGCCTGTAGATGAATAGAGACAAAAATTTGATGTATATGTAAAAAAATTAATGTTTCTGAATACTGAATATGTCAGTTTTTGGTGAGTGGATCTGTGGATTTCTGGAGTGATCATACAAAGAGAAGATTTATTGCTGAGAATTGGAACCTGCTTTTAGTAACTCTTTTTAAGAGTTCCTTAGCTTCTGTACACATGTATATAATTTCTTCAGCTGGAATAGCTTTTCTTTGGACATTTTGATGGCCTTGAGGCCAGCATTGAACAAATCCTGAATGTTAAACTGTTAGTAGATTGAGTGAAAGACAGAAAATAATGCTAGAAGCATTTTCTTCTTGAATGAGTCATCTTTAAAGGGTTATTTTTCATTGGTGCCAGATATTTAAATGCTAAGACAGGAAACCTCACAAACAGCTATGTGATTTTGTTGTGAGACAGTGCAGGGTAGGAAGGAACAGCTGGTAAGAGGGGAGAGAAAATGGGATATGTCACCTGCATGCACCAGCCCTTGTGCTGAAGGAAGTTGCATTTAACCATAAATTGGGACTTCTCAGGTTGGGTAGATTCTCTAAGCAACAGACATGCCCATGTATTCATTACATCGATTTTGTGAGCTTATTCTGGCCTCACCTTTTTTTCCACTCCATAATAATTTCAAGATTCAGGTATGAATGAGGAAGTATTGGAAGACACAGAAGGTAACTGGTTGCCCAAATTCCTGATAAGGGAAGAATTTTTGCATTTTCAGAAGGATCAAAATTTTTAATAAAGTACTTTTTTTTTTTTTTTTTTTTTTTTTTTCTGGTTTATGATTCAGTCTGTTAAAGGAGTCAATGTAGTCTTGAAACACTAACAAAGAACCAGATGGAGAAATATACAAGACCACTAATCTGGCTGGTATGATTCTTATAAAAACTGCAGAATTGGGCACACCTTGCCATTTTTCCATTTATGTCTATAGTTCTAACATATTATGTTGCACATTTATTCAAAATTTGACTATAACTAAATATAAAAGTAAATGTTTGGTTTTTAATGGAAACAGAAGCCTCTTCCTTACATTGCCACAGAGGAATTCCCAGCTGTAAGCTCTAGTTTACACTTTTTCATACATAGAAACTCTGTGTTTAGTGAATTAAAGATGAAAGTGCTTGATAAAATTTGCTGACAAGGCCAATTTTGGAGAGATCACAAGAACCTTGGGAGGAACACAACAATTTTGATAAATCGAAGAAATGGTGTGTCACAGTAAGAGGAAAACCAATGTAAACAGAGTATACTTAGAAGCAAAGAGTCAGATACAAAATATGGACTAATAAATATAAAATATAGCATAATAACTCCTGTTTTTTTAAGAATCTGGACATTATAAATAAAAGGGAAGGAATGAAGGGAGGCTTTATATCTGGATTTACAAATGAAATCAAGGATAAGCTTTACTAATAACAAAATTCCTGAGCTAGAAATGTTTTTTAGACACCACAACCCTGTTATTTCTAAACCAAACCTTGTGAGAAAACTCTAATGAAATCAAGGCCATATTAGATTACAGAAAGGGATCTAAGTTGGACATAAAATATCTACCTTTTTATTATCACAAGGGAAAGCATTCATGTTCTGATGAGAATTTTACAGAGAAATCTTTATGGGAATATTTTTGATTCAAGGATTGCTTATCTGTCAGCTAAATTTTAAGACGAAAAAGACTCATGTACAATGGCAAATTAGCCTTGGCCAGCAGCCAAACTCTCATCCAGCTGCTCACTCTCTTTCCATACTCAGTAGGACAGGGCAAAAAGTAAGATGAGAGAGCTTGTGGGCTGAGATAAATTCAAGATCACTTACCAGTGACCATTACAGACAAACCATGTTTGACTTGAGGAAAAATAATTTAACTTGTTGCCAATAAAAATAGATTCAGACAGTGAGAAACATCCATTAAACCAACACTTTTCCTCCCCCCTCTCCTAACTCCTCTCTTGCTCCCTGAGAAGCACAGGAAAATGGGGAGCAGGGGCCTATGGTCAGTAGACAGTGGTTCCTCTCTGCTGCTCCTTCCTCCTCACTCTTCTACTTTGGCACGGCAGCTTTCATGAGCTGCCATGACTCAGGTGAAGCCTGCTCTGGTGTGGGGTCTCCATGAGCTGCAGTTTTTCAGGGAATACCCCCTGCCCTAACGTGGTCTTCCGTGGGCTGCAGTGTAAATGTCTGCTTGCCATGTTCCCTCCACAGGCTGCAGGAGAGTCTGCTCTGGTGCCTGGACCACCTCCTCCCCTCCTTCTCTTCTCCCCACCTCACAGGGCTGTTTTTCACCCTTTTCTCCTCACTCCTCACTGCCTCTGCAGTGTTTCTGTCCCTCTCTTAGATAATCTTCAAGGCACTCCTGTCCCAGCTGTGGCCCAGCCACGCCCTGCAGTGGGCGGTTGGATCTGGCTGGAACTGGCTGTGTCCAGCTGGAACTGGATGTGTCTGGCTGGAACTGGCTGTGTCTGGCTGGAACCGGCTGTATCCGGCTGGAACTGGCTGTGTCTGGCTGGAACCGGCTGTGTCTGGCTGGAACCGGCTGTGTCCACATGGGGCAGCCCTGCCCTCCCCTCACAGAGCCCCCACTCCTGCCGGGGCCTGCACACCCATACTTTTTACAAATGTGCACACTCAAGGAACCAAATATAACTTCTCTAACAAACACTAGAATGAACTCAAGTCAGATCATCTTGCTATCTCTTTTTCATGCTTTACTTTATATTTTTCATGGTTCTTTTCATCAATAGTTATAAATATTCTGTAAGAAGATGTGGTAGTCGTTAAGTCTGTTACTGGGTCTACTCAGGAACTGTACAGAGAATAGGAGATTAAAGGCAAGGAAACAACCAATGGTTTCAATATATAAAAAGCTTCCCACCACAGTATTGGAAATATCACAATGTTTGCCTGTCTTTTGAAGGAGAAAGCCTCAGTGTGGTGCTTGAAAACCTAGGAAAAACATCTTCATAATTCCATCTAAAAGGTTCATAATTCTTTTAAACACAACTTCAGTGTTGCAGATGTATGGCCACCCTCTGTTAGATGCAGAGAGAGTAACTTGACACTATATCCTTTTAAAAACCTTTATATTTACCATTTCCATGGTACATCTGTTTGTACATGCTCCATCCTTGAGAAATATTCAAGAGTTGGACAGGGCTCTGAGCAACCTGATCAACTTGAAGTTGTCCCTGCTCATTGCATCACTGTTGGACCAGATGACCTTTATTAAAAGGTCCCTTCCAACCCAGACCATTCTATGATTTTATGATTCTATGATCTTCTTTCTTAATAATATTAGTAAAATAGGATTTGAATAAATAATTTCATTGTTTTAAACTCAAGTTCCTTATACCTTTAATTTTAAATAAAAAGTAGGGCACCCAGATGTCTGCTGTGATGTGGCCCTCACTCACTAGTATTTCTGCTTGTTTCCAGGCAACTGATTTAATTTTTACTCATTCTAACTTCATTCTTATCCAGGCTGGGCTGTGCTTTTTCTATACAACGTATCTAATCAAGGAAAAGACACACATTCTGGGTACTTCTGCACAAATCAGGGCACCAAGTTTGCTGTACAGTGACAAGAAGTGAGGCAAGGAGATAAGGCCACGACCCTTCAAAGTGCTTCATGCTATATTAGCAGGGACTAGCCATCTAGCCATTACACAGGACATTTCAAAGATTGCTCTATTTCCCATTAATTTTATAAGCCTCACACTGGGTTATCTGTGAATGCATGTGTATCACTTACAGTCACTTTTCTTAATAAATGATTCATATTTAATGGGAATAATAAGTGTTGCTGCAAGTTTCTAATATGATTTTTTTTCACTGCAATTTCCTTCTCACTGTTCTTTCAAAACACTTAATCATCCATGATAATAATTAGCAAATTTTTGTTAGCTGAAGGGGAAATCATATCTTACAGTATTTGCACCAGATAAACTAGATCCATTATAACCTGTCTCAGTACTATATTTTGCAGGACATCGGAGGAAGATGTATTCCCAAAGCAAAAAACTATTAATTCTTTTTTTATCATGAGCCTAAAAAAATTTCTCTTCTGATCATCTACTGTAAATATTTTCATTTGCCTTCAGTAGTGGCACTCTGGCTTAAATGATGAAGGAGAAATGAAATACAAAAAGCTGTTGAACTCCATCATAAATAATGTACAGTACCTGGGGCCATTTATGCCCTCAGTTATACAGGTACTCCTATTCAATGTATGTATTTAGCATATAAATTGGAGAATTTGGTTTAGTAAGTAATATTTAAATTTAATTAATTCTTAGAACAGTGAAAGTCTCCTAAAATTATTCTGCTTTTGGTGGACTTCAGTACAAATCAATGGAAGATCTGAATGAGCAAGAAAGACAGTGGACAAAGAGTTGCAGAAATGCTGAGATTGGAAAGGGCCTCAGGAAACAATTAAGTCTGACCCCCTGCCTAGAGCAGGCTCACCTAGAACAGAATGCTCGGAACCATGTCCTGTGTCTTTCTGAACATTTCCAATAAGGGAGACTCCACATTGTCTCTGGACAAGTTGTGCCACTGTCACACTGTAAAAAGATGTTTTATGTTCATAGAGAATCTCCTGGGTTTCAGTTTGTGCCCATTGTCCCGTGTTCTGTCATTGGGTGCTACTGAGAAGAGCCTGTTCCTCTTTTCTCCTTTCCCTTTTATCGTGTATTTATATACACTGATAAGATCTCCACCTCCTGAGCCTTCTGTTCTCCAGAAGATCTCCAGGTTGTGGAGAGAAATATTTTCTCTGCTGTTCTCCCCTTGTTTGTGAAGCCAATCATCTCTTTGTAGAAGGCTATCAGGTTGGTTGACATAACATTTGAGATTTAAGAATGGAAAGACATTAATTGTGAGAGTATTCTGGCTCTGTATCTTAACCTGAATGAAAGATTTTAAAAAGGATTCATCCAAACCCGTATATCCAAATACAAGTGGACTATGTACTCTTAGAAATACATAATGAGATCCAGACCCAGCAATCCAAACAATAACACAAATCCAGTTTTAGAATCAATGAAACTAAAGAGAAAATAATAAATATGGTAGTGTTTCCAGAAAGTACGTTATTGGACATATACAGCAAATATGTGTCATTGCATTACAGAATGACAAAATCAATTGCTCCAAGATATATACCTTATCTACTATACTGATTCCTGCTTGATCCTGTGATGATAGGGCAGTGGGTGGTTGAAATTATCCTTTGCTCTCTGATTCACACCTCCTTCCACTGCTATTGCTGAGAAATGAACCCTGCTGAGTTGCAAAACTGAGTGCCAAAAAAAAATGAAGGTGAGGTACTTATCAATGAACAGTAAGTAGCAGCAGTGGAATTGTAACTAATAAAGAGAGGCACAGGACCACTGACAATATCACACCACAGGTGTGTTATGCTGGAGTGGTAAACTGGGGGGCTGCCATGATTAGCACGGGTATTGATTTAAGACAGGTACTGATTGATTTGGAGGCAGGCACTCATAGGAGAGCTGTGTGGCAGTAATGCTCACCCAGATGTTCATCCTGTCCTTTGGAGGACAGAATAAACATAAGTGACCTTGTGACACAGTGCTGCAAGAATATGCTATTGCAAATCATTCCAAGATAATTTTATACTCACTCTGATGTCATAATGCAATTGTCTAAATTCATATGAATATTTATCGGTTTCATATATATGTTTTCTCTTTAAAAAGGAAGCTTCCTTTTAATGTTATTATTTATCAGTAAATGTTAAAAAAGTGTAATTGTGTTGTTCTTTATGTGTTTCTCTGATGAAATACTTTATTTTACTCTGACACCTAGTATGTCCTCTCTGATACCAGGAAGTGCCATTCCACCATCTTTATTCCAAAAGGTGATGTAAGTCCAGTGAGAACTGGTCTTCAATTTATGATTTTTAAAATTCTACATTGAAATACCTTTTAATTTGACTCCAATGGATACATTTTTAAAAGTCTGTCAAATACTGTCAAGTGATCTTCTGATAGAATAAAACCAATCCTCTTTCTTTGGTCTTTGTTAAAGTTATGGAAACAGACGCAAGTCTTTAATATATCAATATTTATTACAAATATAAACACATAAAAATATGTAACATTATTAGAAGAAAAAATATTCACTTTCTCTATGTATACGACAGTGGATGGGCTCTCCTTACTGATGTTCTTACTCTTTGATCATGAGTTAAAGTGGTATTAACTATTTGTTAGTCCATTTAAATCACTTACTAACCAAAATACAAAAGTGATGAAGACCTCTTCACAGTTCCATGAGGCAGCAGATCTATTGAATTTAAAAGTGATCCTTTATAGGGTCCAGTCTCTTCACTGTGCGAAAGGATGCTTAGCCCACAAGAACTTCTGCATATGCAAATTCTGGGTAATGCCATTGTTACTGGTTATGACATCAATTGTTATGTAATGACATTAATTGTGGATGCATCTGTAGAAGAGTGAAAATAAACTATTAAATGATTCCTAAAAGTATAACCTCCATATATTTTTTATGTCTTAGTCTATTTCAGGGAAAGGAAAGGTTATTTCAGTAATTGTATTTTCACCCCATCATGTGAATTTTTTCCATGTCAGACATCATACTCTCTACGATTATGCCCTAATAACTTAGTATTGCACAGAGATCCACCAAGGTATTATGTCACTTCTGGGAAATTATTTTATTTAATTTGACTTTAATCCAACATATTATGCAGCTATAATTGTATCAGCATTTTATCTTGAACTATATGCCATGGCAACACTTTATTTTAGAAAGCACAGAGAACAATCTAATTTGTATTACAAATACAAAATAAATGGCAATGAAAGTGGAAGTGGCTGGGTAGATCTAACTATTACATGAATAGACATATTAAGATAGTACATAGAATTCTAGTAAAAAAATTAGGGGTGTAAAATTTAAAACAGAAGTGAAAATAGCATATTCACTGATTCAGAATTCGAGAAGATCTGTGAGACTCCAACATAATAGTACATTTTAATTAATCTTTTTATTTTCTGGCAATGTAAGGTGACATTTAGACTTACATGAGGATTTTAAAAGTGTATTAGTCACATAACCATCATGGACAGACACATATCTTAATTTGTCCTGCAGATTAGGTGATGCTTATTGTAGATTTTTGACTACCAGCAGGAAAGAAAGTTTAGACGTACATGTCATAGAAAGCAAGCTCAGCTAGTCTTACTGGAAGACAAACTAAGTGTATCTATGCTCCAATAATCATGCTGAAATATCTGTACATCTGATTGGAGATAAACACAGATGAATGTGTTTCTATTTTGTCATTATTCAGGATTATGTAAAAGGCATGTGGTTTTTCTCTATCTGAATTATTTTTGGGGTATAATTAAAATACAGCAAGGTCTTGCCTCCTGCCTGTTAGTCATAGAAAATTGATAAACTCGCAGTTTTTCATAACTTATTTACCACCTTCTGAAATATGGGTGGTTTCCTACATTCCCCTTTCCTTCCTTCCTTCCTTCCTTCCTTCCTTCCTTCCTTCCTTCCTTCCTTCCTTCCTTCCTTCCTTCCTTCCTTCCTTCCTTCCTTCCTTCCTTCCTTCCTTCCTTCCTTCCTTCCTTCCTTCCTTCCTTCCTTCCTTCCTTCCTTCCTTCCTTCCTTCCTTCCTTCCTTCCTTCCTTCCTTCCTTCCTTCCTTCCTTCCCCCCTTCCCCCCTTCCCTCCTTCCCTCCTTCCTATATTTTATTATTGAAAAGTTTCACTTACTTTGTCAGTTTGGCCATCATACAATCTGTTTGCACTGTTGCTTTGATACTGAAATATTTTTTCAAGTAAGTTTTCATCCCTCTATTTCTCATTTGCAATAGGAAAGAAGTAAGGTTGTACATGATGTACAGTAGGAAATAAAGAATCCTCAAGAGCAAATTGGAAAACTCTTCTGGTTCTGCATCTACAGCCTTACACCTCTTGACTCTTTTAATCTCCCAGAGGTGTTGGCTCTGAAAAAAAAACTTGGAAAATTTGGAAAATTGCCATAGACACCAAACTTTAGCTGAAAATTACTCCTGGAGAAAACACAAGTATTTATTTTAAAATTAAACCTTAATTTTACCCATAGAGTAAACAGAGTAAAGCTAATATTTCAGAATATATTTTACCCCTACTGGATTTTATATCTACTAAGAAATACACAGTACTTTTTTATTTTCTGCTACAACTGACTGTAAAACATATTTACTGTTTAGATTTACTGTAAGCTTTCAGACAATATTAGTGCCTGTAATCTTTGCTCTGGTAAACAAAACCATAGAGAAAGGGGCGTGTTGGGAAGTGGCATAGTAAATTAAACTACAGCTAAGAGTCTAATCATAATTATATGAAGAAATTATCAGAAGTAGAAATGATTCTCCTAATACATTAGTGTTCAGGAATTCAAAGCTATAAATTGGCTACTATTTAAGATTATAGACTTCTTATTCTGCACACAAGCAAGTAATTAACTTTACGTTCCCTTCTTATGACTCTCAGGCTCTTGTCCTTTTAATTATAAAATCCAGAGGGTAGCTTTTATGTTACTATTATCTCTACTAAATTTTGAATAAAAGCTGCATTGCAACTTGATGTATTAGTCATAGGTAATAGCCTGATAGCTTCTTAAAAGATGTAAAGTGCTATTCTGATAAAGTAGACAGACATTTGGTACTTTAGTTTCCCCTTTGTACCCATACAGATATTCACTTTTTAAAATGCCGGATGGGAAATTTAAAGTAAAAGTTTTGTGTGGACTATCTATATTGGCATGTTATAGAAGGCCAATCTAAACTTGTTGATTTGTCATGTTTCTTTATGTTTCTATTCATGTTATCATAGGCCAAGTTTCTACGCTGAAATACACAATCATTCAGTATGATATTACAGATTTGGGGAAAAGGACAATGAAAAGTTAAACTTCTTCATAGGTCTGAAATACATTAGTCTATTATTAACCTATTATATATCATAAATGCATTACAAATAGAAATCATACATTGCAGAGCTGCACACATCTGCCTTGTTTTTTTTTTTAATATAAATTGATTATTATTTGCTAAAGGTTGGTCATTGCTGCTTCTGTTAAAGGGGAAAAAAAGTCAATAAAAATATCTTAAAATGTTTTTAAACTAAAGAAAAAGAATTCTGTGAAATGTGAGCAGCTCTGTGGTGCTGAACATTTTTAATCTTTGTTTTTTCCTAACTAGTTTCTTGGGTTCCCTCAGGTGCAGAGCAAACACATTTCTCAACATTCTTGGGACTGTTCCACTTGCTGAGACTATTGCTATTTGCACTTCCATTAGAAGGGCCTGGTAGGTGGCAAGCTCTTATAGAAAAATAATCAAAGAACACCAAAGGCCAAGAAAAAGCTTCCATCTTCTAACGTTCACATGTTAAAGATGTTCCTTCCAAGTCTTAAAGACAAGAGACCAAAGGACAGCAAACATAAACACAAAGGCTTTTGTAGCTTAGTGGCTGGAAATTGTTACCAGAATGCCTAGGTTTTGGGTCTTGTTCAAGGAATGCCTCTGCATTTCAGGTGAAAAAAAGGTCTTCTGAAATATTTTTGTAGCAGGGAGCAGTGCCCATGCTCCTTATCCATTAGCCAGATGTATTTTTCATTAGACTGTGCCACACGCTCCTTTCTTTGATCTTTTGTGTCTGCAACTCTTGCAATTTTCTTCTCGGGATAGACAGCTTCATCAGGAGAGGCACAGGGATGAATAGACTGACCTTCTCTATTCCTCAGAGGACTCAAATGGCAGAAGTAGGTGGGAAGTGATCTGACCCTCTCCTTCAGAGGCTAGAGAATTCCACAGGGGAGCCAACCATCTGCAAACTCCACACAGAAAGTGCCAAATCCCAGACGTGTGCTCAGCTCTGGCGAACAAATGCCTGTGTGCAAATTAACTGCAGCAACTTCTGGAGACCATACATGGGATCTGACATTATGTTGTAAGGTCTGTAGATATTGCAACTAGATAAACCAATCTTTCTTAAAGTGTTAACAACATCACAATAAAAGATGAAAAAAGATGATAAAAGATGGTAAAATTAAAAGTATTAACACTGCCTGCACTAAAACACTGTATAATAAGGTCTGGAGAGGGGCAAAGGTTACCAAAGGCCTTTTATTTATTGCTATAACTCATATAAAGAGTACTTAAGCCAGCAGTGCTTGTCAAAACCATCCACAGAACCACCAAGTCACAATAAAGATATGTTTACAGTGCCAACCACTGTTAGGAGAAGGGGAGTAGGAATATGAAGATCATAGAATGAAAATAGGCAGTTGTGCACCAGCCAAAAATTCTAATACTGATTCTGTTCAGTTGTGTTTTGACAGCTTTTGGGGCTGCAATGCTCTCCAGCTTTAGGGCTGGATTGAGTCCCTGCTGAGCACTGATTTTTACAATTTATGATGCTTGCAGCAATTACATTATTTAGATTCAGTGGTGAAAATATGGGAGAGAAAGGAGAAATACAGCTAACCTTAGTATTATATTTTTACCTCATGTCTATTACATTTTTACCTCATGAAGTATGTTAGGAGAGGAAGAGGATTGCCAGGATAAAAGTTGTTTTAATTAGAACCATACTGCTTCTAGTACTGCTTGGTGGTAAAACCCTTTAAATAAACATATATAATTTAGATGAGTGTTCAAATGGTGGCCTTGTTGCTTGACTGTATCATATTTTCAGGTAGATGAATTAAATCATTGAAGAAATCCCTGGCTGGTCCTTTTAACATCTCTTAGTTTAAAGGTTATTTAGCTCAGTTCACAGATTTTGGCACTTGAGTAGTAAGGAACAGAATAAAATCACTACATAGTTTTCAGGGTTAAGTGTGTATTTTTTTGACTTATATTTTTACCATCTTTTGAGGCAAGACTCAAAGAATATAAATGCCTTGGCACTACTTTAGGCATGTTTTAAATGCTGACTTTTAACTAAGCAATAAAAAGAATGCTCCATGCCTACCTCCCTTAGTACCTTTTGGTGTCTACAATTTTTGTGCACCACCACTTTGTCTGACAAGGGACATCAGGGCTATTAAGGAGTCACAAAATAGATATTGCCAGGGCTGTCTCCAAAGAGATTTTTATTGATGCATGTATTCAAAGTCTCCTAGAAGACACTGATAACTGACTCTGGAGTGATGGCATGCTAGGACTGTCAGAATTTGGGAGATCTGGATCTTAAGTTACCTTTGGTTCAAACAACCAAGGCTGAAACTCATGTGGCAGCACATCTTGGTTGTACCAGGCCAGGCTGCAGTGCTTGAGCACTTTCCCTGTCCTCTGTGCTGAAGCTGACCTCTGCAGCTTCATTCAGGATCTCTGCAGAATTCATTGCAGCAAAAGAATGAAAAAACATAACTCTCAGGAATTAGGTCTTACTGCCACTATATTTTGCTCAAGTATTCCTTAATGCAAAAGACAAGTGTTCTTGCTAGCATCTTTTTCACTGGAAGATGCTAGGAACATCTTCACATTCATCTTATTGCAGTTAGTAATCATGCTCTCCCTGAGAACCCTAGGTTTGCTAATGTGTGGTTGTCCAAATTCTGCAGGTTTTCTTCTGGTATTTCTGATCACCTACTATGTGATCCCAGCTGTCCACTGGGAGAGGAGAGCTGACTCACAGACAAAGGCCTCAAGCTCTGGTGTCTCACTTCTGGATGAATCAATTAGTCAATGGAACTAAAAAATATACATTTGTCCTGAGCCTTTGCCCATAAAATTTCCAGGAGGCAGCACAGCTTCTACAGGGGCAATAGAAACGGGGCCAAAAGCCACATATGTATATATTGACTTTGGCTGAGATAGAGTTGCTTTCTTTCACAATAGCTGGTATGCAGCTGCGTTTTGGATTTGTGCTGAAAACAGCACAACCTGTTGATAATCCAGTGATGTTTTTGTTATTGCTGAGCAGTGCTCACAGAGCATCAAGGCCTTTTCTGCTTCTTACTTCACCTCAACAATGAGTGGGCTGGTGGTGCACAAGGAGATGGGAGGGGACACTGCTGGGACTGCTGATCCCAACTGACCATAGGGATATTCCACACCATATGACATTTTGCTCTGCAATAAAACTAGTGGAAAAGTTGGTGGGGGATGAGCTGCGCAGAGACTGAATTGGCATAGATTGAATAATACTGAGAAATTGTTTCCATTTGTATCACCTGCTTTTTTTAGATTTTATTCCTCTTTGTTATATTATTAATTTTAGTAGTAGTAGTAGTAGTAGTTGTTGTCATTGTTGCTATTGCTTATTGTTATTTAATGTCGATTATTAAACTGTCTTTGTCTCTACCCATGAGTTTTATCACTTTTAGCCTTCCAATTCTCTTTCCTATCCCACAGGGGTGGAGTGAGTGAACAGCTGTGTGGGGCTTAGTTGCTGTCTGGGGTTAAACCATGGCAGTATGGAATATGATGATAATTTCTTCACATATTGTTCATTTCTTTTCTTTAAATTTTCAGTACTGTAAGTAAAAGCATGGTCTCCAATGCACTGTGTAATTGCTTGCAAGTGTTTCTTACAGCATCAAGGAACCTTGAAAGGAATACTGAAGAACACAAGAGGACTTATGATCAAAAGTTGGGCGTATGTGGAAGTTCAAGAAATGCATCTGAATTTTCTCATCACACTATGGAGTTGACTCTTCTGTCATGTATGGAGTTGTTCTTGATGGCTAACTTTCAGCAGACTAATGCTTCTTCTAGGAGGCTTCTCAAATAGTGTCCTGGTAACCAAAAATATATCTATTGTATTCCATATCTTTAATACACCAATCTGCCCAAGATTGTTACTGTCCTTTTAAGCTCCAGGGGCCAAAACCAGAACTGGAGTTTCTTGCCATGGTTTTGCAGAGGTGGGGAATGTTGGGGTTCCTCTTAGAGTCAGGAACACTGAAGGAGGGGTTTTTTTCAATCTTGCAGGGCTGCTAAGAGATTCGCTTCTCTAAGCAAAGGAAGCACAAGGCAGAAGCCCTTTCTTTCTCTCTACATGCCTCCCCTGGCGCAGGCCTCCAAGATACTGCATTTCACAATCCTAAGCTGTTTCAGGGCAGATTTCACAAATACTTGTCTGCAGGCACTGGCCGAGACCGGTGCGGTCAGGGCTGCTGGTTTTGGTGCCCTGTGGAGCCCCTTCTCCCCGCCTCGCCTGGTGTCACTCACACCTGCAACCTGACACCAGCTGCGTCCTGTGGGCAGAAAAGTAGCAGAGAAATTGACACTGCGGGGTCAGAGCTGCTGCCACTGGGGGAGACCCTGTTGGGTGGCACAGAGCGAACATCTTGGTAGCACTTGACTGGTTTTGGACTCCAGGTTTCCTTTGATTTTGTACTTGCTCCCTGTTGATTGTTGTTTGGAGGAAGAGAGGGTTTTGTTATTGTAGAAGTTTGGTTTCTGTCTTCTTTTATTTTTAACTCTCTCTCTACCACATGACTGGGAGATCTGCTATTTTTCCTTTGTGTCCTGGACCTCACAGTCATCTATGGAGGCCACAATTCTGGGGAGGGACTTCTATGCCATCTTGTTTTCTTTGTTCCCAGGAGTCCAGGCCGTGCCATTATGTTTATTTTAGTCAAGCATATATGCCTAGGGATGTACAGGCATTGCAGCACAGTTTTAGATAAGCCAACAGATGAATGAATTTACTGAAATAAAAGCTTATCACATTAAAGTACATGCTTGAAGATGGACCAGGCTACCTGAATTCTACACCATGCTGATCTTACTATAGCACTGATGCTGGAAATTTTTACATTACTTTTTGTTCAATTAACATAGATTTTTTTCTATAAATCAAACAGCTACAGTCCAAATTTGCAAGCTGAAAAAATGGGATATGTTCATGTGGCCCTCAGTCACCTAGTGCTGAGTTTTACTCCAACTAAGGTAAACCCCTGAGCCAACATCCAGTCATTTAGATGATTCATTTCTTATCCTCCTGAATTTCAGCTAGTGATGTGAATTTCAGAAGTGATGCACGTAAATTGTAGTGATGATCCTATATACCTTTCTGCATTATTACTTTTTTCCAACTAGAGCCGTAAAAAAAAAAAAAAAATAGCAGTCTGTTTTTGGCAGCTGCACACTATTACCTCAGCAGAGAGGTTCTGAAATCTGATTTGTGTGTACTGTTTGTGCAGTATAGGAAGCCTTTCTAAAATGAAGATCCATGCTGTGTTCTGCTTGACTTCTGCTGCCTTATTCCAATGCCATCAGAAATATTAATCAAGTGTGACCTTCATTTAATTAGTCCATTCAGTTTCCTCTTGGTATTATTTTTTACTATATGTATATGAGATCTACATGAGTCAGCCTGCAGCCTCTGGTACTTGCTGTATCCTGATTTTTTTTTTTTTTTTTTTTTTTTTTTTTTTTTTTTTTTTTTTTTTTTCTGCTTTCAAAAATTCATGTATTCTCTCTTTCTGGTTCTGGTTCCTCATAAACTTTTTTTGTTGTTAAAGATTTAGGTCCACAAAGGCTTTGGGATGATGTTAGAAGTCTTGCCTGGGAGAAAAAAAAATCTTCTGCAAATAGTTAGGCAATTAGAGTAATGTATTTCACACATAGTTTTTCTTACTGAACAAGAATAACAACAGGTGTGAAACAGCACCAACTTCAACTTCTACTTTCTCATGCAAACAGCAGGTTTGACTTTATGACAAACACATGTAAGGCATTTGCAACCAGTTTAGGAGGGAAAAAATGGAGATTGTCATTAGGACCAGATGACCTTAAGAGTGTCTTTTCAACTTCCCACAGAGTGTCTGAGCTTCCTAATTAATCATTTGGATATGTTAAAAAGGATCAGAGGAATATTTGTGTGAATTGCTCACAAATGAGGAAATATCAAATGGTGACAGAGAATGACTACATGAGTTAGAAAACAAATCAAGTCAACTGGAAAATTTCCAAAAAATAAGACTATATTTACATTGAAAATGCAAATATATGCCTATAGTGATATCATAATTCTTATAAGCCTCAGAATCATAGTACACCAATATCAACTATATCATGGTATCACATGTCATGAAAAAGAGAAGCATATTACAATAGATATTTTGGACCACAGATCATACTAAAAGAATACAGATTTGATTTCTATGTAGACAACTCTGGATGTATAAAACTAGCTGTTTTAAAGATTTTGACTGAATTAAACACAAACACAATGTTTCCACATGACCAGCTTTCTTCACAAGCCCTGGGAACAGTTCTCTAATGTCACTTCCAGTCCAAACTTTAAGGACATGAGTCTTATGTTTCCTTTTCTGTGATCACAGATTCTTGACCACCTAAGGCCTCTTTTTCATCAGTGGTCATAGCAATTTGATTTGCTAAAACACACCAAGAAATGCTGTGAGCCAGACTCCCTGCTCCCCTAGCTGGGCAGAACTAGCTGCAAAAAAAGTGTGAAATAATCAAAACAGCTGAGAAAACACAACACAGTCTCCTTGGTCAAATCATATTTTCTCTTTGAAAGCAAAGAATTGTGTTTCAGGAGCCGCTGGCTATATAAAGACAGAAAAATGGCAGAAAAATGCTTTTCCTTTACAGAGGCCCCAACTCTGCCACCTTTAACTCTGAGCAGTGGAGTCAACACACACACAGAGTCAGACTTAGAAAAAACATTTAGTAAGAATATTTTATCTCAGTTACAGTCTATACAACTACTTCTAAAGTGACACAAGTCATGAACAAGCCTGTGGAGAGCAATGCTCCTTTCTCAAGTGAGCAGCTATATACTACTACATTAGGAAGACAAGCACATACAGAGTTTTCTTCTTGCCACTCCCTCACATACTGATAATTTTGCATCCTTCTGTGCAGAACTGTTAGTTTCTGTCCCCAGCTTCACTGGACTCTCCACTGAGGAAAGTTTTAACCCCAAATCTGCGTACTAGAAGTTGGCATTAACATCTCTTCCAAACATGTTTGTAAATAAAATGGCCTATGTGTACATCAGATAGTCGTGATTAGTTTATACCAGACTGTATTTTAAGGTGGTAGTTCAAAACCTGCAGGGAAGTTTAACCTTTTAAAATTTTCTAGGGAAAACATGGAAGCTATGAGCTTTCTGGTATCAAAGAGCCTAAAATTCCTGAGTCTCATCTTTGACCTTGAATGCCTTGAGTTGTGCTTGTATTCTACCTTAAATGCCATGGGGTATTTTCATGTTCAGTGCAATCAATATGCAGTGCGTTGCTCTGATTCTAACTGCAGCCAAAACACTGAGCTGCTTCTCAGTATGAAAAAGGGCAAAAATAGAGTAATGCTTATTTTTTTCCCTATTTAACTGAAAGTGATTTGTAAGAGATTTAGAATTATGTAATTCCAAAGTGACAGAAAGTGCATTCAGCATATAAACACCTTTCTAATCCTACCCGGGACTGCAATGTTATTTGCACCAATGAAGATAAAATGTAATTCTGCTGAAATCAGATGAGTTATTCCCAGGTACGTGGGTGGCTGTAAAGCACACAGAATGGTCTCACAGCCTCCAGACAACCACAGTTTTAGTATTTAATACTTGATGGGATACAAATGTAAGAGTAAGTAAGACTAGCTACCCTTTGCTATTTCCATAGTCGGAATTAACTGCACTTATTGTAGCAGAAAAAAATAAGAATAAGAGAACTGGAAGAACACGTTTTCCTCTCCACAAAAATATTTCCAAATATGGGTTTTTTTGAGATTTAAAGAGAAATCATTAAATTTATAAACCAGAAAATTTATAAACTAAACAGAAGAAATGCAAGTAACGAAAAATTTAAAACAAAATTACTTTCCTGTTTTTCAAACTTTTCCATGAGACCAAGTTCTGAACTTGTATTAATGTCTCAGTGTGGACCTCTGAAGGGTCTTTAAGGGATGAAAAAAGTTACGAGGTGTCTTGACTAGGAAAGATGTTTCTGGTTTCCTTTTCTTGGTAATTTAACAGAGAGTGTTTGATAAAAGGATGCTAGAAATGTAGGCCCAGGAGTGGAAGGAAGAGACTAATCCCTTTTTTGAGACTTTTTATGTCTACAACTGTGGTTCCCAGGAACATAAGAGCCTTGTTAGCATGTAGCACAAGCTAACAATTACAGCCTGACCTGTGCTGGCTGTGTAGGAGACAAAGCAGACCTGGAGCCAGAACAGGACAGAGACAAAAGGAAGAGCTGAACCCTGTGACATGCGCAGCAATAACTTTCATCACTCTCAGGTATGAAGATAACAAAAATATTGGATCCTGCTGATGCTGGGGCTCCCCCATCCCTAATAGTATGTTAGTAGAAGCCAGGAGACTTTTATTTTAAAGTCATGTCTGAATATTCAACTGAACAAAAACTTCAGGGCCTAATGCTCTGTGAGTCTTCCAGACTAGCAGAGTTACTGATGCATACAGAAGCTAAAGAAATCTCAAAAATAAATTCCCTGGGAACTAAAGCAGAGATACTTATGAAAACTAAAGTCTTTGCTTTTAGTAGCAATTTTCTCTAAGAGAATCTTTAATTGCTTTGTTGAGCAATTCTGCAATACGGTAATGTCTAACATGTGTTGGCTTGCACAATTAAGACTTTTTTACTTGTGCTTCTAGTACCTGGGAAAGATGACTTAGTCTAAGCAACTGTTTTCCAATTCGATTATATAGGACAATATTAAAAGCACAGATGTTTATTTGATATATTTAAATTTGTTTATACTTACTTGGGACATAACCAGGATGCAGTGGAAACATGGCAAGTTTAATTAATTTCAAACTTTCAGCTTATTTCCTCTGCTGACACTCTGCCTGATGTCAGAAGTAGTGTACTGTGTTGTTCTTGGAAACTAGTAATAGCTAAAGTATCTGATACTTATTTTCTTCTACTTTTCTTTTTTCTTGCTATTTTTAGATATAAACAAGCTGTCTTTCAGAGGCATGGGTTCAAATCCAGCCATATAGTTAAATCATATGCAATATGTCAAGATTTGCCCCACATTCTCTTCTGAAATATTTTGTTTGGATGTTTGGAGTCACACTGATACCTGTTTCATATTAGCCTCATTAATAGGCATATAATGGTAAGATAATTAAGCAATAACTCTTCTATCTCAGAGTAAATTGTATACCTGCATTCCACTTCTATGTTTTTTAATTATCCTATAAGAAATCCTGCAGTTATCGCCCTCACTTTATTAGAGGATTTTGTTTTCCTTTTACATGGAATAAATTATAGGGACAACTTTTTTTTTTGTCAATTAATTATCAAGTACTGTTTTCACAAAAATCTTTTCTGTTACTCAACTAACTCTATAGATGGTCAGACTGTATTAATAAAATTAATTATTTGCAATTTTGCCCATTATTTTGTGAATAATTTATCTGGAAATAATTGGTCCAGATTCTCAGATGCTTTTAATCAGAAGAGCTCTACTGGAACCCAGAGAATTTTACTGATTAAAACCAGCTGAAAATTTGATCCATCTGCTGCCATGGTGGCCTTAATGTTGAACATAGGCTTTAACATGGTATTAATTTGTATAAGCTAAAATTGCTTTACTTTTATTTCTTTTTAACTTTCTTAGCATGAGTACTCTCAAAACCATAATGGTATCTTAAAAATATAGCATTAATTTGAGATCATTTACTTGGCTAAATCTTGTGAATCTTTTCAATGAGGCCTCAATTGCTCAAGGAAACATTCATTTCAAAGAAAATCAGAGACAAACCATGTTTTAGGAGCAGCATAAGGACAATCCCTTTTATATACTGATCATGACACTCAATGACAATGATAAGTACCATATTTGCAGTTCCTGCTCTCCTTTCTGTAGCTACTGTTACAAGATTCACAATCAAAATAATTTTGTCGTGGCCTTCCCATGGCACCACAGTGAGAAACATTACAGTTGAGAGTGTCTTTGTCCCAAAAGTCTTTATTCTACCAGTAACAAATGCTGTCACTGAATAGCTGTTCCTGTGAATAGTGGGTGTATCAACATCTCAGCATGTGCATTATCTAACGAAGCACAGTGATAATTTTAGCATGTAATTCAGAAAATATCATTCATCATAACAACATTCAGATCATGAACTTTCGGGGTAACACTAACTTGCAAGCAGACTAGCAAAATAAGCAGAATTGTGTAGATTTCTGTTATATTGTAAAAGCTTTTCAAACAAAAATGGAATAGTAAATAGAGAAGTGAAAACATATTTTAGACCAAGACTTTTAAAATGTTCTTATTCATTAAATTACAATAGAAGTTTTTTTCTGTTCCATTGTCACAACAATGGTAAAACCAAAATATACCATGAACTAATAACTTTTAACAGCATTTTTAAAGCTCCAACTTCACTTCAGCAGAAAGGCCAATATTCCTGCAAGGAAATGCTGAGATGCAAAGTGTTAGAATTAAGGTATAAATACACTTCATGGGTTTATTCAAGAAGCTGGAAACTATTTTGTGGGACTTCATGTGAGTGAATAAGGAGAGGAAAAGAGAATAGGGTTCCACTGAACTGGGCACCAGAAAACAATTTTTTTAGAGGTACTTGATAGCCAAGGTACCAAAGGTATCCAGTTTCCATGTTCTTTCCTGTAATAGGAGCCTAGCACAAAATACCAGTATCATCCAAATATTTTGTTTAAGAGTGACCTGGTAAATACTATTTCTTTTCTTTATATTGTTGACCAAAAGATAGCAAAATGTCTGCAGGAAAAAGTAATTTAAAATCCCAAAAAAGACTGTAACAATTTTTTTGAAAAATTATTTAATTTCTTCTATTTGTTCATATTGTTATGGTAAGTCAATGAATATTGTGTCCTGATGTTGAATGTAGTGTTAAAATTATGAATGTTTCTAATGTTGGCTAATGCCAGTGTGGAATTTTTGTTATTGTTTATTTTGAAATTAAATAAACTGATGTGTCATGTATGCTTCATATTCTGAATACCTATTTTTGGTAATTTCAGGTATTTTCACATATTCAGCTCAACGCCACTTCTGAATTTTAATTGCTTTTTTAGCAGGTAGGTAGAGTTCTTCCTTTATAATGAGACATAATGGCTAAAGGATTTAGTGATTACCAATAGCACAGTTAAAATTTCTGATTTCTATTACTTAAATTAATTATTTAATGATGAAATTTATTGATATATTTGATATTGAACTGAACTCCTGCTTCATATTGAATGACAGGTAGAAGGAACTGAATAAACATTTTGGTTGGATCTGTAAAAGTGTCCCTTCTTTTTTCTTCAAGGAAGGGGGTATTTCCTTTCTCCACTATGTTAGCATCCTTAAGGACAACATTCTTGTAGTAAAAGAAGGGTCTAACATGATTTTATGTGTCAGGACCTCAGCTTGGGTAAACAGGATGCTGTCAGCCTAGAGCTGTATAAAATAGCTGCATTCAGCTGAGAAGCTGATTCTGGAAAATCCAGTTATGTTGCTATTTTTTTATTTAGAACAAAATAAAGCCTGGTAATTTTTGTAGCTATCTTTTGGGGTTTGTCTTTTCAATTTAAAATAATAAAATAATAATATGAGATTTTCTCAAAATATGTGGTCAGAGAATGAGAATACCTTGGCAGTGGAAAGAAATGAAAGACCAGGAATCCTTCCCAGAAGTCTTACTGAATTTACCTTTCATTTCACTGTGTTTCTGAGGATTTGGGATAGAAAATATTGTGCAAGTTTTATTTGATCTTTCCTGCATCAGCTAACTGCACTCCAGTAGAATTTTGCCCACTTCAGTGCCACAGATCTCAAGTAATTTCATTTCACTTTCAGTGAGTGAGAATTATTCCAATTACTCTATTTCTGGAGTGTAAAAGTGAGGGAACTTTTCATCAAAAAAGCATGCTCCATAAATACCTGATATAGTAGTTTCAAGCTTTTCGATCCTGAAGTTTAATCCCAAAGTGATTTTAACTTTCCCTTTATAAAAGTTGTAGATATAGACTCCTGTACTATAGGAAACTTGCTTTCTCTTGTTCCCTTCTGTAACAGTACAAGAACTGTTGACTCCATCATTACCAATGCAGGACACTGGAATTTACTGTTTAGAAGGGGTTGACTGAAATCATGTGGTCTAAATGTTGTTGTTGTTGTTTTTTTTGGTTTTTTTTTTTTTTTTTTTTAGCAATATAGTCTTCATCCGAGCCATCCATAATAAAGGTGTGTTGCTTGTTGCTATCTAATGAGATTTCTGGTATTAAATGGTAGAGACATTGTATTCTGCTTTAAAACAGCATTTATGTAGAAATTTATGATAGAGTTTCTAGAAGAATTAAGTTTACCACAAGAAACTAAAACCTATTCTTGCCCATGCAAGACAAGAACAGTAGATTTACTCTTCAGAAACAGGTGATCAATAATAAAAAAAAAGGGTAGAGAAAGTATCTGAGGTGGTGCAATAATAAGCTGCTTTTCAAAATGTTTCATGATGGGGGGATTTACATTTGGACTGTTTCTAACTTTCTTGGTAGATCTTAACAAAATAACTGCTAATACTGTCAAAGACAAGGATTATAAATTATCTATGTGAATTTTCCATTGTGAAAGGTTTTGTCAAAATACAGTCATTCCTTTTTCTGTGCCTTCATGAAACTGATAAACTTTTCTGCTGGTAGACTTGTAAATGTCGGGGAAATACAGAAAATAGCAGATGTCAAAGGTTTATCTGTAAATCATGTGGCTAATAAATGAGCAAACTGATATATACCATGGTACTGGCAAAAAGTATTACTGAAAATTGTATTCATGTTCTTACTTTATCAGTATATTCTCTGAACCTAGTTTTGTGATGTTCTTCTGAAGCTCTTTTGCATTCTTTCTTTGATCCATGACTTTGCCACTTTAAAGAATTACTCTGATTTTCCGGATTACTAATTATCTTTCTCTTTGAAAAACTCTTACTTGGAAACTTTCTAAGAAATTTTTGAGACCACATGTCTTTTAAAATAATGAAAGCAAATAAGACCTATTAATTGTACTTTTGAGGAGCAGTGAAAAATAAGCTCTTCTTTTTGTATTTTTAAGATTGAATTTCTTAAGCATACAGGAAGATTTTTATAAAAATGTGAAACAAAATATCCTATAAGGCACTGCATGTATAATATAAAAATTATGATGTCAGCCTCTACAGCTGTTAAGATCCAGTTATTAAAATTGCTATAGAAATGCCTCTGACTGAATTAAGGTGCAAACAAGACCATATGCTAAAGTCAATAGCATGGATTTCCTTGAACAGTAAATGTGAGGGAGAGAGGGAATGGGAGAGAAAGAAATAGAAAAAGTTTGGGGGGCGGCATGGTGGAGAGAGTGACAGAAAGACTAATTAAGTAGAAAATATCACCACACTGTGGATCCCAATTACATCCTGTTGATCCTCTTCTGGTCTTCTTGGTGATAGTCCCACAAAACACGGAGTTCTGTGGGTTTTTGCATGTTCAGGCTAGTTGGGAACACCCAGGTACCTCCTCTGGCAGGGAAGTTTTACACTGTCTCCTGCCATAGACTCTGGATTGGTTGCATCACTTTGCATCACATGCAGTCTTCTGGCACAAGGCCTCAGGAATGAGTCTGGGGGTGCTTTGGGGGTCTTTGATAGTTTATGATCCTCAGCTGCCTCTCTTGTGAATGTCCTATGTGTGTGGCCTTCCCAGGGTGGGGGGGATTTTACAACCAGTAAGAAAAGCCAGCAAGGGAGGATGGGTGTTCACCACATCCCCAAAAAGTCTCCTATTCTTCGCTTGGTTTGAGGGGAATGTGTGCAAACCTGGCAGCAAATGAGTCTGTGGGCTGTGGCCCAAACCTGGCCAGAGCTGATTGTCAGGACAGCTGCTGGGTTTGGCTTTCCTTCTGGATACATCCTTCTCCCTCAGCCTTGTTTACTTTTCCCCAGCCTGAGATAATTGGACAATGGAGTCACTGTTAGGTGGCATAACTCACAGTCCAGTTCCAGTCAGGAGCCATATTCAGAGAAGTGTGGGCTTTGGTGGTCACAGCTCCTTTATTCAGTTTTGCCATAATGGGCAGAAGTCTTTCTTAACAATGCTTTAGCCAGTAATTTTCAGTCTCTTACAATGGCCAAGCAGTCAACAGCCATGATGCAATATTATAGATGTGTGCTGCTGTGGTTTTGGCTAAGATATACAAGTGCCAAAGGAGGTAACAGAGAAGAGGTGTTTGTACACACCTTATTGAAGATGAGCTCTAAATGACTGCCACACTTGTGCTTCATCTTGATCCGCAGGATGGGTTTCCCTATCATCTACAGAAACCAGTTCAATTCTAAAAAGCAGTCACTAATCTTAGACTGACCTTTGACTTTGATTTTAATATCCTTAACACAAATGCACATGCATTCTATGCTGGAATATAGACCAAAAAATATGGTAATAATCCTATTGAGCATTTTTGTACACTTGCTCAGAGCATTTAACCTAAACTTAAAAAGACCATGCTGAACATGTATTTTCTTGGGTTGAGTATTATATTTGTGCATAACTTCAGACCATTTCAGAGTACTTTTAGAAATAAAAATGTTTCTGTGTCTGCCTAGTCAGGTGAGCTGTTGATATTGAATGTAATGATGTCGTACAGGAGGAATGAACTCCTGATTTTTAAGTAATAGAGGCAATACTTGAATTTTTTTTTTTTTGTTGTTCTGTTTCAGTGGGACCTGAAACAGACTTTTGCCCAGGGTCTGTCTTCTGTTTGTTGTGTAATCTTTATTGAATCAACAATGCCTTACTTTGTTCACATTTAAATTGTTTACTTTATTCTTATCTCTTTCACATGGGTGATACACATACAGTTAAATTTGGGCTTCATTTAGAGGAAGCCGCTACCTTTAAAGTACCTCTCTTAGACTAACAGACTCATGGAGTATCTCAAGTTGGAAGGGACCCATGGGGATTATCAAGTCCAACTCCTTGCTTCACACAGCACTACCTAAAACTGAACTCCAGGCAAGACTGAGGAGTCATTTGGTAGATTCTGTATCTGGTTAAACATCATATTGACAGGTTTCTATCAATTTGTGTCTAGTCATTTCTTGTGATGCAGTCTCACCTGAAGCACATCATCTCCTTGGGCCCATGACTGAATGCCTCCATTAATCATGATATTCGCATTAGTCAGACACTTAGGTCACCCTTGCTAACAGCTAAATGTCAGCAGAGAAAATTCCATGGGCCTAATGGAACTTGCATTTAGAACAGTAATATCTAAAAAACCCTTCCAATTCCCAATGTTATGGATTTTCTCTGTCAGTAAAAAACCCATTCTTTTATACTTAAAACCAGTAATATTTAATCTTCTTTTAGCCAAACGGAAATGTATTGTGTTTTGTAAGCATGTATTAGCTGTAGTTAAAAAAATATTACATATTATCTGTGTTTGAAAGATAAGCCTAATGTTGTACCAGTATAGAAAGGAGAATCATGGAGAATCAGTTCTTGTGGATCAGAGGAAAGATGCATGGGTATCTCCAAACCTGGGACACACCCATAAAATATGCAGTGTCTGAACTCCTATATCAGTCAAAATTTGATTTGCTCTACATTGAAGATGTATTTCAGTAATATACCAGTTTAGAGAAAATACAGCAACTGATCATTTTTTACACTAAGAAAACCACTTTTATTTGTACCAGGAATAACTGCATATTTTCAGCAAGGAAAAAAAAGGAATGGTTTTTCTGTGTAAATAATAGATAAAGAACAACAAAAAAAGCATAATCCAGCTATCTTCTCTGCAGGGAAAAATAAACCCATATAAGCCCAATTTGTGTAGAAAGACCCATTAGGCAGGAAGTTAGTAAGCCAGAGTCTGTCATATGGCTCTGAAGGGAATAAGTTAATGTTGGGAGTTTGGTGCCTTAAATAAGAAATTGCGGAAGGAAGAATTTTCATCATTTCATTATTTCTCATTAGCAATTTACTCTAAAAACACTTTGGACAAGCATTTTACAATACTAGTATATAAGCTAGAAGAACACTGATTGTTATAATAAAGTTATTACTATCAAGAGGCTGCCCTATGACTCCTAGCACTTCCACTCCAGAGTGCTCCACATCCCCAAGGGATGGTGTCATTGCAGAGGTGTGTCACTTTAATAAACACAAGGAAAAAAAAAATAAATTGAATGTCATCTGAATGAAAGATGAATTCTCAGTTTGGTTATGTACAATGAGACTTTTAAGCCTTATAAAACCATAGCCTTATACTTTCTGGGTACAAGTATGGTAATTTACCATTTCTGTACCATTAAGCACAGTGGTCCATGCTGCTGCATTTTTAGGCACAAATCTTTATTTTGAATGCCTGAAGGGGTTAAGATGCATGTCCGTCCTGGATTGAAAAATGTTAAAGCAGTGGAATGCACTGGGTATCCTGACACACTGTGTAGGGAAAGTCTACCTCCCAAAACTTAAAAATGTAAGTTTTGTTATATAATATCCAGCTGTAAACCTAGCACTGCCAAGTGCAGCACTGAACTGTGTCCCTAAGAGTCACATATATATGTGGCTTATTATCACACACAGTTCCTAATCTTTTCCACTGAAGACATTGTCAACCTTTCACTTGGGTTAATGCTGGCTGACTAACACCATATATACACGTACACCCATTCACAAGATGCTTTAAACTAGTGTATGTCTGATACTTATGGCTGGTGTATGTATTTTCTAATTATTCTTGTCTTTGCCTTTATCTCCTTTCAATCAGGAAATGAAATCTGAAAGATCTCTTAAATGCAGCAAGGTAAAGTGGGAATGGGATCAGGGATCATAAGTGAGAAAAAATCAGAACTGGAAAAGCATATATAGCAAAAGCCCTTTATCTTCTAATTTAGGACAGGTTTCTCTAACCCAGTAGAAGTCAGATTTCCTTAGATATTTTGAAAATCCCACTTTATCTGTCTCTACAAGGCTGCTTTCATAGATAGGTATGATGTACTGCTGATTGCTTATGAAGACCTAAGGACTCTACAAGGAACATACCTGATAGAAAGCTTTTTTGAAAATTACCCAACTCAGATTTCCTGGAAATACAGTCACAATAGTACGTAAAAGTGTAAAGGACTACAGGTGTGATGCAACTCTCATCAAAATTACACAGTGATGGATCACTCTATAGAAATACACTGGCAATATTCTTGAGAGAGATTCAGTGATGCATGTATTACAAATCAGTCCTGCAAGGATGACTGTGCATATCAAACTTCTGTGACATAAAGTACAAAAATCACAAAATGGTCTTTGATATTTGTCGTGGATTGTGCAACTATTTAATGGCTTTACTCACAGTTACTGCACGTTGTTTTTCTTCAAAAAGAGTAGGCCAGGCTGTAGGGAGGAAGACTGCAGCATTATTTTATTCTGCCTGCTACACACTGGATTGCACTGGGAGCTGCCTGCAAGAAAGGAGACATGTTCTTTCCAGATAGTAACAGGGTTGCTTCATGGGAGGGTCACTTCAGATTGCAAGGTGGGGTGGGATGAGCAGAGTAAAAAGGGAGGAGTAGAAGTCATCTCAGCAGGTTAAGTGTCCTCAGAAAGGGCAGGAGTCTTCTCAACAAGGGAAATTGCAAGGGACAGCAAAAAGCAGAGGGGTGGATGGCTGCTCTGGGGTTAGGACAACCCATAGGTGTCCTGGTTTAGGGCAAATTTGGGAGGAAACCTCCAAATGGGGTTCGTCTGGAGAGCAAACCCAAATGGCCCCTCCCCCCACCAGCCAGCTCGAGAAAAGGACTTCCTCGGAGAAAAGTGGAAAAAAAACCTATTTATTTCACAAACAAACTGCCCACAAGCATAAGAAATGAATAATATGAAACAATAAAACCTCTCGCTGCTCTGAAGAGAGATGGCAAAACTGAGAGAAGTCCTTGCTGGGATTTAGCTCAGCTCTCTCAGCTCTACCAGTCCCAGTCCCTTTGGCGCTGGAAAATGCCAAGGTCCAGGCCCTGGTGGGCCACAGGTGCAGCTCCTGGTGCTCCTCTGGGTTTTCAGTCCAGAGCAGATTTAAACAGTCCCAAGAAAAAGGAAAAAAACAGTCCAGGAAGCGTTTTTACTTCAGCCAGCTAGATTAACTTAAAGGAAAAAAACTCTGACCGCTGTCCGTGTGTTCGATGAACGCACAGTCCCAAGGATGAAGAGAAGATGCAGAGGAGTAAACAACTTTTCAAAACAAACCATGCGCTTCTTCTTTCTCTGCTTGGTCTCAGAACCAGTCTTAAAGGCACAGAACACACAGAACAGATGACTGGGGATACAGGCATCATAGTCATCCTAGGACAATGGGTTACTGTAGGATTTGAAGGCTGAGAAAGTTTGAACTGTTCTTCACAGACTGTCACAAGTACAGTTCAAGAAGAAAAATTCAGCAGCCATGAATCTTCTCTTTCCAAACTAGTGTTAAATAGGACATAGCCTTAACTCTTGGTGGTCAATGTCACTTAGGGAAGAGGGCTTTTGCCCTCCCTTTGCAATTTGTATTGCTCTATCCTCTTGTTTGAAAGGACCCTATACTCTTTTGTATGGGACTAGCACATTCCTTTCAGTCTTACTTTTAGACCTGGAGTCTTTTTTCCACCATCTTCACAAACTGAGCTCTTTCGTGGATGCATTTTTACATGCTTATGTTGTTGATATTTTTACACCATGGTAAACTAGTAATTGATAGTAATAACACTTGTCTTTTCCCTGCTTCATTTTTACAGGTAGTTATTTTCAAAAAAGTGTCAAACTGTAAGCATATTCTGACTACCACATACATATATTTTATACCATATTGCTGACCTCAAAGTTAGGAAATATATTTCCGCCTTTTGACTCTTTCTATTATATCTATGAAGGGAAACAGAGAAAACAAACGAATGAAAAAGATTTTGTTGTATCTTTGACCCTTTTCCCTGAGCTCTTTCTCTCTCAGTTCCACCTCAAAATTGTATCTGCAAAGTGGCAGGAACCAATCCAACACTACTGCCAAACAATGCAGGGGTATATGTCTGTGCTCACTACATAGGGTCCAGAACATGCTTTTCTTTAGGCAAAGAGCAAAGCAACTTGACATAAGGATAACTCAGCAGAGAAAAGAAACAGAAAAAGTAAAAAGAAAATAACAGGGACCAGAATCAAATCATTGGGACAGAGAGATTAGAGCTAAAAGTAGATTAAAACAAAGAACACAAAAGGAAAAGGCAGGCATATTTTTAGGGGGAAACCTATAATAATTTTATTGAATATATTAATTTGTAGTCCTGTTTTGTAGGAGAATAAAAATGCAAATCAAAGTTGCAGTAAGTAAACAGGAATGATGACAGAAGACAGGAATATTTGAAAAAGTCAAAACCTCAGTGACATCCAAGATTGTACCAGGTGTTTTCCCATACTGCATATATTTTTTGCCTGGAGTGATTAGCATGCAAGGCAGTCTCAGAGAATTTCAGGTACCTGCAATAACTTTTCCTTTGAGACCATCAGAGAGTCTTTCATTTCTCTGTCTTCCCAGTCTGTGAAGCCTCTGAAATAAAAGTCCAATGTCTAGATGGGAAGACAGCTGTACAAACACTTTACAAATCAGTATCAACCATATTCTTAAAACAGACCTGATCTAACTATTCACAGACAGATGGATATCACACACCATTTCTTTGTACAGGCAATACATCAAGATTTCTCTCTGAAACTTCTATCAATGGTGGCACAGTCTTTTAAGGTATCTCATATTTATGTTGCAGAAATTAAGTCCCACACTTCAGGTAAGGACACAACACCATAGAGCTGGTTCTCAGTAGATATTTTGTTTGTCCATACTTGGACCTACTGTAAACAGCTACATATGACTCAGCCTCAGTATCCTGTTCAGAAAGCTGGAGACTTTTTGTGATAGATCAGCTCTCTGCTAGAGGAAGTTTGTCAGCAAATGGTCCTCTGTTATGAGGACACTTTACAGAGACAATTTTGTTACATAAAAATAAACACACCATACTGAAAGCATATTCTCGTACTTTACCTTGGTAAATGCAAGAACGCTCTTCTTCATCTTGCACTGTAAGAGGTGTTTTGATTGAAATTTGCATGCAGCTAAAACAAGTATGGTTCTGCCCCTGGTTTGACCAGGGTGAAATTCCATTTGTTACATGAAGAAATGCCCTTATACAGATGCAATCAGCAATTTAGCAGCAATAGTATAAATTGAAATTAGTTCTATTTGGTGCACATAAATTGAGGCTAATGCTTACATAGCTAATTTTTCCTAAAACACCCACAAACATATCTCATAGTGAAAGAAGTTTCAAGGGAAAAAGATATCAGCAAGCCAAAGTGAATTAATCCCAGAAGGTCTTTGCAAAGAACTTCTTGTTAATTTTTAGTGAAGCAATCAGTATATTGACTTTATCAAAATAACCTGAGGAGCAGAAACAATTCCTTTAAGAAAAGAATAATGAAGTCAGAGATTAATGCAGGTGACAGCTAGAGGGGTGCTACCTTTTAGCTATGGACCATGGTGGTCACAAATCCATGAGAAGCTTGTTAAAAATAAATTAAAACCCAACATATTCCCATCCCATCATTAAAAAGGCCTTCTTAAATAGCTGAGTTTAACATATCTAAAAGCTCCATTAATGTTGTTTATTCCAGAGGAATGCAACTCAATAAGCCATGCAATGGTGAAGATTGAGATTGAGTTGAGAGCAGGTTGTAGTAGCATTGGCTGTGTCCTTGCTCATCACAAGGTGTGATCAAGCAATTGTAAACTGTAGAAATTTCCTTTGCTATTTGCTGTGGCAGGAATAGTTTGAGTCTGTTTTCACAAAGGTTTAAAAAATGCCCAGGTTTCTCTGTCTGAATCATCGTTGACAGAATCAGTTCTCACAAACTACACCTCTTGTAAAGAGCTATATGGGAAGGAAATGTGAGCCTTGTTAATAAGAAGAATTTTGTAATTTTTCAGACTACAAGAGGTAGGATGATCACAAGTGACAGAAAAACACTATAGAGTAAAGATTATGGAAACTGAATTGATGAAACCTACTGAAAATAGAAGCCAAAAACAAAAATCCTCAGAAAATGTCACACCTGGAAAGCCCTTGTTTAGAAGATCACAAGATCACAGGTGTTTTCACAATTCTATACAAGGCAAGGTAAATTTTATTAGGCTGGGATATCCAAAAGGAAACAGGGCCAACTGGGTTTACTGAAACTCAGAAATATACGTGTGATCCCATGTGACTAGTTCAAGGTTGGAACACGTAAATTGAGTAGAGACATGATCTCTCATTGTGTAAATTTAGGAGAATCCTAAGTTTTTACTACTTAGAACATAATGCTATCTATATCCATCTAAAAAACATAGCTCAAGAAACAAAAAGAACTGAACCAGATATCTAGTATATGCAATGGATTCCCTGAAAAGGTTGGGTTTCCATCACAGCATACAGAATCCATATTTAGGTCCAAAGTATGAGTCTCAAATTTTTTTTATACTTTTCCACTTTTTATTCCCATCATATGCCCCATGAGAGTATTACAGCTGACCTGAACATATTCTTAAAAAATTAAGTTTATAAAAAATCCTATTTTGGAAAAAAAAAAAAAAAAGAAAGAAAACTTTGCTTGTGGCATGGAAATGGAGCAAGAGTAAAAAGAATAAAATAAATAAAACCAAGAAAAATGAAAATGCTTAAGGCCACTCTGAGTAAACATCAGACAATCTGTTTATAAAGAGAAAGAAACAAGATATTACCACCATGAAGTAAAATAAATTGCCCAAGCAAAATAAATTCACTCCTTGGATGAATGAAAAAAGGGAAGCAATTTGATAACTATAAATTGAAATGGTCTGCTCTTGAAGAAGGAGTAACTGCAGGGAATACTTATATTCATTTCCCAAACTTTGTAATTTTGAGAATATAAGAATTGTTGAGGTGTTCACAGATTTTCTTGAAAAAAGTTCCAGGGGAAAATCCACCGTGATCTCTGCTAAATGCATGGGAATAATCCACAATGGTTAAAATAATACTAGGTGGAAAGGCAATCATTACTAATTAAATGAGAGCTGCCATCAAATATACAAAGGTAAAACAGAACTGCTGAACAGGAAGGTGTGTTAATTGAGGCAACATTCTGAATGTCATTAACAAATGCCCAGTTTGAAGGGTCTTCAGGTATAATGCTGGATAGAAACCAAAGCTATGTATGAAGAAAATTTTTCCAGAATATACGTAATTCACACATAGAAAGGCTTCATGATTATCAGTAACACTAACAGTACTCTGTATGCAAGAATTTGGCTGAAGGGTGGATTGAAAATGCCATAGCAAGAGAAATAACTTTTAAAAAGAGATTCCAGAAGAAAAAAAAACTTTTTACATTCTTTTCAGTGATAGAGTGTAATATTAAAGGACATAGATGTCTTACCTGATGGTGAGTAATAAAAGATGTGTAGTTCAGACACCAGAGTTATTGAAAAATGTTAGATATAAAAATACTACCAGTTGCAGTATTAAAGTGGTTCAAAATCCTATGGAAAAAGACTGGAACAATGTTGCTTCGCGTATCTGTCTCTCAGGTCAGCTCAGCGTCAGCTGAGCCACCCTGCTAGCTGTGATACGCCCAACAGTACTTTTGCGTGGGTTTTTGGCTCCGCAGCCCCTTTGCCTTAGCTGTCTCGGCCGTGGTTTAAAAGAGGGGACACTCCGGAGGCTCAGGGAGAAAAGGTTTTATTCGGGTGACTCAGGGGGCAGCCCCTGGTTCCAGGCCTGAGCCTCTGGGGAGTGACCCCAGGCCTCGGTTACAGGAGGTTTTTGTTCCCCCAAAATCTCAGGGGTGGATACAGGTTACAAGACCAATCACACAAAGCCAGGTGGGTAAGGTCAAAATGCAATACACAACATTAACAAATCAGGTGGATTTGGGATGTGGCCCTGTGAGACTCACCAATCCCTGTCAGACACCTCTCCTGAAGGTCTGGGGTCTGGGGGATGGTGGACATGTGGGGGAGAAGTACAATGGGATGGGGGAAAACACAATAGGACGATCGAAACCCAGGGCAGAGGATTAGAGTTGTCTTGGCAACTCTTATCAACCTCTGATAAGCACATTCCAAGACAGTAACTTTACCTGGCTAGGGTTAAAGTCCAAATCACATCAAACCTACAACTAAGAAACTTATGATACTATTCCAGCACCCCCACACCTCCCCCTTTTTCTTTTATTTGTGTCACTGGTCTGGAGTGTACATATCTGAGTCACACTCGCTGCTGGAGTCAGAGTCTGGTGGGAATTCGATGGCGGGTGTCACTGAATGCACTGAGGGGGCAGTAGTGGGGAAAATTGCATTCATGATCAGGCTTTTGACCAAACCAGAAGCAATGGCTACAATTAAGATGATGAACAGAAACAACAGTCCGGTTTTGATCCACGAGCTGGCGATGTTAGAGAGTCCAACACCTTTGAAGAGGTTATCAAACCAGTCCCCTGTTTCTTGTTTGATGGACTCGACCATTCCTCGCAGCTGCTGGATTGATTTTTTGACGCTTTCAGCCTTAGATGACAGATTGAAGCAACACAGTCCTTCAAACTCCTCACATGAATGTTGGTTCAGTAGAAGTAAATAATCAATCGCGGCGCGGTTCTGAAGGGTTGCCTGCCTGGTAATCTGTTCGTCTGATAGGAGGTCACTTATAGCTTGAGTTGTTAAATTTGCCTGTTTGGCCACCCAACATTCTAAACGGCCTAATTCTCCCATGGATTTTGCTATCGAGACCCAGGGTAAAAAAACTGTCAGGGCTGTGGCCTTTGCCCTGGACCAGTGGATGATTTCCGAATTACAATCTGGGTCGAGACTTGTTAGGTCTCTTTTCTGGATTGGTACATGGAGAGAGGAATTTTTTCTGTGCCAATTGAGGATTTGAGTCATGTTTGGAGTAAACAGGCTCAGCTTGCCTAAGGTGCATGGGCCTCCGATCAGCCGAGCAGGAATGCCTGTAAAAGCTCTGTCACCACAAATAAGGAAAAGACCTTTGGGTAGGGAACGGGGAAAGGGACTGTGAGCATCAGTGGAAGGAGTGGTAACATGTGCAATTTTTGTGCACCAGTTTTTTGCTATATAAGAATCCTTAATTTGCAACAAATGATAAAATGACCTGGTGTGTTCGTCTTGGGGGGTGTAACGAAAGTGAACACAAAAAGGAGCTTTTGAGGACCCAAGAAGGTCTAATTCTTGGGGCTCTTGGGGGGCACGCGGGAGTGTCTGCAACCACTCTTTCCAAAAAGCAAGGGGATTTATAACAAAGGCAGAAGGGGCATCACCAATTTCTGTAAAGTGGTTAGCTTCAACAGGTTTTCGGTTGTATTTTTGTTGTATCTGGAGGAGTGAGAATGGAAACTCCTTCTCTTTCACAGGGATTCCTACCAGGCAGGATGACATGGGATCTTGGGCTGCTGCTGAGGCTAGGCAGATGTGATCCTGTCCTAGACTCTTTGCGAGCGTTTTCCATACATTGGTTTTGGGCTGTGGAACAATCCAGGGGGTGGCTATCGACAGGAAGCTGAGCAGCACTGCAAGGGCACAAACTGCTGTGCTGCGGACCTCCATGCTGATCATCTGGACTGCGGTTCTGTAACTTAGAAGAAAGGGGTCAGTTAAACAACCATCGAAAACACTCCTCTGGGGGAAACAGCTCTTCTGCTTCCACTTCATGACAGAAAACCCAGGAGGGAAGAGTAATTGGGCTGGGAGGACTTGCCTCTGGGCCCGCATCCTCCTCCTCCTTTTTCCTCCTTCTCCAGGAGGCCACAGTGACCTGGGGTACTTTCATTTCCGAAGCCTTGGGAACATAGGGTCTCACATTTCTGGAGGGGATCCACCGCAAACCGGTGGGAGTGGAGACGCAGGCGTATCCACGTCCCCAGGTTACTAAATCATGGGGACCCTGTATTCTCAGAGTTTCTGGATCCTTGACAAGGACCTTTGGCCTTTCCCGGGGCTCCAACTGTGAGCTCCCACGGAAATGCCTTGTCACCGGCGGGTTCATGGTTTCAAAGGAACAGTTAAGAAAATTCAACGTGAACAAGGCACGGGCTAATCTTACAGACGGTGGCTCAATCTTGAGAATCGGTTGCTGCTGGCTGAGGACTCTTTTGAGGTTCTGGTGAGTCCTTTCTACAATCGCCTGACCTGTCGGAGAGTGGGGGATCCCAGTTTTGTGTTCCACTCCCCATTGTTGTAGAAAACTGCAGAATTCTTTGGACCTGTATGCTGGACCATTGTCTGTTTTCAGGGACTTTGGGATGCCCAGGACAGAGAAAGCCTGGATGAGATGCTTGATAGCATCCCCAGCCTTCTCCCCTGTGTGGGCAGAAGCAAAAACAGCTCCTGAGAATGTGTCCACAGAGACGTGCACGTATTTCTGCCTCCCAAAGGGGGCAAAGTGCGTGACGTCTGTCTGCCACACTTCACAACTGGACAAACCACGGGGATTCACGCCTGTGGGCATGGATGGGATGGCATACCTGTGACATTGCGGACAGCCAGTCACAATCGCTTTGGCCTGGTCACGGGTTAAGTTGAACTGCCTGACCAGACCTGGTGCGTTTTGATGGTGAAGCTGATGACTGATTCTGGCTTGCTCAAAACGGTTTGGCAGAGGGGCCACCTCCACAGGGGCAGCGAGAGCATCGGCTCTCCTGTTTCCCTCTGCTATGAAGCCTGGGAGCTCTGTATGCGACCTGGTGTGCATCACATAAAAGGGTTGCTTTCTGTGGGAAATCAGTTTGACCAGCTTGGAAAGCAACTTAAATAGAGTGACATTGGAAACCTCCTGCAGCACAGAATGTTCTGCTCTAGAAACTATCCCTGCAACATAACTTGAATCTGTTACCAAATTGAAAGGTCCAGGGAACGTCTCAAATGCTCTAACGACTGCGGCCAGCTCGGCAACCTGAGGTGATCCTTCCACCTCAACCACCTCTGATTCCCACCTCTGGGTGAGGGGGTCCCGCCAAGTCATAACTGATTTGTGGGACTTTCCGGACGCGTCAGTGAAGACGGTTAGAGCCTTAAGAGGCTCCTTGCTTTGGACACTTTTTAATTCCAATCGAAATTGGGCATCCGAATTGAAAATTTTGTGGGCAGGCCGATGAATAGAAATTTGACCAGGGTAGTTATCTAGGGCAAACTGCAGCGCTTCGTTCTCTTGAAGCAGATGCTCTAGCATAGCTTTTGTAATTTGACCAGATTTCAATTTGATTGGCATGTGAATGCACTCAAAGTCACAACCAGCCAGTTCCCTAAGGCGCATTCTGGCTTTCCGAATCAGGTCAGCCATCAATTCTTGTGGCTTTGTCATTCTTTTGGTCCTGTGGTGGCTCAGAAAGACCCACTCTATAATAGAGAGAGGATCTTCTTTGCCTTGGACCTCCCTTGATTTTTTGAGGGTTTTGTTGTTCCACTGAAAAATCATCCCATGGAGATGTGGCAGCTTTCCTAAGATGATGAAACGAAAAGGCAGGTCAGGTTTGCATCTGTTGGCCTGTCTGGTGGACAATGCATGTTGAATGTTATCCAGTGCAATTTTTGCCTCTGGGGTGAGGGCCCTGGGTGAACTCAGTTCAGCTCCCCCTTTTAACAAATTGAAAAGGGGGGCCAGGTCTTCGGTAGAAAGACCTAGCCAAGGTCTCACCCAATTCAGAGCTCCACACAGCTGATGGACATCTGCAAGGGTCTGAATTTGGGTTTTGATTTCCAATTTTTGAGGAACAATAGTCCTCTTCCCAATTTCCAGCCCTAGGTATTTCCAGGGTGGCATCTTTTGAATTTTGGATTCCTGTAGTTCAAAACCTGCATCAACCAGTGCAGCCACGGTGAGGTCAAGGGCATGTGCCAACAGGTCATCTGTTGGTGCAGAAATCAACACATCGTCGAAATAATGCTGGATTATCACTTGGGGCACCGCTGCACGCACAGGTGCGAGCAGGGAAGCAACATACCTTTGACAGATCACTGGCGAAACTTTTAAACCCTGCGGAAGGACTCTCCACTGATACCTCTTTCGTGGAGCCTCTCGGTTCAAGGTGGGCACCGAGAATGCAAACCTTGGGGCATCATCAGGATGGAGGGGAATGTGAAAGAAACAGTCCTTTATGTCAATTACAGTCAAACTCCAGTTTTCGGGGAGCATGCTTGGGGCAGGCATCCCTGGTTGCAGGGATCCCATGTCCTCAATTACCTCATTAATTTTGCGGAGGTCATGGAGGAGCCTCCACCTGGTCTTATCTGCTTTCTGAATGACAAACACTGGAGAGTTCCACGGTGAAGTGGTCTCTTCAATGTGGCCCTTTTTCAGCTGTTCTTCCACAAGCTCATTGAGCGCCTTTAACTTCTGTTTAGAAAGTGGCCACTGCTCTATCCAGATTGGTTCATCTGACAGCCAATTCAGTTTCTGTATAGGGCGCTCCTCAGTGACCACTGCCTGAAAAACCTTTGGAGGGTCAGGAATATTAATTGTGACTCCCCATTGGGACATCAAATCTCTTCCCCACAGAGGTTCATCAAAATCCAAAACAAATGGGCGTAGCGTGGCCATTTGCCCGTTTGGCCCTTCAATTGTCACTGCCTTTTTTGACTGCTTGGCTAGTTGCAAGCCTCCAATACCATTTACATGTTTGGCAATGTCCTGCAGTTCCCAATGTGATGGCCACATCCTTTCTGGGACGACCGTCACATCAGCAGCTGTGTCCCAAGCTCCTTTAAGGAGTTTGGATTCCCCACTCATAGAAAGCTTACAGAAATCTTTTGGCCTGTTTGAGCCTATCTTTTTTACCACAGCGACAGTGGTGTCTTTGTCGCTTTCTCCTTTGCCACTCTCTGTGGCACTTTCCTCTGGACTAGTCTTTACTACAAGTCCTTGCACTGCAGGGATGGCCTGGGCAATAATTTGCCCTTTTGGTAGGAAGGTGGGTGGGTTTTCACTGCGGAGCCACACAACAAATCGCTCTGGGTCAGTTGTGATTGTCCCAGGGGCGACCTGTATGTCTGAGGGGGTGAACTTACAGTCCCCAATGACCACAAATTTTGTCTCCACCATGTGCCACGTGCCGGGTTCCTTTGAGACCATGGCTGTTTGCCACTGACTGTCCCGCAGGTGAAGAGGCTCAGCCAACTGGAGCCTAAATGGCTCATACCTGTCCGCTGTTGTCAAGGATCCTGATGGCTCAGGCAATATTATGTGCCTCGGTTTCCCTTGTTTTGTCAGGTCCTGTGAAGAGAGAGACAAATCTGATTTAGGTGACCTTTTTTCTTTTTGGGTTGTTTGGGCTGCCCGATTGGGATCGTCACGCTGGGCAGTTCCGCGCTCTCGAATCAGTTTTTTGACACCCTGGTGTTCTTTTTGTTCTCCCTCCCCTCATGTTCCCTTTCCTGTTTTAAGAAATTGTCAAATTGTCCCTTCAATGGACACTGATTGATCCAGTGACCGCTTTTTCCACACAGAAAACACTGGCTGTTAGCACGTGCAGGAGCGTTCTTCTTGTGTGGTTCTGGTGTTTTAGGTGTTTCCACAGCCGCAGCGGTGATTTTCTGGCGCGTTTTCCCCTCTCTAAGGGCTGGTTTCCTGCAGCGTGGGACGACGGCACTGACGGCTTGTAGCATCTCCTTGAGAGGAGGTGTCGAGCCTGGTTCTCTGGGTATCAGATTTATTGCAGCAGTGCACTCCTCGTTCGCATGAGAGAAAGCCAACTGCTGAATCACTTGTTTCTGTGCCTCCTCTCCATTAAATTGCTGTTCCACAGCTGAAGCAAGTCGCTCCACAAATTTGACATAGGGTTCTTGTGGTTCCTGAAAAATGTCTAAGTAATATTGTGAGGGGCCATCGGGCCGCATTTTCAGAAAGGCTTTGCATGCTTGATTAGCTACAAATTCAAGGACATTTTGGGGAATGTTGGTAGCCTGGTCTGAGGCTGCTTTCCAATCCCCTTCCCCTAACAGGTGGTTTAGGGTAATAGGATTGCCTGCATTATCAGTTGCTGTGGTTGGGTCCTCCAGCAAACCTGGCAATGCAGCTTTCAGCAGTTTTCTCCAAGTGACCTCCCATAGCTCAAATTCCATTTTGCTTGAGAGGCACTTGAAAATCTGCTTCAAATCAAAAGGTACAACTGTGATTCCACCAAAAGAAGTAAACAACAAGCCTTCGAAATAAGGGCTATGTCGCCCATATTCCTTTAATGCCTTCATGAGGTCTTTAACAAGCGTCTGTGACAACGCTTTCCAGGTGGCTACCGTGGTTCCCTGCCCCCTGCTCCTTCGGTATGTCACCGGAGTAACTGTGGGTACCCCATCTGTGTTTGCACCTCCGAGCTCCTGCTTCTCTCCCTCCCGGACCCCAGCCGCTGCCTCAGGTTCCCAGTGGTAAGCTGGGGGCTGCTCCCAGCCTGCCTGTGGCACGGGCAGCTGTGGCCGTTGAAAGCTTGGAAAAGCATTTCCCAAAAGAGGTGCAGTCGGGGACACCGTGTTCCCGAGTGGGGGGTAGGGCGGGGGCGGTGCCGGTGGGGCTCCCCCTGTGGGAGGTGGCTGCGGGGGGGCGGGCTGGGGCAGGGGCGCCCCGGCCATGCCGTGGGGGGGCAGCGGGGGGGCGGGCTGGGGCAGGGGCGGCGCCTCGCTCGCGCCGTGGGGGGGAGGGAAGGGGCTCCACGGCGCTGTGGGGCGCTGCTGCGGCGGGGGGAGAAAGGGAGGGGGGGCCACGGGGTCCGGTCCTTTCAGCCACTGTCCCGGGAACCCGGCAAAAGCGGCTGCAGCGCCGGCATTCGGTGGGGGGAGGGGAGCGGGCGGCTGCGGTTCCGGGGGGGGGGAGGCAGCAGCCCAGGCAGTCCCAGCACTGGGCGGTCCCAGCACTGGGGGAGGCGCCGGCAGCCCGGGCAGGGGCGGGGCAGCCGGCAGCCTCGGCGGGGGAGGGGGGGCCGGCAGCACCGGCGGCAGCGGCGAGCCCCACGCTGTTGGGGTCGTGCCCTGATCCCCTCCCGGTCCCAGGAGCAGGGGTGGGGGAGGTGGGGGGTGCGGGGCTTCCCCGGGCCCACATGGCTCGGCAAAGCTCGGATCCGGGAAACATGGCTGGGGAAAAAGGGGGTGGGGTGGATAAGGAGCCTTCCCGGAGGAAGGAACCGCCCGCTCCGGGGGCGGGGCGGGCAGGGGGAAGGTTCTGGGCGGAGTTGGGGCGGTGCCCTCACAGTAGGAGTTGGGTAAACCCCACCCCTGGCTCTGCGGGGGCGGGGGAAGAGGCGGGGGAAGGGGCGGGGGAAGGGGCGGGGGAAGGGGCGGGGGAAGGCCTTGTGAGGAAAAAGGGGGCGGGTACAGGGAAGGGCCAGGAGGAGGGGGCTGAAAGGCATTCTGGGAACAAGAAGAAGGGGGAAGGGCACAAAGAGGTGATGGCTGCACCTCGTGGCTGCCGCCATTATGGGGGCATTTTCCTTTGTTCTCTGGGGAGGGGGGGGTCTCTGTGTCTCCCTTCGGGGGTTTCTCACAGCCGTTTTCGCTGCCGGACCCACCCGGGCTAGTTGGGGACTGGTGGTCTTCCTCGGCGAATGAGAAACGGACTCTGGGTTTGTTGGCTGGGGAAATCGGGGGGGTAGTGGGGGGGGTTTGGGCGTTCTGGCCAGCCAGACTGCCCCGGGAGCCTCTCGCAACCCGGCCGTGGCTGCGGGGGGCGGGGGATCCAGGAATTCTCAAAATGCTCGGAGAGGGGGACCCCGGGGGTGCCGGAGCATTTTTTAAGATACCTGGGGGGGTTTTGGGGGTTTTAGGGGATTTGGGGGGCTTGGGCGATTTCGGGGAGGGGAAAAGGGGAGACCTGGGGGGTTTGGGAGATTTCGGGGAGGCCGGGGGATGGGACCGGGGGGGCTGGGGGGACTCGGGAGAGGCAGGGGGAGGAGGATGGGGGGAAGGGACTGAGGGAATGCTCTGGGAGAATGCAACTTTGTTATCTTGCATTCCTGTGATCTCTTTTAAGGCAGCTTTTATTTGCCACGGCCAGAATGCAAATTTTGCAGCCAGGACGTCTCCTGACTTCCCTAATTTTTCCAACTTTTTAGAAGCATTTTCCCAGAACCAAATGCTGTTCACTTGGTCCGAATTAACATTCGGAAAATGCAAAAACAAATACCTAATAAACTTTTTCAGTTCCTTTTTTGAGTATTTAACTTTGGCAACAATTAAAACTCCAATTAAACTTTTAAAAACCTCTTTCTGGGTGGTGTTTAGTCCGTTTCCCATTCCGACTAGCTGTTATCCTTTTCCACCACCCCTTCCCAGCAAAACCACCCCCCAAATCCCTGTGGGCGTCCTTTCCTAGGGGTAAGGGCTTCCTTCGGGTGGACCCCCGGTCCCCCCCTGTCCCGTCCCTCCTAGGGTTCCCTGAGGCTTCCCAAGCCTCTGTGGTGGGTATCCTCCCCTCCCTTAGAGGAAATATACTCACCAAGCCCTCGGGACACTGGAGACGTTGCTGGGGCAACCACAAGCCTGAAGGGACTCCTCTGGGCAGGAGCTGTTCCCTTCTTCCACCAGGGGTGCTTTTTAGCAACCCCAGTGGCTCCGTGAAATGCTGAAGACCTCGGGACACGACAAGGCGACGTCCTCTCAGAAGGTCTCTGGGTCACAGGGTCCGAGTCTTCCTCAGGCCTCCGTGTCAGCTCCCACGGCACAGCGGGTCAAAAGGCGTCTGCAGGCCCCACGAATGGGCGCCAATCTGTTGCTTCGCGTATCTGTCTCTCAGGTCAGCTCAGCGTCAGCTGAGCCACCCTGCTAGCTCTGATACGTCCAACAGTACCTTTGTGTGGGTTTTTGGCTCCGCAGCCCCTTTGCCTTAGCTGTCTCGGCCGTGGTTTAAAAGAGGGGACACTCCGGAGGCTCAGGGAGAAAAGGTTTTATTCGGGTGACTCAGGGGGCAGCCCCTGGTTCCAGGCCTGAGCCTCTGGGGAGTGACCCCGGGCCTCGGTTACAGGGGGTTTTTGTTCCCCCAAAATCTCAGGGGTGGATACAGGTTACAAGACCAATCACACAAAGCCAGGTGGGTAAGGTCAAAATGCAATACACAACATTAACAAATCAGGTGGATTTGGGATGTGGCCCTGGGAGACTCACCAATCCCTGTCAGACACCTCTCCTGAAGGTCTGGGGTCTGGGGGATGGTGGACATGTGGGGGAGAAGTACAATGGGATGGGGGAAAACACAATAGGACGATCAAAACCCAGGGCAGAGGATTAGAGTTGTCTTGGCAACTCTTATCAACCTCTGATAAGCACATTCCAAGACAGTAACTTTACCTGGCTAGGGTTAAAGTCCAAATCACATCAAACCTACAACTAAGAAACTTATGATACTATTCCAGCACCCCCACAGAACAAGAATCCATTTATCTCAGTGTACTTTGAGGCAAGCACAAAGATATGCATTTAGAGGCTAGTGAACTATGGGGAGATGGTTAAATTTCTGTATGTCTCATGGATAATGATATTATGATGAGTCAGTAAATTGTTAAAATCCATTTTCCACAATAAGAACAACTGCAGATCAGTACATCAAATGAAATTAATCTTCCTGCAGTGATCCCAGCTGGGGCCTGCCTGCCCGGGGCAACTCTGCTGAAGATGTCCTGGGGGTCCTGCTGGGCAGTGACCTGAGCCTGAGCCAGCAGTGAGCTCCAGCAGCAGTGGTGGCCAAGAGCATCTCCTGTCTGTATTAGCAGAAGCACAGCCAGCTCATTGAGGGAAGGGCCCATCCCTCTCTACTTAGCACTTGCTACTTCCATCCTTGCAGTTTTCCAAGACCTAACTGGATAAAGCCCTAAACAACCTGGCCTGATCTGAGCCGACCCAGCTTTTAGGCAAGAGATTGAACCAGAAACCTCCTGAGGTCCCTCTCACCCTTCGTTATCCTGTGATCCTACAATCCTAATCAAGGGAAAAGATATCTTTTGGTTAATATAATGACTAACAAAAGGAGAGAGAGTATACGGATGCAAAAGGGTCATTCTCTTCCCATATTATTTACTTTGAAGGAGAAAGACAACATATGTCCTGTATGTATAGACAACAGAAAGAATCTCTGACTTTAGGAGAGATTTAAAAGGCTTAGAAGTAACTTAGGCAAAAGGTTAGCATCTATATCTTCTTATTAAAGTGAAATCAATCACAAGTGATCATCACTTAGGTGTTGGCCTAAAACTCACAAGGAAGAAGTCATATTTGTACTGAATTCTTCCATGCCCTGCACTCTCGGGTTTGGTTTTTTTTCACCCAAGATTCAGGTGGTGGTTCCAGAGTCTTTTGCCCTCTGAGAGGCTCTGAGCCTGACGCGAGAATGAAACAGTCTTCTTTTCAAGGTTTCTCAGGAGTTTATTGTTTCTTATCTTACAATTTTGTCTGTGTCCAGCTGAGATCTGTTCTGCTGCTCAGACACAGGACAACTCCCCCCTTGATGGGAGGTCACTACCTTCTTATACAGAAAATTACATATTTATTATTTACAATTCCATACCAATGCCTATTACCTATACTAAAAGGGTCACCTCTACTCTGACCCAATCTCCTTGAAGTACTTTGTGTCTCCATCACTGCAAAAGGTGGATGCCAAAGGAGAACAAGAAGAACCCAGGATACCGCTCTAAATCCTCTATCTTGTCCCCTATTCACCTCCATTCTAAGAACCCAAAACTACAAAATTTTCCACCTGGTGATGCACTAGTGTCTGTCACACCTTTGTGACTTCTCTCAATGTTAGAAGCTTTTTTCCACGGACTGAAGTTAAAGACTGTGTCTTCCTGGGCTCTGTGCCAGGGTCTGCAACCCCTCTGTACAGATCTCAAACTCCTCTGTACAGATCTCAAACCCTCTTTATCAGGTCCCAGGCCTCTCTGCCGAGGTCTGTGGCCTTCCAGAGAGACCAGAAGAATTCCCTGGACTCTGACACTGCACCATTTCAAAAGTATTGGAAGACTTCACCCAGAGGATCTCAGTAAAAAAGTGTTCACTGACAAAGTATTCAACCTGGCTATATCCATAATTTCAGATATCATATTGAAAATAATACAGAACTTGTCAGAAAGTGTGAATTTCCAGAAGTCTCTGTGTCTTACTGTGGAAGGAGATTGTCAGCTGAGGATTGTGTAATAAACCAAAAGGCTTAGCTCTTCTTCAGACCTTAAAACAAAATGGGTCTTTTCAATGAAGGAACCTAGGTAGTTAAATATATAAATGCCCAAGTCCTATGAGGACCATTATTCTATAACGGGTTTCCAAGAAAGCAATGTTCTTGGTTTTTCAATCCCAGATACTGACTTCTGTCGTGATCCTTAACAAAGAGTGCTATAGGATGAGGAGTTATTGATCCAAACAGCAGCTGACCTGAGTAGGTTCCAAATAGTACTTGGCCTTTAGGGCTGTGCTAAATGGCACAAATCTCTTGACGTGGGATCACCAGTAATGACGCCACCAGCATGTCCTTGTCTTTATCTCAAAGCGAAACAGGATGTTTTCATATAAACATCCTTTTGCTCAAGAGCAGAAATGATGAATAGAGTTGTTGTAGGAAAACCTAATAAAGGCTTTAATGCTGGTGAACTTCCCCATGGACAGGTTATATACTGTATGCAATGCCCTGACCAGAGGTCTGTCAGATGCTGTGTCATCACAGCATTTCCAGAATCAGAATGGGCATAACATTTTGTAATTTAGTATATATTTCCTGGGATGTTAATAAAATAGTTATCATCTTTGGAAATCTGTGTGACTTTCTTATTTGTATTTAAAAATAACTATCGGCTCCTGGAATAAAACATTGTACAAAAGAACACATTGTTATCAGACAACTACTGTCCAGTTAATTGTCAGCAAGAGAAGACCAAAAAGCTTTAAAACAGCCAATTTACAGTTTCCTTAGTCTTGTAAGTATGACCAGATTTCAGGCATCTTATGTGCCCTTTCTTGACTACGCAACCAGAGGTCAGCCCACTACCAGTACTGAGAAGATTTTTGTTACTGTCTACATACGTGTCAAGATCTTTAATACTTGACAAGAGAAAAGGAAAACAAGAGGCTTCAGTTTGAACATGATCTAATAGAGAAGGATTCAGAGATTGTCTCTTCTTCATTATTTGCAATTTATAATGGCACTAACTTAATCTGTTCAATTTCAGCAGCTCAGCTAGATGGTTAGATGGATCTAGGGGTGCTCAGATTTTTTCACTGCAACATATAATGCTTGTTAGTGGGGATGATGATTTTAGCTGGCATAAGGCTGTATAACAGGCAGAATGCATGTGGAAAAGAGTCCTGAGGTCTCTGCACACTCTGAAGTCCCCAAAACAGTAGAGGGAATAAAATTAAAGATTAAGTGACTGGCAGATTTATAGTACCAAATAAAACCAATGACATATTGAGCTCAAAGAAAGAAATTGAAAAAAAAGGAATCCTGTGAAGTCAGATGATTTCTGTAAGAGTGATCAATATCGTGTAGCTCTGATGGTGTTCTGAGATGCCACATGTAGGACCTCCAGGGCCCAGCTGAACTGTTAAAATAATGTAGGAAACGAAAGAATTACAAAAAGCAAGCTTCACTTGGGAACAGAGCAAACAATAAACCTAGCCAGACACAGTGTTTTTGGCTTGCAATGTGAGAAAAAAAACATTTTGTCACAAGAACTTATGAATGTGTGAAGCAGGAAGCCCAGATATATTTAGCAGACATAAGTATTATTTCCTCAACACCAACTTTCTTTCTAGTCCTATTGTTTCCTCATTTGATTATGCCCTGAAGCATAAGAGCAGTTCCCTTATGAGTGATTTTATCTGTGGTGACTCCATATAAACATTTTTAATACTGTTATATAGTTAAACACCATGTGGCAATTACATAGATCATTTACACTATTTCTAAACAAGTGCTATCTTATGTTCCTTTCTATGCAATTACACATGCTGAGGTAAGTAAAATCAGAAAGCATTAACCCTTATTTTACATATTTTCTAATCTTTCAGGCTCTTCTTTAATAGAGAGGTTTCCATGACTTATTATTTTTACTATGTGCATTTCCTTACAACTTCAATGTAATATTCAATAATTTGCTTGAAGTGATTAGGTCAGACTTGTTAAATTATGGCATTGTTTAAGAAATCATTGTAATAATCTTTCACATGGATCAGTTTTCCATGTCAGTATTCTAATATTTTTTTGTTTTCCAATAAGTTGCTTATGAACCTCCAAGAGGTTGCAAAAGACTGTTTTTAACAAGGTTAACTTTCCAAGAAGCAGTGTCTTTGACAACTTGCAGCATTCTGGATGAGTTTTTGAATATTGTGGAACAATTTTCTTTTTGGTTATATGGTTTTCCCCTTTTCTTCTTCCTTGCATGATGAAAAGTTATTTTATGGATGTATATGAAAAGATGGATGTATATGGATGTATATGATGTATATGTTTAAGGCCCCTAAATCTGTAGATTGTGTATATCTTTATTTCAGAAGTTGACCAGTATCTCACCTTGGAAGTTCATTATCTCTTAATCTGTGTCTTTAATTTCATAATTGCCTGTTTATTGGGTTGTTTGAAATGCTTTCTGAAGTACCAATAAATTAGTTGGATATCCTATATTTACTGTTCAGCTGAAATATTACAACCATTATTATCCATTAAAAACTCATATGATTTTAACAACGTGATTTATGATTCTCACTCCAATTACATTTTCAGGCTTCCTATTCAAATTAATTCTGTTCATTTTTGGTGGTACATTAAAGGTTGTCAAAGATTTAATCCTTCAAATTTGTCTCTAATTTTTGTAAAAGAGCAGATTAACTATTTAACTGTAAAATACTTCCAGCACTGTCAGAGGAAAGATAGCATGTCATGTCATGGACCCCCTATGTGTAATACTCATTAATCATCCAAAATCATAGAATGGTTTGTGCTGGAAGAGACCTTGGAAGATCATCTAGTTCCAATCTCCCCGGAAAGGGCAGGAACATCTTCAACTAGATCAGGTCGTCCATAATAGCCCTGATAGGTCATGTACACAGCCTCTCTAGCCAACCTGTTCCAGTGTTTCACCACCCTTAATGTAAAAAAAAAAAAAATTCCATATTTCTAGCCTGAATATACCCTCTTTTAGTTCAAAACCTTTGCCCATTGTCCAATTGCTACCTAGCCTAGGACCTAGTTAAAAGTCTGTTCCCAATGTTCTTATAAGCCCCTTTTAAGTATTGAAAGGCTGCAATGACGTCTCCTTGGAGTCTTCTCCAGGATGAACCATCCCAGCTCTTTCAGCCTGTTTTCCTTCTATGTCTGCATAGAAGAGGTGCTCCAGCCCTCTGATCATCTTTGTGTTCTTCCTCTGGACTCACTCCAACAGGTCCACATCTTTCTTCACCCTAGAAATTGACATGGCATTACAAGTGGGGTCTCATGAAACTGGTATAGAAGGCAAGAATCATCTCCCTCAACCTACTGGCCATGCTACTTTTGATGCACCCCAGGATATGATTGGCTCTCTGGGATACAAGAGTGCATTGCTGGGTCATGCCCATATTTTCATCCACCTTAAGTCCTTCTCTTCAGGGCTGGTCTCAATCAGTTCCTTGCCCAAACTGTATTTGTACTTGGAATTACTGTGACCCAGGTGCAGGATCTTGCACTCAGCCTTACTGAATCTCATGAGACACCCATGGGCCCACTTCTTAAGCTTGTCCAGATCCCTCTGTCTGGCATACTGTCTCAGTCAAGTCAAACCAAGCCACTCATTTTGGTGTCATCTGAAAATCTGCTAAGGGTACACTTGATTCTACTGTCTATGCCATTGATTAAGGCATTAAACAGTATTGGTCCCAGTATAGGTTCTGAAGGGCACCACTTATAACTGATCTCCATTCAGAGACTAAGCCATGGATCAGTACTCTCTGGATGTGACCATCCAGTTTAGTTGGATGTTGCTTAACTGCCTATTTGTGTGCTTCTGTGTTAAGTGGGTCCTTAGATTTATGTGAAAAGATTACCCATCCTGAATATCATTTTCATCAGAGAGAATCATGATATAAAGTCATTAGTTCCCTTCATGCCATTTTCTTCCTTTTTTATTTCTTTTTCTGTTTTATTCAGACTCCAGACTCAAATATTTTCCCAAAGTTTTGGGCGTTTTTTTGTTTGTTTGGTTGGTTGGTTTTTTTTTTTGTTTGTTTGTTTTTTGTTTGTTTGGGTTTTTTTTGTTTGTTTTGTTTTGTTTTGTTTTGTTTTTTTGTGATTCCTAGATTCATTATGCATTTCTAATTCTAGTACTTCTCCAAAAGAATTATGGATTGCCCTTACCTGATGTTGACATTGCTGCCGCCCCTGGGCTAGAGTGAATCATCTCCTGGGAAGACTAAAACCAAAACTTATTACAAAAAATACTTAGTACTTAATTTAACTTTAAAAAAGTCGTTGACTAATTCAGAAGGAAAAGAGCTCTTCTGGCTGGAAAGAAGATGCCCAAGCCTGGGCACCTAGTCTTCTGTACGTTGAAAACTGTGGGTCATGTAAAAATATAGTGTGCTTGTCAGACCTTGAACAAGCATGCAAGAGTCTGCAAGTTTCCCTGCAGAGTCTTCATCAAGATGACACCTAAAATAATTAGACAGCTTTGGGTTGTTAATAGGTACAGAGTGAAAAAATAGATGAGGATACCAAAGCAAGGATATTTCTGGTGGATTTCCAACTAAATTATGTAACATGCTCCTTTGGGCCAAGCAAAGATAGAATTAATTTTAGAGCTTTCACTTCTCCTATTCTGTCAACATTGTATGACTTCTAGTACCACCTTTCAAATTTGCTGTAAAGTTGTTGCATGTCATAATTAACACTGCTTTCTTTACAATTTAATATGGTCCTTTTGCTTCTCCTTGAGGAAAAGAGCTTCCGTTTTCATAAACTGTCACATTGACGGACTGAGACTATGTGCCTGAATATTCAAACATTTTAGCCTTTCCAAACCTTGCAGGTTTTTGCCATTGTGCTGGTTTTGGCTGGTATAGACTTAACTTCTTTTTCATAGAAGCCGATATGGGGCTGTGTTTTGATTTGATGGTAAAAATAGAGTTGCTTTTGTCCTCATTAAGCAGTGCTTGCACAGCATCGAGGCCTTTCCTGCTTCTTACCTCAAGCCACCAGTTGGAAGGATGTGAGCGCACAAGAGTTTGGGATGGGATGCAGCTGGAACAGCTGATCCCAGCTGATCCAAGGGATATGCTACAACATATGGTGTCATGTTCAGCATATAGAGCTGGGGCAAGAAGAAGGAAGAAGGCGGGGGGAAGGGGTGTTCACAGTAATGATGTTTGTCCTCCCAAGTCACTGTTATGCATGATGGAGCCCTGCTCTCCTGGGGATGGCTGAACACCTGCCTGTAAGTGGGAAGAGGTGAATTCCTTGTTTTGCTTTGCTTGTGTCTGCAGAGTTTGTTTGCTTTACTTAAACTGTTTTCATCTCAACTCATGTTTTTTTTTTTTTTCAATTTTACCATTCTGATTCTATTCCCCATCCCACTGGGAGGTGGGAGTGGGATTGAGCAAATGTTTGTGTAGAGCTTGGTTGCCTATTGGGTTTAAACCACGACAGACATGCACCACCAAATTCTCCATGCTTTTAAAGTCCTGAAAGTGATCTTGCATAGTATGACGAGAGATATCTTTAAACTACACCAATGTATGTCTCCTCAAAATGCAGAGTTTTCAGCAGATCTGTCCTGAACACCATTATGCCTCAGCCAGCTTCAGCTAGAGTCATGCTCAAATGGTGTTAGCAAACTCCTGTTTGGTACTGGGTAAAGCAAGACTGAAACCTCAAGGAAGACAAACCCAGCAGGTGTAATCCGTGACTGCATACTTCAACAGTTCTTGCCATCAGAAGCCAAACCGGATGCTAATTTTTCCAGAAATTGAAAATTTGAATCTTATCATCTGTACAGAATTAAAATGGAAATTATTTGAAATAAATAAAGAAGAGGAAAATTGTTAAGATATTGGAAAGAGACAAAATAGATTCTAATTTATTCAGATTACAGAACTTTCGAAGTACAGAAATATGCTTTAACTCAAAAGAAACAGATGAACTGTTAGCTAAAAATGGCAAAAAACTGCCTTGACTTTCTTGTTGAAAGGGCGGTTATTTTCTACAGTTTCTGCAATGAGCTAAAATGAGCAATTTATTTTGTATTTATTTGCCTTCAGACATGTTTCTATTTATGGCCACATGGTATGCTCAATGGAGTCTTAAAATAGTGAGGCTGGGTTCACAGGATGACTCAATGGATCAGCATGTAGAAGAGGGCGGATGCAGCCTCTCTGTCGGGGGCAGGATGGCAGCAAATGCCCCTTGTTGCTCCCCTATGGGGTGTCCACAGGCTTCTGTGGAAACAGCTGGTCCAGTCCCAGCATGACATTTTTGAAATAACCACAGTTAGTATTTGACATCCCTGTTGGTCTAGCCAATTGAAAGGCTAAAGGCTAAGTAAACTGTGGTGAAAAATATTGGCTCTGAAATTTTGTGATCACTGGGGTCAACTCAAACCACAATGATGGTTAAGGGGAAATGCTTCCATCACAGCCACTGGCAGCACATGCACATGTGGACTAAGTACTGCATTCTCTATTCAATAATACTGTACAAGGTGTGGGTGCCCAGGACCCCCACACTGGGCCAGGTGGATATTTTCCAAAGGAACTGCAGAGAACCCGTGGAGAACCCATGGTGGAGTATGTATGGTAAGAATGCAGCCCACAATGGGGAGGACCCACTTTGTACCATTGAGTCTGAGGAGGAGTTAGAGGAGTTGGAAATAAAGGGCTGAAGTTGTTCCTGGGAAGAAAGGGTAGATGGGGAGAAGATTTTTTTTTCTCACTACCTACATTTTTTTTAATTGACAAGAAATTAAATTAATTTTCCTTCATGTTAAATCTGTTTTGCCCATGATGGTTGAAGGTAGCTTATCTCATAACCTTTATCTCAACATGGCTTTTTCTTCTTATTTTCCTACTTGTCTTTTTGAAGAGAGGGACTGAGAGAGCAGCTGAGTAGTGGCCAGGCAGCCATGTTCAACCCACCCCACACAGCTCACATGAACACTAAATTAACTAATTTCTATTTTAAATAAATAAATTACTTAATTTTTAATTCAAGCATTTTTCAGTTCTTAAAAGTCAACATTCTTGACTGAGATTTAGCATTGGAGTAGAATTCTTGAATTAGCATCCTTGTTTATGAAGAGGGTTATTCTAGTCTGGCAGCTTTGGATGTCATGCAGGTGCCTTTGCAAACCAGTATATGCCATACCTTTTCAGGAGCTATGTCTGAGACACTGTGTGGTCTATTTGAGGTCAGCCATTTTCTGATGAACAGGATAACTCTGTTTAAATGCCAACAAAACTTTCATTTGAATTTACTTAACTCAGCCCTCTTTGGTAAGGAGGTCTGCCAGGACTTTACAGTTATTTTATAAAATCCAGCAGACTTATGCTTCTAAGCATGTATAATGAGTGCACTTGAATTAGATGGCGGGCTATTTTAAACAGCAGTTTCTCATCAACACACTTTCTGATAAATGTGGAGAGTGAAAATTCTCTGAGTACCCTCCTCTTCTATGTATTTCTCCATCAATTCTCAGAGCCAGCTGGCCAAGGCAGGTGGCTTTGTTTTGGAGAATGTGGCATCAGCTGATTAAAAACATAGTGACCAACCTGTGAAAGTACCTTCACAGGATGAATACTCATCTATTTCATCTGTGAATCAACACTCCAAAATAGTGTACAGTGTACAGTGAGGGGATGCATGTCTGAACAAATAAATTAAATTGATTACATCAGCCAAATATCAACTTCTAAATAAATTTCACTTAAAATAAATCTATTTTTTATGCTTATGTTTCTATGAAATGCTTCCTCATATCCGAAACAAGACAGATTGCTGCTGGGCTAATATTGTATTTACTGCCAGGAGTCTGTGAGATCCCTTAGAAAATGGAAGAAATTACTACAGTTTTATTAAAAACAAGCAGACAAACAAACCATAGCATTGCAGTGGGAAGATATTGTAGTGCTCACATCATTGTTTTTCTGCGCTCTGCTGTCCCCAAGGAAAGTACGTACTGGAACGGACGTCATTGGTACAGATGCTCAGCAGCTACTTCCGGATATAATTAAGAATAGACTGTTCTGCAATAGTTTTTTTAATGAATTACCAGGTGTATTTTTGATACAAGACTATTTTGTTTTATAGTCTTCTATTTTGTAAGACTGTTTTCTTACAATTTTATTTTATTTTGGAAAAGCTGTCCAACTTGCTTTGCTTTACCCTGTTTTTGCTAAGTTTTTATTACTTCTATCATTCTTTTGTGATTAATTCTGTGGACTTGTACTAACCTACTATGTTGCTTATTCTTCTGCTTAAAAAAAAAGAAAAAGGAATTTATTCCTTGAATATAAATGTTTACTCTGAAAATAAATGGTGAATATTTGCCATTATACCATGTGTTATGATTATTATATTCAATTGCTCCTGGGTTTTTTTTCTCACCACTGCACAAGCTTTTTGCATTCCAAATTTACATCTTTTTTAATATTGCCATTTCTCTCTCTCCAACTCATTTTTAAATTTTATTGGGGAAGATATTTTTCTATTTACTGAATTTGAGACTGATATTAAATTGGTGATTAATCCCAACTTTGTCATATATTTAAAAATAATTCTATACTTACCCAGACAAATATATAAAGAATTCTTTAGAGCATAACAAACACTCTCCTCCTGGAAGAATAATAACAAAGAAGTAGCTCCCATACCGCCAATGAAATGGTGAGAGTTGAAGAGGAGGCCATTTTATTGACAGACAGGGAAATACTGATCAGGCTCTAGTGTTGTGACCAGGTGGATTCTGTGCTATTTTAAAGAAAATCTTGATGTGAAAATTTTCATTATAGAATTTATAATCTATACCCCAAACCTCTAAAAATTATATAGGACTGCTGTATTTCTGACTTTCCTGTTTATATGTATTTTGGTGGCAAATTCTGTTACAGCACATCTTGGCTGGAGTTGTTTACAGTTACATCTTCCATGTTATGATTGGTTACATGTTTCATTCACCTTTTTTAGCCACTTATGACATTGGTTCTGTGTCATGATAGAACATTTTTCCTGAACAATTATATTCATATTTTGGTAAGCTTATTTAGTTCTATCTCTGTGTTAGTATCTTTATAGCTTATCCTTGGTCACATCTATATGAAGTTCACCTATGCTATATTTAGCATATTCATCTGTATGAAGACCTAATTCCTTGAATAAACTGAATAAGGAGACATTTTGAATGTGACAACAGATTAAAAATAACTGTGAACAGTGTTTCCACTAACTGAGGACTTGAAGTTATGTTGTTAGAAATTACTGGCACTTAAAAAGAAATATGCAGTTATTTCCCACTGGAATTGTATCCATAGCAATGAGAAGGTTATGATGTTAGCAACTCTGTGTATATTTCAGATTTGGGGTTTCATCAAATTCCTAAAAACACCTTTTGGAACTAAGTTTTTGAATTCTGTTGGGATTATTCTAACTATGTATAGCAGCACAATCTATGATCATTTTTCTTTGAAGACTATATTACGGGAGAGAGATTTATCTTAATAATCTTAGACATTTAAAATTTAAATTAATTTAAAATCTTTTGGCCAGGTCTAGAGCAATAATATTAAACTCCTTTTATATTCAATAGAAAAGAACCACCACTTCCAGAGAAGTTCATCTTCTCATAGAGTAAACAAGTAAAGTTACATAGTATGAATTTTATTCAAGATGTAGGGCTTGTTTTCAGTGCTAAATTACTCTGGGGTGTTGTTTGTATTGCTGCTTATCTGACATCTGGAAACACATGGGATTCTATAGCTTGAAGTAAGTGATAGATTTCACTGGAGACAAGTGTATGATTTGGTGTGGCTTGAGCATTGTTTTGGTATGTGATTACCCTCATTTAACCTAAGCTGTCTCAAGAAAAGTCAACTTCTCCGTAGATAACTTAAGTCACACATTGTGGAGAAAAAATCCTAGGAACATAATTAACTCTGGTCATTAATTTTCTCTCATTGGAAGACTGACCTTGATCTGCACCTCAGATCTGCTCACGTGCTTTACAAGGCACTCAAAATGTTTTGGCAGCCTAATTGTAGAAGTGCAAAACAGTGAGTAATGGGAGTCATGAGAAGATGCTAAGTTACTGTCTGATGATCTACACATGGACATGACATATCTGATGATCTACACATGGACACTACTTGTCTGAGCCCCACTGGCTTATAGCAGCAGTCTGAGCCACAGTCTGAACTATTCCCAATTTCAGACCAGTGCCTTATTCCACATATCATGCCCCCTGTTCATGAGAGGGAGTTGTACAAAACCTCGTGCATATCAACATACTGTAATGACATGAGAGTTTGAGACTGGGAAAATTGTGGGCTTTGAGTGAAAGACAACAGGTGTTACTACTTTGAATAAATTCATTTAGTGTCACTAAATCTGTGAGATTTGGTTGGGGTTTTTTTTCTTATGCTTAGGAGCACAGGCAAGAGTGCTTTGAACTTTCAGTGGGTACTTTTACAGAGTTTCCTTCAGTCCAAATCATAAGTAAGAAAGCTTGTATTCCCTGTGCTGGAATTCCCTATGGGTTTTCTGTATAATCTGAAAAAAATGGTAACCTTTCACATCCAAGGATAACATTTCTGCAATATTTTCCCACAGAATTCAATCAGTAAATAATTTCCATCTTTCTGATTTGTTATGATAAAACTGTTTGAGTTGTAAGCTGTTAAAAACTTGCTTAACAACTCAGTTTCTTTAAGGAATCCCACAGTCTGATACTTACACTGCATTAGACCCTAACCATATGTTTTGTTTGTTTGCTTGTTTGGGGTTTTTTAAGAGATGTGTAAGGTTCTCCTTACACCTATTCTTGAAGGTGGAGAAAGCTCCCTAATTAGCACTATAAAGTGAAAGCCCTGATCACAGCCCCCATTTAAACTAGAGTTGTTTCTCTGTTTCTGATTTTCTCCATACATGGGCAGTGTTTTTTCTGTAATGTGAACACTAACATATGGAGTTAACCATGAACTGTCAATATCCATTTATAGACAATTATCCAAACATCGTTACGATGTTTAAGATTAATAACTCTCTTCAAATCATGCTATAGCTTCTTGTATGTTTCCCACATAAGCAGGTTTTGCTTAGTTGTTTTTTGTACAGTTTCTAAAAAGCTTCTGGGGAGTCTACCCATGTTCCTTCCTTCCAAAGTCATTTTGATGTTCAATTTTTAATCAGCTTAATTTCCCACAAAGTTTTGCAGAGGTGTACTGCAAAAGCATGTATCACATTATTCAAACAACCCACTTGTTTCTGGATAAATGGAATCTTTCTCTAATACATCAGTTTCAGAACATACAGAAACTGTTTTGACAAGATTTAAAAACTGGAGGCTGCCAAGGATAGCTATGAGCATGACCAGTGAATTGAAAAATGTGTCTCCTAGCAAAAGAATTTAAAATTTTGGCTTGGTTAACTTACTAAAGGCAATGATACACTATAAGTTTCCCTCAGACATTTCAGAATGACTATACAAGGAGCAGAAATGTTGTGGTGGAGGGCATTCCAGTATAACATGGAGAAATGGTACAAACACCAGACATGACTCCCAAAGTTACATTAATTCAACCTGTAGTAGAAATAACCAGACTTGTAACTTATATAAGAATTATCTGGTAATATTCAGACCTTCTTTTTCTTGACACATAGGCTGAGAAAACTTTCTTGGTTTTCCCATCTCTGAAGGATTAGTTTATCAAATAGAAAGAATAATTCCATGTTTTTCTACCTACTTCTTTCTTTGGTTGGTTTTGGAAGTGGGATTTTTATTTGGTTTTAAATTTTCGGCCTTTCCCCTCATAACACAGAGAGTTTTCAACAGTAATTTTTCCAGAATACATCTGGAGTGACTTTCCCTCTCTGTTGTGAATATTAAAATTTCATCAATTGAAAATCTAAAACTTGTAAACAAACAAAACAGTTTTGGGGCTGGGAAGATTTTTTTTTCCCTTCTGTGTCCTGCTAAGGTCTATACAGAAGGAAACATGTGCCATCTGTGTACACAGGCTTTGTTAATTTGGAAGATTTGTACTTCAGAGCTGTTAGCAGCCAGTTTGCCATAGTACAGTACTTTTCCTGAACCTCAGTGCCGGAATAGAGAGGCAAAAAGATAGCTCATAAGCACCCTGATATTGAGATTGATAGGTTTTCATTCCAAATTTGCCTTCTCTATATGCAGATAAGGGAAGCAACAAAGAGTCCACTTGAGTGCAAATTCATTGCATTGCATTTTGTGTCTCTGTTTCACTACAAAATTCATACTTCTTTTTAGTTTGAAAGCTAAATTGAGCAGGAAATTAAATATATGACTGCCAGGACATGCAATTGCTCGTACCATGGACTGGAAACAGCAAGAGCGACAGAAGGGAATTCCAGCAAGTCAACTGTTCAATTGTACAACTGGGACCCATTTGGCAACCGATGTGAATCACTACCTTTACTCTCTCAGTCACACCAAGGAACTGCTCAGTTTACTGTCTAATTCCTATAACACACATTCAGCAGCCCATCCTACTGGGGTTTTCTTCCACCTGGCTATATAACCTTACAATATTTCTGGAAAATGCCATGGTGTGAAAGTGCTACCCAACATAAATCCCATCAGATCAGCAGTTATGGTCCTGCTGATAAACCAAGACCATATGACAATAAAAAGTCTGCTAATCTCTTGTGCAAATGATTCCCAGGTTGGTGTTCCATTACCCAACACACAGGGTTTTATTCTTTCTATTCCACTGAGATATGAACAGGAAAAAAGGGATGCACTTTCTGCGCTACTCAAATATCAGAGACAAATACCTTCCCAAACAGAAAACAATCAACCATAAAAGCAAAAAATGCCCCTCAAATTCCCAAGAAATTTTGTAACAGCAGGATTGGGCTGAAGCAGAAACAAAGGGATAAAGAAGGCTAGTGAAAAATACAGAAGGCATCTGAAAGTGGAGGGAGCTGATTGGTCACCCCTATTGTGGGGAAAAAAAAAAAAAAAAGAAAAGTTTAAAAAGAAGAAAGGAATCATGTTACTGGGAAATGAGAAGGAAGATAAGCAAGACAAGTTTCCACAGACAAATAACTGTAAACAAAAATTAATTAAAGTATCTAGCCCTATAAAGGGGGAAAGGTCAAAGAGGGGAAAAGGACAATAAATAGGAAGGGCAAAAAGAAATGGTTAAGGAGAAATGTAGAGGGAAATAAGGCAGCATATTTCATTTTTCCATATTATATGTATTCATGTCACTTTGAACAAATTGGAGATAATTGCAAATTTCAGTGGCTCAATAGATTGAGTAAAACTAGACCACAAGTGTGCTTAAAACAAGAATTACTGCTGATAAATGCAGGAAATACTGCAAAGGTGTCAATGGTTCTTTTCTAGATTGCTTATTTTCTGCAAACAGAAATTTAGACAGGCATATGGTAATGGATAAATATTGTCATTTTCAGGCTTTTACCTGAAATTAAATCCACCTGCAAGCTACACCTGGTCAAATAGCTCTTTCTTAATAATATTTGTTCAAAGGTTAGTTTCCTGTAGCAGGTGGACTTGTGATGAGCTAGTCCGGAACCTTTTTATTTCCAAGGACTTTTTGAATGTCCTGAACAAACACTTCACAGCTTCCTGTTTGCCATTGGATATCTGTGCTGCATGAGCAATCATCAGAAAAACTTTGACATATATGAAAATATTATTTGTAGGTGTGATCTAATCCACCTAATATAAGCATTTTATTTGTGCCTGGTTTTAAGTACTGTGGGAACCAGTCATGTCATCTGGCAGTCACAGGTGAAGGGGTTTGGGGGTCTCCAGATGGCAGTGCTGGACACTGCAGGTTGCTCATTACAAGTCCATCAATGAAGATGGGATTTTCACGAGGCATTGGTAAATTTAGGTGCCTAAATCCCCTTCACTTGGTGTTGTTATTCAAATACATCCACATATATAAAAAACCCCCAAATTTTATATTTGAATGTTTCCACTCTATTATTTTTCAAACTTGCTCATTACATGTATTCTGATGACTAAGACTTTAAGATAATCTCTAATCTGTTCTTTTCTAAAATTATTTTTGGGGGGATTTGCTTACAAATTACATGTATGGGGTTTTACTTTCAGAATTCTCACAAAACAATGGATTTCCTAACTTAAGGTATAGATCTTTTTAACTCGTTGGAATAAAATATGTAAAAGTTGCATAGATGCAATTATTTTGGGAGGATACAGATGGGTATTATAATGACTGAGAATTTCTTGCTTATTTTAACTGCTCATAAATATCTAGGGAATATATCTCTTTAATGTTAAAATACAAAATATGACATGGAAGAAAGCGAACAAGTAAGCTTTTTAAGTCTTTTGTTACTCAAGTAAAGGATACAAAAATATACAAAAATACAAAAATTACCCCCTAGTAATCTTACACACATACATGCTTTCTTTGTAGGCCTTCTGTATTGCTGAAAATTTGGAGTAGGCATAAGATAAAGAATTATATATTCATTTGGAATCTTGATTGAGATCAGCATGGTTACACATGAAGAGTCAAATCATCACCCAGAAGGTTTCTGAATTTCATGTAGTGACCCTTAGCACAGGGTCAGGACTGTTTAGGCTTGCTGAAGATATAAGTTGATGAGACCACCTCTTACAGCTCAACAAAGCTGTGCAAAAAATTGAAGATTCTCCCCCTCTGCTCTGCTCTGATGAGACCCTGCAGTGCTGCATCCAGCTCTGAGTCCTCCAGTGCAGGAAGGACCTGTTGCAGTGAGTCCAGAGGAGGCCGCCAAGATGATCAGAGGGATGGAGCACGTCTGCTGCGAGGAAAGCCTGAGAGAAAGGAAATTGTTCAGCCTTGAAAAGAGAAGACTTCAGGCTGACCTAATTGTGACATTCCAGTACCTAAAGTGAACCTACAAGAAGGCTGGAGAGGGACTATACAAGGGCATGTAGAGTCATGACAAGGAGAAATGGCTTCAAAGTGAAAGAGAGTAGGTTTAGATTAGATAGTAGGAAGAAATTATTTATTGTGTAGGTGGTGAGGTACTGAAACAGGTTGTCCAGAGAAGCTATGGATGCTCTGGAGGTGTTCAAGGCCAGGTTGGATGGGGTCTCTGAGCAATCTGGTCTAGTGAAAGGTATCTCTTCTTGTGGTAGAGAGATGGAAACTCGATGATCTTTAAGGTCCCTTCCAATCCATATGATCTTATGATTCAATTATTATATTTTCATAGCACATGACTGCAAATTAAAATCTCTGACTTACTTTTATGCCATGCTAGTGAATAGCATTGGGATTGAAGGAAGCCTCACATCTTAGAGCAGCTGAATTTTCTTTTTTCATTTTCCAGACTAGATTTAAAAAATGTCATTGGGCAAAAAGTGTGATGTAAAAATAAATCTGAAGAAACAATTAATTCACTGAAAAGTCTCCATATAACACATTTTAACATTGTAAAGTGGCTGCAGCTACCCGTCAAACACCCACCCAGCCCCTTGCTCAATCCTCTTTCCTGAGGGCCAGGATGAAAACAGAATGAAGGCAAGAAGACTCATGGATGAAGATAGTGATATTTTAATAGGGAAAGTAAAATGAGTGTGTGCAAGCCAAGAAAAAAGAGGAATTAATTCACTCATTACCTTTGGCAGTTGTCCAGTCCCATACTGTAAAGCAGACCTTTGCACCTGTAATATATACTTGGGAATGCAAATGTCATTACCATGGGCACCTTTTTTTCTCTCTGTTCCAGAGCTTGACACCATGAATTGTAGACTATCCCTTTGGTCCATTGGGATCAACTGTCCCAGCTGTGTTCCCCTACAAACCGTTGCCCAGCCAATCTATCACATTTGTAGTCACACAACAGAAGGCAGCCAAACAGTCCAAGGGTTTTTTATATGAAGGTATCTCCATCATAGAGATATGTTTTTTTTATATGAAGGAGTCTTACAGTTTTCATAATCTGTTATGATCCATGACTTGAATAGCTGCAGACTACATGAGAACATGTGTGTTGCATTTAGGGAGTCTTCTGAGGGTTGCTGCTGAGGAAAATATTCCAGTGAGATCTTGAAAATAGCTGATCTCTCTTTAGAAACAGGGCTAAAAGGGACTGCTTAGAGAGTGATGGATTTAAGATTTTTGAGAGATGCTTTACTCCTCCACATTATGACTTTTATTTTCATTAGGCTGAATAATGTGACTTTTGCCCTAAGGAGAAATCCAGATTTCATATTTTTGAGAACAGGTTGTCAGTTATTTGGGTATCTAGTATAATTTTAGAATATTCAGTTTTTTCACACACACAGAATGCACAGAAACCTTGAAAAAAATGGACTCAAATCTAGAGTGTTTCTGGTTGTTTTGCTTCCAGCAAATAGTGATGATTTTTTTTTTTTAATTTTTTTTTTTTTTTTTTTTTTTTTTTTTTTTTTTTTTTTTTTTTTTTTTTTGTCAGTAGCACAGAGACTTAAGCATTCAGAATTAGGCAAAATGTGGGATGTTACACAAGTTTCAGGTTTCAGCAGTACAGTGTGGGATGGCAGCAGCAAATCCCACTCTGAGTAAGGTATGAGTTTTCATAAATGTTAGCTACTGGTAGCAATTCAAAACCTGACATGCAAGTTATGTCTTCATTCCTCAGTCTAGGTTTATGACTTAAAATATCACACATTTTATTAACAATGTGGATTTATTCACATGGCTGTGATTTTCAGAATATAATTAAGTAAATAGATGCTCAAGGCAGCAAATATATCCTTGCCATTCATACTCCTCCATATTCTCTATGTTCTAAAATAACTAAAGTTTTCATGTTTTCTTTCCTTCTATTTATTAAATCATCTTGCCCTGAGATTTGACCAGTTGGTTAAGAACATGGTGCTAATGGCACCAAGGGTGTGTGTTTGATCTCCACATGGGCCATTAACTTCAGATTTGGACTTGATGATCCTTGTGGATACCTTCCAACTCAGAATATTCTGTGATGTCTTTTTTTTTTTTTTTTTTTTTTTTTTTCCTCATCAGAAGAAAAGAGCATTAAAGAAAAAAAAAACAACCCTTGTAGGCCTTCTAAGTCAGGTTACTTCGGAGAAGAGGAATTATCCTGATGAAAGTCTATGAAGTTCTAATATTTCTTGAAAGTACAAATTCACGCAAAAGGAGCTTTATGAGAGGAGATAGAAAACAGTTAGTGAAAAGAGAAGAATCAGTACAAGCAGCTGCACAGTCTATGCAAAAGCTTTTAGAAACCATTGTTGCTGCCTGGAGAGGACTTGGATGAGAAATGGAATTAAGGAATCTGCCTCTCATCTTCCACTCCACCAGTGTCCTCATCTCACCCCTTCAATCATTTTCAGTATTACAAATGTGCCATAAGCCCTTTAAACATTTAATTACTTGATCACTCCAAATCATGTCACCCTAAGTCACTTTTTTTATTATTGTTGTACAAGAACTGAGAAAAGATGTATCTGTAAAGTGAAATTCAGTGCTGTCAAGGCTTGACTCCAGTCTACGCATCAGTATTTGTAGGGTCTGCTGAATGTGATAGTTCTGGAAAGAGAAAAGGTGTAGTCGTGTTGCTGTCCCAGTGAGATGCTGTGAGAAGAGGCAGTGACACATTAACCTGCCTTTACTGCTTCCAGAACCTGAGCCTTTAATCTTGGGCATATCTTTGCTTTAGGTTGCTCAGCAGTAATTGAACTATTCCTGTTGTTCCATATTGCATAGATACATGTAACAGTGGCCCTGAAAAGACAACTGTCTTACAAGAGGAGATATTTTTACCTAGAAGGTCATTCTCAAATATGTATATATTTCAGGGACATGGTGCTGGTATGCTGTGTAATCAACTGAACCAATACGGCAGCTCTGCATAGCTAGCTCTGCAAACCTCGCTTAAAGTAATGCTCACCTTGTGCACTTGATAAACATTTTGATTTCCTAAATGCAAACTGCCACAAAATGGTTTCATGATTAGCAAGCAGAAAGACTTGCAGTGTTAAGGTGTATCTTTTCCCTCTTGTCCATTTTTTTGCCCCTCTCCTGTTATGGATGTCCTGCAGGAAGAAAAGCCAACCAGAGGGTGGCAACTCTGTTTTACAATAGCTTTCAGAATTCCACAGTTTGCTTGTTGTCTGCTGCTCCATGAGAAAACATCTGGTGGAGCCATCATGTGAACAACAGAATTTGAAAGTGGAAATGGAGTTTTTCAGACTGAGGAAAAGGTTTCTGCATCTGACTTGTGGAAGACTTTTTCCTGTTTTCCTGATTGGAAACAGGCAAGATTTTAATGAGTTTTTTCTGACCCATGACAGAGATGTGAGTTTTTTCCCTTTACACTCCCCTCCAATGGCCTTTTAATTACTTTGGGATGCTATTAAACATAATATTTTTTATATTAACCATATAAACTTTATATTAAAAATTATTTCAAGATCATATGTTAGCATGAAGAATATTATGGGTGCATATGCTAATGTAAAACAGAAGTGATGTATATACTAATGCCTGTAATATCAAAGTAAATACATTTAGAATTTATAGACTACCACTGAATTTTGATTTTAAAAAGTTAAATCAAAAATATGTTTCTAGTGCTATCTTCACTTCCTCTGATCTTTCTTTTTGATATGCATATTAGTCTATTTTATTGTGATATTGCATATTTTGTCATATGGATCCTCGAACTTATGTAGTACATTGTGACTTAAGAAACAGATACACAGTTCCTTCCAGCAAGTCATCACAGTTGGTCTGTAATAAGGGATGTTAATGCAATGAAATTGTTAGTACTAAACAGTAGTAACAAAGAAACTTCTGTGTGAACAGGCTTTTGGGTACATGAAGTGGCAGGCATGGCGTACAGGAATGCTGTATTCTAGAAGCTTCATGTGTGTCCTGGGTTGCAGTGGAAGATGTACACAAAGTATTTATTCTATCACCATCTTCATGAACTGTTGAAACCAGGTGGGCTAGTGTTTTCCCAAGCCCCTGCCTCTTCTGCTAATGGCCTTTGGAGTGTCTTCTGCTAATGGCCCATTAACGCCTTGCCCATGAGTCACAGGTAACCCCCTCCAGGAGTTATCTCTGTTAATGGGCCATCAAGGACCCACTTCACACTCCTCATCCTACTGTGAGATGCTCTGCCCAGGGGGAGGAGCCAAGCATTCTCACCTGGATATAAGCTGGTATGTGGGACAGTGCAGGTAGCACTTACCTACTGGATTCCCAGAGGACCAGAGCTACCAGACCTTTCTACAGGATCACTGCTTCAGGAAGAGCACTTCACCTGGACTGCTTCCACCATCCTGCTCAGGTTGTATTCTGACTCTGTCAGTGATCCTTTGTGTTATTGCATTTGTTTTGTTTTATTTTTACCTTTTTACCTTTCTTCTTATTAAATTATATCTCTGACTTGGAGCCTCTCATTCGTTTTGCTTTCAAACCACAACAATGTGGAAGAATTAGGACCTAGCTTGGATGTGGGATCTGGAAGCAAGCTATCAAACTGACTCCCAAATTACCAGCTTTTCAGATGGAAAAGATGAGTTCTTCTAACTGAAATAGAGAAAGTATTATGGCTGAGCATAACTGGAACACTGAAATTGTATTTGATGTGCCAGACAGAATAAAACTTTCTTTGCATTCTCATTCTAACAGTGGACACTTTCTCCCCATAATTTTAAGTTAGTTCTTCTGCTCTCTCTGGAGCTTCATAGTAAAAAAGTTAATTTATTTCTTTGGCAGCTGAATAAGTAAAATTGGTGTCAAATTATCTGCAGTATGCTGCCTAGTTATTTTTTTCTGCAATACATGCTGCCTTTTTGGTATAGAGTAATAGTAAATTTTTTTGACAGATGATTAATAAGACTACTTATTAATTACATCCTTAATATTTTAGAATTTGTTTTCTGATATGCTGGCCAGTCTTAACCACAATTACAGAGCTGTTTTTTTTTCTTGAATACTTTTTGTGATACAAAATATAGCAAGGATGCAAAACTGCATGGACCATAAAAATCTGATTAAGTATTTTATTACTAGAATGTTTAGTTCTTATATATTAGAAAACAACTGCCTTATAGCCCTAAATTAGCAGCAAAAAAATTAGATATTTTTTTAAAAGCTGTGGATTAATTAATTGAGCTCAACTAAGAAATAGTTGCTCAATAATAATTTATTTAGTCTATCCAATGCTACTCCTATGCAAAATAGTTTGTTTCTTCCCCATTTTTTTTCTGTATTTCAAATGTCATTTTGTTGCTTTTGTTATTCAGTCTGTGCATCCATATTTGAGGTGCATTTAAATCCATCATATTCTATGAAGACACCTGTGATGCCTTATCCTGTGGATAAATCCTCAAAATTGTAAATAAGGTAAGGAAATAGGGGTCAATGTCTTTCATAGGAAGGACAGCTATGGCATAGTTACTGTTAATTCCATGTCTTATCACCTACTCTTGGTGAAACATGCCTTCTGGACAGGCACATATCCATGATTTGAAGGTATGAGGAGAAAGCACATGCATTCACTTTTTGCATTAAATTTTCCTATACTTGCTCCCTTTCAACCAATTGGCCTTGTCTTATATATAGCTTGTTTTACTTCACCCCTAAGCAGAGAAATATAAAAAGTTCTAATTTTTATGCACATGGTACATAACACATCTAGAATCATCTTGGTCAGTAACATTAGCAGCTTTGGTATGGCCAGAATTGTAAGTTTGCAGAATCAGTGCATGAGACCATTTGATTTTCTAAAATTATCAATGCTTTCTTGGTTTGGTTTTTAATACATACACACAAAATAAAATGTAGATGTGCTAAATATTTCCTAATGGTGCATGTTTTAATTTGGATGTATACAAATGTTATTGCCCTGTGGAAATTTTCTGACTCCATAAAGTGACTTGATTTCTGAGATTATCCCAACTTCTTTCTATAGACTTTACTGTTTATAAATTTGCAGCAGACATGAATAAAAACAGTAGAATATGACCAAGTTTATAATCTAAAGCAAAAATCAGACTAATTTCTGTAAAGCTAATTCTAATTTATAGCACTACAAATCAGATCACAACTTGAACAGATGGTAATAATTATTAATGGTAAATAAATTTAATGAAAATAAAATAGAAGAAGGTTTTGTGGTAACAAATCACCTAAGGAAGTCAAGGAGATTAAATTTATTTCACTGTTTAAGAATCTCTCAGTGTTGAAGTACCTGCTTCCAGATGTATTATGCTGGTTTGTGGAATTTAGATACTTTGTTCTTGATATTAAAATGGAATTGAAAGTTAGAGCTGGACAGAAAATGATTTTCCCATCCCCAAAAAACTTTTTTTAATATTTCAACATTTTTCCCAGACTAAACCAGGATGAAAAATTGGACTGTCAAAAGTGTTTAAGAACTGAAATTAAAAGATAAAGAACAGATTTTGTATAAGAAACAATAAATAGAGTTTTCAAGGGCTTTTCAGCTTAGGAAACATATCTATAGCTGTCTAAGATAGCTGCTGAGAAGGTAGATAGGCAATTATTCATTGATTCAAATGAAAAAATGTTGGGAGCATGAAATGAAGTTTGCAAGTGGCATAAAATGCATAGTTACACTTGAAATGCTTCATTTTAAGATGCTGTAGAAGTGAAAAATTTGCATATTTAAAAAAAAATTCCATCCTGGAAGAAAATTATCCATGCTTATTAAATGTTTGGTAGTGGTTGAGCAACAAAATCCTGCATTTCAAAATACAGTGTGAAGAAGTAAAACTGTGTGTTTTTATACTCTCTCCAAAGGATATGCAATTCAGTACTTTTCATATGACTTAACACAAACATATAATTTTGCATTTTTATGTTTATCACATGCAAAATGCACTTAGATGAACATTAATATCAAATTAGATTGTTTCCTTCCGCTAATTTTGAAAAATGTATTTATTAGAAGGTTTATGAAATGTTTTCCTTAGCTTCTAAAAATAAGATTATCTTAATCATGAAAAATGCTGTTTTCTTCTTTGAGAAAATGTTGTAACAGAGCATTTCAGAATTTAAAAAAACAATGCAAATAGTGATAATGGAAGTTTGTGAGTTTTCCTTTCTGGTAAAACGTATCAATTTGGTTAGGTTGGTATTTCTAAGGAAAAAATACTAACAAGATTATTCTAAACCATTTATTTGTTTAAATAATGGAACAAATATAATGTTCTAGAAATTAATTTGAATTTTAAAAATCCTTTTGTTCTAATGAAAGCATACTGAAATTAATAGTAGACACTGGAAGAGAACCTTGTCTTCAGGACTTTTTTTATTTTAACACATGGCTGTGTCATGACTCAATGCTCTTGATTACCTAGATAACAAATCAGAAGACCTATGAACATGTTAGAAATTTCTTCTTTGAATAATGGAATCTACAGGCTTTGAAGTCTGAGACTAAACTTGACCTGAGACTTTAAATTCAACACACACATTCACATTTATGGAACATTGCTCCTGCATATGTATGCATTCTGTATTTGAATAGGTGAAAGAATACCAACTTCTGTATATGTCTATGTTAAGCCTACAGAGGATGGAATCTACGGTGGGTAACCTGGGAAGAGTACAGAGAGACTGACATTCTATGAAAACACCAAGCTTTGTGTGGTGTGGTCACTAGATTGGAGGGAAGGGATGCCATCCAGAGGAATCCAGAGGATAGGCTTGAGAGGTGGGACCTTGCAAACCTCATGAAGTTCAACAAGGCTGAGTTCAAGAGGTTGCACCTGGGTTGGGGCAATCACAAGCAGAAATCCAGGATGAGTGGAGAACGGATTGAGACATATCCAGTGAGGACCTGGTGGTGTTGGTGGATGAGAGGCTGGACATAACCTGGAAACGTGCCCTTGCAGCCCAGAAAGCCAATTGTATCCTGGGCTGCATCCAAAGTAGCATGGGCGGTAGGTCAAGGGAGGTGGTTCTCCCCCATTACTTTGCTCTCGTGAGATTCCCTTCAGTACTGGCTCCAGCTCTGGGTCTCCCAACATAAGAAGGACATGAACCTGTTGGAATGAGTCCAGAAGAGGGCCGTGGGGATTATCAGAAGGATGGAGCACACTCTGGAAACACTGGAGAAATAGGCAAGTGTGACTGCTGAGTAGGTAAATTGAGGAAATTGTGTAGGAGGAAAAAAATTTCCATATGTAATTTTACTGCTGTTACCACTTCTGGAATAGAAGAATTTATCCAAATGATGTCATTATCTTCAAATAGGCATTTTTAGGGTATGATTCACCTCATCTCAAATGTACAAAGCGCACTGTGAATCACACATGAAAAGGAGCCCTCACTGACTAGAACAAGAGCTTAGTGTGACTACCTTGCAGGGAGCCGTCTGGGTTGTATTTTAAGTGAAAGCAATCCCACCCCCTCTGTCTTGTTTTGGAGTGTGTGGTCCAGACTGACTGCTCATCACTGTAGAGTGTTCGTGGAAGAATGATTAGAAGGCTAACAAGATGATGTTACTGTGCAGCACTCAAAGCACACTGGCTGTTTCACTTACCAAAAGCACAACACAAGATGGGGGAAATAACCATTTGAATGTAGCAAGAACAATCAATGAAACTGTAATCGCTGGAAGTCACAGTTTCAGTATCTGGGTGTTTTTCACTGACATTGCATGACTTGGGATATTTTTAGATCTTTCCACTTCAAACAAAAATTAATTCAAAGATGCTTTGGAAATCTCCTTCTGATAGGAGATCGTTAAATTGAAGAAAAACTCTTTTTGATATTGTAATTCCTCAAATTTTGAATCCACCTGTAAAACAAATGTAAATGTTACAAAATTATTCAATAGTACCAGAAAATAAGTGAGGAAAATCTTAAAAGAAAGACCTGTTTTCACAAGTCATTATCTATCATCAGTACCTGATACAGTGACTTTCTAGACTCAGCATCAAGCACCACCACCAAGAACAGTGCACATGAGAGATGGTTTGTTCAGATTTGTTCAGATCCTGAGACGTGATTATAATATCAAAGTAGCTTTTACTTACATCAGGTGTCATAATATAAAGGGATACCACCAGAGAATAAGCAACTGTTGGGAAAAAAAATTTACTTCAGAGACCAGCCTTAAGTCATGAGTTTGTATACTGAAAATACTCTTGCATTATTCAGTGAAGTTGAAGATGTTTCTTTAGTAAGATTTTAATGCTGCAAAATAGCAGAATTAATAAAATATACTTTGAATCACTGTAACTCATAATACTGGCTTAGAGTTTATACTACACTTTATCAAAATTGTTTGAGATGCCCAAAGCATTCCCCATTTCTTTTAAGAGCATTGTGGCTTTCCAACCCTTACAGTACATTCTCCCCAGTTAGATAGATAGTCGCATAAACTTTGTAAGGATTTGGATATCAATCTCTTTAAAGCTGCCTGGTAGTTTCATGGACAGAATGCAATGTTCAGAAAAAGCAGAGGAATCCCATCTTCTTCAAGGTGCAGAGGATTACAGCTGGGTGGGGATTCATCCAGGGACTACAGCTAAGAGGGCTATGAACTCTTCATTAGTGAGTGCAGAATAACACAAACGTGATGCAGTGTGAGGAGGGAGCCATCCAAAGACACAGCCCCTTCCTGGCTCCCTCATCATGCCTGTGGCAGTGATACAAACAAAATCACAACAAAATCATTTTAGGCAGAAAATGAGCCATAGATTTGGATAGCTTTGATTATTTAGTGTATTAGCAGAGGGCAGAGTTTACATGCAGTATCAATTAGAAAATACTTGGCAATGAAAACAAGGCCAAAGGCCTTTCTGTTTCATGGCCAAATCCTGCTCACTTTCCTCATATGAGTTGCTCTAATGAAGTCAGCTTGAGCTCAGTGATTTCACTCCAAAATCTCTTAAATCACTCCCTTAAATCTCCTATAAGTTGTAGCTAAAATTTGAAGGTATTTCAAAGGGAAAGTTTTAACCTCTGTCCCTAGTTACAATTTTGGCTGCTTTTTTATCATACTCTTCTCAAATCACCTCTATCCAAAAGTTCTAAAAAATCCCTCCAGATATTTTCTTCTTATTCTTTTTCTTTAAATAGTGTAATTCATATTTATTTCCCTTAATTCTGTAATAGGTTTCTTAGAAATTCAGCATCATAGTCATCAGAGATGTTCTTTGAACTCTCTCACAGTGTTGCAGGATTCAGAAATACTGAAGGCAATCTCAGATTTTGTGTTAAAAGGTACATTTCTTCCCCCTTTCAGTAGGTTGTCCTGTGCAGCAAAGATGGTAGTTTGTCAGAGAACTTCTCCATGGTGAGAGCGATCTGGAGTGGAAGAGATGAGCTGTGTGATGTGCCTTTGGTGCACGGTGTTACTGGGCGAGAGCAAGTGCTCCTTCATTAGCAACTACCTTTACACAAGGTTGTGATGTTCAGGGCTCATTTGTTCTTTGCTGGCTTTGTGACTGACCAGCTCTCTGAGCACCCTGGGTGTGAATCCCCACGGTGAGGCAGTGACTGCCCCTGCCCCTGGCCGAGGGCAGTTCTCCTGCTGCTGTTCTGCTGCTGATGCTCTGCTGTTGCTGCCTCTCTGTGCAGTCAGAAGACTGCCACTTATCATCAAATCATAGAATGGTTTGGGTTGGAAAGGACCTTCAAGATCATCTAATTCCTCTTGCCATGGACAGAGAAATGTCCCCTTGACCAGATTGCTCAAAGCCCTGCCCAGCCTAGCCTTGAGCACTTCTAGGGATGGGGCATCCACTGCTTCTCTGGGCAACCTGTTCCAATGTCTCACCACTTTCACAGTAAAGAATTTCTTTTTAATGTCTAATCTAAACTTTCCCTTTTTCAGTTTGAAGCCATTCCTCCTTGTCCTACCACTGCAGGTCTTTTAAAATAGTCTCTGTCCTGCTGTTCTGTAGGTTCATTACAGGTATGGGAAGATGCTCTAAGGTCTTCCCTAAGTCTTTTCTTCTCCAGGCTAAACAACCCCAATTCTCTCAGCCTCTCATCACAGCAGAGGTGCTTCATCCCTCTAAGCATCTTCATGACCCTCCTCTGCACTTACTGCGAGAGGTCATGTCCTTATCTCTTGTATCATTGCTCACCTTTACCAAGGAAAGAAGAGACCAGAGGCAATAACAATGTTGCTTTGTCTCCTTACTTCAAGTTAGCAAAAGTTTGTCAATGGCTATGATTGCTCATATTAATCATAAATAGTAATACAGATTTAAATTTAAATTTGCAACTGATTCAAATGACTTTGAATGTATTAATTATCAGGAATTCCTCATCAATGTTTGGTGATCCTGTCTTCTGCCCTGTATTTGAATAAGAGAAAATTAATATCTGACTAGGAGAATTTTTTATTTTTAGAAAGAGAATGTAATTAAGACAAACTATTTCATTGTCACAATAAATGGCCATTTTCTCGTAAAGAAGTGAATTACTTGGAAAATGTTTCAGACCTAACACCTTCCTAATACTTGGCTTGTTGTGTAACAGTTCTTTGTGCTTCCTGAAGTTCTTCATACAAGATTTTGGATTTAAGGAGAAGTGAGCAATGGGAAAAAATATTTTGTTGAGGTAATGTAGGAGAAAAAGAAATCTGATCAAGTATCTTGTACCATGCATTTGTGTTTTGTGTTTTCTGTTATGTATATAGATTTTGCACACCATCACTTGGGCTTTGGATATTAAATTCTCTGTGGTAAAGAAAGTAATGTGTCACTAGAAGATTAAATATAGGACAGAAAGATTAAAACATCCCCTTTATTTCCATCAAAAAATAATTCATTAAGTCTGAAGTATTTTTGAAAAATATTTAAGCTAAAATACTGGGGTTTTGTTTGGGATCTTTCTTGCTCCAAATAAATTAGAAAAAACACCATAGCTAACCTCTACCAGAATTTCAAGGTTTCTGGCAGTTGGGTTGCTTACTTGAACTATGGGACAAAAAAAAAATCTAGATTGTATAGAATAAGGACCTAAATAATCTGGGTGTCCTGAAATAATTTTTTTTGAGAAATAGAACTTTTCAGGTTGGGTTTTTTTTTGTTGTTGTTGTTGATTTTGGTGTGGGGTATTTTTTGGTTGTTGTTGCTGTTTGTTTGCTTGTTTTGTTTTGTTTTGTTTTAATTCTGCTTTCCCTCTGTATCAGGAATAATACAATGCCAATCCTTGCCATTTTGGACGATCAGGGCTGTTTCCCAGCTTTTCTATCAGCCTGATCTCTCATCACAGTCAGTAACTGAGACCACATTAATCTCAAAAGTACATGTCTGGCTCTAAAGACTCTCTGTCAAGTGTCTCCCCCAAAAACCTCTCATGGCTTCCCAGCTCCCTAAAATTTGGATCTTGGCACTGCTGTTTCTGAAGCCTATCTATCAGCTGGATATTGACCCAAAAGAGAAGTATCAAGCACAATCCTCTACCCAGCGACAGGAAACAGAGCAGTTCATACACCACGGTAATTTTTCTTCTTCTAAGCATCCTATGTAGTGGCAGGTGTTGTCTATTTTATTTTATATGCAGAGGAGCGCCAGGGAGTTACAGTTTGACTTGCAATGCTATCAAAATGTCAGAAATCTTTGCACATCTAGAACAAAGAAATAAGTCTCATCTGTTTTGTTTTATCAGCTCCTTCTAACATATTACCATCTGATAAAAATATTTTGTTAAGTGCTGTACATGTAGATACCATGGTCTGTACATGTTTAGTTATTTCTTTTTTTATCTCATAGTTGATAGGTAGTCTTAAACATATTTCTTAAACATGTTATTTTTATAGTTTTTGAAATTTAAATGCTGTGAAATCTGTCTGTTGTTCTGGCAGTCTTTAAACTTTTAAAAGTTATCAGTTGTTACATACTGGCTTAAAACAACTTGAGGCTTTTTATCACATTAATAAAAGCGTTTCCAACCTGACAACAAAGCAATTATTTGGACAAAACTCCATTTTGTTGCACATATCTGTTATGTCTCCCAAAAATTCATTTAGGCATTTGTTCCTCCTCATTTGCTTAAAATGGCTTCTCTTCAAGGAGACCAAGAAGAAAGTTACATACCAAAATAATTTAAGTCTGAATGTTCTTTGTTTATGTTACTTCCACTCTGGAGTCCAATCTCTAGCCAAGTCAAGACTAGACTGCTTCATGCTGCTGAATTTAGTGCATCCTGATTATTCCAGTCTGAGTAATTAGCTGCAGTAATCATCAGCCCTTACAGATCCATTAAAACGGTATAAATCTGGAATAAATCTCTATCAATTTACAAACTCTGGGCCTGAAGTTATATCGCTGAGATCAAAATAAAGTTCATAATTTTCTGCATTTTTCATGTTTACTTTGTTTACCATCTCATCAGTGTTGATGCTGATGTAAAAAATCCAATGTGCCCTGGTATATATTTCTGATAGATACAGATTTTCACTCTATATATGCATGTGGTTATTTCCTTGGTTTTTGAAAGGGTGACATTGTTAGATTTTGTATGAATTTTCTTTTTTCTTCCGCAGTACGTGTTATTTTGGACACTTATATTTTAAAGTTGAAAATCTTTACAAAAGAGAATCAAGCACATTCTATTAAAAGCAAAAACATTCAAGAAAATAGAAGGGAGAAAGGTGCCATGGCAAAAATTTTGTTTTGGTTTTGAATTATTTTGTTTCAGGACTGTCTTCATAGAAAAGGCTAAATATTCTAAAGTCTCCTCATGTCTCTTCATTGACCCTAATTGTGTGTGAATGAGCCCAGGGACACTGGGAATAACAATTCCAGTTAGGGGAGAGGGAACAGAAAAAGGAAATACTGTTTCACAGGTGTTGACAAAATCTGAGCCTAAGGCTATCTCATATACATTCTCAAACAGAAAGGGAATCCCACAGCAAATCGCTCAGATTCTCACAGTACTAAAGTACATAGAACTAGAAACAGGGAATATCTGGGGAAGAATCCAATTTTCAGCATAAAATATTGGTTTGAATCAGCTGTAATGGTTGGTTTGAATCATTCATTTAATTTTGACCAGCATGGGGATTCTGTTGCAGAAACATCATTGTTCCTTTTTATCCACATGGATTAAAGCACAGCCTTATTTCTGCTCCTCCAGGTACCTGTTTAACTGTTTGTTTGTGCTCCGTGGGCCTGGGTGGCGCTGTATGTGTGATGCAGGTGGCAGTCAGCCTGTCTCCTGCTGCATGTCAGCACCTGCAGTGCCATCCTGCTGCTATAGGGTTGTTAGACCACCTCCAAATGCTTCCTCAGAGGGAGGAGAGGTTGCCACACCGGTTGTGCATCCAGGGTGAGCAGCAGCTGATTGTGACCCCGAGGAGTAAAGGTGTGGGAATGTGAAGGATACTCTACCTCAGACACCAGTTGAACATGTACTTCCAGAGTGGTAGCTGCAGCCAGAGCCTGGCTATGGATTGGTTGTGCACAGCCAAATAAACAGTGAACAGGTGCAAGGTCTGGTTTCATCTCTGCTCCCTTTCCTCTTACTTCTGTGGATGGGCAGAAAGGAAATAGAGGAGAAGGAGGAAAAAGCCACATGTATCTCCTGCAGCTTTCCCAGCAGCAGTAGGCAGCTCATGAGCCCTGCACTGCCCCAGGTGCTGCTCTAGATGCTCTAGAAATACATTTTCCTCAGTAACCCCAAGATGCATGCTACTGGCTTGGGAAGAGTTGCTGGACAGCTACCTGGCTAGGGAAAGGAATCATCTCCCTGTATTCAGCACTGGTAAGTGTGCACCTTGAATGGTATGTTCAGTTTTGGGCCGCTCACTACTACTTTATCTTATTAGCTGATGAAGGGTCTGGGGCACAAATCTAATGATAAGGAGCCGAGTTTAGCCTGAAGACCTTATTGGACTCTACGACTACTTGAAAGGAGGCTGGACCCAGGTGGGTGTTGGTCTCCTCTCAGGTAGCAAGCAATAGGACAAAAGGAAATTAGGAAAAACTTCTTCACTGACATGGTTTTCAAGAATTGGAATAGGCTGCCCAGGGAAGGATTTCTCTGGCAGTTGTGTAGAGGTGGTACTTAGGGACACAGTTTAGTGGTGGATTTGGTAGTGTCAGATTTACAATGGGACTCAATTATCTAAAAGGTCTTTTCTAACCTAAGCAATTCTATGATTCTGTGATTCCATATTAGTACCCTCACAGCATGGAAACAGTGGACCCATACTGAAGGACATCATCCTGTCAGAGGGTCACTGGGTTCTTCCCTGGCTAAGATCAGCTTTCGGCTTTCACAGCTGAGGCTTGGTTGCACTTTTATGTTTACTACTTCTCTCACTGACTTCTTCCAATGCTAACAAAGGCCAGTGCCAGGGTGGTAGCAGATAATCAGGGCTCAGACCTGAGCATCAATTCAACAGTTTAAATAAATGAAGAACAGCTGTTTCAGGTTCAGCTGGGCAACACAATTAATATTACTATTTCTCTTCCTAGATTTTGATTAAAGAAGGAATTTTTTTCTACTCCTGACTTTTATAGTTTTAGATTCAGAGCTTTTGTATTCTCTTCTGCTCTATGTGTTTTAAGTTTGAAACAAAAATTGATCACTTCATTGTGATTTTCTGAATTTTTAGCTCTCGGTGAGATCTTTACCTTTCTTAAATCAGACTAAACTGGAAACAGCTTTTTTTTTTTTAGTGACTCAGTTTTGCTCTATCCTTTTCCAATGTTCCAAGCGCGGCTTTTTGGTTTGGGTATGTCATAAAATGTATATGTAAAACATGGAAACAGTATCTCTTTTTAAAACAATACAGTGCATTGCAGTTAATTAAATCAATGTCAGCTTTCCAACTGCATGATCTGAGCTGACCTGTATCAAATGAATTACAACAGCAGCCATTTTGATGGACTCTGGCATGTTGTCATTGATTTATTTCCCCATGGTCTTTCTAAACCTTTAGGGAGGTTTATGGGAGGTATTTCAGAAAAATCAGTGAACCCATCAATATGAGACAGAGCAAGTATAGTATAAATAGTGCTTATGTTAGGAATACCAGCTGATTTATTTAATAAATCAAAGAAACAATCTCACTCAGTTGCCTCCAGCATTTATCCTTCAGACATCATATATCCTTCTCTCATCTAATTTAATTTTTCATCTTGTTTCTATTTGACAGAAATAAGAAATTTATAACTGAATACCTAGCTGGGGAAAGCTGAAATTCAAATGTATAGCACAAACATGATCCTCTCCATGGAAAACAGATAAAGGGTTGGCAATATCTAACATTTTGGTAATGGTATTCTTGGCAGCTAGAAGGTTTTACAGAATTAGAGGACATTCTACCAACCTTTCCATCCCTAATGCACTGGGTCAGTGTCAAATTCTGATAGTCTTAATCCACTCTGGTCTGCCACACTGCTCCTTACGTGCAGACAAGATAGGTACACTTGAAAACCAAAGCAGTAATTTCTGACGTTACCCTCAGGGATACATGGTCCATGAAATCATGGGGGAGGTTCTCTGCCTTCAGGCTTTCTCCAACTTATGCATAACCTGGTGTTCTCCTTCTGGAGATTTTCCATGTCCATATATCACTCACATAAGAAACAGTTTCTAGTCTCTGTAATTCCATCACAGAAACTTTTTAATGTTCCTAAATGTTTGTGTAAGAAACCTCTGAGCACATTACCAAGCCTGAGAAACTACAAAAGCAAAGTGGGTGCCAGAGGAAAAGAGGATTCTGGAAAGCATTGTGGGTTTTAAAATGACATGATCTTAATAGCTCTGAAGTCTGCATGTTTTCATTTCTTTAATTGGAAGGTGATCCCTGTTAGTGAGACCAACTCCACATTTTCAGATTGTTTGTCTATAAGCTAAGAGAGATGGTGGTGTGTTATTGTTATGGCTATTTCTGCCCATGTATTGAAATAGTAGACAGAAATACATAGAAATAGTATTTTCAAGTTTCAAATAAATGATCAAGGTACTTTCTTCTCTTAACACGCTTACTTGGATGACCCATTTGAACTGTTCCTTGCAAGTGAGCTGTAGTGTCAAGCAACCATGAACTTTTCTGAGAGTGGTGGGAATTTAAGTAAATCACTCAGCTATTTGGTCTTTGGAAATTCATAGTGCATTCTCTGCACTGTGATAGTGTTATAATTTAATTTGATATTATTTAATACCTTAGAGAGAAAGCAAAAAAAAGCTTAATTCAAATTTAAGTATTCTGTCCACCAAGCAGGAGATAGCTAGATTAATATTATCTACCATTACCCTGTTTCTGGGAGATACCTTCTCTCCAGCTACAAAGATCCTGGGTTTCCAAGAAGATTAGGATTTTTTTTTTTACTCCGGATAGGACAGAAATATTAAGCTATGTAGTGAATCTTCAGCTCAACATCAACAATATCCAGGAAGTTTGAACTAGCTTTCTGGGCATTACATATTAAGACTGCAAGAAAACCTTTGACAATTTCAGACCCAAAATCTGCCTTATTTTTTTTATTAAATCAGCAAATATAATCTGCAGTTATATTATCTGAGTCAGGTTCTAAAATCCAAATTATTATGAAAAAGCCCCCTTTATAATGAATGAAAATGATAACTGAATGCTTGTTCAACATGCTATGGACATTTGGGTGACATTTAAAACCAGCAAGCATATTATCACTTGGAGCATTTTATTCCAATAATAAAATGAATTATATCAGAGTAGCATTTCAGGCTGGCATGACACTAACGGTTAGCTGTTTCACAAAGTTCAGAGTTGCATCATACAGTACAAAGTGAGTAAGAGCTGCAGAGCATTGTATTGTCAAGTAGTTGAGACACCCTCACCATTCTTCAGGCAAATCTGTTCAAGATTTCCTCAGCCATCCTACAGTGTCTGAAAGCCCCACTGAACATCTTTCACCTCCCTATGGAATTGGGAACTTACACCCAGCACTGCATTGGCTACAGTGGGAGGAACTTGCACCATGGACATGATCCTAGAAAAAGCAGTCAAAAGGACAACTGCCTATGTCCCATAACATAGGCAACATAGAAATGTTGCAGATATATCAACAAATGGCACACTAAAGGCATGGCAAAACTGGCAAAAAAATTTTGCTAAACCTTTGGTTAAACTGTCGCTATCTAGCATGAAAAGGTTAAACTCTGACACTGGTATGTTCGTCTCATACATTAAGGAGGCAGAGAAAGAACATTACTCTGAAATCTCACAGCTGTGTTTATTTAGATTTATTTATATGAACTTTATTTAGAAGTGCATTTCTTTAGTTCAGTTTAAATGAGCTTACTTAATAAGCTTTTTGCCTTCATCAGACATCTCACCGGAAGACTGTGCTCATGGGATACCATACACCAAACAACTTCTTATTGCTCAAAATCCTTTCAGCTGCTAGCAGGGTGGCTCTGCCCAGTGACACACAAAAAATGCATTGCCATTTTCAGGGTTCAAGGTCATAAAAGCAGTCTCCATACCCACATGTACACTGTTTAGAAGATGTGGTTTAGATTGCTGTAACTTGCCTGCAGCAGGACTCACTGCCAATGCTGCATTCACTTCCTTCCCAGCACATGCTTCATAGTCTGTTACCACCCACGGCTCTTGGACAGTTCTGGCCTCTTTGTAGTGAGAAAATACAGTCATTGAATACCTCTGAGTGTTTGCTTACCTAAGCAAACCCTTTTCCTGTGAGTGGCCCTAGTAATCTGTGCACTGAGGAAAACAGCTCACTCATTCTACCACCTCCTACCATTTTGTGATTTCCTCTGGTTTCCTCCAAGCACTTCTGTTTTCTCATACTGTACACTCAACATAGATTAATCCTCTTTACCACCATTCAAATGTCTCCTATCTCTCATGCTGTCATGAGCAGTACCTCCAGAGGGAAATTCCTGTTAAATATCCTTCTGATTCTGAGTAAGTAGCTGGGAGTGATAATGTTCCACAGGAAACTATGGGGAAAATATCAGATCTGGGACCTGAATTCCTGATCTGAGTAGATCTTCTAAGTATCCAGGTGGTTCAAAGTGATTTATTTTTCTTTCTGCTTTCCTGAGTTTCTGCAGGGTACCAGAATACAAATCCCACTATTAGTTAGTGTCTCAGGGGTACCATATAATCTTTCATCAAGAAATGATAGCTGGTGTATGACTTCTGTGAATTGAACTGGAGGCTTTATAGTGCTTCTTGTAGTTTGTACTGCTTGGATAACTGTGCTGAGAAAAGATTCTCTGGCGCAGGAATATTAAAAGTGTGCTTAATCCATTTACGACTTAGAACTGTGTAAAAAAATTAATTATTGATAACTCTTGACATTTTAAACTAGAATATCATTCTATGTATGGGGACTGTGTCTTTTTCATCAGGACTATCCACAAAGATTAAAAGATGAGCTTTTAAACTTTAATTGCTGTTGTTTCTGCTGCCAATAAAGCAAAATCCCAGGAAGAGCATAAGTTAGAATAATTTGAAAGAGAGTAATTTGAATCTTTAGCAAAAAGATTCTATCAGAACAGGGGGACAAGTCCACTTTTTATGTTAAATTGTTCAGTACATTGTAACATTGGTATGCAAAAAAAAGAGTTATGATGAGTCATAGGAATGATTCATTCAGTCCCAGTTCTGGCTACAAGAAAATGTAGATAGCATGTATTTTACTGTCAGCGGTAGTTTGGATAACAGGAAACTTGATTTAAAAAAGAGTGATATAGAAAAAAGGGGAGAAGACAGCTGCAATGCCAATATATTATGTCATTTTTAGTTGAGTTTTCTAAGAAAGTGATATATGTAGTCACATATCCTGTACCTCTCAGCCTCCTTCTGATCCCTCTTGCTCAGTAAATAGTGGTAAATAAAAACTCGTTCATGTCTTTTTTACTGGAAATACGGTAATATTTTTCATGTGTCAAACGAAAATCCTTACATTGAAAAAGTATATCCTTACTTGAAAAAGAAATAAAATACGAAGAATAATGGTAGAAACAAGGAGTAGGAGAAAATAGGGCAAGATATGCCCTTTGCAATTGTATGCAAGCACATCTAATTACAACAAAAGAAACCACCCCAAAACCTCCCAAGCAGAGAAGTTCCTATACCCCTTATTCTACTTTCATTTTAAAAGAATAGGGGAGAAACTCCGAAACTTTTGTGATGAGCTTTTTGAAGCAGAGTATAAAACACCTCTTAAGTCTCCTACAAATTTGGCCTTAAACATGAGAAAGGAGAAATCAGTTGAATTAAATTAAGGACCTGGATTTCTACAGTTTTGAGGAGGTGGGTATAAATCAGACATATTAATTTATAGGAGACAGAAAAATCATTGCTGTCTGCTACAGACCTCAGTTCATATTTCATATTAAAAATACTGGAAATTTCTTCCTGGCATATGCTAGGGCTGCCAGAAGATGATGAGGTCTCTGACAAGGTCTTCAGCTGAGGTTAAGCTGACTGAAAGGCAAGTGGAGAGCTACTGGCTATGAAATGAGACATTGCTGGCCAGGACAGATAACTGGGAGGCTGGCCAAAGGTACAGAGTGCTGTGACTTTTCCTGGATTTCCCATCTATAGGAAGAATTTATGTGAAAATTACCACATTTGACAAAAAAAATTGAAGAGGAGTGTCAAGTACCTTTTCAGGGCCAGTCTCTTGCAAAGCCAGCAGTACCTGGGACGTAATATCACTTATGCTATATGAAGCATTCAACCTGGGGTATTCTATGATTCCATGATCCTCAAATACAGGAAAATACTCTTCAAACATAAGAAAATATTCTTTTTCCCCTGAGAGAGGTTAGACAATGGAAAAGGTTGTCCCAATAGGTTGTGTAGTTTTTGTCCTTGAAATTCAAAACCCATCAGAATGCAGTCCTGGGCAGCCTGGCCTGGCTGACCCCACTCTTAGGCTGTTGGACCAGGTCATCTCCAGAGGTGCCACACAACCTCAGTGGTTCTGTGGAAGGGTTCTGAGCTGGTTTGACACTTGTGTACCTGACCAGTTCACCTGCATGCTTAATCTTTACAAATGTCAGCTCACTTGGCTCACACTTGGATGATGTATAATTTTCACGTAGTCTGAACATACATGAGGATATGTTTTTGCTCATTAAAACTGCCACAAATACAGTTCGAAAAATCCAGCACTGTCAACTGGATGGAGCAATTTTTGCCAGGGGGACTGGAATGTTTATTTTCTCACAAATATTCCCACATCAGATATAGCTTTGCCGTATTTCTGATTTTTTCCCTTTCCATGTGATATATAAGGTACAAATAGATTTGTGACATTTTTGTTTAAGCCCTTAGGAGGCCTCAGAAAAGATCTGCAGTCATTGTAACAGCATGGAATCAGTTTCACCAGTAGCTTTCAGCTGACAAACAACACCCGCAAGTTTTCTTCTCTTATTTCATATGGTATTTAATGTTCTCAGAGTTTTTGTCTTCATTGGATGTATTTGCTTCATCTGATGTCTGAACAGAGTAAGGGATTATTACCTTTTCACATTTTTATACTTTCAGGCTTACTTTGGAATAGTTTTCAGTATAAACTACTATAACCTGTGAGTTAGGTTAGAGGTGGGCTAGGAAAAGGCTGGAGCCTACACTGACCTATATAAGAGTGATGCAGATGACGTTGGGGTCACTCAGAACTACCTGTGGTGGCACTAGGTTTTTCTCTTTCTAGGCAACTGAGCAAAGCCTAGGATAAAATGTCTTCTGTCCAGTTTTCTTTTTGGTGATATTTGGTTGGAAGCTGATGGCCTCAGGGTATAGAATTTTGGATTGTTAGAGGTTTCCAAGTGAATCTGGGAATGTGTAAGATACTAGGTCCTAATTCTTGAACAGTTCCTGGGATTTGAATTCTTTTTAGCCCACGGTTGGCCTGATCATGTTTTTAAAGAAAGCTAAGTTGGTCATTGTAAAGCAATGCAGAACTAAGTTCAGTGATGAATTAAATGTTTGAGGAGCATCAGAACAGTTTGCTTTAGCTGGGGCATGTTGAAGTGCCTGATTTGTCTTAACATATTCGTTTGTTAAAGTATAAGGATGGCAGTGGCAAATGAATTAGTTGTAGCACAGCCTCTGCAATTTTTGAAAATTAATCTTTCTTGCAATGTTTAGAGTGACAATAATTTGTCTGGATAGATAATTCTCTATCTTCCCACACAAAATCAATTCTGCATTAAATGGAGATAAATAAAATATCTTTAACTTTTAGTGGGAATTTTTGGAAAGTATGCTGAAGATAAGGTTATTGTGTTATTCTCCTCTTTAGACTAGGACAGAACCAGTATTTCGAATTCTGTGAGTTAAAATGTGTCCCTGGAGCCAGCTGGGTGTTCACTGTGAGAAGAAAGTTGGATTATGATGATCACATTTTGAAATAAAGAGATAAAACATGACCACAGTGGGAAGTTATATCAAGATTGGGTCCATTTCATGGCAGCAGCTTTTATTAACAGAATCACTATGATTTCAGCATCTTCAAGTGAACTAAAAAGGGCTGGGAACTCAGAGGAAGCTATAACCGCAATCTGCAATTGCCTGGTCTTACACCAGTCTCCTCTTTCATAATGGTGAATCTTTTGATATCAGCTCCCTCTCAAGCTATTTTGCTCCCTTCAACTCTAACTTTATGACTTGGCAATTACCTTTTTTTTTTTTTTTCTGATATTTTTGTTAATGTTTGAGCAATTATACCTATTTTTAAGTTGAAGGCAACTGATGTAACAATCTCCACCAATTTTTTACGTAGCTCTTACAAGATTCTGCTGAAGGTAAGAACTGAATCTGCTGACTCATAAATACAGCACCGTCTATTACTGTAGGTGCCAAGTAGCACAAATGGCACAACTCACCACTGTGGTTTTAATCTGATAAAAATGCTCTGTAAGAGACAGCCACAGTCAAACAGACAAATCCTTCACAGAGAACAACCAGGAAACCTCAGAGGGGCTTGGCATGCCTAACCCTAAATATCAGAGGTTTACAGTTTTTACACTGAATTTCTTGTTCTCTCCAATATGTCCTGCAAATCCAATGACTGCCCAGGGTGGTCACTGTCCCTGCAGGGGTTCAAGAAACAGCAGGATGTGGCACTTAGGGACATGGTCTAGTTTATAAGGTGATGATCAGACAAAGACTGGACTTAATGATATTGGAGGCCTTTTCCAATCTAAATTATTATGTGATTTTGTGATTTTTATGAGTTTAAGAAGCAACTTACCTGAAATTCTATGAACATCTATAAAAGTAAGCCATTTTTAACTGCTGTAGATGATGAAGTTCCACAGCAGCAATAAGGCTAACAATTGATTGAGCAAGTGACATTTGACATCTAAACACTCTATATACTTAGACAATGCCACATCAAATATGGCTCTGGTGTGGCACTTCACCAGAAGCTAAATTAAGTAAGTTTAGGGAACTGATTAACTGTCCCTCTGTTGTTTGCTATCCACCACTATGTCAAGAATGTGCCTGTGACACTGAGACAATTCTATCAGAAAGGTGCTTCCAAAAAGACAAAGCCTACCATCAGTGACTTAAACAAAAAGGCAGTGGAAAAGAGATATAAACTTCTTTATTAAGTCTGAGAATCCTATTTTTAAACTGTATAATCTTCCTCATGTGGCATAAACTTGGATGTATTCCTCAGGCACAGTGACAGATGTATCTGTCCAGATTGCTCAGAAAGCAGTTATCTTACTGTCCTTTTTGGCCAATGTTGCAGATTTTCTTAATGCCAAATAACAGAGTATTTATTGAAAAGCTGCTGATATTGAGGATCTAACCAGCTTTACAAGCAGGACAAGATGAAGATGGTGTTTGTGATTTATGAGCTGAAACCAACATATGAACCAACATAACAAAGAATGTAGCATGTAACTATCGTAAGACAAGTACTGCATTCATTTGCCATTACCAGACAATGACCTGTGTAGTCGACACCACTGTTTCAGTTACTAAGATTTACAAGTTTTAATAGAGTTCACACATAGTGTGTGTCAGATAGAAAGCCTGGCAAAATGGTAATTGTGTGTTATTGTTGGCTGGAATTCCGTCCTGTGTGTAAGGCACAGGACTGGGACAGAGGCATTGTATTAACTTTCATTCTCTTATGTTCATCAAAATAGTTAAAGGCAGATTATTTACTCTCCTTGGGCTTGTTTCCTCTTTTGTGACATAAGAAAAATTATGCAAATACTATCAGGAGTGACAGGAGGTTAAACTAACATTGATGAACAAGATTGAATTGCAGTATGTAAATACAAAATATTACTATCATTCCACAAACAGAAAATCTTCTGGGTTATGAAATATTTTTGTATTTTCTTCTCTCTTACAACCTGCCAACTTCATGACATTGTGAGAATTCTAAGGCAAACTATATTCCTTTACTCCCCAGTGACAAGGAGCTCAACGGGCATGGGCTGGAATTGATTGGATCATCATTTTATGATCTTTTAAGAACTTTTATGGAAAAAGCTATTTTTAGGACTCCAAAGAATTTTAGAAAAAAAAAAAAAAAATAAATCCCAGCTCTGTAGACATAGTCTACTGATATAAAGAAAATTAATAGTCTTATTAAAAAAATTATATATTTTAACATAGTGATTGATTCATATGTAACCCCCTTGCTCAGAAATTCTCTAGAGCTGTGAGATGCATCAAGGAAAAAAATCAGTCTATACTTAATGCTCATTTCTTGAACATTTCTCATGTTGATCTGTATTAAAAAGTAGGCTTGTGGAAGCTAAAAGACATCCTTAGTTCTGGAAAGGGAAGCACTAAAATCATATGAAAAATTACTTTGGGAGTTAAACCATAAAAACAGATTATCTGTTTAAAGCAAAGGATCTGGAATAGTCTCTAGAGATGTTCAGGTAGGTGGCATGCTCTCAGCACCTAAGTACATGGAACATGACAGCTTAACTCGTGGTGCTATCCTGTACCAGAAACAAGTATTGGGTCAGCTCCATCCACGATCTGACCTGATGCAGAAATTATTATATTCTTATGGGCCTGAAGGTAAACTTGATTTTATTGCTGATATTCATCTGTCCCAAACAGACACTTGACCTTTACAAAAAAGAGAGAATTCTTGTATTTATCTCTTCAGGAATGTGTAATTAAACTCTAAGATACCACGTGCTATTAGAATATTTTCTCCTGATTCAAGAAGAAACTAAACATTTGACCTGTGGTTAATTAACGACTTGTGGAGGTCGCCTGTGTCAATGCAAGTCACATGGAGTGAAGCCCCAGTGACAAAACACGGAAAGAAGAACTTACCCAAACGTGTCTGGAGGCACGAGACAGACCAACTACCACTTACCTTGTTGTTTGGGAATTTTAGCAGCCAGAGTCCTTGTCTTTGGCCTGGAGAAAGCTGGCGTGGATGTCAGATGTTCCCTGTGTGAGCCTGCCCCAGTCAGCCACCCTTTGCACAGTACCCTGGGCGTTCCCACCTTCCCAGTCTGTGCCTGGGGTGTTCCGCCCAGGGTGAATCTATTAGAAATTTGACCACCAGGTGGCATAAAAACTATGTAAAATATCACAGAGGTGCTGCAGATATGATACAATTACCTTCTTTTAAGAATATTCAAATACTTTGTGATCCTATCCGTTAAATTTGAATATTATTGTTTTAAAAGTTGCTAATTGCTTTTAAAATTCTTTAATTTGTAATGTATTCAATAAGGAAGAGCCCATATCGGACACAAATTACTTAGCTTTTTAAATCACATTTTATCATATTCTTCTTAATTTTTTTTCATGTCAAAACCAAATAACTTCACTGATAGAAAGGAAGAACTCATGTTATATTTATTCGCATAGAAACACAAGCAACGATTCTTAAGAAGTAAGTTTAAAATCAACAATTATCCATTGTTGGAAACACATTTTATGAAACTATCCCCAAGCTATAATATAACTTCCAATGTAACAATAGAAATCTGTTCTATTGTAATGAAATCAGTTCCTATGTTCTTGCTACAGGAAAAGAAAATGACTTTTCGGCACAATAGAAAGGCAAAGTAAGTGTTCAGATGTGTAATTGGCAAGAAAATAGAGGGCCTGAGGTGGCAGACAAATTCTGCAATGAAGGTAAAGATTTTCCTACAGTGAGATTCTTAACAGAATTCCTTATAGGTTTTTGGGATCTTTCCACTTTGCTTTTGTGGGTGGGATATATGTATTGCCTAAAAATTCCCACAATGGCACACATATAATAGTCCATACTCCACTATATTTTTAAAATTTTTTCCTTAACTTTTGGTCTTTTTCCTTCTGCTTTTTTTTTTTTTTTTTTTTTTTTTTTTTTTTTTTTTTTTTTTTTTTTTTTTTTTTTTTTCCCCACTTCTTGATCCTCTCCTCTGCACTGCTGGAAGTTCCCCTAACTCCAATTTCATAATTTTGACTATAGTTTTAAATTATGCCACTGAGAGATCAGAACTTTTCTTTTTAATCAGCTTTTCTACCTTGACTTCCTTTCATGACTCACTTTCTCTTCTCTGCTTTCAACCTTCCATTCTTTTCATGATTTTGTCTTGACACTCTGGCTGTTCCTGCAGTATCTTATTTTGAGCCCTCTATATTCTCAACCTTATTAATTTCCTTGAATTTCTGTTGTTCTTTTCTCTTTCGTTTTCCAATATTAATTCTTTATTTATTTTAGACTCTTCTGTCATTTCTGCTACAAGTTGTTTAATCTATTCAACTTGTCTCTTGACTTCATATTTCTGTATAACCAACAACTGATTTTAACACCTAGAATTCCTTCTTCCCCCTTTCTTCTTTGTCACCATTAAGAATTTGTAACAGATTAGTTTAATCCATCCATCATTCATGTCCAATACACTGCTGGATTAATGTAGAAAATGTAGTATGAAAATTGCTTACAGCTTCGTAAGTGGAATGAACTGTTTTGAGGATGGCACCTTCAGTCTAGACCAATAGCTGAGAAAAATATGATATATGGCTAAAGGTTTACGATAGAAGCTCTTCCTGAGGTGAAGTTAATCCAAATAAAGATAAAAAGACATCCTGGGTAATATATATTGTCTATTTTCACTTTCAGGAAAATCCATTTGCAGACTTTTCTGTCTGCAAGAACCAAAATATTTTTTCTGAAGGCATGGAGGTCTCAGAGAGTGCATGGTTCCTGCAAGACTCAAAAAGATTTAATGGCATCTCGTGAAGTGGAAGCTTGTGAAGTGCCAAAGCTGCCCCACAGCAGTGACCATATCTCTATTTTCCTTGCTTCCAATGGATCATAGCATGGGGCATGCAAGGGAAACACAGTTCTTTCTGGTGCTCTGTAATAAAGTTCAGGTGGAGATCCTTGAACTCAATTCACAAACTCAACATTCGGTATGTTAAATAAACCTTCTCTTCTGATGTGTTTCTCCTAAACATTGTTGCTCTACTCAGGTATTGGAGTTCTGTACTGATGGGAAAATTGCAGGTAGACAGAAAATCGAAATGAGCTGTAGCCTCTAAGAAGAGATGGTAAACGAAAGGAGCTGGCTAGAACTGCTCAAAAGGTAGGATTGTAACAAGTCCCAGTATGGGTGTACAGTGCACTCTGCAGCACTGATTAGTTTCCACTGACAAGAATAACACTTTAGCAGCCCTAAGAGATACAGCACCACTATTTTATATGCCTCTCAGACAAAACCAGTAGGAGCTAATTTTTTTCCTATCTGCTAACAAGACTTTATTAATTTGTTCTACAGAATGCCTTCTCTTTCCATGACCTATCTGATGCCAGTGGTCAGTGTTGGCCTTTTCACTTTCCCCTGAGTTCTGTGGGCAAAGCCAGATCGTTTGCTGTTAGCATTGCAAAGCACTGCATATGCCTAAGACATTGTAGAAATAATAATGTTGATTCATCAAGTGTCTGGAAACACACTCAGAAATGATTCTTCTTTTTATTTGCTTATTCTTTTTATTTTATTAGATCTTTGGGATCAATAAAAACAAATGCTTAGTCAGAGCTAAGCACACAAAAAAATGACTATCATTTCTTTCATATTCTAGGTGATTGAAAACCTCAGTGGGGAACTTGGGCACACTAAAGGGACTAGCAACAGCTAAAATAGATTTTGTAAGACCTCAATACAATATGAAGTCACATTTACATTACTCATGGATAACATTTTTCTCATGTCTATATAGGTCACACACAGCATAAACAAGGGTGTATGAAAGTATTGTATCTGATAATCAGTCCTTCAGGTTTCATGTCTCCAGCACTAAAAATTAAAAGAAATGGGAATTAAAAGTTGTACAGTGTTGCAGGTAGTTTGCCAGATTGTATTACTATGGTGCTAAGGATAGTTCTCCTCAGCTGACAGCAACTGTAGCATTACAAATGAGTTCATGCTGGAAACTTTAAGTCTGGTGTTGTGAGAAGCAGGAATCCTTCGTTAGCTCTATGTGAGCCGGCACTGACACTGGAAGATGTGAAAGTGTGGCAGGGCTCTGTTCTCTCCACAGGCATTAACTCAAAGACAGACAATCCAACTCAAAATGTTAAAATCAATATCCTCAGAGCAGACCTGCACTGATGCACATGCATCACTTAGAAAGTCTGAATTGCTACACAGTGAGTAGGTAAGGGGATGGAACTGCTTGCTGCTGGCTCAGGTACCTTCAATCCTCGGGCAGTCAAACATTCTGAAGACTTGTCCTTCATATCTGCTTTTGCCATGTTTTATGCTATGGGGAAATCCTTTATCCTACTCTAACCCCAAAGATTTTATTAGACAGCCTGGCCTGTTACTATTCCTGTTTTACACATATTAAATACCTATTGTTTTCATTAAAAAGCAGTTAAAAGCAGTTTAATAGTAGTTTGGTCTGTTATGTTTTCTCCTCGGAGACAGGTCCTCTCTTCAGTTTTTTGTGTCAGTTCTTTTGTCTGCCTGTGTGATACATCTGGTAAAAGAAAGGCTAGAATTTATGAACCAATTTTGTCTCTTGATCTTAATAATGAAGAAAATGAGATATCTAAAGAGTTCTGAAGAGAAATACTTCTTAGTACCTATTTTTCTCTATGTACAAGTCAATGTTCAGCACCACATTTTACATTTTTCTGTGTGTCTTTCATGAAGCCATTCAACTGAGGGGTGAACTACGTGATGTAACACAATTTTGAGGAATTATATCCTTGTGTAAATGGACACTGGCCAGCTGAGCAGCAATAACTGACTGTTTCCTCTTCCAGGTTCATCTGTAGGCAACTCATGCCTTGAGAGAGCTCAAGCTGCTGCCTGCACCTCACAGTGCAATGGTGTTCTGCAGCAATGACCCCTTCACAGAAAAGGATCCTCAAAAGCAATTACAGCAACAGCTTTGAGAACAGTGTCTGTTTTTAATGATGGATGAAAGAGAGATCAGAGGGGTAGTCAGAGAAAGATCTTCATTAAACTCTCTTCTGATCACTAAGATGGACGACCTGAACTTCTCAAAATTGATATCCCTACTTACTCTAGATTTTCCCTTCTGGAAGGAAATTAGACTGGTAAGACTTGTACTGTGTCCCTTGCTGTCGATGGTCTATTTTACTCTCATAGCTACTTTTCCCCCCACTCAAAATCGTTTTGGAATAGGTTCTACACTTCAATGGCATGCTGTTTCTTTAATACTGTTAATAGTGTCCATCTAATTTCCTAGGAAGAACTCCTTCCATAGTTTCTTGCAGCAAATATTTTTATAGTATAAGCAGCTTTGCTTGCACTAGCCCTTAGAAATTAATCATTCACATTACCTTATATATCAAGATTTGAAACAAGCTGTGTCAGTTACTTTGCTTTACAAAAATGTGTATCTACAATCCAAGTCGAAATGTTAAAATTCAGTTTTGGAGGGGAAAGAACCCACCTCAAACTGCTTTTCTAATCTGAGCTTTTTTGGAAAAGTTAATAAAGTTTTTAATAAAGCAACTTAAGTTTCATGTTCTAAACATTTTTAAAAATAATTTAACATTGTTTGGAATTGAAGTAGACATAGAAATTATTCTCCCAGTAAGTTGCAATAAATAGTTTGGACATATTTTAAGCAGTCTTATGTCACATATGACTCTAATACCAGAAGAGATTATTATGATCATTCCGTTCAACTGTGATGTAGAACATGGCCAGCAATTTTCACAGTATGTTCATAAAAGTAATTTTTCTTTGATTTACCAGTCTTTTAGACAGAGCTTTTCACACATAATTTGTTTCTTCTTTAACATGGCCCCCCCAGTATTTAAATACACAGTAGTGAAAACTCTCTCAACCTGTCAATGTTACAGCAGATTTCTTCTAACAGTTGCTGTTGAACAGTCTGCCTACCTGCTCAGGGGGAAAACCCCACCATTTTATCAATGCCACTCATCAACAAATTACTGCTTATTCTTTTTGTTCCTTTCCCCATTTTTATTTTCTCTTTTCTCTCTAACATTTGCTTTCCTTCAGAGGCTGTTATTTTAACTGATGAAACTCCTGCATGTGATTGTCAACTTGCATCATCATTGGGCTAAAACAACTTTTTTCTGAGACTCACGAAAGCAATGCACCATCTTGCCCTCATCCAAAGAAGCTCCATCAGCAGTACAGTTCCTTGCCTCCTCAGGGTCAAAATAAGTGAGCCTAGGGCTGCATCAAGAGCTGTTCCTCATGGACAGACTTCCATGGCTGGTTAGAGGAGCCCAGGCTGGCTGCATTGCTCTTACAGTACACACCCGGTGGACACCTCATGTGGCACAGGGAAGAGACTGCACGTTCAGGATCGTGTACACAAAAGACTTGAGCATGGAAAAAGATGATACCTGTCACGTTGCTTGAGATTACTTTTGTGCAGCAGATCAGAAATAAGGGAGGATAATCGCCAAATGACAGAATGACGTGTGTCCTAGGATGGCAGGAATTACTCTGTAGAGATGTGTTTTTGTCTTCCCATTAAGTGTCACTGATAAACTTGAACTGCATGTCTTTCTTTTAGATGTTAAAATTACAGGGAAAAAAATGACACCAAAATGTGTCATCTTTCCAGTAGATGAGGTGAAGGAAAAAGCATTGTGATACATTATAAGAAAATATTCCTTACTCTCCAGCTGGCAGGAACAGTTTATTTAAATGTAAGAGGTTTTTAATTGTTTGCAGTGCAATCAGCATTTGAATAGAAATCATTACTTTTGAAACCCGGAAGCAAAAAATCAGAATATGAAATATTATTAAATCATATGCATAAAGCAGCATTACCCTATGAAAAGCAAATAGACAACAGAATTTGCCCTTAGAGGCATGTATGCTTCACAAAATATCTGCCTATCTGATGAGAAAATATCTTCATAACTTTCAAGTTACAAAATCTTGCAGTATCACTTTTCAATACAGAACACTGAAATTAAACCATTTTACAGTTCAAAAGTTTCTTAGCTGTATTTCGTCCTTGTAGCTGAGACTCCCAACAATTTCTGTAGTTTGCTATTAACAGGTCTCTCAGCATGTATTTTTTAATGGCCAGCTTTTTCTTAAGTTTGTGGTTAAGCATGACAGAAGCAGAATTTAATGCAAAGAAACTTATGAAAATTATTTTTTGAGCAGTCTGGTTATCACGCAAAGGAAAAAAGAGAAGGTCTATTTGGCTGGTACAATCAGGAGGAATGTAAAGCTCCCACGCCTGCCTTCAGAAATTGATGAAGTGGGTCAGTGACATTTTACAGGGATGAGGTTGAATTGGACCCTTGAGGATAAATAGCACATAAACTTCTTCCGCCAGCTCTTTGGTAAGTTAATATTGGCAATTCCAATTTAACACTTATGAATGAAAGTATTGCAGGCTAAGTGAAATTAAGGAACAGCCGCTGCTATTGTTTCGGCCAGTGGTATTCCCTGCAAGCACTATTTAATCCAATGAAAACCAGAGACCTCATCTGTCAAAGAAATACCTGTGACTGGGCTGGTTCTGGGGAGAAGGGAGTGTTCTGGAAGAATTTAGAATTATCGTATGATTAAAAATGCAGATTTTTAGCAGAAGTGTCTGTCACTAGCCCATTTGGGAAATAATCTTGTTGATTTCTTGGTGAGGTGGTATATTGAATGGTTGTAAGTTTTCAGGTGCATGTCAGTGTTAACAAATTCTATTAATAATTTACAGTAAAAGGAAATATTTTATTAATGCCATCTGAAATCAATGCACAAAATTAAAATGAAGCATTCCCAATTGCATAACTAAGCTATGGGACATGGTTGGAGAAAACAGGTATTTAATTTTTAGAATACATTGTTCATTTATTTTTAAAGGCTTAATTTAGGCATAAAGGAAACTCTTTCATGTTGTCATAATGAATATTTAATCTCTTCAGTGTCACATATAACTTTTATATAAACACATAATTAGCTTTTAGCTTCAACTGAATGAATCTGGAGCTTACTAACAAATTTTCATGAGTGTGTACAAGTAAACTGGGCTCTGTTGGTGGTATTGGTGGTGGTGAGCTAAACGAAGACAGGGCTTAGGCTCAGTTGCTGGTCCAGTGGGTATCTGCAGTGTTTAGTGCTAATGCACTACCTATAATTTTGTTCTGTTGCACACTTCATTTTCCCAGAGTGTTTGGGCTCAGCCTGTGGATAGCCTTGGGCTCTTCCAGGGAGATGTATGAACAGTGCTACTCTGCTGTGGTGGAGATAAAGTTTTAGCCAAATGGATGCAAGCCATTCCATATCACTTGTCCTTAGGGTCAGAGAACCCAATCTGTTTAAAGCAGAGGTGTAGCCATACCCCTGAAGGGTCTTTTAGCACTGCAGATTCATTTGCTGGGATGGATATACACCTGTGGCATGCTGTGAACCAGAGGGGAGCTCCATGGATCTCTGCTGATGGATGTCATGCTGCAGGTGTTGACCCTAAAATTGGTTGAAGAAGTGTTGTAAGGTTTAATGGAAAGCTTTGGGGACATAAGCACAATTGCTATAAAATAATTCAGGCAAAACTACTATTGAATTCAAGAGAACTTTTTCCAGAATAAGCTTTGGGGATTAACTCTGTTGCCATTGAAAATATAAAGCCTAAAGCATAAGGAATGGAATGTCCTCACAAATAACTGAACATTAACCTACTTCTTCTGCAGCAAGCCACTGTACTTGGTGTGAATACGGGCAACCCATGTGGACCACTCCTCAGGAAGCAAAGGGCTTGAATGTAATGATGGATTTACCAGGGCGGGGAAGGGGGAACAGTCCCAGCATATGCCTTATAGGCAAGGCATATGCTCAATGTCACACTCAGATCTGCTGTCACCACCGTGGCTGCATCCAGCCCAGGGAGCTTGGGCCTTTCCTGCACATATGGTCAGAGTCGAGCCCCAGGAGCTTATAATCATGGGATGTATAATTTTTTAAAGGGATGAATAGTTTTGCTGGAAAGCAATTTAATCAGCCTGATGAAAACATTCCTGGCTAAAAAGCTCAAAATAATATTGAAACTGTATGAGCACTTTTGAAAACTGTTTTGTTTCCGTGGCTGTTTGAAAATGTAATAAATGTGAAAGAATCTTATTATATTTTAAATTCACTGTGTGGGAGCAGACCCAGCTACCTAAGCCTCCTCCTTGTGAGCATCTGGCATTACCCTTTATGTGATGGACATACTAATTCAAGCTACTTGGGAATTTAGGAAAGTTACTGTGGGATTTTTCAGTTGAAAAAAGCTCATTCTGCACTCAACCCTGCTTTGCAGATGCTAATCCATTTCCAGGAAGCTTACAGCCTAGAGATTTTCCAAACTTAGCACAAGAGAAAGCGTAAAGAAAACTCTCTCCCAGTGCTTTTTGGTTGTATTGGAAGTATAGAAGGATGCATTACCTTATGGGGACTATAGCTTGTTCTTTTTTCCTTTTGAAGAACTTGTCTGGCACTCTGGCACATATGAAAAATAATGTCTGAACCTTTAGATTTTGTATGTACTGTTTTGTGTGAAAAAAATCCTGGGTTTACAGCCAACGGGAAAGAATCTTTGTAATCCTGCTCTAGGAATGAGAGTCCTACCTGCTACCACTATTCCATTTGTCATCTATCTTGGATGCTTTGCAGGGGCAGGAAAGAAAGACTAAAGGCAACTGTTCAATAGTTCACATATCTGGAAGAGCAAATACTCTATAAAGAAACTCTCTCAGATTTTCACTTTTCCCCTTAAATCAGTCCTTTGGAAGCCTTCACCATACTGTTTCTACACAATAGCCCTTGTCAGAACCATATTGAAAATAATATTTATTTATTTATTTTTAAAGGTCATTTGGCTTTTAAGAGGTTGGCACCATGGGCATGTACTTAAAAACATTATGCATAGGAAGTTATGAAAGCTAAATTTTCCTTGACATGGTTGATTACTATCAGGCAAAGAAATACCTTTGAGAGTATCTAAATTATCACTGTTGTAATTGCTGTAATGGCAGAGGTGCTCTCAGTGCCTTTGACAGCCCTCCCAGATGATTTTCCCAGTAAGGCTGATTGCAATATCTTCACCAAGCTCTACAGTGCCTTTGAATGGAGTCAATACCTTGATTGCTGCTAGGTATGTTATCCAGCATTAAATCCTGTAAACTATAAGGAAAGGTTTTCATATCTATGAAGTATACAGAATTCCAAGTAAGACTGGAATTGTAGTCTGGCCAATACGATCTACAGTCTGGGGAGAAAATGGATATCAGTTATTCTTTTGTTTCCAGTAACCATGATGTGACAATTCCTGTGCTTGAAAATCTTACATATCTTACATTGTTTTGTATTTTACAAGCAAAGTATAATTATTGTTTAAAATTGCTTGAATTAGGAAGCATGAAATATATTAACTACATGAAATATATTAACTCATGATTTTGGAAATTTTGGGGTGAGTAAGTAAAACAAGTTCAGACAGGGCTGCCTGGCAGCAAGAATATGGACTAGATGATTTCTTGGGGTCGTTTTCAGACTATATTTCCTATGAATTTATGATTTCATAAGGTTATTCATGTCCCTCTTTCCTTCAACTCTATCACCAGAATTAGATGGAATGAGATTATCAAGAGAAGTAAATATAAGAATTGTAGGACTAAACACCTGTAAAAAAATCTGTGAGTCCCCAAGGAATGCAGCAGAGGTGAATATTTGAAAGATAATTCTAACTGAGGGCAAGATGACAGCAAGTCATGCCTTAATAAATACATAAGAGCAAATTAATATGCTGCTACTTCAAAACCCTGAAAAGAAGTTGGAATCTGTGTCCTTGTGAAATGAAACAGTAATTTTCCCCTATCGTATATGTGACACACACTGTGCTGCATTACCTGTTGTGTGTCCTTTAAATGATGAATGTGTTTGTCCCCCACAATCTCATGAGCATAATGATTTGTTTACTTTCATTCTCTTTCACTGCTAATCCATATTAAAAACTTTAAACTAGTAAACAAAACAAAATTCAATCAAACAAAGGAATAATAAGTGCATAGAAGCCTGAGACTTGGCTGGCTAACAAGACTGCTTGTCCCAAAAAATTCTCAGTGGTGGAACACTTTGTTAAAAAGTTATGGCACATGCAAAAAAACCCAAAACTGAAAACTTCCTCCAATGAGTCATTAACCCATCAATTTACTTCCCATCCACTTAATAACAGATTGTATTTCAACAACGCTATTGCCATAAACTGTTAAGGTGATATAAAATTTAGCATTTAAAAAACCTCTTAAAATTGCTCTGATTTATCAGAGTTATAATCAGTTTTGAAAGCCATTTTGAGATCTATACTGCAGTGATTTAACTTTGAAAGGAAATGCTTTTTGTTGTCAAGTGTTTGAGGTACATCTGAAAGCCTGATGTATTGAAATTCACTCAAGGTAAGGAGATGCAATGTACTGGTTCCCAAACTAAGTGCAGAAAAGTTTGATTTATTAGGACCTGATCCTGTGAATCATGTACCCACCTACAGCTTCATAGATTAGCTTTTTGTAACTCTAGGTTTGAGCTGAGAATTTAATGAAACAGGATTTGATGAATTCTGTAATTCCTCTATCTGAAAATTAGGTTTCTATACATATTTTGGGAATAAAATGACGTAATTTTCAGTTATCTCTCTTGCTATTTTTCTTTTCAATGTTTAGATTCTAGAAAGTAACCATTGAAACAGCTATGATAATGCTAATTTGTCAAAAAGCAAAGGACATAAAAATATTTTGTTTCTATGCTTGTCTACAATGTCTTCATCCAAACTGTGGATGAAAGGAAACACAGGAAACACAGGAAACACAGGAAAACCTGTGTTTATGTTTTCTTTTTTTCACCATGATGGAATTATCACTATATTTAAAAGCATTTTAATGACTGTACTTGTATTTATATATGTCCTGGTTTGGGACAAATTTGGAAGGGAACTTCCAAAGGGATGTTTCCTAAAGGGCAAAATTCAGTGGCCCTTCCCGCCACCTGTTTGGGAGATAAACCTCCTTTGAGAAAAGTGGAAAAAATGTTTATTTAACAAGCAAAGTACTCACAAAGATGAAAAAATGAATAATATTAAACAATGGAACTTCTTGCTGTTCTGAAGAGAGATGGCAAACTCAGAAAGTCCTTGTCATGGGGAGCAGCTCAGCTCGCTCAGTCTCTTATCAGTCCCTCCTGTGCTGGAAAATGCACCATCCCAGCCCTGGTGGGCCACAGGTGTGAGCTCCCAGTGCTCTTCTGGGTTTTTAGTCCAGAGCAGGCTGATCAGTTCCAAGAAAAGAAAAGCCACAGTCCAGGGAACTTCTCTGCCTCAGCTAGCTGAAAAACTAACTAAAAGCAAAAGAGAGCTCTCTTCATACTGTCTGTGCTGCAGAAAACACACACTTCAGAGAGCTGAAGCTTTTATCTCTTTGAACACAGTCACCTCAGACATTTCACTACTGCTCCTTCTCCCTCCCTTTACTCTCAGATCTAGTTTTAAAAGCACAGAGCTTATTTCTGGGCTAAATAGACAAATGGAAATACAACTCAGCATCATCAAGTCACCCCAAGACAATCTATTAGTGGTTTATTACACTATTTTACCTTTCATATTTAAGCATGTCCAAAAATTATATAAATATTTTCATATTATTTTTACGTTTAAAATGTATGTATTCCTAATATAAAACTTTATTGATCTTCTAAGCACCCGTCTGACTGGCAGTACAGCAATAGACATTTTTCTAATTAAAATAGTGTTACTTAAGTTTGTATGGGAACTTTACTTTTACCTAAGTATATAGAAAATTCTTCCTAATACTATTTAAAAAATATTCTTCAAGATGCAAAGGTTGCAATATTCTGTTAAGGACATAAATAAGAGCTTGAAAACTTTCACTTAGAACATTTTTAAACATGTGGTAATAATCTCTAAGAGCTAATTTGTAAGAGAAAATGTAAAGCTGCACAACATTTAAGAGGAAACTACAGAACTGGAATTGAAAAGTAATGACAGAAAGAAGAAATGAGGATCAAACAGGGTCTGAGAGAACAACAGGTGAATTACTTAATGGTAAATTAGTAATTGCTCCATTTGATTTATTTACAGCATGGAGGGAGAAGGGTGAAAAATCAGATCAGGTATATTTGGCTGCTGACTAAGACTGCAGGCTGCAGTAGAATGAGTGAAGATAATGTGTTATATGTGCTTTTCATGATCCAGTTTTCTGACAGCCAGTTTATTCTATATGCATTATGACACCACCACTGGTATACACAACCTCAGAGAATAACCTCACTCTAATTTGGGATGTGCTGGCTATGAGAAGGAATTCAATTCAATTGTATATAAAGGATAAATGTTCAAACCTGAGTTAGTATTTAAAGCCAGATTTATTTATCCCATATGGCGTCAGGTTATTCTTATGTCAGTCTTAACATAAAGAGCTTAATACATGTAGTGAAAAATCTACATTTTTCCTTTTTTTTTAATCTAATGAAAATATACATCTATGAAATATGACTCAAGCATATATGAGGGCATAGAAAAGCAAAGTGTTATTAAATATGCACACTACTGACTTAATTATAGGAGTTAAGGGGAAACTTGAGAAAACTAGGATTTTTTGGTATGTTTTTCTTCTCCTTAATCTAATCAGACAACACTAAAAGCCCAAGAGATATATAAACTTCAGTAACTAGTTATATTAAACCTGTGTTTACTTAGATGATTTGTATAAAATAAATAAGTAATAACCCAAAGGACATTAAAAAATGGAATATATGAGACTGCATGTGAGCAAGCTAACACAAAGCAGAAAGCTTGACTAGTGCATATTTAATAAGAAAAATTCCCTGTGCTTTTATATCTTCTACCATTCTATAGAAGTCCTTATGTCACCTTTATCACCATAGTAACTCAGCATTTTGTAGTCCTCTTCTATTCATAATATTATTTTATCAGTTTTAGTAAGGGCTAAAGGGTTTCCCTGATTACCCGCTATTTGATACCCTGAAGTGTGGGCATCTTTCTTGTGAGAAGTATTGTGAATAATGTCATGATTCATCAATCTTCTACAAGAAAAAAAAAGTGATCCCTGGTTTACACTACTGTATTATCAATTTGTTATTTCATCACAATATTTAAAAATTAATTAATCCTCAGAATTTGATAAACATTTCTGTAGCTTTCTGAGTTTGAAGAACCAATTAATATGATCATAAGCCTTGCATAGGTTGAAGACTGACTCTAAATTGTCAAAAGCCATCATTCAGAAGAGACAGCACTATTTTGGTTTACTAGAGGGTATTTTTATCCATCTTTCTCTATTATAGTACCCCCAAAAGGAGGAAAGCTTCCAAAAAAGCATGTTTTGTAGCCCCAGTTTACACTACTACTAAAATATAATAGACTAGAAAGAATGGTGACTAAAAACAGTTTTATAGATTGGACTAAAAAATTGAGGATATTTGCCTCTCATTTATTTTTTTTTTTCCAAGATAGCACCTTCATGGCTTCTAAATATGCATTTGGCTTACTTTTATTTATTCATACTAAAGAAATGTGCTGAGAGGCTTTGCCAAAGGACTTGAATTTATCTGCATGAATGCATTCATACTCCTACTTTGAAACAAAGCTGACATTTCTGATCCTTCAAGCTCAGACTGTAGGTGCATGTGTCCTAGCTTTTATCTAGCATTCCAAAATATTCTTCTCCTGTGTTACAATACTTTAGCTTAATCCAAAGAAGTGTTTTTATTCTGAAAGCCTGTTTCCAAAGTCCACATTTAGATGTGTTTTTACTCTTAACAGAACTTACATTTTCTATACAGTTTCCCTTAAGGTTACTAACAAAACCTCAGAAAGACAAATTATTTTTTTTTCAACTATAAAGTACTATTGGTACATCAACACATACCTCATCCCACTAAATCTTGGCATAATAAATTTAATTGAAGTAAATATACTAGCTTCAATCCATTAAAACAATGTCAAATAAGATTTGGGCAATTGCACTCCATTAATCTGAAACTTTCTCAACTGAGTAAGGCAAAGTACAAAACAAGAGTACAAAATTCATCTCATGATTGGTCGTCCAAGAGCTGCAGTGAACAGCTGATGAGATGCCTTAGTCTCTGAGCTGATCTGCAGGTTGGGTGGGGCCAGATCCATTGGTTAGTTCAGCCTGACAGAGCTTCAGGACCTGATTTGTGGATTTGAAAACACAAGATGAGGAGTAACTGGAGCAAGTTAAGTTGTTCAAACTATGCTTAAAGACTTGCTGTGATATTTCCTGCAATAAAGAGTTAAACACTCCTGGTCTAGATAGATGAACCTAACATTTACAGAAACCTATTTATCTAGCACTGCAGGCTCAGTGATTCTTCTGCCTTGCCTCATTTATATGCGTTCTCCACTGTAGGGACTTTTCTAAGCAAAGTTTCTCCATCAAGATTACAGATTTCCTATTCAAACCTCCTCTGATTACTCTTTCCTTACCTGGCAGCTGGGTGTGATTAAGCACCAATGAAAAAAAGGAAAGGTTCCAACACAAGATTCTTGTGAACAGTTGATATTTAGTTTTAACCTACAGATAAAGCTGATTTAGCTCAAGGAACAAAGAGACAGAAATAAGCCCAAGTTATATACATGTAAACTTCCTTTAAAATATCCAGTGCTCTTTATGTATTAGTCAGTCCTGTCTCAGCCCTGTTTTGAGCTTAGCTCTATAAGCTTGCTCTTGCTGTAGAAATTCTGATTCTATTTAAGTGCAATGGCAATTTTTGAGGTGGAGTCAAGTTACAGGGCCAACAGCGTTACAGGGCCAACAGTGATGAAAGAACACTGGTTCCAGTTCTCCTGAGCCACACAGGCTCACAGCTCTTAACAAACCTCTCTAGAGATTCTGCCTCAGTGAGGGTGCCAATAATGAATGCAGTGTTGCTCTTCTGTTTTTAGCTGCACATGAGAAAAGAACCCTTTCAGACTGTGACTGAATAATAAACAAACTAGAAATTTAAAGTCTTATCCATTTAAAAGAGAACTTTCCCAAGCCAGAAAAGCTTCCATTTCAGGGTAGGTTGATGTGAATTGCAATTATTTATAATTTTGTACAGAATGCAGTTTTTAAAGATCCCAAGTCTTAGCTGTTTGTATCAGGAAGTGAGTCAGTTTTGGTCTGTTTTGATTACTTGGCAAGCTCATATCCCCTTGCTGTTACGTACATTTTAGCATTTCTGCATGTCTATCACTGGACCTTGAATATGATTATGTTTGGCCCAGTAGGTTCATGTCTTTTAGAACTATAACATTACTTCACTTGAGCAGTTATTAGGGCTGCAGAGATGTAACTACAATTGCTAAATGGGATAATGTAAAATGAATGAAGTGAGAGAACCCCTGGAGGCTTCTTGATGTTTACTCTTTCAAGTAATGCACTCTACTAAGTCTGTCAGCTCATCACAACAGAGAATTATTTAGGGAACCGTGTGAACAGTATTGCTTCACAAGTCTTACAGCCACCCAGAATATAAAGTGTGTATTATACAATGCAACTCATAAATAGACATTTCCCTGTTTTCTGCAAACCACTCTCACTACAATGCCTTGTCTCATCACAGCAGAGCAAATGCGAAAGCAAAGACGTAAAGTAGCAGCACACTGTTGTGCTTTAGATGCTATTTGCAAACTCTTTAACTGGCATAAAGAAAGCTAATTTACTAGGCTCATTATCACTTACATTCTTCTGAGGGTAAACTAAGATGTTGACATTTCATTCTCTACACAGTATCTTTTAATAGGTCATCCACAGTAATGTTATTGCTTAATGTTGCTACAAGTTTTAACTCTGGATATATTTATGCAAAAGTAATTACCTCATAGCATTATAGGTGTATGAGACATATGTTACAACTAAAGGATGTGCAATCCTCATGAAACAATTAAGATAATTTGCAAGAAGATTTGGCACTGTTCTTGTGTGGAATTTTTATATATATGCTTAAAAGACATCCATACAGTACCATATATTGCTAATGGAATAGAAATACGTTTTTGAAGTGAAGAAAATAGAAATATACATTTGAAGTGAAATATATATGATTTAATAGCAATAGAATAATATATTTTTATTATAGGGGCTAATAGTCCCTCCAAAGTAAAGGAAGATCAAGGCATATTTGGAGCCACGGACCAGTCTGTGATCGCCCAGGGTGTATGACAGAGGTATGACAGAAGAGTGATGCATGTGCCATGGCACAGTAAACAGAGCCAATAACATTTACCAGGATTCTCAGTGGCAGCTGTGCCCTGGTCTCTGGACTATCAGAAAGCAGAACTTCTGATCAAAGAATCCCAGAATCCCCAAATGGGCCAGGTTGGAAGGATCCACAGTGGGTCATCTGGTCCAACCTTCCTGCTCAAGCAGGTTACAGACAAACATTCCTAAGGATTGTCTTCTTCCGGTCACAGCTATCAACATTGAACTTTTAAATGTAGAATTTAGGCAACAAATTTGTCACTATCAACGGCCTTCACACCATCTCAAATTTTATATGTTAAAGCCTATGCACTGTGAATAGAAAGTGAGAAGAAAAGATGACTTTTGTAACTGTGGTTTAAGGAGATAGAGGTCATAAACTCCTCTTATTTTTTAAAATTGGAATAAAACATTGGAACAGGCTGCTTAGAAAGGTTATATAGTCTCTATCCTTGGAGATTTTCAATACCTACTTGGACAGTGTCTTGAGTATCTCCAATTTAGTGTTAGCCCTGCTATGAGGAGATGAGCCTGGATGATCATATGAGATCCTCTCTCATATAAATGGTTTAGTAGGCATATGATTTTTGGGGTCAGACAGACTGCCTGTAAGCCTAAATTTTACATTTGGCAATTACAGATGAAAATAACTCTATCTTGTCAATGTGTTTTACTGGATCAGACAAGGAGGCATGAGAGACTGAGGTTATAGCTTTTTTTTTGCTGGAAAATGGCAGTAAAGGCAGAATTGTTGCCTGCTGAAGTCCTGCAATGAATGTTTAACCTTTGAAAATAAATTCACGGATTCCAGAATTATTCCAGGTTCACAGGAATGAACTTGATATAGAGCACAGTGTCAGGAATGCTATTGCTTCCATTTGCTCCTGAACCATGGCATGGAAGAGACAAAATGTGGCATAATTAGCTTCTGTCTCTTCTCTGAAGACTCCAACATGCTAATTTTGAAACAATTGGAATCAGAGACTTTGATGTCAGTGTCACAGTGGTGAAATGTACAGATTACTATTTCTTTACTTATGGACAGATTACTATTTCCTTACTTTTGTTTGACTGCTGTTACTGTAATTCTTTCCTTTCACTTATATCTTATTGCACTGATGTGTCTGAGAACAAACTGTTAATGTACTTACATGCTCTGGGTGACAAAGCTCCATTGTGAAGCAGTCAGTTTGGTAGTCTATGTTTAGCATTCCTGTGGTTATTTATTATTTATTCCCATCTCATCATCCTATTACAGGCAATAAATATATAAAATTGCAGATCCTGATGTGTTCCTTGCCTGTCCCCAAAGTCAATACAGTCAAAATCATGTCCAGGTGAATGATGAAATATTAAAATAAATACGCAACAAGCATCCATAGGAAATGCTACTTCAGTCTTCAATCCTGTATTCAGACAGAGAAGGCATTCCCTGATGAAAAAGCTTCTTAGCATCAGACTTTGTTCCTGCTGACATGTTTTGGGGGAATGAAGATGTTTAATTCAAATGTACGAAGGAAACCATAACCTAAAAATATTTTTTTCTTACCTCTAAAGGAAAATCAGAAAACCCCAAGTATAAGCCTGCTTTTTTTTTCCCTTCTGCTGACTTAAAAGGACTCTTGTCTTCATTTCTTCTCTCTTGTCATACTTTACTTTTCCAGATCTATTATATATCTCCTAACTCTTGTTTATCTAGGTGACTTATGAGAACTTCCTTAAATAAACTCCTTTTTTTTTTTTTCATGTCTTGATATTTAATATATTAATTTCATAATGACTCTGTAAAGTGAAAATTTACTATAATTCCCAAATAGGTAACTTGAGCACCAATCCTACTAAATAACAGAGCTGCCTGGGGTAGTGGTTGGATATACAAATCAGTGAGGGGATTTTAACATCTCTTCTTCCACAGAAGACCTCAGTCATCAAATAATAGTTCGTTCCATGGAGGTCTGAGTGAAGAAAGGAGATATACTCCAAACCTCCCCTGGAAGCTGTGCAGCTATTCAGAAAATAATGGTGCTCCACCACAGAAAGCACAACTAAGTCCTCTACTCTTAATCATAGCTTAAGGAGCTCAGGTCTCTGTGTTCAGTTCAGATTCCTCTCACGAGATGAGAGAGATCCATTACCTGTAGCATTTTTAACACATGGGACACTGGTTTCTCTACCTTTGGAGATTCCTGTGGCTCCTTTCAGCTTCCTCTGGCTCCTCTTCCCTGTGATGGTACTATCTTATCCTTTTGTCACTCTTGTAGCTCAATGCCTGGAGCCCCAAGCAACTCTGTTATAATACAAATGAATAATAATAGAATTTACAGATTCTATCTGTTCTTGTCCTTAAGGCATTGTCCCCTAACCCTTCAGTGTCTTACTATGTGAATTTAAGGAAAAGCATTTTCCTCTGTTAAAAAACCCCAACCAACAAATCAACCAACCAACCAACCAAACCCCACAATCAAAAAACCAAAAACGGCCAAACCAAACCCAACCAAGATATGGAATGAGTGAAATTGCTATATTCATAATGAAGTCTCTATTTAACTTTGACATAAACCGCAAATCCGGATAACCACAAATATTAGAAGCCTTTTACAAATATTCCATGCTGTTGCTTAAAAATTTAGATTCCTTCTGTAAGTACAATATCCCATCACAGTTCAGAGAACATGAATGACATCCACTGCTTTCCAGATTGCATAACAATTGTTTTTATTTTCTGACAAAAAAACACTCAGAGATTGCAAGGAGAGATTCAAAACTATAATATATGACATCCAGTCAAATGTTTCAAGTATTTAAAACACAGTCAAATCTAAGCAAACAAAACCATCAAAACACCTCTGGCACCACCTACAGAAGTAATTCAGTATTAGCTTTAAAGATTTTCTGCTGAAAGAAAAAAAAATTAAATAAAGACAGAAAATTGGAGTACTCCCCTCCCCCAGTAAATAAATAAATAAATAAACAAAGAATTTCAGGAACTAGAATTATATGGATGCTCAGCCCCCTACTGATGAAGTGGTGCTTATTAGTAGCTGCTATGCTTTCCATGCAGCATATTCAAACTCCAAAGTGTGCTTACATGCTTGTGAATGTTCTCCAGGAAATGATTAAGTGACAAGATACAAACTGTAAAGTGGAGAAATCAGTTTTTACTATGGAGAATTTACTTTCTAGTACTGGAAGACTACATATATAGCTTAATCACATCTTCACAGCTGGATTTTTGAATAGAGCCTCATTAAACTGGTATAAATATACACCATATCGTTGTGTATGTTTTGATTTTTTCATCAGCATCAAAATAACCTTGGTACAGAAGAATGCTGTTTCATTATATCCACTCCAGCTGTGCTCTTCTTCCAAAGCCCTAGCACTTGCCAAATATAAAACTTAGCACTTGCTCACAGCAGTAAGTTGGTAAAGTTGGATTGAATGAAAGATAATATGAGAACAGAGTAGTTAAGGGAAAAGATAAAATGAACTTTGGAATGAAGATAAAAATTTGGTCACAAATATTTTTGTCTCTTTGCTATTCACTAAGGGTGCAGTGCTTATTACCATAAACAAAATAGACACTACTGAGTCCCCATAATAGTGAAAGGTTGAGAAAGTTTTGACCAAAATTACAGACTACAGCAGAAAATCCCATATAACATCACTATAGTTGTGTAAAAAGGCACAGAAAGAGCAGGTTATGCAGCTGATATTGTGCTCAGAGCCCTATGAGAAAAGTGTTTCACAGTAACAGTGGTCTGAAAAGCTCAGTAAGATCTTGTGTGTTAAGTATGGGTATAAATCTTAGTGAAAAAAAAAAATCAAATAATGAACTCAGTAGTGTTAAACGCAAAATATCTCTTTAATTTCATCAGGGTTGGATTTCCTTTGTGGATTCTTTAGAGGTAAAACAGGTACTTTTATGTCTTCCAGACAAAGGCCTGTGGCACAGCAGTGCAAGAGGAAGTCAGTGGAGACTCCGAGGGGTTTGCAGGACCCAGGTGCTGGGCTGGATGCCCTGGAGGCAGGCAGGGCACTGCTGGCAGAACACCACCTGCCTGGCAGGTCTGCTTTACCCTTTGAGCTGGTTATGCTTATCTGTACCAAGTGTGCAGCATCTCTGTGTCAGGTTGGGCACCTCACTGCACACTTACAGAAAAGAAGCAAGGTTTGAATACATTTGTGGAGTATTTCAGCCAAAATCTCTGGTTTTCAAGATGTTTTATATTTTACCAGCTAGCATTTTTATCCCCAAAGTTACTGTGTAGTCTCCAGGTAGGTATAAGCTTCAACAGAGTTGCTGTATATATTCATATTTACATTCTTTACAATTTTATGGGTATATAAAATGTCTATAAGAATTCTTTATTGAAACTCTTTATTGAAAGTAGCTCCCTGAAGAAATAATTTCAGTTGATTGCACTGATGTAACTTAAAAGGAAATTAGACTTGAGATTGATTTTACATCATTGCATTTCCTTACAAATTTTTCTTCTTTACCTACAACAAAATATATATATAACCATTACACTTTGAATTGAATGAGAAATTATTAAACTGGAGATTGTTATGATCCCATTAAAATAAGCCTATTCTTGTAATAAAAGCAATGATTCACTGTTCACAAGTGAGTTTAGACCACTGACGTTAAATGCTAATCCTTCCACCAAACCAGAGCCGGAATGATTTTGTTCATGTGCTGCAGTAGCAAATTCCAGTAAACAAACCATTTAACCAGTGTAGAAGTCTCACAAATATCAGTAACTAGTGAGACCAAGCCCCATATTGTTACAGAGGGCACTGAAGAGTATATAATCTCGTCCAGAATGTGGGGAAGTAAAGGAGAGCTTTAGCTGATGGACTGCAGAGTTGCTATCCAGGAACCATCCCCTTTCATGTCACGGAAGAAAGGGTGGGAAATGAAGGGCATGAGAGCCTCATTTGTCAGTGGGTTCTTCCAGGTGCAGCATGTCATATTTTTATCAAAAGCAACATACTTTTTTTGTGTGTGAACAGTTGAGTACCAGTGACATTATCTCCTACTTCCCAAAAAAACCCAAAACCATAACCAAAAACCCCAAACAAATCTGTTGAATGACTGTGATGGAAAAATAAAAACAAAACCTATCCCTTATCAATTTTCAGTTCATTTGCTTTGTACATTTCATAGCACTTTTAAAATGTCATTTTCACTTTCTTCTCTAAATTAGTATGTTTTCTCTCTTCTTGAGGGAGAAAAGTTTATGTCAATCAGGCTCTAATTATCTACTCTAACTTACTATGTCCATAGCAACTATTGTTACTTATTCTGGATTTATCTAGTGTATGTAAGGTAAAAAAAAAAAAAAAAAAAAGTTGCTGGTGGAATTTCAAATTCTTTCATAAAGAGAAGTTTTTGTAGAAAATAAGTCAGTTTGGCATGCTGTAGGTGAGTTTCATTTAATTAATTTGACATGTCAATTAATATGGACAACATAGCAGGCAACAAGTATTAGTATTAGTATTAGTATAAGTATTAGTATTAGTATTCGTATTCGTATTAGTATTAGTATTGCAACAATTTAATAATGCCTTCCCTTGATTGAGAAAGTGATTTTAAATTGATCACTTAGCCCAAGAAGTTTGCCAGTTACAGCTCAGCTTCCTGCCATCCATAGATTAGGTATTTTTTGGGATGCTACAGAAAATGATTTTCTGATTTTGCTCTGAATTCATGGATTTGCTGTAAATGTCACTAGTAAGAGGGAAATGTTCTTAAACTCTTGACTGAGTGGGTTTTTGGCAGACTTCTTAGCAACCCTGCATACTCTCAGTGACAAAGTGTTGATTTTTAGTTCTTCTAGGAGATGGGGTCAGGATGGAGAGAATTGTTTCTTTTTCCCTTTTCTATTGTTTGGAAGCAAATGTTTCCAACACTGTTGTTGTCATATTGGCAAAGAATATTATGCTTTTGTTTTAGGAAGCAGATGCACTTCAGAAACTTTTTTACTGTTTTTTTTAAGCGAGATTACATTATGCTTTCTTCTTTTCATTTTTTTTTTCTTTTTTTTTTTTCCCCTTTGGAGTACTTTTAGTGTAGTATGATCATCTAACAAAACATAACAATTCTATCACAAATTCAATCAATGGACTTGAAGAGTAAGCAATGAGAAATTTGTATGATACCACAATCTGTGACTATGGTGACTCATGCCCCAACAAAGAAGATGAATGATTTTAGTGATAATATCCAAGTGGAGTATTCCACTAAACTCATGGCACTGACTCATTGTTTGACTAGATATGGCACACAATAGCTCCAGTGAGCAGAGAGGGAGCCTTCAAAGATAGGTTACAAGGCTTTTCTTATTACAGACCTTGAGAAAATTCTACAAGATAGCTGACCCATTCTTATAGTTCCCACTGTCATCTGTACCTCATTTTTCACAACATTGATATCTTACAGATCTTCCAAAATACAGTTACAATAGGTAGATGTGTCAATGCCACTCTTAAGCACACAAGTTTAAGCCAGTTTTTAGCTAGTTGTGGTCATCATTAGAAAGAGTTATGCGTTTCAGAAGTTACTTGTGGAAGAAGTTACTTCAGAAGTTACTTCACTGGAACTTAAATCCTCATGTATGTATGTGTGTAATCCAATATAAATATATTACAATGTATTTCTGATTTCAAAAAAACCTGGAAGTATGACAAATCTGAATCTTGAAGCTGAAAATTAATAACTTTTTTAACTGGGAGCTTTAAAAGGATGTTTTCATCCTTCTTTATCCTGAATTTTAAAAATTATACTGCTTTGTGTAGAGTAGATGGTACATGTTAACTTACACAGTCCCACACAGCATATTGCTAATAAAAATAGAATAATCAAAGTACTCATAGCCCCTTAGAAATGAAATGGCATCTCAACCAAAATTAGCAGAAAAACAGCTGGAAAGAAATTTTGTTTAAGAAATTAAAGTTCTAAAATGTCTTTTATAATGATGAAGAGATATTACAGGGCCTAATAAATCATCTGGTTAAAATTGCCATGATAACATCACTTTCTAAGAAGGTAAGATTTTAGAAAATATTTTTTGCTAAGCCTAACCTAAAATTTATTGTAATTAAAGCTTTTTCTAACTCCGAGGGGAAAACACCCCACTCACATCCTCTCTTCAGCAGTATTTCATAGATCTGAAGAGTTCCACGTCATGGCTCAGACTTCTCTTTCTTCCACTCAGCAAATTCTCCATATCCTTCATGAAGAGCAGAGCTTCAAACTTGCCCAGCACTTCAAGCAAATTTTGAAGAGGAGGGAAGATTATATGTGATGTAGGCTGTGACTCTCTTCATGTGTTACAGGCTGTCCACCTGTGGCTCTAGAGCATGATACCATTGTGTTAATATCCATTGTACTGGCCATTATCCTCACAAAATATTTAATTTCCAAAACTGACAATTTTTCTGTTCTACATTTCATACTACTGAAGTAGATTGTCTGAGTTAATCTTTCATTTACTTTGTTATATATCATAGTTTTTTCAAACTATTTTTCTTTCAGTTCATTAAGTTAATTTTGAATTCTGTTAATTTCAATACATGTGCAAACCTTTCCTTATTGAACATTATTGTCTGCAATTTTCTAGTCTCTGATTTGCAATTGTTCCAATTCTTTTATTTATTAATACTATTTCTTACAACTGTAAAATTAATATGACGAAATGATCCTGCTTCTGCTGAGCACTAAGCAGCTCATTAAGTCTGAACTACAAAATTGAACTATTTACTAAAAATCACTCTGAAAATATTTACTTATTATTAATCAACCCAAAATGCACTCCTGGACACAGAAGACAACATAATTTTCCTTTGAGTAATATATAAGTACCATCAAAATAGCCTAAATGATTGCATGAATAACTGATTTTTAATTTTGGCTGTATGTTTTTTCTTATAGTAAAAAAAAAAAACAAAAAAACAAACACTTTTTTTGGAGTCAAATAAAATGTTTGCTAGACTGATCCATAACATTAATTTGGGAATTTGGTTTGTTTATTATTCTTGGGTTTTCCTAATATTCAAAAATAAACAGCGAGAAAATGTGTAATTGAAATATTTGTTTTAATTAATAATTTTTTTTTTTTTTTTTTTTTTTTTCATTTTCATTACTTTCTGAAAACAGTGACAGTTACTACATTACTTTCAAAAAGAAACCTTACAATGAGAGGGTTAAACACTCAAATAAGATCACTAAGAAGGTTGTGAAATCTTCAACCTTAGAGACTTTCAAAACTCAACTAGAAAAAGTCCAGTACAAGTGAATCTAATTTTCATCTAACGCTGCTTTGAGTAGCAGGTTGAACTATACCACACACAGAGTTCCCTTCCAGTCTATATTTTCCTGTAATTCTATGTAAATTTAAGGAAGGACATGCATATTAGGATGGCAAAAAAAAAAAAAAAAAAAAAAATATATATATATATATATAAATTGCCTACTTGATAACTGTCAGTATCTGTTGTTCCAAAATCATAAGCTAGTATTTTGTGCCTGGTGTGCTTGTTAAGGACATAAATAGATATGTTTATTAGCTGAAGGCAGGATGGACACAGTTCTTGAACATCTCTGTAATTGCAGGGACAGGGGCTGGTGTCCTGTAGACTGGACATGGAGTCCTGGACTGTGGGCAGCGACTGGGAAGCCATGGGTGTGGCAGCAGGGACTGTCAGGACTGGCTGTGCCCTTCCCCTAAACCCAGCACACCTGGGTCTCATAAAAATGACACCCATCAGAACAAATCACAAAGGTTCAGCATGATGATGTGAAGGCACCACACTGCTGGGCTGTGAGAGCCCTGCTGTCGTTCACCTACGGCCAGTGAACCCCACCCCAGTGAGAGCATCCCAGCAGATGAAGGAGATGGAGCCCAGGGGCATGGAGCCAGCAGCTGCATCTGCAGCAGCCAGCAATGCCAGCCCTGAGCCACGTGCACCTACCTCAGCCTCTGCTGCTGAGTCTGGGACCAAGGTTCTCCTCTTGGCCCTGTTTGTGCACACAGCAAGGAGGAACTTTCTGTCAAGGCTTGCACTGGAGATGGCACATGCAAATAACCTGAACACAGAGTTTGGTTCCTAGAAGGGAAGGTAGAGTGACATGCAGCTGACATGTATCACCTGAGGTCAAGGGGCTACAGATGCTACGTGGTGGCTGTCAGAGGTGTTCTGATTGCAATCATGCACACATGCTTGCAATGAAATTTGGTGGTCTTGTCATAGCACTGTGTCCTGTTATTTTTTATTGGCTTCAGGAACTGCCTCCTCAGCTCACACACTTTGAGAGATGTAGCCACTAAGGCTTTATTCTTCACTAACGATTTATTCTTCAATTGCTCATTCTACTAAGTCTCTGCGTACCAGGGTGTGAAAATCTACACCATTTGAAGGGCATGGTTCTGTTGAACTTGCTTTTTTTATTATTATCCAAGACTCTTTCCCTTTTTTAATGACTTCACTATTAGCTCACCTGGCTGCGTCCAGCAGGGGATTGACACAATGTTCTTGGAACTACATATTGAATTGCACATGGATTGTCTCACTCAAATCAGTGTCCTTGGAGTTTGCAAGAAGCAGTTGAAAAATTTTCTGATAAAGCTTTCCTAACAGAAAATAGTTTAAAAATTTTATTTTCCTCCTTCCTTCTGCAACCAGGCATTGTTGTGGTGTGCATTTTGGATTTCCTAAAGTTCTGTATGTTTTGTTATTAAATTTCTGTAATGGTTTATCTCTACAAGCCCCCAGTCCCAGTTCATTGTAATCCTTCCCTGATAATACCCTCTGCCACACACCCTAAGGCCTGAGTGTTCTGGTGAGGGCTAAGTGACTCAGCCAGGCAGCATGTTCCCCCCATTCCCCTTTTTTCCCATAGATGGCCCCCCTGTTCTGGGTCACACCCCCTGCCCCTGCTATTGGCCCTGAGTTCTCCCCTCCCTGGGGAATGCCGCCGAGGGAAAAAGGAGAAGCCAGAGCCAGAGCTGTCTGAAGAGATGGGCATGAGCCCGGAATAAAGCCTCTTCCTTCCCACGTGTGAGCCCTCCTTCTTCCAGCCATAAGCATGTTTCTGTCTGAGATTCAGACCCACAGATATCATAATTTTATGGTTATCTGAAGAGCAAAGCTAGCTGGTGGAAGAACTCAGAAGAAACCATAAGGCATCATGAGAGATGAGCAACAACCTATAGGAAAACCTCAGAAAATTAACTTTTAACAAATACTCTGTGAAGGAGTGTGCGTGGAACAACCTGCTTCTAGCCTCCAAAATATCTTTGAAATGTATTTCACAGTGTATCTGAGCATGAATTCACTGAGTTGAACAGCTTTATTTTTGCCCAGGGACACTGCCATGGTTAACTAATGATCAGCCAGATCTTCTGAAGAAAAAAAAATGCTACAGCTAAAATTTGTGAAGAAAAGAATGAGATCAACACTTAAATTATAAGCTGTAGTTTACAGCTATAGAGACACTCAATAATTCCAGTCCACCAGTTTTTCACTTTTTTTTTTTGGAAAGGAAGTGTGTCGGCGTCTCCTGATAGGGGCTGTCTCTCAGCATGCACTCTGGCCTGTCTGCTTTTCCAGGCTTGTTAACCAGAAGTGACTAAGGTGTGCTATCCTCTGGACCTCAGTCGAAGTGACACTTCCACAGATTTAGCACCTGCAAGAATGATTTGATTACCCTCTAGTGACTCCAGTTTCTAGAGGAAATGGTTTTGTAAGGCACAGATTGCAACAGTATTAATGGTTCATTCACTAACTGCACTGGCCATGTCTGAAAATACTTTTTTTAAAAAATGCTCATTCCTCCAAAACACCATCTCTCTCAGGATAGTCCAAGATGCAGGCAGAATGTGTTTGTAACTTGCATGTATTCTTACATGCTCTAATTCTCCACATGAAGAGAGAGATTGCCTGTTTGCCCAGTGGTATTACTGATAATGCTGTGAATTAAATTAGTTCAAATTAGCCTAGTTTGCCTGTACAGTTCACATTCTTTCGACTTGGTATGTTTTGCTTTCACTTAGACAATCTGTTTAATTACAAACCTTCAGCTGATTCCTACTATATTGTGAGAATTGTTGAAACCTCATTGCACATTTTGGAGCTCTAGTACATGCAGTAAGCAGAAGTCCAGATGTTCAAATCAGCAAGATATGACATGGCAATTCACCCTCAAAAAATAAAATAGAACTGATCAAGAAGAGCAATGGATGAATTAAGTAAAAAGCAGAACCAACAGAGGCACAATGACAAGATTTTTTTCCTCCTCTCTCTTCAGTTAAGTTAGCAGTGAATTTTTGCTTCCTTACAGGATCATAATGAATTTCAGATTCCTACATCTTTGTATTCCTCCCAGTAAGACTGCTCTGTACAAGAAATAATAGTGTGCTCAGTGCAATAATAGTAGAGTATAAGATGTCAGGAATATATGATTTCTAAAAGAGCAGAAAGAGTTTGACCGTAAAATAGTCAGAAAATTAGAATTTTTTTATCTCATACGATCAGGAGCTAGCAGGTGCGATTACATAGGTAAGAAGAAACATTACAAAATAAATCAGCCTCTGTAAATGAAAACAAGGATTTGTTATAATTAGAAAGAGGCATTACCAATAAATTGCAAAAAGCAAGATTTCATTAGAAAAAAACAGAAGTGAGGGAAATTATCACTTTTGTTTTCCAACATTCATATTTTAAATATTTCCCTAATTTTTCACCTCTGTTGGTAATAAAATAGAAGATATAATTCAGAGTTCCAAAAGAATCGTGGCTTTTTTAAATTAAAAAAAAATCCCCAACAAAAACAACAACAAAAGGAGAGAGTAGAAATACAAAAATCGTAGTTGTTTTTTTCTGCATCAAAGTTGTTCCCAGACAGTTGCACTAACTGAAGTGTGTTTTTTGTTGTTAGGTGATTAATTTTAAAATTTCCTAGAAAATTTTCAGACCTTACGGCCAAAGGGTTGCATGACAAGGAAACAACATTTCGTAGAGACTTTCATAGTATTAGATGGAAACCAGTGTTTAGACTGTCTAACAATAGTAACCTTGGAGTAAGTGTCTTGTGCAAAGAGCCTGGTTTTATTTTACAGTTAAAGCTGATTTTGGCAGAAAGACAAGATTGTAAATGTTGAATGCAAATGAGGTATTTATGACACCATTGTAATGAAGATTTCTCCATGAAATAAAATCTAGTATGGCAAAGCAGTTCTCTGATGACTGCAAATAAAATTAAATTCAACGAAAAACCATTAAACATTGTTACCACTTTCAATTCTTAAAGAATAAACAGTTAAAAGTCAAGATCTACACTGCATATTTTAATTGCTTTTTAAACTTTAGCATTTACATACTAAATAGAAAAATGTCAAATGTAAGATATATATATTTAATTAAACATGGATGTTTAAATTTACAGTTATAAATAACCTACCACTAATGACTAACCAGCAAAATAATTCAGAAGAAGCTTTTTTTGAAGCCATGTTTAACATCTTTGTTAAGATATTTGTTTAACATATTTTTTCAGTGACTTAGAATTAATATTACTGCATAGTGTAGTGTGTTTTCTAGCTCCAATACAGATTTAATGTTAATTCATACTTTCAGAAAAAGAGTAAATGACCCTTTACTTCCCATGCTAATGGTCACCTGCAGGTGGTGAGCAACAGCTGTCTGCTGACTGAGAAAAGCATCTTCTCACCTCTCTCTCCCCCTCAGAGACATCCCTAAACTTTGTACGTGTTGTCTTTCTGTATAAAATGTAGTAACCTTTACTAATCTTTCTGAAATGTTTATAAGGTCAGGGAAAGCAAAGTCCCATACAAGAGCAAAGCTTTAGTATGTAATAAAATTTGTGGCAAATAATCCACAATCAATTGTACAGAAATATTATTCCGGCAGCCCACCAGTCATTTTCATATCTCCCTTATGCAAGGATGAACAGCATATTGGCTGTGATGAGATACAACACTACTTTTCTACTTGTAGTCTTCCAGCACTTCTGCCCACCAGGAATTCATATACTGTGGGTGTGCAACTTCTCTTCCCAGCTATCAGGGAGATCAAGAGCAGTTTCTGATAGGACCTGAAGACAACTGCTTCTATGCTGCACCCACTTAGAGGACACTGAGAAAAATGTCTTTCTCACTGTGCCTTCAATGGTGCTGTATTTAATAGTGTGGCTGGGACCTTCTTTGTCATCACATTTCAAACATTCATGTTTCTAACACGACAATGTGAAACTTTAGTTAACCAGTTGTCTATAATTTTGTTATCTGATTCATTTCAATTAAAAAACAAAACAAAACAAAACAAAACAAAAACCAAAAACAAAAAAAACCACCAAAAACCCAACAAAAAAAAAATGGGTTATTGCCAGAGGTTGTTGTTAAGCTAAAGCTACCTGAATTTTATAGTCAGAATTTTGGGGATGGAATGAGACTGGGGCACACACACATGGGAAATGGATATATAATCAGAGAACAAATGGGGGAAATCTTATGCTTTACTGAGGCTGGTGCTCTCTTCAGTGCTTAAGCAATGCCTCTCCTGAGGAACACAGCTAAAGTGTCTCTCAGGTTTTGCCCTCAAACTGTAAGACAATTTCAGGCATAACTTTGACCTAAAAGTTGTGAGCTAAACTGGTCTTTTTATAGTTAAAGGAAATGAGAAATTTTAAGGTAATCTTAGCAGAAGCTCTTGCATTGGGAAAAAAAAAACAAGATTCTCGTCTTAATTTTGCAATTTTTGATGTATACTATGCAGTTGTGCTTTCAAGTTTTTGGAAACAACATCAAAGTTTGTGCAATTCTAAGAATTAAAATATTGCGTAAAATTCCAATCCAACTTTCCTTTTTTTACCCAGAAAAATGATCTGGCTAATTTCAGACATAATTTTGCTTGGGAAATTTGTAACAACTGTAACATACCTATTCAGACCAAAATTAAGAACCTTAAAAATTCATCCATTTTTCATATTACCTTTACTTCCAATGTCTTTGCCAGAGCTTCAGGCAAAATTTCACAGTGGGACGGACACAAGTAAAACAATAACACAGCAATACATACAACATTGACGGACATTCAGAAACACCTGTGCATTGATATATAATGTTTTTGCTATTCTCATAGAAAAAAAAAATCAAGTATTAAAAATATTGAAACTGACCAACAGTGGAGCATTTAATAGCACAGAGCAAATAAGGTGTTGGAAAATTATGATATTCTGTATTTTCAGGCTCCAGCTTTCTCATGTGTTAAAGTAATCAATCCCACATGGACTATAAATGTCAATTACTATATATGAAGTTTAATGTAAATTTTCCCTCTTGCAACAAGAAAACAATATTATGTAAACCTGGAGAAAAGCCACCATACACTAATAAAATGTTTTCAACAGTTAAGCAGGAAAAACCTATCAACAAATGCAAGAATAATGATCATTTAAGCTGTTACAAAAAGATTAGCAATAGTCCTTCCTTGCCATATGCGTGTAGTTATTGTACATACTAACATTCATTACATTAGATTTTCCCATGTGCAAGAACAAATATACTCAGGAAAGAAAGAAGATTATTTTTTAAAAAAAATATGCAAATACCTGAGCATTTTGCAGCACGGTATTTTTTTCCTTAAAATTGTACAGCGATCTCTTGAAAAAAAACAAACAAACATAGCTTTAACTCTGAATTGTTGCTACTCTATCTTTTGACATCTTGTTTCAAAGATTTCTTGGTTTCAGCCTAAATATTGTGAACATATAAACTAATATTACTAATTTTTAGCACATTTCTCAGTGATTTTTCTGTTTCTTTAGTAATCCAAATAAAAAACTGTCCATCTATTTCCAGCATGATATTTAAAGAATGAGTAAAGATTTAATCAAGTGTTCCTTAAAGCATTTCCAATATATGTATCTTTTATTAATATTTACAGGCAAGACAAAATACAATAAAGAGCTTCATTCCAGAGTATTTTGATGTCTAGACTGTTCACCGAGGTTGGAGAGATCCAGGAGGCATCACTGCAGGTGCACCTTGTCCCTGCAGGTTGGACTTTGAACCAGGGTTTTCCCTGTCTAATAACTGAGCTCTCTCTCGGGCCCTTGACAGGAGACAGAAGGAACAGGCTGCCCAAGAAGATCCAAGAGGCTGCTGGTAAGTACACTCCACTGTGGGGAGTCTCAAGCTCATGTCTTATCCAGGCCAGAACCGTGATTGAGGCTAGTTAGAGTCTAGTTAGTTTCTAAATGAGGTTCCCATTCCTTAAGCTGTGTTTTATCAAGAGGTTCCCTCTATCTCTTTCTGTCTGATCATCATTGTCAGCAGTTTCAGCTTAGACTTGAGAAACCTTTACCAACAAAAATGTTACTCAAAAGACCTTATTCCTTAAAAACCAATCCAAATCAACCCAAACAAAAAAACCCCAAAAATATCAGTTCCAAAATTATTAACGTATACTTTCTCCAACGAAAAAAAATTTCCCATTTACCTCCACTTAGGAGGACAAGAAAGTAGACACATTATTAATTCCCATGGAATCTGTCAAGCTTAAAGGTAGCAAATGAGATTGGCATCCACCTATCATTTTAAACAGGGACCAGCTAGTCCAGTTATTTGGAACACACTATCAAAATCACATTATTTATATATTTTGCTTTCAGAGTTGACTCGGAATCAGTGAAAGCTTGGAAAATGCTGAAGAATTTAAACTAAATTAGCATTATTGCTACTAAAAATTTTAATAAGTTTAAAAACCCAGTTCATTAAGTTTGGACTTGATCCCATGCCTTTCAGCAGGTTGACTTAGGCTATAAATACCCATTGGGTTCAGTTCATCTTCCAAAGAAAATGTGGACTACAGCTTTTCTGCATCACACAGAGGTAAGTGAATACCCTTGAAAATTAGCCCCAAGAAGAACATCCTATTGAATTTGCCCTGAAGCATTCATTGAAATAAAGGCATTTGTATGGGGAAAGAAAGTACATCAAAGGCCATTTAACAGCTGTGCTCTTATCAGGATGTCCCACAGCAAAACTCACCAGGCAATGTGTGGTGGGATGCTGGGACATATGATTTTTTTATTCTTATAAGCTTCACAAAGTAACTGCTATTTCCCTAGAGACACAGCACAGAAATGGATTTAATCTCAACCAACAGAGCCTTTATTTTATTAATTATTCCTTCCTATTATCTCTGAGTACAAGAATATCATAATCTATCTTTATAAATCAATTATTTTTATCTTTCTGAAAAATAAAGAAACAACCTACATAGTGAAAAGACAAGTAGAGTTGTAAGGTTGAATAATGATAGTATTGTATAGACAAGTATTGTATAGACAATACTCTCCACAATGTATAACAGGTTTACTTATAAATTAAGTAGATAACCCTGAACACTTTAATAAGGGAAAGAGAGAATAATTTCTGCCTGAAAAGTAGGGTGGCAGGGCATAAAATCCTGAGATGGACTCAAAATCAAGAGGGGAAAGCACTATGTGAGCTTACTTGATTTCTTTCTTTGCTTCAATGAGAGTTTCCTCTCTCACAACTACAGTTTGCTTGGAGGCTGCAGGCAGAACCAGAACTGTCAGCCCTGGGAGAAGGTGGAGTTCCCTGCTCTGGGAATATCTACAGAAAGCCCAAGTCACAACCACTGTCCTAAAGTACAAACTAGGATAAACAGAGGGTGAGGTCTTGGTTCTGTTCCCAAAAAGGGATCCAGTCAGTACACCCCTTAAGAACAGCATAGGAATTGGTATAAACAAAGATGAATTCTTCATAATCCAAATTCCACACAATCACACTCCCCAGTGCTATTGAACCTTCTGAAAATTTTTGTTTCTCCTGCACACTGCCCAGAGTAAATTTTAATGATAAATTTGGTTTATCCACACAGAATTTCTCTGTGAGAAGTGGTGAAGAGGTTTTCCCTCAGAGATAACAGCCAGAGTGCCACAAAAAGGATAACTGGTTTTTAGTTGAATTCAAATCTCTGTCAGGAGATCATGGCAACCTGGGATACACCTGATCTTTATTGCTCCCCACTGCTAAAATCTTCCTCCTCTCAGATGGCCCGAGCCCATCAGACCTGTTGAAAGGTTTTCTGGTGTAACCCAGACCTTGCAAGGTTTCCTGTGTAGAGAAAGTCAAGCTGGCCCTCAGAAAGGGTTTATAGGGAAAAAGATATATACCCTCTGTGGGTTAATGACTGATTTGTTACTGGAGCTCCTTGGATAATTGATTGCTCATTGTTTCTCCTGTGCATTGCCCAGAGTGTATCAAATGATCTTCCCTAAAACCACTGAGTGGGCAGGGGCACTACAGAGGTGCTCCAACCCTCTGATCATTTTATCTATTTTTTTTTTTTTTCCTCACTTGGATTATTAGCCACATAGATTAGATTTGTTTTCTGTCTTCCTCATACCTTACTATTTGTATTTCCATCCCAACCACAAAGAGCATACTATCACATTGCAGAGAGGCTACAACTGCTCTCACAGAGTTTTTGGGAACCTTTTATTTTTTGTTCTTAAACTACAGTTTAGGAAATCATAATTGAAGTTCATACATTGCATAATGGGAAATGTTTAGAAGACAAGATATTTCACATGTTGTGAAATCTTGCTGTAGTGCAGTGCTTATTTATTTTCAAACTGTGAGTCTCTTTTGAAAGGAAAATACTAAGTTTTCAGAAAAGTAAGAGGAAAAAAGGGAGTACTCCCATTGGCTCCCCTCTGGTGTCTACAGTCTTCTGTTTCTCCTCAGTGTCCATGATGTTCCTTCTAGGTATCTCTCTGTAATGCTTTGGCAAATTATTTCTGTATATGGTTATTTTTTTCATATTAGTATTATACTTTTGTTCTAATAATGTACCTCTAGTTCTGTGCAGAGATTTTCCAGGGTTAACTGAAGTGCTGCTTGAGGAACGGAATTGCTGGCATCACTTTAATGTAGGGACAATCAATACAAACTTGCAGAGTGAAATACATCAGATCCATTACCTCCCTGCCAAAACAAGAAAGAACTAAAAAAACTTGAGAGATTCCACTGAGACAGTAAAAAAGGGAAGCTTCAGAGTGTTTTAAAAAATACCGGTCTATACTGTTAGCCTAAGGACTGTCTATACTCATCGATTATCCAAATTGCTTATGTGCCGGCTTTCAAACTGCCCAGCAGAGGAACAAGTCTGGGCACACCAAGAGGTCAGCTTAAATTCAAACCCTCCTGGTTAAGAAATTTGAGCCACAGTGTATACAGAACTGAAACAAGCCTAATGGGCGACACCATGCCATAAATACCTGCTTTAAAATAGTAAGAGCAAAGTCTATCCCCTCTGATTAAATAAATCTGTGAGGAAGCATTTTGCAGTAGCATGGCTGCTACTGCAGCCATTTGTTAGGGCATTATCATAACACAGCATCTGCTCCTTTATATCCTTCTTTATAGCTCTGACTTTCAGAGAGATCTTAGTGATTACCTCACATCTTTATTATATAAAAAGAGCTGTTTGCCCATTCAGTGTTCAGGAAAAAAAAAGTTTTTGTCAGTTACTCATCAATTTGCTCATCTGTTTGTCCTATGCAACATGATGATTTCAAGTCTGCTGACACTGTTACCCAAGGGAGTATGATTCATGCAATAATTTTCCTTCCTTCCTGCCTATTTCTTTTAAATTTGCTGGAACTTTAATACATCCCATACATATTTTTTACCTTAAACTGTTCTATCCCTACTAGCACAATAGGCATTAATTAATTTAATTTTTAAAACATTTTTTGTATTTTAGATAGGAGTTTTATGAGCATTAGACAAATACTTTCAATTAAGATGGCATACAATTTTGGTTTAGGACCCTTAACATCCCATTCTTTCCAAGATACCTATTTTCTTTTTCTCTTCTCTTGGAAAATGAACATGTTCAAGAATAAAAATTAATATTCATAAAAATAATATTTGATTCATAGAATCCATTATCACCAAGACTATGAGAGAATATTAGCAAGGTGAGCAGTTTCTCCTTTTTCTACTGGGAAATCATTTAGCATTCTCTGGGATACAGGGTCAACCAGAGGCCTTCTGAAGTAGTCCCCTGATAGTGAATCCTGTAGTGATTAGAGCATGGCTTGTTGAAAGAAACCTCCTGGGTGGAGCAAGACAGGACTTCCCATTCCTATGGTAAGGAAAGGCAATCGAGGAAGAGACTGTTGGCAGATGTTTCACTTTGGTGAGCTCACATCAGGTGAATATGAAAATGCACGGCAACATATTGATCCTGGTAAAGACAAGGGTGCCAGATTTGTGTGCTAAAATTGTCATGGCTAATGCCTTCATACTCTAGATGAACTGAGATGAGGGAAGAATTTTGGCTTGTAAAGCACACCCTAATCCAAAGAATAAAGGAACAAGGAGCAGTATCTTGTGGTCAGTCTCCCATTCAGCAGAGTGATGAAGGCAGTGCATGAGGTTTAGTGGCTTTTAACTCTCAGCACTGGCATATCTATTAAGTTTTTGCTTGTTATTTCTGAAAGAGTTTTCATAGTCATGATTTTATGGGTTTAGAAGAGTTTCCAGCTTGCATGCACAACATAATTTGTATCCCTCTCACGAGAGCTCTTGTGGAGGATTTTTATGCAAGGAATATGCTTATTCCTGACAAAGCTTGCGGGCTGTAAGAAACACTTTTTTTTACTTCACTGTCCATTTCTATTTTCCTTCACATAGCTGTTTTCTCCTTTCCTTCTCCCAGATGGCTGCTCTCCTATATCCACCACTACCACAAAAACTTTCACCTTATCATGTGCTTTTTTCTTCCATGATTTTTTTCCTCTGATTATTGGTTTGGTTGTTCTTAACAATTCCTTCCAAATATTAGACTTAATAAAAAAAATTTACTTTAAACAAACAAAAGCACATTTAAGTTCAATGCCTTGTTTTCCCCAAATCTGTTTCTATACATGCCAGTTTTGTTTCTGTCCAGGAATTTAATTTCAAACCTCTTCCCATTTGCTGAGCATGTCATCCTACAGGATCAGTCTGTGAAGCTGAAATTGTCCTTCAAGATTTCTGATGTCTTGGTTACTGTGGAAGCCTCCACTTTGGCCTTTAAAAGAGCATCTTCTAGACAGCTGAAACATGGATGAAAGTTCAGTTACCACATCCATGCTCTTTCTTTTCTTTCATATCAAACACTTCTTATTTGTGGTACTAGCCCATTGCTAGAGCTGTCATTAGTCTTAGTTGGTTTTGTGCCTCTAGAAAGAAACTGAGTTACACCTGAATCCCCTGGAAGAAAAAAAAGGAATTATTCTTATGCTTCTTTGCCCATAGGAGATTTGTTATTTGGAGGCAACACTCTGCCTCAACCTTTTAAAGAGCAAATTACTGCAATGCTGTAATTTACACACAGACATTCTGAATGGACAGTGCAGCATTCACAAAATCATGAGAAATTATTAAGTCACTCTTTAATTGTCTGCCTTTAGATGAGTTCTCATGTTTTTGAAATTCGGAAACTGAGAATCTTCTCACATTTTTGATACTAATTCCAGTAAAGCTACACATAACAGCATTGTAGGTGTTTTATTTCATCTCACAATCCTAAATCTACATCATCAGAGCTTTTAGCCAGCTTGGAAGGCCCTGTACACAGTTAAACCCATGTAAACAGAGTTAATATAAGGCCTAAATTAAATCACAGTAGATGTCAAAATATGTTAAGATGATAAAATTAGTCTATTTTCCAGTCCTACATAGCAATGGAGCCCTCTAAGGGTTGTAAAGCAAACTGATCACTTTCTAGCCAAGATATAATATGGCCAGTTATGTATTTAATTGAAACAATTATGTATATTCTCCACTTGATTTTCTTTTAATGATTTAATAAAGCTATAGTACATCACATTACAGGGTTAAATTTAAATAAGATGACCACTCTAAAAGGGTGTCTTCTACAGAAATGACCAAAGTTAATGGTATTGAATGACACTGATTGTTGCAAATTGAAATTGAATTAATATGTCTCTACATAATAAGCGTACATACAAGAAAGTCAGAAGGCTTCAGTGTTGTTTAATTGAGTATGATATTCTGATATTTTAACCTACCATTTGCCAGGCAAAATAAATATTAGTAATAATAATAATATAATATTAAATTTAATACAATCAGCATACTTTCAGCATTTTCATTCAACATTTTGTTTGAAGATTCAACTTCTAAAAGAAGGTTGCTTTTCCTTGAGAGGACAAGGTCTCAGTTTTTCAGTTGAAAAGATTTTTGGTGAAATTTCTGAGCTATAGCAGGCTTGAATTTGTCAATATTGATATATATTAACATACACCAGAATTAAAGATGCAGTCAGTCAAAAAATATGATAATAATACTCCTTTTTACTCCTGTAATTTTATCTTACTTGGCATTTATATTTCTTGATCACGACAGAAACCTGATAGTGACAGGACAAGGTGGAATGACTTCAAACTGAAAGAGAGTAGGTTTACATTAGGCATTAGGAAGAAATTCTCCACTTTGAGGATGGTAAGACACTGGAACAGGTTTTCGAGAGAAGCTGTGAATGTCCCACCCCTGGAAGTTTCCAAGGTGCTCTGAGTAACCTGGTCTAGTGAGTGGCATCCCTGCCCATGGCAGTGGGGTTGGAATTAGGTGACCTTCAAAGACTCTTTGAATCCAAACATTCTATAATTCTACAAAATTCCAATGGACTTGATGATCCATGTGGGTCTCTTCCAACTCAGAATAATTTGTCATTCTGTGAGTTTCTTCAGAGCTTTTATTTTGACATAAAAGTACAAATCAGTATCTTCAGTATATTTCATTCAAATTAAAACTTGCCAAACTTTTTATAAGCTTCATGCAAGTTAATGGTTTAGGAAACCGCAGCTCATGTATAAACTATGTTTTCTGCACATTTTCAGGTTATTTTTTATAAGTATCAAAGTTACTGACAAATCAGTTTCCGAAGGACCTCTAGTCAATAATATTTTGGAATATTTTTACTGCTACTTCAAAGAGAATTACATGGAGTCACATATCATTATAATTGTCATGGTTTGCTGACATATAAATCCAGTCAGCTAATTTTGCATTTTACATTTGTTCTTCCTACAACATGGAGGAAGCAGAAAACTTGTATAACATACACTATTTACTAATCTATTTGAATTTTTGATGGTAAAAATCAATAAAGTAATTTGCTAGAAAGAAATCAGTCTCATAAGCCTTTTTTTAAAAATAAATTAGCTCTTTTTAATCAGGTGGATATTGTGTCTCACTTTTTTGTAATTACTGTAGAATTAATTGTATAGGATTAGTTTAGGATTAGTTTAGGATTTAGGAAACATTGAAACAACAAAAAAGATTAAACTGAACTGTTTTGTGTTGATTCTGGGACTTAAAAAACAGCCTGATTACTTACAAAAGTTCTCACTATCAACATACAAATATCTTTTACTAATTTTTATCTTTAGGTAAAACCATTAAATCTGTTTCTAAACCCATTTTTCAACACTGATTTAATGTATTTAAACAACCAAAATCTTAGCGTTCCCTGGACTCTGCTAAAAAATCTTTTGCAATAAAGAGCTAAAAGCTTCCATGTTATTTGTTTAGTACATCAGCTTCCTGATTTTTGTGCTGCTTTTGCCTGAAGACAGACATTACAAATCACATTCTTTCCAGGATGGCTTTCCAGGATGGTGATTATTGAGATTACTCTCACTAATCACTAAATCAAGGTGACCAGTATTTTATCAGAGACATTAGTCTTATGTCTACAGACCTAAATGGTTCATGTCTTGGAGATCTTACCATATTAAAACCCTCCCAAGCTGAGTGTTCTTTAAGATCAAGGTGTATTGGTTCTGATTATACAAAAAACCTCACATCCTCCTCTGCTGATTGAAACTACTCAGGTGTGTTTATTACACAGTTCTAATACTGACAGATGAGTGATTTCAGTGACGGGTCCTACCCTAGATGCCTCTTTGTCCAGCTGAATCTCATTCTGCCTCCCCCTGGGTCACTATGCAAACTCTTCTTGATGGAACAAAAGGGAAGAAAGGTATACAAGATTGTATTTCTTTGATTCAGGTCTGGATTAACAAGTCTATTGCAAATGACATTTGGAACCTGTCCATTTTAAGGCATGTGCCTTGTTTCAATCAGTTCTGCTGAATGCCTTGTTAATTATGATGTGTTCAGATGAAAGAAGCAATATACTTGATCCTGTCCTGCTCTTTTCAATTGGTTCTAACTTTAGACAGTGCCAAAGAAAACAGTACCATGCTTTCAGTGGGACCACTTAAAATCAGTGCTTGTAGCAGTGTAACATGTTACCAGTTACAGCTCCTTTCCTGGCTTCATTATGCCTCCGAAACTATATAAGAAAGATTCCTACAGTTCATATTTATATGAAAAAATAAATATAAATATAAGAAATATCAGGGGCCTTCCTTTGGAGCCCCCTGAGATATTTTCCATTCAGTACAACACTTTCCTGGTATTCCAGCAGAACAGTGGTGTAAGTATGGCCACAGTTTGGAAGAACTAGTTAGAAGAGGATAGATTTTAAAACAGAGGTTGACAAAAGACATCAGGTTTGATTTATGAGGCTGGCATTTCTCAAGCATGTTGCATTATAATTGCCTAATCTTTTGTTGTTATGTGAACATGAATGCTGTGAAGAAGCGAGACAAAGTCCATTCAAACTGTAAGTCTCTATTCTTCAACAGGTGGTGTGTGGAAAATAGAACTTGGATTAATTGAAAAGATAAAAAAACAGGCTCAAAACCTGGTACACAAAGGAGAACATCAAGTGAAGAACACTGCACACAGACCTTCTCAAATGAAATTACAGAACCTTTGCCAGCTGGTGGAGAAAGTCTGAAGTGACTTCTGAGAACCTCAGCCATGACTGTAAGTGACTGCCAGCTGTCATGTAACAAGGACAGACGTAGTAATACTGCATTATGCAATGGTAAATCACAAAAAAATAGAGGACATGCATAAGCTCCATCAGTTTGTGAACTAGACTGCTTCAATAAACTTTCCTGCATATTGGTCACAAAATAATGCAATTATTTTTCATTGTTATACTACTTTTTAATTGGTTGAAGACAGGATCCTCCTCATGAAATGTATGTATGAGTGAACAGTTGATTGATGCATTAAGAAATTTTAAAGTACATATATACTTCCTGACTCTGGAAATATATATGTACCTCATTACTGTTCCTTTTTAATGTAAATAGCAGGAGTGACAAGAAACACCTGAAAGTGCTCAAGATGTATCCTGGATCTCAGGTAACAGTTTATGTTTTCAGAGGCTACAGTCCGAGGCTTCCTGGTCATTCCAAGATGTTGCAGAATTTATGAAGCTATGGTGAAAAGCTCTAGAGAACCCGCTCAAAAGGAAAGCTTTGAGCCAGCTTTTGCGTGTGAGACAGTGACATCCAGTGGAGAGTTTGGTTACCTGCAGTGATCTCTTCCCCAAAGGACGAAAAAACATCAATACCTGTATTTAGTTGAAAGACATTAAAATAATTCAAACATACTTTAAAATATTTTTAAAAATTCAATAGAGAAATATACACAGTGTTTTTGCTCTCTAAACGAAAAAAAAAACAACCCCAAATTTGGATACATTCGTTGTAAAAAATGGTGTGTTTACCTGAAGTGAAAAATTACAGAATCACAGAATGGGTCACATTGGAAAGGACCACAGCAAGTCATTTTGTCCAACCTCCTTGCTCAAGCAGGGTCATCCTAGAGCACATTCTACAGGACTGCATCCAGAACTTTTTTAATCAAGCTTACAATAAAAGTATGCAAAAATGTTTAGCTGCATTTGAAGAAATAGAACAATTCCTACACTACAGCTGTACTCTATTTTGTTCAAAGAATCACTGCTCCTCTTTTTCCTGAAAATCTCAGTTCCTATAAAAATGGAGCTCAAGATCTGAGCTTATGATTCTCAATACCTATAATTCAATTCTTTGTAAACTCTTGCTCCATTTAGGAGCACAGCAGATCACCATCTAACTCAACACAGCTCTTGTAGAGCAGACCCCTCCTTTCAAGACCCAGCTGTTGAAAAGCACTAAGACTGCCCTTCGAAGTTCTTTGTTTATACACTCAAGGTTATGTTCTTTGAGAATACAATACAAGGATGTAGAAGACCTCAATTCACTGTCCTTCTGTGCCTTTTGGAGATAGGTGGGGTTTTTATTGGAGATGGAGATCAATGCATCTACTAAGCTAGGAAATATTGCTGAGGAAGAGATATTTAAAATACCTTATTGCATCTGTTCCATTTTATCTAGAACCGTGAGATTCATTCTACCAAAACAAGGCTAAAATACATCCCATGTTAAGAATATGGTTTTTCAGTGGATATGGAAGAAGAGAGCATTCTAGTCCCCATTTTTGGAAACTCATCTCAGTTACTACTTTTACATAGGAAACAAGGCCAACCTCAAACTTCAGCAAGTTTACCAATTAATTTCTGACAATCTGTTTTTTCACAGATTATCATTATTTCACAGTGCAACAAAACTAGCTTCTACTATAATTAAGTTACCAGGTTAATATTACTTTTTCCCTTGCATTGTTTTTCCATGAAGCTGACACCGTGTGCTGGAAAGACACATTAAAGCAGGCTGAAGATTGGAGTCCCAGCCTTCGAGACACACAGGCCGGTAACAAATCACCTCTGTCTTATCTCACTCTCCAAAGGATCCAGTTGAGCAGCAACCAGTTTTCTGTATGCATGTTTGAAAATGAAATAAACTGGCTCTTTCAAAAGCAACCTAAATTCAGGTTTCCTAATTAAAAGCAAAGGTATTCCACCAGTCTTAAACATTTGGCTCTCCTCAGCTTACACATACAAATTCTAAGCAAGCAGAACAGCCTCTCAATTCATGATCTAATGACTTTGGATTGTCAGCAAGTAGGCCCATGCTTAATGTTATTGCACTATCATGTCATAAATGCAGACTCACAATGAAAAGAAGCCATGCTTCACTTACTGAGGGTTTCTCTTATGGTTTATGATACGTACTTAAAAAAACCAAAAAAAACCCCAAAGCAAACCAACAAACAACTTTGCTCTTAAACTTAAGTGTTTCTTAGGCAGGTTTAGCTAGAGGAGATCACAGGATAAATATGAATCTTTCTGAAATGTAGGAAATGGGAATATTTTTTGGACTAACACACATTCCCACACAAGACAAGAAAGTCATCCAAGACAGCCAAAAAGACTTCACTAAGAGCAAATCCTGTCTAACCCATCCTGTGCTCTTTTATGATGGAGTGACTGCAACAATAAGCAGGAGAAGACAGACAGATGTTATCTACATAGACTTCTGCAAGGCCTGTGTCACATTGTCATCACTAAACTGGGGAGACATGGATTTGAAGTGTGGATTATTCTGTGGATAAGAAATTGGCTGGATGGACACAAGCAGAGGATTGTAGTCAATTGCTTACATCCAGGTGGAGACCAGTGACAAGTAGTGTCCCTCAGAGCCCTCATCTGGTGCCCTTTAATGCCTTTATCAATAACATGGTGAGACCCAATGCAATCTCAGCAAGTTTGCAGATGACACAAAGCTGAGTGGTACAGGTGACACAAAGAAGGAAGGGGTGTCATCCAGAGATGTTCAGCCTGGAGAAGACTCCAAGGAGACCTGGTGGCAGCTTTTCAGTACTTAGAAGGTGCTTACAAAAAAGGAGAGCAACTTTCTATAAGGACATAAGGACAGTGATAGGACAAAGGGGATCAGCTTTCAACTAAGAGGGCAGGTTTAGATCAGTTGTTAGAAGGAACGTCTTCACTCACAAAATGGTGGGGGGCCTGGCTGCCCAGAGCTGTGGATGCCATACCCTGGAAATGTTCAAGGCCAGGTAGGATTGGGTCTTGAGCCACCCAGTCTAGTGGGTGGAATCCCTGACCCTGGCCAGTGGGTCAGAACTACATGATCTTCAAGGTCCCTGCCAACCCATGTGTTTTTGCAATATATGGAAAGTAGGGTTTTGTGTTTGTGAAAACTCATCTCATGTAACTGTTAGATTTACTTACTGTAGTTCCAGGAGTCAGGGAAGGTTTTAAACTCACAATTTTGAGATGCTCATCCTTCAAAAAAATACTATTTTTGGTTTTGGAGCTATTTATACTTTCACACAGCAATACTTTTAGAAGACAAAAAAAAAAAAAAAAAAAAAAAAAAGCCATCATGCTTTCTAAACCAAGTATTATCCATCTTCTTTCCAAACTCACACTCGACAGGCAAAATACCAAACTATTTGGAGAAAGTTTGTCTTGGATGTACTAAGGCACTCAGTTTTCCACTGCAAGAGACTTGTTGCTCAGCTGCTCTGAACCTCCTCACTTACTGTGAGTCAAATTCATACACTTCACAGTGTGAAATCAAAGGTTACTTGCTAACAGGTGGTATCTCCATATGAACTATTACAGCTTCAAATGTGTGACACTAAAACAATTGTGCACTGATTTGTTGCAGAACAGTTATCAATGGGAAAGTTAGGAGCACATTTGCTTAGGGTCATACTTAGGGCCATGTGTGAAAATTGCAACTCTCCCCATCTAATTGTAGCAGCAAGGCTGAACTATTATAAACCAGACTGGAAGGAGAACATCTTATGTATATGAAATCAGAAAGGTCTGTTCTTTGGTCCTGGTGACAGCTGCCACAGCCCACATGGCAGTCTTTTGGACAGATTCTCTTCCCTCCTTCCCAAAAAGCACACATTATCTACCAGACCACTTGAGATTTCTCCATACAGTTGACACCACCCAACACTGCATCAGGAGTCGCAGCAGAAGAGTCAGAATGGGACAACACACAAAACCTGCATCTATTTAGTCTGCTAATATAAAATAGTCTAGCTGCCGGTAATTCTAGATGGAGCAATGAGTGGGTAAAGGAATGCCAGAGAGGCACAGGAAAGGTAAAGAAATGGATCCCACAGTAACACTTCACTGCCCTTCCAGAGGGAGTTTCATTTTCTCCCTATTTAGGAGACTTGCAAACTGTGTATGACGTGCATCTGCTCTCTTCCTCAAGTCTATATCTTCATTCTTGTGAAAACGATTCAAGTAATTAAAATTAGTTTCACAAATGTTCCTTACCTTATAAACTTACTAGTGTTCTTCAATTCTGTACCCAAATTTTTCACATTAGTACAAGATCAGTTTTGTAGATCATCTTTCCTGTCTTAAATGACACCTATTTTAGACAGAACTGTACATCTCCACACAATGATACAACTTTTACTCAATATGGACAGTCTCCATTGTGTCCACACCCCTTCTCAAATTACCTTAATTCAATAAAAACAGGCTACTTGAAACAAAACTAAAGGCTTTTTTTTCCCTACTTTTAATTTTCAGTTATTTTAAAAAGCATTAAAAAGGGAACAAAATTGCATAGAACATTACTAAGTTTCTTCCCTTCCTTTCAGTTCTACAAAGAAGCATAAAACTATCAAATTTTCATCCAGCTTTAAAAAATTCTATTTATCTATCTAGAAGCCTTAAAAACATTTAAGTATAAATTGAAAGAAATACGGAGATAATTTTGAATTATTTACACAAATTAAACTGGGGAATTTGCCTAACTGGGAATTTTTATGAGAAAAAAAGAAGGAAAAAGTCTGATTAAAAATGAATACAAATTAACTCAATTTAAGATACAGTGAGTGGATAGTTTTATTTATAAAATGCCACTGGCACACAGTACATACAGGAAATATGAAATCTGATTTATAAAGAAGTGAAGTGCTTCACAGAAGCATGGATTCCTGAGTTATTCTGAATAAAATCTCTCATTTTTACTGTAATTCATGACACAGCTCCAATTGGCTGGCTTAAGCAGCAGAATAACTGATACTTGATAAGCACAGAGTAAAGACGTAGTAAAAAATACACAAGCAAATGCAAAGTGGAAGATTGTGTCTCATCAATACTAACAGCCTTGATCATGGAGGAAAACCATCTCACACTGAAGGGCACAAAGACTTGTTAAGACTGGGTTTCATAGTTTCACATCCAATTTAAAGGTACTGTAGATACCTGCTTTCGCCTCAATGTCCACAGCCACAATTACAAAGCCCTCTTTTGTAAAAGAGTCCATCAGACACGAAAATACTTCTGTTCCTGCATACCCATACGGAAGGACTGGTTACTCAGACAGGTGTTATTACAACTGAAGAAAGAAAAATAGTTTGGTGTTTTCACTTCTTTTTCTCTTTTTCTGCCTTCCTTCTCTGCTGCAGCATCTTTAGTTCAGTCATTACATTCAAAGTTCTGTAAACCCAGGTGACCTGAAAAGTAAGTAAATTATTAAACTAATCCATATACCTTTACTTATTCAATGAAAGCACCTATATGAATGAACACATACGTACCACAATTATAATAGTATTCACCAGCAGCGGTGCTGAAAATACAAGTGAAATAAACATTCCTCTTGAATCAAAGTATTGGTATTTAGAAAAGAGCCTGAAAGAAATAAAAAGGAAACGAAAGGCAAAGCTTTATTTAATGTAGTTCACACATTCAATTTTCCCAGCAACTATTCTGCATGGGCATGGTACACATCATCCCACATCTTGGGATCACCAAACATGGGCACGCGTTCTACTCTATTAAGTCAGAAAGAAGAGGCAGTTGATACCTCTTCAGTTACAAATATTAATATCGGTCTTTCTCTTTACAGTTTCCCGTACAAAAGCAAACTAACATGAGTGTATCACAAATCATGCTTATTCTGAAGCATTTGAAATTACTTTTATAGGTATTTTGCTTACTTATATTAGAAAAGATAACAAAGATAACATATGTAGCAAAGGTGCAATTAGGTCAGATATGCCTGAAGTGAAACATAATGACTACAATTAGATGCCAGAATAAAGTGGTCTAAACACATAACTTTCAGTCATATCAGGGAAAGATTAGTTCAAAGCTCAAAATATCAAAATAAACCATCAGTTTAATTCTGGTATACAGCTTTAGTAAAACAGGCAAACGTTAATGCTTGTTACACATATAAGTAAGTATATAAAGCAGCAGCAGTATTTTTGAGAAGTGGTTCTTAACTTCAGCTATTGAACATGAATACCAAAGAAAACCCAACAAAAGAAAACAAACAAACATAAAAAAAACACCAAAAAACCCCCAACAAAACAAACAAACAAACAAACAAACCCCCCAAAACAAAAAAAAAGTTCACATTCTTTTCCCCTTAACCATAGCACTTTGCTTTTCTCTCAGTTTTTTGATGAGTTAGTTTACAAGCATCCATATTAACAGATTTTTAAGCAGTACAACAGGTGCATGCTGTTATTATTTCTTATAAGTATGTGGTAACTATGTGGTATGTATAGTTTTATGAAAAAATGAAAGTGAAAACGTTTACCTCCAATTCATGGCTGCTAATTCATTGATATATTCAGCGCAGTACACTAAGCCCACTAAACAATAAAAGAAAAATATTAGATTCAGTATTTCTTTAAAAATAAGCTAATTGTAATACAACATCTAATCCAAATCCATGTGATCTTAAACCAAAGTGTGTGTTCTGCCAGCCAGCCATGACTGCTTTGGTTAGGCAATGTCACTGGATTCTCAGGCTGATAAACCCTGAGATAACACAAGTTGTTACTGCAATGTACAAGCCAGTCTTGCTCTTCCTCATGCCATTATCGCGGCTGTCAGCAGGGCATATGGTGAACTTGCTTCAGAAACTATAGCTGACCGTATTCACTGAACTGCACCATTAGAACAAGGCCGAGTACAAAGCAACTGCTGGCTCTCAGTCCATTTCTTTTCTGCTTCTCCAGCACAGCAACACTTCACTGGGAAGCTGTGACACACACGACAATAAATAACCATGCAGTAACCTTACTCATCCCACTTCCTCGCTAAGGCCAGAGTTTAAGTAACTACTTCATAAATTTTCTTGGAAATAAAATAAATACATGTTTATAGGTCATAGCAGGTTCTATGGCAGATTATCATCGCCAGACACATGCACTGCTAGCGAAGAAACAGGCAACTGCAGGCGCTGCTGAGGTGCCCGGCATCACACGGCGTGCCCTGCACGGCTCACCCATGCAGAGGAAGTGCCCGACCTGCACCCGGCGGTGCTGCAGGGACGCGCACGTCAGGAGGAAGCAGAGCAGGTGGAAGGCCGCCAGCCCCAGCAGCCAGGGCTCGGACCAGTCCGTGCTCTGCGGGCAGAGAGAAAGCGAGTCAGGCAGCGCCCGGAGAAGAGGCGTCTCCGGGCGGCCACAGCGCCCGAACGCGGCCGGGCTCGGTTATGGACCGCGTCCCGCAGCCCCCCGCACCAGCCTCGGCAAGGAGCGTCCCCAGCAAGGGCCTCTCCCCTCCCCGCCGGACAGCCCCGCTCCCCCGGGCGGCCCCGCTCCCCCGGGCGGCCCCGCTCCCCCAGACGGCCCCGCTCCCCCAGACAGCCCCGCTCCCCCAGACAGCCCCGCTCCCCCAGACGGCCCCGCTCCCCCAGACAGCCCCGCACCCCCAGACAGCCCCGCACCCCGGACGGCCCCGCTCCCCCAGACAGCCCCGCACCCCGGACGGCCCCGCTCCCCCGGACAGCCCCGCTCCCCCAGACAGCCCCGCACCCCGGGCGGCCCCACTGCTGCTCCCGCTCCCGCCCCCGCTCACCGCCAGCACGGCCGACAGCCCCGGCGGGCCGCGCGCCGGCGGCTCCATGGCGGTGGCGGCGGCAGCGCCGGTTCTCGCGAGACTGGGGCGGCCGCCGCTTCCCCTGCGGAGCGATGGCGGGAAAGGGGCGGCGGGGCCGAGGTGGGCCCGCGTTCCCCGGGGCGGAGGGAGCGCCGATGGTCCCGCGGTTTGGAGGACGGGCTGAGGCGGCTCCGCACAGCCCGGCGGCTCCGTCTCCTGAGGGTGGCCGACAGAAGCAGCCCGGCTTTCTGGAGCGCTGAAGGAGCTCTGGTCGTGTTTTCAGCGTTTGACTCCGGGATGCCACTAATGTTAAGAACGGGCCAGGAGACCTTCTTCTCCTTTAAAAATGGCCTTTATTAGAACAGCCGGGGATGGGGGCTTTGGGGCGCACACACCACCACTGCTCCCGGGATGACAGGCCGGAGGAGGAGTCCTCAGCTCTGTCCACTGCAGAGCAGGCGGATCTGGGCCTGCCCTCCTGGCGGGAGTCCTCTAGCAGGCTCTGACTAGGAGACGGCCAGGCTGGAACGCCGACATGTCACCCACTGTTCTCTACACACTGGGGGTGCCAATCTTTCCAACCCAGGGTCAACTTATGGCGAGCAACTGAAGTTTGGGCCTTGAGAGCCTGGAGTTCCTCTATGTGTTGCCAACTCAGGATGGTCAGTTTTGTACTTCCACTCTATCTTGGCTCGTTGTTAGGGGCAGTTGTTTGGTGCTGGAGCTTCTTTATTTGAATATGCAGATGTGTGCAAGTCCTCATGGGAGCAGCAGAAGTGTCTTACCTGATGCAGGGGAAGTAGGAACTGGGTTGGGGTACAGAAACTACTGGAGAAAACATTGCTATGAAACATGACAGGTTACAAACGCAGGTTACATGCCCTCAATTAACAGTCAACCAACAAAGAACTTTACTGAGGTTTAACCATGATGGGGGGGGGAGTACTTTAAATTCTATTTCCCACACTAGTGTCACCATTCGCTCTGTGTGGTCCTGCTGGACTCAGCACTTTGGGTTGGTGGCCCGGCACTGGTGCTGGCTTTTGATCTCCTCTCAGTAATATCCAGGGTTGGCTTTAGCAATGGAAGTACAAGAAAAAAAGAGCTTTAAGCCCAGCTGGGAGATCTCTTAACACAGTTGAGCTCTCCGGCAGGAACTTAAGTCAAATGAAAAACACTCCTGTCCAAGTAATGTCCACCGCGACCCCTGCCCACCTCGAGGGGCAGCAGGGCCCCCTCCTGTTCTCGCCACGACAGCAGAGCTCAGGGACATTTTTTAACTTTGGAAGTTGAAAAAAAATTAAAATATAACAATGGAAAAGGAACAAGGCGCAGGTTAAACCTCTAACTTTTAACTACATTTTTTAAACGCATCTAGGTCTGGAAGAACTGACTACTCTTAAGACTCACTTAAAGAGCATTTCAAACTCAGATTCCTAACAATTAAGCCAAATGTGATCTAAAGGATTAGATTTGTCCAAGAAACAGTGTTTTGGTATATAGCTCCACATTCTGCTTTCATTAATTTTTTTCTGACATTTTATCATATGAGATGTGAAGCTTTGGGTTTTTTTGTTTTTTTTCCCCAAATGCTCTGAAGAGCATCTATAAGCAAATATTACATACACTTTTAATTTACTTTACTATATAGCCAGATATAGGGCGTCAATGTGACCTGGTCTCTCTTCACAGTTACACTTCTGCAATTAAATATGCAATACCTGAAATGGAGGATTTTTTTTTCTAAGGTTGTTGTTGCTTTGGGGTGGGTTTTTTTTTTTTTTTTTTTTTTTTTTTTTTTTTTTTTTTTTTTTTTTTTTCTTTCTTTAGGATTTTGTTGGTATTTTTCTCAACAAAAATAATCTCTGGAGGCATTCCAAGGCTTTCACTTGTGAAATTAAGTGAGGTGATAGAAAGGTGGTAATTTCTACTATCATTATTGTCTTAAAATTAAGACCAAGGGAGAAAAGATACTTATCCCACATTGTAGACTGGAAAACAAGACTGGAATAACTTGTGGATCTGTATGGTCTGGGAGCTGATCTGCTGGGAAGCAGCTCTGTGGAGAAGGACCTGGGGGTCATGGTAGCCAACAAGCTGCTCATGAGCCAGCAGTGTGTCCTTGTGGCCAAGAATGCCAAAGGTATCCTGGGATGCATTGAGCAGAGCTTTGCCAGCAGGTCACAGGAGGTGATCCTGCCCTTCTATTCCACCCTGGTGAGGAACATCTGGAGTGCTGTGCCCAATTCTGGGCTTCTCAGGACAAGAGAGATGTGGAGCACCTGTAGTGGGTCCAGTGGAGGGCTACAAAGATGATTGAGGGACTGGAACATCTCTCTGATAAGAAAAGGCTGACGGAGCTGGGCCTGTTCAGCTCCAGAAAAGATGGCTGAGAGGGGCCCTCATCAATGTCTGTCAGTATCTGAAGGGAGATGCCGGGCTCTGCTCAGTGGTGCGCAGCAATAGGACAAGAGGCAATGGGCAGAAACTGATGCACAGGAAGTTCCTCCTGGACAAGAGGTGTCGTGGTGTCAGCTTTCCACCCGCCCTGGCACGGCCCTGGCACCACGGCAAGTGCGGTACCATCTAGTGCAGGACAGCGCCTTCCTGATCCAGGGAGTCTTGGTTTGCCCTTAGGCAAAGCACAACGATAGCTGGGAAAGAAGAGAGGACTCTGTGTAGGCTCAACCAACTGAGTTTATTGGCGCCTTAGGCGAGGACAACCTCCACCCAGGGGGCCTGCCTCAGCAGAGCCAAGAGCACCTCTGGGCATCGGCTTTTATTAGGGGGAGGAACAAGGGGATGGGTTCAGCATAGGTCCAGTCAGGGGTGAGTAGGGGGCTGGCTCTGCAGGTGAATGACACACACAGGGACTAACCAGAGAAGGGTGGGAGGGGAAAGCTGGGATCACTCAGTGCTCTCCCTGGAATTTTCTGGACGCAGGGAGAGGCCCCAAAGTGAAGACAGGACCTGGGGGGTTACATAACTCATGACTGACACTTAACTGTAACCCGGGGAAACTGTATGGGAAAGTAACATAGGAGGTACATGGAACAAACCATGTGAGGTACATAAGATACAGAAAACAGTAAAGGAACAAATCAAGAAGATACACGTTTAACAAGTGAAACTAGAAACACACCACCACAAAGAGGAAGAGCTTATTTACCATGTGAACTGGAACTTATTTACCACTGGAACAGATTGCCCAGAGAGCCTGTGGAGCCTCATGCCCGGGGATATTCAAGAACAATCTGGACACAATGCTGTGCAATGTGCTATAGGGTGACCCTGCTTGAGTGGGGTGGTTGGACCAGATAAAATGCTGTGGTCCCTTCCAACCTGACTCATTCTGTGACTTGTTCAGAAAGTTTTGTAGCTAATAATAAATAGTTTAGTGTTTTGTAAATGAGGAATGAGTTTTGTGTAATTCCGCAGTAATTGACTTCAGGAACTATCTGCAATAACTAAAGGGTTTCAATTAATACAGGATGCAGTCACTGCTATGTGAGTAGAATATGCTGGTCAGTGGTGAATCTGTGATGCAGACAAGATAGGTGGATAAGAAATGATTGGCTTACTGTGGCTATAACATGCTGAATTAAAAATTCATGTAGCTTTTACTGTCAGCCTCTGTAGCATCAGTGGAAACTTTCCTGTAGGGAAATAGGAGTTGTTTCTTTAAGATTGACTAAGATAAAGTCAATAATGCTGTTTGTCAGCAGATGGTAGCAGATACATAAGTATTGCCAGATCTTTTCTGTGGTATATGCTCTCTTTATTTTTAATGGAGAATTAAATGTGAACAAGATACTTAAAAGGCAATGAACAGATACGTTACTCTTTTATAGGGAAAAACTTCTGTATTTGTACTTTTATAGCTTCTTTGCAGAGCCAGTATGCTACAATTAGATAATAATTTTTAGAATATGCTACTAACCATAACTATATAATACCAATAATAATAAGCTAGAAATGTTTCTGTTCTTATTATTGTAAGAAACTTAACTAGTTTCTAAAACTTACTCTCAGTTTTCTGTTGCAAGATTCAGATTCCTATGTAATTTCCTTCTGCACCACAGTATTATCCAAGTAGTTTGGATGAAAGATAAAATAAACTTGATTTGTAACATGGTTTTTTTTCCCTTTAACAACAGAAAAACTTCATTTACTTTACATAGGAAAGGATCTAAAATCAGACATTTATCTTAAGTTTATGTTGCTGAAAAAGCAAGCTGGCTGGTAAAAGCCTATGTATGAAAGGGTATCTCAAATTTAAATGCTAAATTTTGTTCCTAGTCATAGCCCTTACATGCATGTTGGCTAGCAGATCATATTTTGCAGTACTAGAAACCACTTGGAAGTGCCCTGTGAGACTTCCTGCTGAGGGAAATGCAACTCTGATTCTGCAGAAGAAGATGTAAGAAGGTGTGTGAGCAAGTGCAGCCCCTGACCTCATCAGTCAAGGCAAGGATAGAAGGTGGCCACTTGTGGGGGTTAGTGACAGGTATTGACAGCGCAGTTTCTGTGCTTTGTGACATCCCACTGCGGGGTTCTGCTGTGGGGACAGGGACTGCTCATCTCTGCACCTCCTGCCTGTCTCTCAGTCTGCTTCTCTGGAGTCATATGTTGTTGTACTGACGGTCTTGGGTAGTATTTCCAGAGCTTTGGGAGACATGAGCAGCTTCACTGTGAAAACAGGGAGAGGAGTCTGGATGACTGTTGTTGCTGTGGTCAGTTCAAGGCCATTATTTTTATCTGCTCTGGAGATTTTCCTTATAGTTACAGTTGTGCTCAAAAGCTGTCCTAAAGTTGCATTTGCTTCCCAATGTAACAGAAATGAGCCTCAGTCTGGTACTCATTCTAATACATGTTCCACTAAAATCCTTTGCTTTCACTGTCCTTGCCATTATAAAATAATGATTTTTGAGTACTTCCATTATTTTTTGCAGCTGCTGTCTCTTTATCTTTTTATAGTACCCGTTCTTATTGGTCATGATGTGCTTGAAAAATAAGAATAATAATCATAGTGTTGTAAAGACTTCTTTAGAAATAGAATTTAAAACTGACTGGATTGTTTTATGTATGTAATTTGGGAGTTTCAGGTTTAGATGATGGATGCCACTTCACCTAAGCTTGAGCTTGCCCCTGCTTTTGAGAATGAATTTGACTGGATGACCTCCAGAGGTCTGACCTGCATTGCTCTATACTTTTGATTTCTCAGGGATATGGACTGGGACCAGCTGGCTGGGAAGCAGCACTGCTGAACACAGCCTGGGAAGCCTGGGGGATGCAAAAAGCTGAACATAAACCAGCAGTTGACCTCGCAGCAAATACTATCAGCAGTTTCCTGGACTGTATTAACAGCACACCCAGGAGATTAAGGGATTCAGCATCCATCAGAGCACATCTACATCTACCTTTGCATACTTCAGATATAAGGACAATAGAGCTAAACAGTGAAAATTCAGCAGAGAGCTGTCAAAATACTCAGGGAGTTGAAAAATTTGTTCTGGGGCAGGAGCTGAGGGAGTTGGGCTTGTTTGGCCTGGCAACAGGTGTCTCCAGGGGAAACCTAGTAGCAGCCTGACAGTGACTATGAAGAGCTTGTAAAAACGATGGAGCCAGGCTGTCTGGGTGGTGTGGTGTGAGAATGAGGGGCAATACACCTAAAGTGAAGTTAGAAGTTCGGCCTGGAGAAAGAGAAAAAATTTTTCCTCATGAGGAGAGTCAAACAGTGAAAAAGGTATCAGAAGAGGTGGGATGCCACTTTTTTGGAGGTTTTCAGGACCCAGTTGGATAAAACCCTGAGCAATGTGGTCTGGCCTCATAGTGAATCTGGCTTTGAGCAGGAGGCTGAAATGACTTTTTAAGGTCCCTTCCAACCTGAATTATTCTGATTCAGTGATTCCACAACTTAAAATGAGAAAAACTAACCTTTTAGTAGCATTCACTAAACAATATTGTTTTAGACTGGAAGTGAAATAAATGCTTTTGTGTGTTTTTTTCAGAATCTTATTCCCTTAACTTCCTCTCTTTCATCCATTTTCTGTCAGGGCTTTTTTTCCTCATCTCAAAGTAGCTTCAGGCATCTGCATGCTTATTTTTCTTCCTCTGCTATTCTCAGACAGTACACGCAGTCTGAAATGCAAAGGTCTTTCTGTTCTCTACCTACTAACATGACCTCCTGTTAAATTATTCCACTAATCCCTACAAAGATCTCAGAATCCTTTCAAAGCCTTACTGTATTCTGGCAAAGCAACCAAATTTTATTTCTGTTGGGATCTTTGCCCAGTCAGGTGGAGGAGGCCAAGTGTAGTTGCAAGCAAAAATCAGTCCTGACAGTCTCAAATCCTGTTCTTAACGATATACTTATTGTCTCTTTGACTCCTTCTGAAGTATTCTTCTCACAGAATTGCTGCATTGATTTTCCTTTCAGAAATCCCACCTCGTGTCATTCCATGGGATGGTATGGAAATTAAGCACCTCTACTTTTCTTTGATGTATGACTGCATTGCATCTGACACAGTGCGGTGCATTTAAGTTGCAATACAGCCATTGTAATAAAAGGGCAAGAAGGAGTAGAAGTATTTGGGGTGTGCAGGGCAACTTTCATCAGATACAATATCTGATCTGATTGCAGAACTTTATGACAGCATTATATTTTCTGCTTCAGGGCATGCTCTTAAGGCACCTCCCAGCCACTCGTGCCTGTCATTCTTAACATGTTGGGGAAGTACAAGCTGCAGGGAGCAGCAGGAGCAAGATCAGTAGAAGAGACATTTTTTTGAACATGTCATTGTTCTGAGAGATCTCAGCCTTTTCATCTCTGAGACCGAACACTTGATACAAATCTTGTTCTTTGAGGCTCCTGCTGCTTCTTGCTTATCATCATTCTCTAATAAATGAAGAATGAAGGGTGGAAGAATGGCAGTAATTCAGCAAGAGACAGCCAAGAGCTAGAAAGCCAGCATGTCCATCTATTGATCCTGGAGCTATCCGTGGTTGCTGCTTTCTGGTGTTTTGTCTATTCCATCTCCTCAGCAGTCCATACTTCTCTTGGTATAATTTGTCCAAATGGCTCAGAGCATCTGAGCACTTTAGATGAGATTTGATTTTTTGGATATAGAAATTGACACACACAAATTATATACTTTCAAATACAACAATAATTGCAAAGGTGTAAACATTTGTACATGTAACATGACAATATCCACAGCTCCTTTCAGCTCTTTAATATCTGTAAGCTAAAAGCATGTGACCTGAGAATATTCATATGTTAAAATTTTCTGGCACCGGTGTGGGAACTCCACTGCAACATCTTGCATCAGAAGAATTGAGAAGCAGTCAGTTAATCCTCCTCCAGCTTTTTTGCAGTTTGAGGTTTTACAGATTCATAGGTTGTTCCACAGTCATTCCCTCATAATTGGTGGAAAATGTCTCTAGCTGTATTCCTGACTGGATGGGGGTGTTGCCGTGGTGATGTTTTGAATTGTTCACACACTGCTCTTCAATGTGTGATGTATGTATTTTAATTCAAGGTTGTCACCCATAATAGCACACCGTGCTGATAAGTCCACTGGGAAGGTAATGACAGAGGTTTTAGATACTATTCTGTATGTGGATTTTGTATGACATTTCTTTTTCAGAGATTCAAAATCTCTGAATCATCAGAGATTTTGAGTTATGAGGATTTCCCAGTTTTGTAGGTGTCTGTGGTAGGAGCAGACATTTGAAGCTCCCCTAAGAGCTGAGACATCATCCTTGTACAAGGAATTAACCTGTGGATGGAAGCTTTGAGGCACTGAAAAAGGAAATGTATGAGAGATAAATCAGCAAAAACATTTAGGAAGCTAACACGCATCATATCTGGAAAGCCTGTGAGAAAAGTCAAGTTGCACAAATTCCAGGTAAATGATAAACGGAAGAAGGAGACCACACAGAATATTTTGGGCAAAGACTAATTATCTTAAGAGATGCAGACAGAAGAATTACAGACCTAACTCCTGAATTCTTAGTCGCAGGCCTAATGTTTCCAATTCCAGGATTGTGTATTATTTGGACAGTGAAACACATAAAACTGTATCTGTTTTTAAAATTGCCATTGGCTGAGAAGCACTGTCATGGGCGTGGTTGTACATAGGGCATGTTGAAGACCTGTACAGTGCAAAAAGTAACCAGTTTCAAATTGAGAGTTGTGGGCTTTAAATTAGAAAAGCCCATGTTCTATTGAAGTAAAGGAATTCAGCAAGAAGAATGTATCTGTCCAGGAACTATATCCTGTACTTCCTTCCTGGAAAAGTATTCTACAACTGCTGATCCCCTCCTCCAGCTGCATCCTCCCATTTTTATGTTCTGTGTCATGTCCTTCCATGCCCTGCTTGTACCATAAGCAGTACTGCCAGAAAGTAAGTAGTAGCCATTTTTTTTTTTTTTTTTTTTTAATATATATATATGTGTGTGTGTGTGTGTGTATAAAGAAATAAACAAATAAATTATTCCCTGAGCAGTGTCTTTTGGTGGCATACTGGAAAATACAAAAAGAGAATGAAAAAGCACAGCAGAGGAAAGACAATGACAAAATATGGTAACACCTGGAACACCACAAAAAATCTATTCTAGAGCCTGCATTATCAATTAAAGGACAGTGCTAGTCTGTGTGCTTGACCCCACACACAGCAATATCAGGAATGGCAACATTCACCCTTTTGCACTGTACTTTGTAGCATCCTTTCCTCATTACTGCTGTTTTCTCTGTAATTCAATTAAATTTACCTTGCCTAGCATCACTGTCTGTGGTTTCAAAAGAGGCTTTCCTAACATGTTACCAGATGCTGCATTTACCATGAGTGTGGGTAACGCACATTAACAGAGGAACAGGGAGAGAAACTGTTTCACTGTTGTCCTAATGAAAGCAAATAAATGTATGATCATACAAAAGTAGCTGCTCTGCCTGCCTTGCCCCTTAGACCTGAAGTCAAACTACTGCATGGCTTCACTGTGTCATTAGCTGTTGCTAGGAGAAAGATGCAGGCAGGGATCTTTTCCGTAAAGATTAAGTCTAGGTTTTCACCACTAGCAGTAGATGGGCAGTCTTCCAGATGTCATGAACCACGGGAATTAACTGTCTCTCACCACTACAGTATTGAGTCAAAGTCAGGACTCTAGCATTATCAAATGTCTTTGGCTTCAAAAATGCCCATGGGGAGACTCCCATAGTATTGGGATGTTCTCACTGGGGAGAGTTGTTAATCTCCCTTTTCCAAAACCTTTGAATATCTCTCAAGAGGGTCCTGGTCTCTTCCAAGCTTCAGAGACTTTGTGTTGAGTAGTGCAGTAACCTTGTTTTACTTCTCCTAGACAAAATTCTTCAGTTTCCTGTAACAGAGATGGATTTTCTTAGGTTTAGCAGACTTAGCTTTTATCCCTATTTTTCAAACGTTGCCTTCATTTTAATTTTAACTTCATGCAACATTGATTTGGTAGGGTGGGACTCTGCAGGGATGGCCTTGTGACCTTTGCAGACTGCTGCAAAGGTCATTCAACCTTACAATGAAATTTTTGGTCCTTTCAGCGATTCAACAATTAGAATTGGGCTGGTGACCCTCCATAGCTGCCATTATTTTTGTTCTCCTGAACTGAAGATATAATGGTGGTAATAAGAGCACTTATTTTGATGGGTTAAATACTGTCTTAGAGTTGTCTTCTTTGGAAGTAGAAAGGCCACGTATACATTTTTGTCTCAGCAAGCAGTTTGCAGTGATGATCCCACAAAATGCTGCTCTCACTTTTTTTTTAATAAGCTTGTGACTGGTCTTCTATTACTTTCCTATCATTTTGGATTTCCTTCAACTATAGAGGAAGGACAAGGCATATAAATATTTCCAGATCTGTTGCTTGCAAATAGCAGGAGGACTTCAGAGTTGCTGAATTCCTGTTTTAAAGGCTGTACTTTGTGTCCCCAGTAACCCTGGTACTCTGGATTGCATCTCAGTGTGAAGCTTTCTGCTTAGTTCAGGAGAGAAACCACAGTGTGCGCACGGGCTGTGTGCCCAAAGTGTACTCCTTGTAACTCCAGGCACGGATATACAGCACATTCATACCTAGGAGAAGTGATACTGCTCAGTAAACCATTAATGTAGATTCACTTTAACTATTGAAGTTAAGTATGTTATCTTTAGTTAATTAACTCAGAAGTTCATCCTCACTGGAGAAAAAACAGACTTCTAGAGGCGGCCTGAGGGAGAAGGCCTAAGGCAGAAGGTTGAAAATATCTGTGAGAATTTCTTTCCATGGAAACATTCAGAGAGCCATTTCATTTAGCTTGTTTCTGTTTAAATTGAGGGAATGAAATACTCATCTCTGTGTTTGATAGTTTATTTGATCTGTTTAACATATAAAGGAAAATCCAAATAGTAGTTTTAGTATCTGTTAACTGCTAATATGCAGGGATTTTGCAGATATCAGAGCATTTTTAGAGACTTACCTTTAGTTTTGATGGGATTTTTTTAGTGCTGTTACAAGGCTAAGGTTATTACAGGAAAGCTTTCCTTTTATGGACAGTGAACTTTTATGGACTAACTGGTACAATATTTGTGTTTGTCAGTGTCCAGTAGCAGATTCCTTAGGAGAAATGTAAGAACAAGACAATCAGACAGTGTTACTTGTCCAATAAATTCTCTCTGTATCTTCCAGCTCTTTGCTTTGGAATATTGAGAGCTGGAAGAATTTTCTGTGATTGAGATTTGAACTGAAGTTGCTAAAGTCTCAGTGCAAAACGTTAACCAGTTCTTGGTGACAACCAGAAACAGATTTAAAGAGTGTTGGTGTCGAAATACACGTGCAATATACCCGATATCGCTCAGCTGGCTGTGAGTCCAAGCGTGCTTCAGTGCTCAGTGGAAGATGAGCAGGAGAAACTGGCATCCAGCACCGTTTTCCTGTTAAAAAGCAGCGGCAGGTGGCGCTCTGACTTTGCTTTTCCTCAGGACATCGCTGTTTCAGGAGCACTGGAGCCGAATTCACAAAACATACAGATGAAGGAAGTTTTATTCTACAGATCCTCATCATAATAAAAAGCCCAACACACCTCTTAAGTGTATGGAACAGCGCCTATGCTTCCCACAGGCATTAGCAAATCCTCTTTTAGCCCCTACTGCTAAATATTTTTTGTGGGTACAAAGACACCGCAGATTTCTGTAGGGCCTTACTTGTTAGGGAAAAATGCAGGCAGAGTCTTTTACCCTAAGGGTTAGGAAAAAAAAAAAAAAAAAAAAAAAAAAAAAAAAAAAAAAAAAAAAAAAAAAAAAAAGCTACCACTAAGACTTAAAAAGACTGTATTGGGCATCTCTGTGGAAACACTGAAAACTGTTCTGTTTTTCTGAGTGTCTGCTGTGAGCCAACACCTACTGCAAGTGTGTCTGTCCCATGTACTGTCTGCTGTGCTGTGCATGAGAAACAGCATCTGCTTTGGTTCATTTGTGCTGTGTCCTGCAGCTGTTCCTGCTACCAGTATTGAAAGGAAGTCTGTATTTGGAACATGGCCGGGCAGCAGCCGAGAGACTCTGAGGTTTCTAGCCATGCCATACATACAAAGCTCATCACTCACTGTGCTAGTCTATTAGTGCCCTGTGTCATGCTTTTACTAAGCAGAATTTCTTTGTAGTGTACTTGATCACTGGTGCCTTCTGACCACATTTATTAACATAAGAATAATTTGAGATTTAGGAGGACAAAGAAGTTCTGATCAGAGTTCTGATTGCTTGTGGATTCTGCCATGCTCCCTGGTGCAACTTAAAATATAGACCCCAGTGGGTCTTGGTTTCATTGTTGAGGTTAGCTCTGGAACCTCAACTAGCCGCACAGAACTGGAGAATCTTCATGTGATGATGTGATTGAGAGTAGAATCCTGGCATAAAAATTAGTTTCACAATGCAGAGAAGACTTGACTTTCTTTCCAAGAAGAATGGGTGCATTTTTAGGTAAGCAGTTAATCCTCCTTTAGTTTCCTGATTTTGAATATATAATGCTCAAGTGTTTGGCTAAAACAGGTTTTGGCCATTGCCATCTGTTAGGTGAAAGCAGCTTACTACAGAGAGGTGCTTTTGGGCTGCATCCACAAGAATCCAACTTCCTTGTATTCTCTAAACACTCATTATGATCATGTAGGGAGAAACTGCCCTAAAAATGAGTGGAGTAATTAATGTCTTTTGGAGAAGGAAAGTTTTGGCTGTGCACAGTGGAATAAGAATTAGGGTTTACTCTGGGGATGGACATGTGGTTTTTTGGCTTATTGAGATGTATTTGAAGATTATGGAAAATCCTGTATGGAAGCAGGCTTGTTGAATTCTTCTATATATTGTCAGTGGGATTAGTGCTGAAGTGCAGCCTGAGCTTTCTGTATGTCCATTTACCTGTTTGGGGAATGTTGTGGTAGGAAGAAAAGTTCAGTATGAGTATGGGCCCATATGTAGGCGATATGCAGTCAGGAAAAATAAAAGTCCTAGAACTTAGGTACTCCTGAAAAATGGGATCTAAAACTTGTATTATATAAAGTTCTGTTTGTTTGTTTTTCTTTTTCTGTGATAGCTATATGTTTATTTTGTAAATTGCAGAAGTGCTTTTGATTTCCCAGTATTAATCTCCTGGAAAAGAGACTGCTGTTAATGACTCCTGCTTTGAAGAGTCTTTTATTATGAACAGTGAAAATCTGTGTTAGTTGCAAGCACCAAAGCATGAAGAAAGTGCCTGGTTATAGATATTAAAAAATGGACTTCTTTAGGACTTCTAATTAATGCTTCTGTGTAAAAAAAATAGATAAAAAACGTTTCATGGAACATAGCTGAATGTTACTGATTGAATAAGCAGGTAACAAAAGATCAATGGGGTTTTCAGGTCTTCACAGTTTCTTGAGAAACTGAACAGTTTGGCAGTGGTGTACAAAGAAAACCTGTAGTAAATTGAAAAAAAATAGTAAGATAGACTGCAGTTCTATTGTATTGATATTAACTGTAAGAAATCTTAGATAAGTTTTATATTGTAATTAGTGAATTCACAATATAATGATTAATGGCAGATGCAAGGCTGAAACAATTTTAGTAATTAAAATGGAGTTAAGATATTTGCTACATATATGACAGTGAAAATTAAATAATATCTGATAGGTAATAATAAAGGAAAACTCGATATCAAAGGAGAATTTTAGGCATGAGAACTTGAATTGCAATGTCAGAAAATAAGAACTATTGACTTACTGTATTGATTCTTTTAAAAATGTCTGTGCATGAAAGTTGGTGCACTTGGGGTTCTCTGCTAACAAGAAAGTTTGAGAGAAAAGTGTTAATTACAGAAAACAATTTTTTCTTACAAATGTTTGCTGGAAATAAGAACTATTAATTTAGGCTGTACTAATAAGAGGTTTGACTACAGTAGCTGAAGGGGGTAGGACTATGAAAAGCTTTTCAGGCAATACACTTTTATGAGAACTGTGTGCAAGACCTAGTCAGCTCTCTGATTTTACTTTTTCTCTCCAACTGCTCTCCTCAAGAAGATTTGTTTGGGGATAAACCTACAGAGGGAGATTCTAGTGTAGAGCATTTGCTAAGTAAACACTTAATGCACCTCTCCAGGCAGATGAGTAGGCAGCATGTCCAACTGATGTTCCTACCCAGTCACGGTGCTGGGGGTTTTCCGTTTTACATAGTTTTCTGTGTATTTGAAAGTAAAAATTTGTTTAGTCACCCATCTTCAACATGTATTTCTAAATACTGGAAAATCACTGGTCTAAAGAAATTATGAGTATAGTTAAGGATTTTAAAAATGGCACTGTTCTCTCCTGGAATTTTTTAAAATTTCAGTTGAATGCTATCAATATGACATCTCCATCCATTGAAAATATCTCTGGATATTTTCAAAACTTGAGTGGACAAGTCTCTGAGCAACATCACCTAACCCTGAAGTTAGCCCTGCTTACAGTAGGAGGTTTGATTGGCTCTGGCCTCCATGGTTTCATCTTTTCTAAATTTTTATATTATTGTGAAGATTCAGTTTCAACTATTAAAATACCTCTTTTATAAAGGACAATATAACTCAGTTGTATTCTGACATAAACTCTTGGCAAAAGGCATATATAACATTTTTTTTCCATAAACAAATACTTAAAGAATTTTTCTCCTTGATTTTTTTTTAATGAGAAGAGCCCTTCCTGCAGAGTTATATATTTTCCTTCACCTTTGTGATGAAGAGTGTTTCTTGAATAAGATTGTTTTTAAAGACAAGACTTTTACAGCCAAGTCAATATCCATGAATCTCCTTTTGTTACTCATGAAATATTCCATTTGCTTTCCATGCATGTCCTATTATTTTCCACTTTTTAATATATATTTTAGAAGACACTTTTATTTTGCAGGGAGAGGGTTCAGTATTTGTTTTTTGTGATACATTTGGCAATACCACAAATTTCATACCAAGGGGCTGGAGTTAGTGTCTCAGAAGAGGTGGGAACAAAGACTTTGGTGAGGACACCATACAGCTTGAGGCCCTTCCAGGATCAGATACCAGAGGAGGAGGAGTTGGCATGGTGACAGCCATGAGACAGCTTCTTCAGGCTCACCAGAGAGCCTTTAAACACGTGTGTGTGCTCAGCTTTGGGAAAATGCAGTTTCTGATAATGCTGTTGAAATGTGTCATGATAGTTACAGCCACTGGCTCGCCTCAGCAGTTGATCAGACACATGAGGTGTTGGCAGTGACAGTCCAGTGTATATCAAGTTCTCAAAACACTGGTAGACTCAGAGTATGAATAGAGCCTAGACCCAGGTCAAGACATTCCCAGTCCTTCAGAGCCCAGGCTGAGAATTCTTGGCATCATTTTAGGAACTGAGAGGCTTTTATAATAGATAACACATTAACTAGGAAATGACTCCGGCAGTTCTTAAGCACCACTTTTACTGAAGTCAAATGTTGCCTCTCATAAAAATAATAGCAAAGGCTTTTTAGGATTACACTTAAGAATTATGTTTTAAGGGCTGTTATGGGAATTGAAAATAATTTATATTAAAAAACTGCAATGTTAAAGCAGAAGAAAATTCACAAGCTAAGTCTATAAAAGCTGTCTTTTCTGGCAATTTTTTGTCATCAAGATGAAGTCAGTATCACTGTCAGTTCAGGAAGAGTTACAAACTACTGCGTAATTTGTAGTGTTACCCAGTGTCACCCAAAGGCTAACAGTACAACTCAAATATACATTGAGACAATGACAGATTTTAATTTCTAATGTTTCATCCTGAATAAACCCACCCATTCCCTTCTTTCCTTGTAAGGAGAGGGTAGTTCTGAATTTTCTTGGTGGGGAGAAGGCATACACCAGAAGTTACCTATTTCTGCTTAGCTTGCCTAAAGCAAGCTCAGTGCTATAAAATTTAAAAAAATTAAAAAACAAAGCTATGAAAAAACAGGAGAGGAGAT